>NC_056748.1:342173594-342773594 GCF_019279795.1 Protopterus annectens | reverse complement strand
CTAAAGGTCAAAATCCTTGGATTCCAAACATTCCTCACATACTGCAATACCTAACTGAGATGCTACACAAGGGCCTTTCCTTCTCCTCCATTAAGATCCATACTTCAGCCATTTCAGCTCAGTATAATATGGATCCCCCAATTTTCTCACAACCTTTACTTAGACAGTTTCTCAGAGGGGCTAAGAATATAAGACCCCCCCAGAAAACCACCAACACCAACTTGGGACCTGAACTTCGTTTTAGAAAAGTTAACACTACCTCCTTTCGAACCAGCATTCTCAGCAGAACTACAATACTTGTCTTGGAAAACAGCCTTGTTACTGGCTATTACCTCAGCACGCAGGGTCTCAGAACTACAAGCACTTATGGCAGTGGAACCTTTCATCATTTTCCATCAGGCCAGAGTCTCTTTACGAACCAACCCTACCTTCATGCCCAAGGGTAGTATCCAATGTAGCTTTGAATCAGACCATTCATTTACCCACCTTTTACCCTAACCCACAGAATAAAGGAGAAAGGCTCCTTCACTCTTTGGACATTTACAGACAGCTACGTTACTATGTAGCTAAGACAAAGATCTTCAGAAAAACTGACCAACTCTTTGTATCATATGCTGCAGGTTCACAAGGAAAGGCTATTTCAAAACAGACCATCTCCAAATGGATAGCACATTGAATCCGCTTTTGCTACTCGCACCATGGGAAGGCAGTGCCTGTCAATATTAGATCCCATTCTGCCAGGGCTGCTGCAACCTCAGCAGCCTTTCTCAGAGGGGTACCAACCAAAGACATTCTGGAGGCAGCTACTTGTAGTTCAGTGCACACCTTTACCAAGCACTACAACCTTCCATTATACTCAAAAACCAGGGCTGGTTTTGCCACTGCAGTTCTGCAGGGCATCCTAACATCACCTAACCCAGTTTAGTACCAGCCCCATAGCTTTGGGATTCAACCCAAGTGTGATGACTGCAGCAGTATAGCACGATGAACATAGTACAGTTTTATACCTACCATAAATGTAGATGTTCGAGTGGTTATACTGCTACAGTCCAGGTTACCTTCCCTCCATCCCCTCTACATACCAGGGTGTTAGTTAAAATTCCATGTACTTCAGTCTATTGGATGCATGTCTATATGTTGTATTTGTTAACAGCTAGTACTATTGCTTATCTACTAAGGTATTGTTGCATAGCTATTGTATTGCCTTCCTATTTAGAGGCACCTGACATCTGGGGCAAGAAAAACTGAAGAAAATGGCATCGGCTGTCTCTTTTATACCCCTGTCGCACTGACGTCAGGGAAGAGGCGACAACAACCGACGCCGGACCAAGACTTTGGGATTCGGCCGACTGCGGGACCACCTGATGACAGGATAACCCAAGTGTGATGACTGCAGCAGTATAACCACTCGAACATCTATATTTATGGTTGGTACAAAGCTGTACTTTCTGGGGAAGTCCAGTGTGATAGCAGACAAATTGAGCAGGTGCATCTTTCTACCTCACGAGTGGTCCCTCAACCCAATAGTGTTGGAAAGGATTTTCCGATTATGGGGCCAGGCTTGCTGCAACTTTTTTGCCTCCCCTCTGTACAAAAAAATGCAGCAGCTGCTTTGCCCTCATCCACCCAGAGGGGGAATTACTGAGAGACGCTCTTCTTCATAGTTGGACGCTTGGTCTCCTTTACACCTTTCTTCTGACCCCACTAATTCCCAGATTTCTACAGAAAGCAGCCAAGTTGAAGAGGAAAGGTCATCCTTATTTCCTCCTTTTGGCCTCTGCAAATTTAGTTCCCCTTCTGTGGCCTCATCTGGTATAAAGACCTTGGATTATGGATCCAATTCCAGACTTCTGTCACACCCGATGGGCATCAGTCACCTAGACATTACAACTCTCAAGCTAACAGCTTAGTGTCTCCAATTCCATTAGTGGCCAAGCTTGATATACTGTCTTCCCCAGTTAAATGCATACTTTTGTCATGCCATAAACCATCTACTTGCAAACTTTACTCAAGTAAATGGAAGAAATTTATTCATTGGGCTTCCCTACATCACCTTTATCCATTATCAGCACCAATCCATGAAATTCTTCACCTCCTAGCTTCTATTTTCAATGATGGCACTTCCACTTCTGCGATTAAAGTCCAACTTGCAGCCATCTTTAACTTTCACAGTGGTTTCCATGGATCATCTTTTGCCTTGCATAGACTTTGTAAAGCTTTTTAAAAAGGTTCTTGCCTCTTAATGCCTCCTTACAAGGACATTACTCCTCCTTGGGACCTTACCTTGATGCTGCAAGCTCTGACACAAGCCCCGTTTGAGCAGGCCTCTAGATGTGATCTAAAGTTTCTGTCCTGGAAAGCTAGCTTTTTAGTAACCATTACCTCGGCTGGAAGAAATTTGGAAATTCAGCTACTTTTGTATGTACCGCCATATTTGATTTTTCACATGGATAGAGTTTCTGTCTGAACCAACCCAGCCTTTCTACCTAAGGTTATGTTGGAAAACGGCCTTAATCAGTGCATTAAAGTTCTGGCATTTTTCCCAAATTATTCTAACAAGGCTGAGTACTCATTACATCTGTTAGATGTTCACCAACAACTAGGATTCTACCTCAACAGGACTTAGGGCATCAGGAAGTCTGTTCAGATGTTTGTTTCTTTTCAGTTATCAAATTGGGGCAATCTGTAAACAAAGTAACACTAGCTAAATGGATTTTGGACTGTATTTCTTTTGTTTATGGTACAAAGGGTATTTCATTACCTGTACCATCAAAATCACATTAAATTAGAGAGGTAGCTACTTCTGCTGTCTTCCAGTTGAGAGCTTCCATGGATGACATCTTTGCAGCTGCAACTTGAGTGTCTTCCCATACCTTTGTTACTCATTACAAGTTAGACCTGGTCTCTACGGTAAGAGCATCATTTGGCTTGATGGTGCTCAGGAATATCCTTCTTTGAGTCCACCCAAGGTTCTAAACAGCTGGGGACTCTGTTCCACCGGTGATGACAGAATGAAGATTGACAACTTCGGATTAAGAAGTTATGTCTTACCATAAGGTTCCATCTGAGTTGTCCATCTTCATCTGTCATCAACTCCCCTGTCTTCTTCCCCCTGCCAGATTTCCTGGAAGAACAGACATTTCACCTGAAATTTCTTTGGAATTTTATTCTACTCTAGGTATGGTCTCTTTCATTTATTTTTACCCATCCATCACTTATCAGCAAGCTTGATCTGAGGTAATTTCCCTAAGTGTTCTGGGCAAAGGATGTGCTCGAGAGTTATTTTTTTTTTTTTGAGTCCACAAGTTATAAGAAATGGCTGAGTCAGTTCCAAGGGATTGGAACCGAACCTACAGGTGATGACAGATGAAGATGGACAACTCAGATGGAATATTATGGTAAGACATAACTTCTTTTGTATCCCAGCCAAAATCCTTGAGAGCTCTTTCAACAAGATCCGTGGCAATCTCTTCAGTATTTCTGTTGAGATAATCCATGGATGATATTTGTGCTGCAGCCACTTGGGCTAATCTGCACACCTTTATTGCTCATTACAAAGTTGATCTAGTGTCTAGGTGAAGAGCAGCCTTCTGCTCAACAGCACTCAGGAAAATCCTTTGAGTCCACCCAGGATTCAGGTAGCTGGATACTCCTTCCATGTGTTGATGAATGAATAAAAATTGACAACATCTGATAAAGAAGTTATGTACTCATCATAATGTTCCGTCTGTGTTGTCAATTTTTATTCTTTCAGCAACAGGAAGTAAAGGAGCAACCCACAGCTGAACAAATAATCCCACATACACAGTCTCTCGTTGTAGCTCCAACAATGAAGACGAATTTAGGTAAAACGAATCCCAGACGTTGTCATATCATAAAAATCCAAGTAGTTTATTGCATAACATGTAGGTAAGCGCTTTCACCCTTACGGGCTAATACGTATTAATGGAAATAATGTAATTGGATTCATTTTTACTTAAACTCGTCTTCATTGTTGGAGCTACAACAAGAGACTGTGCATGTGGGATTATTTGTTCAGCTGTGGGTTGCTCCTTTACTTCCAGTTGCTGATTTTATAAATTTTTTCAAGTTATAGGAGCATTAGTTCACTGGTCGCTATTGTTTTATTTCAATTTTTATTCTTTCTCAGATCTCCTCTTCCATCCCACTACCTTTCTTGTTTATGACTTCTGGAAGAACACTAGGAAACTGGATAAACCAAAGTTCCTCCTCCTGAGCTCCAGATAGTGATTTCTCATATAATCATTATTTCTTGCATTGTTGTTTAGCAGTAGAAAAACAGTAAACAAGGTCTGAGGTATGGAGGAGGCCTACAGCATTATGGGTAAGGGAGCGCTCGAGACTTTGCAATAGCCGTGAGGTGTTAATAAAAAAAAAAAAAACAGTGTCCAAGTCAGATCCAAGGATTGAATCCAAATCCACAGGTTGAGAAAGAATAAAAATGGACAACACAGATGGAACTTTATGGTGAGTACTAACTTAGTTTTTCTTTTTTTCTGAGGATAAATTTGCTAACTATAAATTGATTGCTTCCGTATCTCAAGTTGCTATTCACTGTTTGAAATGTGCTTATGGTTGTGCAGATGCCACTTCTAGGGATGCAGTCACTGAAACTGTTATAAGGAGGTTTGCTCGGTTGCATTCCCAAAAATCTCACAGATGTCAAAAATGAAATTTTGAACTTTCCCTTGGGTAGTAAATTTGTTCTGGAGCTATCTGCTACAGAGATCTTTAAATGTATGGTGAGAGAAGTAAGCTGATTCAAGGGATCTCTCAGATTTTTTAACCTATCATCTGATGATGTTATTCTTCTTTCCATTCATCACTGATGGGTTCGGTTCCGAGCCCTTGGAACCGAGTCAGCCGATTACCAAGCTCGCGCCAGCCAGAAAAACACTCAAGCGAAGTCTCTACCCAGAATGCCCTTCGCCCTGTTACCTCAGATCTCGTTTGCCGCGTAGCCGTAAAGCCTCGTTTCAGCCAAGCTCTCAGTTAAGTGAAGTCTTTTTTGATATTTGTATAAAAAATTTTGGATATCTTCATATTTTACCAGACCTTTAGTATTGCTAGTGTCCTTTCTTCGGTCTAACCTTATTCTTTCCACTCTACTCATTGTTACTGTTGGTAAACTCAAAGTACCATTGTTGGTACGGCCTTTTCCCTTACCCTTGTGGTGTTTCTTCAGTACCATAGCTGGTATTGTTTCTTCTGTTCAACCTGTTAGCTTTTATCTTTATTCAGGTTTTCCCTTTCTTCTCTTCATACAGTGTATTGTTATATTGGTGATTTTCTTGTGATATTTTGAACGGATTTGACTTCACTAATATTGGATAATACAGTTAGTGCTGGTGTCCTTTTCTACCAAGATGTCGGATAAGAAGGGTACTTCAGGCTTTGAGCATTGTACCTCTTGTAAGGGCAAGTTACCTAACAGTGATTTGCATGATGACTGTGTATACTGTTTGGGAGTGGCTCACCTTTCGGTGCAGCCTCCATGTGATATTTGTCAGAGCTTCAGCCAACGTATTCTTAATAAGTGCAAAAATAAACTCATTCTGAAGGGGTTACTCAAGTCTCACTTCTCAGAGGCCATTTCTGTGATAGAGGTCGCAACCCCTCCTTCTAAGGACAAAAAGAGATCCCACTCAGTTCCTTCTTCACCATCGTGTGATCTGAGCAAACCTGGGAAATCTAAGGTCCCTAAATTATCGTCGGAGCATAAATTTGCCTCTTCGGCTCCAACTGTCTCAAAACCTTCAATGCCAATGCCTGTTTTGGCACAGGTCCTGCCTCTGGCACCGATCATTGATCTTACTATGCCTATTTTGACTTCGGCACCTGTATCTACTTCGGCTCAAGGCACACCTTTGACTACACCATCAGTTTCCATTTTGGAACCAACCATTTCGGATCCGAGTGCCACTTCGGCACCGAGCGTTGTACCGACCTCTCTGGATATGACCCCTTTGCTTCCAGTCTTGAAACTAGAGACTTCAGTTCTGGCAGACGTTGCACCATAGACTTGATACTCCCCCTCCGCAGACCCATTTCTGGGCCAAGCCTATAGCCCATTCCTCGAACGTCCTGACTCTCTGCCTGGGGGTATCCACTGGATCCACCAAAAGTCTTTCGGAACATGATGTGGTGCGTCTTGTGGACCAGCTGTTCGTAGTCAGGGGGATTCCCTCACTTGCTAAAACCCATCCACCTGCAGGACTTGGGTTGTCTTATCCACGGACTCCATCTTATACTCCTTCGACCATCTCAGTTCCAAAGCCTTCTGCTCCAACATCCTTTTTGGAACCCATCACCTCGGCACCTACAGTGCATCTCACTCTGGCTCCGAATTTCTCTCTTCGGTTCCCTTCGAACTGGTCCTTCCTCAATCTGGGGATTGGGGGATGGGCGCGTCAGCCCCGGGTATGGTGCAGACTCTCTCCTCGGTACTGATGGCTGTGTCCACACTGATCCTGTTAGGGGCTCCATCTATGGGGGTGGGTCCATCGGAGCGGGGTATTACCCCGGTCCCAAGGTTGTCTTTCTCTGTTATGGGCTCCCATCCCTCGTTGGGTGGGCCTGCCTTTTGCGCAATGGAAAGTGCTCTTGCTTCTGGTAGCACTCCTTTGATGTTGGAACCCCAGTTTTCACCCCCTGAGCTACGGCTGTCACAGACCACCCTCCTGGGACACCGGGCAGAAAAGCCTCAGGACACCCCTGTTCAGGGTACCCACTCTTCCGGGTTCTCTTCAGAGACCCCCCACTGAGGACCCCCCTCGAAAGAAGACATGCAAGAGGAAGCACATGAGCTCGCCTGAGGAGTCCTTAATGGAAGACCCAGATTACGATGATGGTGAAGGCTCCCCATGGTCACCCCCTGATGATGTCTCCTTCAGAGATATCCTGGAGATGCTAAAGCAGAGAGATGACTGGAATCCCTCCAACCCTTCGTCTGAGGAGTCCGTATTCCTGCAGGCTTTTCGTGCCTGGCCTTCTACCTCTTGGGTGACCCTGCCTGCCAATGAGCTTGTCTAGCTCATTGTGCAGCGCACGTGGAAGAACCCTGATTCCATTGAGGCAATCCCCGAGAGACCAGACAAAATTCTTTTCCCTCCTGTGGAGAATCCGCACTGGACCAAAGGGTTACTAATTGATGCTGTGGTCCAAAGGGTTACTAGTTGATGCTGTGGTGGTGGTGGCCATGAAAAAGGACTTGTCTGAGGAAAGTCCCGCTGTCCACCCTGCCCAACAGGGAGTCCCAAGTGGTGGATAGACTTGGGAAGCATGTTCTTGCATCAGGGACCTTTGCTATATGATCCCTGAATCATTTGGCACATTTTACGAGGCTCCAATGGGAGTTGAATCCGAACTCTCTGGGACGCTCACAGGACAGTTGTCTGATGAGGTCAGGGACAAAGTGGTTTCACAATTAGCAACCCTGGAATCAGTATCCAACTTGTCTGTGAGGTTGCTGTCACATGCGACTGAAGGGGCTGATAGAACAGCGAGTTCGGGCATTGTTATGAGGTGTCATGCCTGGATGAGCATCTGTGACTTCGTGGATCCCTTCAAGTCTTACTTTCTGAATGCCCCCATCAAAGCTTCATCCCTTTTTAGCTCCAAAGTGAAGGACATGCTAGTCAGGTGCTAGCAAGATGGAAAAACCCTGTCTGCCATAGGCCTATGGTTTTCCAACCCTCCATGTACCTTCTCCAAGAATCAGAGGAGTGGGAAAATGTGGCATAAAGAAATATCAGGGTTTTTTTCATGACACATGTGTTGATGATATTCCTAGAGGCAGAGGGGGGAAACAATTCTGGAAGACGCCCCTATAGAGACAGAGGGGGTCCTCGCAACCAAGGCTCCAGGGACTCCTTCTCTGGACAGCCTTATCAGCGCTCCTGAGGGGCGGCCCGATTGCTTACCTCTGGAAGCAGTTGGGGGTCGTTTCCCTCTGCACCAAGCTGCCTGGCAATCAATCACCACTGATCGCTGGGTGCAGAATGTTATCACCAGAGGCTACACCATTCCCCTTTCTTTTCAGCCAAAATTTCCAAGAAAACTTCCCGAAGTTCCACCCAGTCAAAGGGAAGAAGCAGCTTCAGAGATTATAAAGCTGTCTCAAAAAAGAGTCATCCAACCAGTCCTACCAGACTAGCACGGATCTGGATTTTACTTGAGATTCTTTTTGGTGCCAAAAAAGACAGGGGACTGGAGATCCATTTTGGATCTCAGCTGCTGAGACCCATGTTGGATCTCGGCTGCTGAGACCCATGTTGGATCTCGGCTGCTGAGACGCATGTTGGATCTCGGCTGCTGAGACGCATGTTGGATCTCGGCTGCTGAGACGCATGTTGGATCTCGGCTGCTGAGACGCATGTTGGATCTCGGCTGCTGAGACGCATGTTGGATCTCGGCTGCTGAGACGCATGTTGGATCTCGGCTGCTGAGACGCATGTTGGATCTCGGCTGCTGAGACGCATGTTGGATCTCGGCTGCTGAGACGCATGTTGGATCTCGGCTGCTGAGACGCATGTTGGATCTCGGCTGCTGAGACGCATGTTGGATCTCGGCTGCTGAGACGCATGTTGGATCTCGGCTGCTGAGACGCATGTTGGATCTCGGCTGCTGAGACGCATGTTGGATCTCGGCTGCTGAGACGCATGTTGGATCTCGGCTGCTGAGACGCATGTTGGATCTCGGCTGCTGAGACGCATGTTGGATCTCGGCTGCTGAGACCCATGTTGGATCTCGGCTGCTGAGACGCATGTTGGATCTCGGCTGCTGAGACCCATGTTGGATCTCGGCTGCTGAGACCCATGTTGGATCTCGGCTGCTGAGACCCATGTTGGATCTCGGCTGCTGAGACCCATGTTGGATCTCGGCTGCTGAGACCCATGTTGGATCTCGGCTGCTGAGACCCATGTTGGATCTCGGCTGCTGAGACCCATGTTGGATCTCGGCTGCTGAGACCCATGTTGGATCTCGGCTGCTGAGACCCATGTTGGATCTCGGCTGCTGAGACCCATGTTGGATCTCGGCTGCTGAGACCCATGTTGGATCTCGGCTGCTGAGACCCATGTTGATCTCGGCTGCTGAGACCCATGTTGGATCTCGGCTGCTGAGACCCATGTTGGATCTCGGCTGCTGAGACCCATGTTGGATCTCGGCTGCTGAGACCCATGTTGGATCTCGGCTGCTGAGACCCATGTTGGATCTCGGCTGCTGAGACCCATGTTGGATCTCGGCTGCTGAGACCCATGTTGGATCTCGGCTGCTGAGACCCATGTTGGATCTCGGCTGCTGAGACCCATGTTGGATCTCGGCTGCTGAGACCCATGTTGGATCTCGGCTGCTGAGACCCATGTTGGATCTCGGCTGCTGAGACCCATGTTGGATCTCGGCTGCTGAGACCCATGTTGGATCTCGGCTGCTGAGACCCATGTTGGATCTCGGCTGCTGAGACCCATGTTGGATCTCGGCTGCTGAGACCCATGTTGGATCTCGGCTGCTGAGACCCATGTTGGATCTCGGCTGCTGAGACCCATGTTGGATCTCGGCTGCTGAGACCCATGTTGGATCTCGGCTGCTGAGACCCATGTTGGATCTCGGCTGCTGAGACCCATGTTGGATCTCGGCTGCTGAGACCCATGTTGGATCTCGGCTGCTGAGACCCATGTTGGATCTCGGCTGCTGAGACCCATGTTGGATCTCGGCTGCTGAGACCCATGTTGGATCTCGGCTGCTGAGACCCATGTTGGATCTCGGCTGCTGAGACCCATGTTGGATCTCGGCTGCTGAGACCCATGTTGGATCTCGGCTGCTGAGACCCATGTTGGATCTCGGCTGCTGAGACCCATGTTGGATCTCGGCTGCTGAGACCCATGTTGGATCTCGGCTGCTGAGACCCATGTTGGATCTCGGCTGCTGAGACCCATGTTGGATCTCGGCTGCTGAGACCCATGTTGGATCTCGGCTGCTGAGACCCATGTTGGATCTCGGCTGCTGAGACCCATGTTGGATCTCGGCTGCTGAGACCCATGTTGGATCTCGGCTGCTGAGACCCATGTTGGATCTCAGCAACTTAAGCAAGTCCGTCACCCACACAAATTCCAGAAGGCCACGGTTCAGTCCATCCTTCCCTTTTTAAGGGAAAGCGATTGGATGTGCTCTGTCGATCTCCGGGATGCGCATTACCACATCAAGATGGACAAATGCTCCAGGAGTCTGATTCGCTTCCGGCTAAGAGCCATTTGTTACCAATTCTGTGCCCTGCCGTTAAGTCTCTCTACAGTCCCCAGAGTGTTCAAGAAATGCATCGCAGTGGTAACAGCTCACTTGAGACTAAAAGGATTCTGGGTGTATCCATATCTAGATGACTGCCTCCTTACAGCCCCTGCCAAGCATCTTCTGGTAACTGCACTACAACATACTCTCTCTCTGGCAAAATATTTGGGAGTAACGATACATTGGGAGAAATCAAATCTTATCCCTACACAACAAATAGAGTTCATTGGAGCAGTGTTCAGTACTCAGTCCTGTCTGGTATCACTCCCTCTTCCATCGATTTGAGGCTTCAAATCCAAGTGATTCTTTCTCAAACATCAGCCTCTGCAAGGGAAGTTCTTCAAGCCCTAGGTTCTATGGCTGCGTCAATTCCAATAGTGCCTCTAGCAAAGCTGCATATGCAAATTCTGCAATGGCTCCTTCTGTGTCAGTGGTTCCAAAACTGTCAACCCCTGGATTACAAGATTCAAATAACCAACTCCTGCAAGCAGGACCTGCTTTGATGGATGGAGCCACTCATTTCAACCCTCCCAGGCCGCAGCTGTTGTGACCACAAATACTTCCCTGATCGGGTGGGAGGGGGGGCATTTCCAGGGAAAGATTGTCCAAGGCACATGGTCCACCTCAAAGGCCCACCTGCATATCAGTGTTCTGGAACTGAGAGCCGTGCTGTTAGCATTGCAGGCATTGCATTCTGCTTTCCCCTCCAGGACAATTGCAATTCAATCAGACAATATGTCAGCGGTCTGGTACCTCAACAAGCAAGGAGGAATCAAGTTCTACCCCCTATGTCAAGAAGCCATGAGAATTTGGCAGTGGGTGATAGCTTCCAATCACTTTCTGATAGCAATGCATATCCCGGGGAGCTCCAACATGATTGCGGACAAACTGAGCAGATGCATCATCATGCCCCACGAGAGTGGTCCCTCAACTCCGAGGTGGTGTCTGTAATCTCCAGCCACTGGGGCCAGCCTTGCTGTGATCTTTTTGCTTCCTCATCAAACATGAAGTGCAGCAGCTACTTTGCCCTACTTCCGCCAGAGGGGGAGTCTCCTAGGGACAATCTGATCCACGATTGGCCCACGGGTCTTCTCTATGCCTATCCCCCCATTCGTGTGATCCCACAATTTCGAAAGAAAGCTCTTCGGTTGGGATGCAAGGTGATCCTCATAGCCCCATTCTGGCCTTGACAAGTTTGGTTCCCCTTTTTTCGGCCTCACCTAGTATATTCACCGTGGATTCTGGACCATCTACCAGATCTAATCACTCACCCCCAGGGGTTGAATCACCCGAGCCTGTCCATTCTCAAGCTGACAGCTTGGTTTCTCCACTTCCGCTACTCACCAGGCAAACTAATTTCTCCTCACCTGTTCGCGACATCAATCTGGCCTCTCACAAACCATCCACCAGAAGACTCTGTCAGGATAAATGGAAAAGATTCTCCATTTGGTCCAAGGATAACATGCTAGACCCATATTCGGCTCCAGTTACTGCAGTGCTTCAATACTTGGCTAAGCTTTTTGATAATGGAGCCTCTGCCTCTACAGCACAAGTGCATCTAGTGGCAATTTCCAATTTCCACAATGGTATAGATGGCACCCCTCTTATCTCTTTACGCCTCTGCAAGGCTTTTCACAGAGAGACCTCTCATCTCAGGCCTCCTCTCAGATAGCCCGTGGAACCATGGAGCCTCACTTTAGTCCTCCAGTCCTTGACTCAAAAGCCCTTTGAGCCTGTTGCTAAGTGTGACCTAAAGTTTTTGTCTTGGAAATCTTTGTTCCTGGTAGCCATTATTTCTGCCAGAAGAGTTTCGGAGCTGCAGGCATTGTGTATCAAGAGGCCCTACCTAGTCTTTCATAAAGACAGACTGTCACTTTGGACGAACCCATCCTTTCTTCCCAAAGTTTTTTCTGAATTCTCTATTAACTGGTCCATTGATCTACCAGTGTTTTTTCCAAATGTTGCCAATAGAGGAGAGTATTGCATTCACACCTTAGACGTACATAAACAATTAAGATTTTACCTAGACAGGACCAAACCTATCTGTAAATCTGAGCAGCTTTTCATCTCCTTTTCGGGACCCAAAATGGGAGAAGCTGTTTCCAAGGTTACATTATCAAGATGGCTAATGGACTGCATATGTGTCACCTATTCCCTCCATAATGAATCCATGCCAAACATTAAAGCCCACTCCACTAGATCTATGGCAACTTCCATAGGATTCCATTCCAGGGCATCCATGGATGACATCTGTGCAGCAGCTACTTGGGCTAAGCCTCATACCTTTATCAATCATTGCAAATTGGACCTGGTCTCCAGGGGGAGAGCTGTCTTCAGCTCAGTGGTACTCATGAATGTTCTTCCATAAGGACTACCCATGGACCTCAAGGTAGCGTGGGATTCTATCCCTTCAGTGATGAATGGAAAGAAGATTAACAACATCAGATAAAGAAGTTATGTCTTACCATAACGTTCCATCTGTGTTCATCTTCTTTCATTCATCACTTCCCACCCTCCTTCCCCCTCCAAAGGTTCCTGGGGGTTGCTTTGGGTCTAAGTGGTGCACTAGGGTACTTGCGTAGAAGTGGCCTCAGGTTTATTTCCTTTCTTAGCAAACTTGATCTGAGGTAACATGGAGAAGGGCATTCTGGGTAGAGACTCAGCTCGAGAGTTTTTTTTTCTCATATTTTTTATTGATTTTCAAGAGTATAATTACAAATTTTAACAAGAAAAAAAACGTAATATCAAATTTTTACAAAAACTATATACAAAGTCCAAAATAGATACCAAATCTTCAATAACATTACATTTTGTCTAACAGTTTGTTAAGCTTTATCCAGGCAATTTGTTTGAGTCATGTTCAAGGAGTGTAACATAGCTGTTTGTAATTCCCTACTACAAATAATCTTAGTAAAATATATAAATTCCTTAAATGAGAGGTTATTTTTACATTTCTAATTTCTAGTAATAGTTTTTCTTGCTATAGCAAGTAGAGTCCAAAGGAGGTTCATCTGATTCAGTGGAACATACCTTGGCATTGGTGCATTAAAAAGTATCATAGAGTCAGAGATCTCGCATCTGTCCGACCACAAAGCTTTAATAAAATTTTTAAACTCCATCCAAAATGTGGTTATTGTTCTGCATTCTAAAAACATATGTGCCCAGTCAGCATCTATTAGCTCCTCGCATCTCCAACATCTATTAAAATCTTTCTTGCTTATTCTAGAGGCTTTTTTTCGTGTAATAAAACTTCTATGAATGAATTTCCATGTAAAAAATTTCCAATATGTGGAAGAAGAGGTATGGTAAACAGATCTGAGAATTAAAGTTTTATCATTTATATGTATGTGGGAGTTGTTGAAATTGTTGATATATTTCCATAAATTGTCGTCTAATATTATTAGATCTGATCTAAGAATGTTGCAAAATCTTGACAATGAGATACCATTATTATAGCCTATATTGGTGAAGTCAAAGAGGATGGATCATTTTTTGGGGAGGTCTGTTATAGCAGGAAAATTATATATTTTAAATTCCGTTAAAATAAATTCTCTGAAGATTTGAATATTTAACCAGTTATTTTGGTGGATATTATACCTGGCTAAAAAGTAGGTAGAATCATGAATATTATTAGTTCCTAAAAACTGATGCCAGAATAATAACCCATTTTCTTCCGTAGTTTTTATTTTCATCATGTTAAAGGAATCAAAGCATCCCTTGGTTAAGATTATTGGAAACATTAGAATGGACAAATTGTTGTTCAAAAGGTTCTTATTCATTACTTTTTTAAAATTAAGCAAGATATATTTAATTATAGGAATAAGATGTGATTTTTCCTGCTCATTGTTGAAAAAGAATTCTTTATTAACTATAAATAGCTTAATATTTTCAGAACAATATATGTTTTTGAAAAACTTGGCAAAATTACTTAATAGTATTGTTTTGTGTAAATTTTTCCAATTTGAATGGTATTTTGGACTTAACCACAGACTTGTTATATTATGAATAATGGCATCAGCATAACGCTCTAAATATGGAAAACCAATCCTTCCTTCAATCCAGTTTTTATAGTGCCAATCATATTTAATCCTTGTTTTTTGAGGATACCATAGAAATTTAATTAATATAGTGTTTATGTGTTTAAGTTGTTTTCTAGAAGGAGGAGCCAATAATGTTTGAAGATAAAAAAGAATTTTTGGTCATAGAATCATTTTTATCAGAGATAATATTTCTTCTATAGTAAAGAACATTTTCTTCCATCTATTAATGTATTCTGTGATTTTATTTAATAAGTTTTTATAATTTATATTTATAGTGTCCTTCCATTTAGACAGAATATGAACCCCTAGATATTTCAATTTATCATTGGTCCAGTTAAAGTTATTGTAATTAGATAGAGTGTTATTCAATTTTTTATTGATGAGAATAGTTTCTGTTTTGTTTTGGTTAAATCTAAGGTTTGAGATTTCCTCAAAGAGTTTTAATGATCTGATAATGTGATCAATAGATGAATCAATATTTCCAATAGTTAATAAGATATCATCTGCAAAGAGTAAAATTTTAGAAGAATAGTTCTCATTAACATCAAAACTTTTTATGTTTATATTGTTTCTTATAAAATTAGCAAATGGTTCTATTGCTAATGCAAATAGTAGTGGGGATAAAGGGCAACCTTGTCTCTAGTGCCTTTTAGAATTTGAAGTGGGCCAGATAAAAAAGCGCTGATTTTAATATACGCTATAGAACCTTCATATAATTTTTTTAACAAGTTTAAGATTTCTGAGGAGAAATTATATTCTTTTAATACCATAAATAAGTATGTCCAGTTAATAGAATCAAATACTTTATCTAGATCTAGACTGATGAATGATAATTATTTTTTTTTTTATTTGCAAAATCTATTAAAGTTAAAAGTCTAATAGTATTATCCTGAACTTTTCTGTTCAATATAAAACCTGTTTGATCATTGTTTATTAAAGTCGGCATCATTTGGTTTAATCTGTTTGCTAAAATAGACGTAAATATTTTATAATCTATATTTAATAGGGAAATAGGACGATATGATGAAACAAATTTGGAGTCCTTATCTTGCTTTAGAATGGGAGAAATTAGCGAATATTTCCAAGAAGGACAAAGTTTGTCACTTATTCGAACTTCCTCAAGTGCTTTCATTAATATCTTCAAAGCGGAATCAGGGACAATTTTGTATAATTCACCTATTATGCCATCAAGACCAGGGGCTTTATTATTTTTAAGATTTTGTATTCTTTCTTTAACTTCTATTAATGATATTGATTTAAGTAATCTATTATTTTGTTCTTTAGGAAGTTTATTATTAATATTGTTTTTTAGAAATTCTATTTTTGAACTATTATTAGTAAAGTTTAAGTTTGCTTTATTCATTGTTTCATGATATGAACGAAAAATCTCTAAAATATCTTTTAGATCTGAAGAAGGTTTTGAATTGTGTTTAGATGCATCTAATATTTCAATTATGTGTTTATTCTTGTGAAAACTTTTCGTTATGGCTGCTAATCTATGCATATGTTTTGGATTAGATGAATAAGATTGTAATTTTAACCTCTCTAAATTAATTGCTACTTTATGACTAAGAATTTCTAATTATTTGAGATTTAGTTGTTTTAATTCCAGATTCGAGCCCAATTTTTTGGGGTGTAAGTTCTTTTTTAAAGTGTCAATTTTCAATTGTAGATTTAATAATTCTTTGTCCCATTCTTTCCTTTTATGTAAATACCAGGTTTTTATTTTCCCATATATATAAGATTTTAAAGAGTCCCAAATAAACACTTTATTTGTGTTATTATTATTATTAAGTTCAATATAATAGTTTACTTCCTTTATAAACCATTCTTTGAATCCTTTTGTCTTAATAATATAGGTTGGTAGTCTCTGCCAATGAATAAGATCATTTGGTTTAATTTTAATTTTAAATAGTATGGCATTGTGGTCTGACAGAGGGCATGATGTAATCACTACATCTTGAGTCTTAGATAATTGGCTGTCAGATATAAACACTTTATCAATAGTGGTCTGTGTACCATATCTATAAGAAAAGTGAGTAAAATTGAGAGACCTCTGCTCTTTGATCATGCATATGTCTTTTAGGTTATATAATGAGACAAAATCTATCAATTTTTTGGCTGATGCAGGTATCTCAATATTGCTGACATTAGTGGTATCTTTAGATGATAGAATACAATTAAAATCACCTGCCAAAATGATATCTCCTTTAGAATTTGCTGTTATTATTTCCAAATATTTGTTTGCAGATTTAGCACCAATACCAGGTAGCCAGTGCATATTTGCTAAAGTAAAATATTTCTTATTCATTTCCAATACTACTAGACACAACATACCATTTTTATCAGAGACACTGTTAATTATTTTAGGTATTGGTAATGTATTTTTCCACAAAATCATGGTTCCTCTTCTCTTTGTTTGGAAATGAGATTCAGCTAGAATACTATAACCTTTAAAAGCCATTTTTTTCTAGATCTTTCTGAATAATGTGCGTTTCTTGCAAAAATATAATGTCAGCTTTATTAGATGCTAGGTATTTCAGTAACCTTCCTCTTTTAGTAGGGTTATTAAGACAATTTGCATTCAGAGACAGACATTTAAATCCAGACATTGATTACTTTAAGCTTTTGATGGATAAATACTATTCTGGACTTAATTAACAAGTAATGTTCAGAGAAGATGAAAATATAACTATATACAAAACTAACCGTGGAACATCTAGTTCCTGGATTGATGAAGAAGTCATCAATACCACCCTCTATCATCCTTAGTGCTCAAGACTATCGTTCTCTAATGCTACTACCTAATATTTTATTGAATCAACAAACTACAACCTATTAATTCTCCAGGATGAATAGGTATTACTATGTAGGGGATATTGTGGAAAAACATCAATTACCATGAATAATGTGATTTTTAAAATTTTTAAGAACAGTGTCTTTAAACTTGTATCATGACATAGTATATCATATTCATTTATGTCTATTCTATACAAATACAGATCTTAATCTAGTATACTACAGTAGATCAAAACTTACTTATCTAGGAATTCAGTAAAGAAGTGTATGTATAAAAATAAGAACATTTATCATGTAACAAAACATTCCTGTATGAACTTGTCTATGAAATCACAACAGTGTTAATATTTACTATAGAATCAGCATATTAATATATAGCCTATAGGCTTATTTTCCTTTTATATAAGATATAAAATCACCAGTTTTTCCTTCCCCTAAAAAAAAAAAAAAAACATATCTGAGTAACCTTAAATAATTTCTTAAGGCATGAAAGATATTTAAAATAAAGATGTACTAATGAGAATTTTTTACATGAGAAGATAATATTTTAGTTGCACAAATATCTATGCAGGTATATAGATCTGTGTAATCATCAAAAACATTAGCTTTTCTTTCCAAAGATGTGAGTCTAAAAAAACTATGTAGTGTAGCTTGATTTTGATAAAAATATCATATAATGAAGTCACAGCTTTTAACCTTCAAGGACACTTCAGTTTTAGATGTTATAGTAAGAATGTGTTGCCTTAAGTTGTCCTTTTTAACAAAATACATTAACACATTTTACCAATATTTTTTAGTTAGAGTGGCAGTGGTTAACATGCAATATATCTTTTGCTAGAAAATGTAGTCTACAGACAGTAAAACATTCAATATTTTATGAATATTAGTGAAAATGTCAGATTGTAGTATGCACTTATGTAGCTGGAGGTGGATTAAGTAGATCACAATTTCACCATCCACTATAAATTCAACATAATGTAAACTATTAATAAGAAAAACAGTTAAAAAGTAAAGGCTACCTTTGTAAATAACAGCTGTCCTCATGTCCTGATGAAAGTAGTA
Source organism: Protopterus annectens (assembly GCF_019279795.1). Taxonomy (NCBI): domain Eukaryota; kingdom Metazoa; phylum Chordata; order Ceratodontiformes; family Protopteridae; genus Protopterus; species Protopterus annectens. The sequence goes on along the minus strand of NC_056748.1, from coordinate 342,755,388 downwards.
ACTATAAGTCAAGAGTAACCATCCCCACTTTGCACTGCCCCCCCTAACAGTCTTCTACTACTATCACTGACTAGTGAGACAAAAGCATCACTTCAGTAACAACTAAGATCATTCTCTAAGCAGAACTGTCTCCTTTTCTTTGGAACCGAAATTTTTCCTGCCCCAATATATTATTTCACCCTTTTATAACAGAATTATTATTTATTGTAATATTCTGTCTGCAGCTTTGGCTTCCCCAATCCAGCAGTATTGCCATCAACCAACAACTCATATAATCAATAAGATTGGGGACGAAGATACCAAGATGAAAGCACAGAAAATATATAGCTGCCCCAAAATCTACTTTAAAAATAATAAGAACACATTAACCCCCAATAGATAGTGTATTTTAGTGACTTTATAACCATTGCATATGCCGCTTTCTGCTCTGCTAACCAAAAAGGATCAGATGACCTAGTCTATGTTTTCACTGTATCTGTTCGCTACAGCTGCCAACTAATGATCAAGTGTAAACTACTTTGCAAAACATGTCATCAGAAAACTTATTATGAAGGGAACAACATAGGCATCAACATTGGTTTAGTAAAAAGGACCTTTATATATGTCTATGTTTTTTATATATTTTTCTTTGTCGCTCTTGGTATGTGATAACGCATTCAGTTGTTCCATTTTCTTTTTCTTTTTTTTTTCATGTGAATATTTCTGGTAACGTGAATACGTAACCAAAGTTCATATGACAAAAGAGACTTCAAGAGAGTACATGCATAAGTCTCTTGTATTACAAAGAAGATATGACTAAGAAGTCTCGAGGCAACAGCCTTCTTTTTCTTCCCTTCCTTCTCCTTTAACATTTGAATTTTGGCGGTTAAAAGCTCACACTAGGGAATCTGCAGCAAGCTATGATAACTGTTCACGAGATACTCATGATGTGCATTTTGTGAGAGAAAAGAAAAACGGAATATGTTACTCAAAAAGCATGTATATATTTTCTCTTGTATGTTAAAACAATAAACTTGTTTTGAAAAAAAAAAAAAAAAAAGCATGTATATGAAGTACAAAAAAAATAAATAAATAACTTTGCCCCATTTTATATAAATATAAAATTATCTGTAACTATCAATTTTACTGGCCAATGTATCTGATATCAAGCATACAAACCCTCCTGTCTCTGCAACACACACTCCACCAGCTTTCATCAGAAAATACATCTCCTTTTCTCTCTCCATCAGCAGATGGACCCACAAACCACATTTAGTAAAGACACAAACCTGTCAAGTGTATGAGAATGCATTTTTACATGTCATGATGGATTCTTAGAAAGAAAACAATCTTCTCTTATTATGATAAAGAACAATTTCCAATACCTTTTAAACTATTTAGTACAAGTCACATTAAGTTTAGAAGGGCCCAAGCATAACATGACATTTAACAGGAGAGAAAGCCCACTGATGCAAAAAGGGGCTACACTTTCATTTAATTGCACTGAGATGGGGTGCCTTCATTTCACTTATCGGAGCGATCTAGATCATCATAATCTAATACACATACAGTATCTGGTATTAAGGGGGTTCTTGTTTTAAACAATATTTCTATAGTATTGCTACATTGCCCCTATGTAGTTGTCAACTAATAATACACTCTGTCAAGGGAAGATTTATAATTTTAACATCTATGTTTAACATTCTAGCGTATTTGTATTAAAGGCTTTTAAACAACAAATAAATTTAAAAATAAATAAATAAATAAGCATACTTAATAAATATTAAATGATTTTTACCTTAACATGTATGTTTTTCCCCAATGTAGGTGATTTGTAGCACGAAAATTTTGGGATTTGAACGGATTGTGGAAGAGCTTCATTTGTATTATTTACCCTTAAGCTTCTTGCTTGTTTCATCAATTGATAACATTTTTCCATTTGTTGCCTGCCTTTTTAAACTAGGTAATGAGATGTCCATATCTTCAGTGTTTTCCAAAATCTTATTCTTTCTCACATATTCAGAGGCGTCATCAAGATTATGAAATATTTTTATTCCTTCAGATAGATGTATTTTAATTCTGGCAGGAAAATGGTTTGTGCCTTAATTTCAGCTTTCTTCAGATTTTTAATGAGAGGAATGCAAGCTTTTCTTTTAGTTATTATAGTAGAGGTATAGTCATTGTCAAATCTTATGTTTTGACCATTAATTTGTATAGGATTACTTGCCCATGCTGTTCTCAGGATTAAGTCCTTGTCTTGAGATGATAAAAATTTTACAATAATGGATCTTGAAGCATTTGGATTTTTTGACACAGACATATTTGACAATGACCTGTGAGCTCTCTCTATCCCAAAAGAGAGAGGTTCAGGTAGGTTTAGTGTCTTAGGCAACCAGTCATCCAAGAACTGTATTGTGTTATTTCCTTCCATTTTTTTCAGGTATGCCGTATATTCTAATATTATTTCTTCGTGACCTTGATTCTAGGTCCTGCACTTTATCTGAAGGTGCGGTGTTTTGCTTTAGTAAGAAGTCAATCTGGCTATCATTTTCATGCTGTCTTCCATCTATTTCATTAAGAGATTCTTCAATTTCTGTTATCTGGTCTACGTGTCTTGTAATTATCTTCTTGAATTCTTCAATCTGCTTTCTATTTTCTTTCTTCATGTTTTCCATGATTTTTTCTAAATTGTCCATTTTCATGGAAAGATCTTGAATACTGGATATTATTGTTTGTAATTTTTTCTTCATGGAAGTTTCCTGGAGAGAGGCTTTCGAATGACTCATGGCTGAGAGAGTCTGTTATATTCAGCTGCTGTACTTCTGACAGGATGTAATTCACTTTCTATTCACCAAAATTTAAATATTTGTGGAAAAAAATAATCCACTGTATATAAATATATAGGTAAAACTTAGATGTTTTTAAAATAATATTAAGAAAATTTCCTGTCAGAGAAATTTCTGTTAAGCAGAGCATCAAAAAAAGTGCTGTTATCTCTCTGACATCTTGGCCACGCCCCCCAGCTCGAGAGTTTTTTTGGCTGGCATGAGCTTGGTAATAGGCCGACTCGGTTCTGAGGGCTCGGAACCGAACCCATCAGTGATGAATGAAAGAAGATGAACAACACAGATGGAACATTATGGTAAGACATAACTTCTTTTTCTCAAAATTTGCCAAGAGGTTTAATGCAACCCCTACAGCCTCTTTGGTAAAGCAAAATAAATCTACTAAGCTGCTAGTAAGCACATTTTAAAAAGCAATAGAGAAGAAGCCCAAAACGAAAGAGGAACCTCCCCCCCCTCAGCCTAATGAGTGACAATGACAGAGTACAATACTCCCATCCCCATTCCCACCTTGTCAGATTCCTTAATCTTTGCATAAAGTCTCAACATCCATTTCTGTCTTTGGAAACTGAAAGATCTGATGATGTCAGTCTTCATTTATTCTTGACTGATGGGTTCAGTTCCAAACACTTGGAACCGACTCAGCAGTTTTATACAATGCTCGCGCCAGCCAAAACTTCTTGAGCTAAGGCTCTACCTATACTGCTTGTCTTCCCATTACCTCAGATCTTGTTTGCCGCTTACAACTTTGGATGCATCAGCCATTGCTCTCAGCTAAGTGCTCAAATTTTTTGATATTTCTCTATCATTCTACCTCTTCCTAATTTTTTTCCGATAATTACTATACATTAGTTTCCTTGTTGTTGTGCAAGTGGTTCTATATCAAATGTTTACCTCAAGGTATCTGTCTCTCTCTTTTACCATCATTAGTATTCGGCTTCTCCTTCCCACTTACCATTGGTATTTCTTTGATACCATCATTGGTATCCTTTTTCCCTTTCTCCTTCTTACCTGTTTGGATAGTATTTGTATACTATAGTTGGTTTATTTAAAAAAATGCCTTTCTCTTGTCTCCCTCCTTTTCTTGTTAAGTGTGTGTGTGTGTCTGTGTGTGAGTGTGTGTGTGTGTGTGTGTGTGTGTGTGTGTGTGTGTGTGTGTGTGTGTGTGTCTGTCTGTGTCTGTCTGTGTGTGTGTGTGTGTGTGTGTCAGTGTGGGCTTACCTTGTACTTGACTATTTAACATGGCAGAAAACCTCCGGGTTCAAGCAACGTAAAGACTGTGGCAGAAAGATGCCCAATTCGGATGGGTATCTTTCTTGCATCTATTGTTTACATGTTCCTCATCTGGAAATTCAACCTCCATGTGAACTCTGTAACAGGTTAAGTGTCTGAACTCTTGCAGAGAGTTGTAATAAATTGATACTTAAGGATTTCCTTTTGATGAAGCTCTTTCTGAGGTGGAGACTTTAAAATCTATAAAAAACGATTAAAAAAATGGAACCATTCAGTGTTGTCTTCCCCCAAGGTGCATGACTCCAAGACTCAAAAATCTCCAGTTTCAACACCTTCTATGGAACCGAAAGCAAAAGTATCAAAAGATGGCGTTGCCTTCTGCTCTGGCACCGAAACCAACAAAATAATCTACGGTGCCATCTATTGTTAAAAGTATGCAGACATCTTCGGTACTGACCATGACTTCGGCGATGATGACCTCCGATAGTTGCCAATTCCACTATTTTGATCCATTCTTCACATACTATCTAGCAGTCTATCTTGCAGAAGGTTGAGGTTACAAGTACCCCCAGGACTAGATATTCTCCTTTGATAGACCCTCTTCTTGTGTCAGCAGCTGAGTTCATTCATGGACAGACCGGAATCTCCTTTGGGAATGTCCATCTGTTCCTCCAGCAGCCTATCGGAAATGGATGTAGTCAGATTAGTGGATCATCTCTTGGTAGCCAGAGACCTTCCCACTCCCTCTCAGACCTCCCTCCTTCCCACAACCAAGGCTTACTCTCCCAGGACTCCTACATAGATTCCTCCTTCAAACTCTCCTCCGGTCTTGGAGCCCATTACTTTGATGCTCATAGTACCAGCTACCTTGGTACCAGATCCTGCTGTGTGGTCTTCGGCACCATCGGAACCGTCATACACACGGGACCAAGATTTGGCTGCCGGTCCCAGGATCGGCTCTGATTTTTTCTATGGCACAATCCATGGCTCTTGATACATTGATAGTTTCAAGTCCTCTCTCTGCTCCTACTCTAGGGGGCGGCTCATCTGAGCAGGGTGTGACCCTGGTTCCGAGATTGTCTTTCTCGGTTCCGGTCTGCCGTCCCTCTCTGGGTGGGCCTGCCTTCCAGATTATGATGAGAGCCTTAGCCTCAGCAGGCTCCTAGTTGGTACCATCCCCATCGGAGTGCCATATTTTTGTTCCCTCTGGTTCGCAGCTGCCACAATCTACTACTTTGGGACAGTGGGCACAAGAGCAGTAAGATACTCTAGTGCAGGGTCCCCTCTCTTCTGAGTCCTCCTCATATCTTCTCCCTGAGGAGCCACCCCTTAAGAGATCATACAAGAGGAAGCACTTGGCTTCTCCAGAAGAATCAGTCACTGGGGATACAGATTACGATGAAGGGGAAGAGTCCCCACGGTCACCCCCTGAAGATGTCTCCTTTGGAGATATCCTAGAAATATTAAAACAGAGGGGTGATTGGAAGTTCTCAACCCCATCCTCTGAGGAATCTGTTTTCTTGTATGCTTTTCGTGCCCTTCCATCTACTTCTTGGTGATCCTGCCCTCTGACAATCTAATCAAGTTGACCATTCAGCATGCATGGAAGGCTCCTAACACCATAGAGCCTATTTCCTGGAGACCGGACAAAATTCTTTCAGCCCCAGAAGATCAGCCCCATTGGTCTAAGGGTCTAGCAGTGGATGCCATGGTGGTGGTGGTGGTGGTGACCACCAAAAAGGAACTCACTGAAGAGAGTTCAACTGTACATCCTCCCAACTGAGAGTCTGAGATGATGGACAGATTTGGGAAGCAGGTCTTTGCTTTATCGACCTTTGCTATTCAGTCCTTGAATTTCTTGGCACACTTTACTAAACTCCAAAGAGATCTGATAACTGAGCTTTCAGGCACTCTTGCAGGAGCAGTGTCTGATGAGCTTAGAGATAAGGTTGCCTATCAGCTTGCCACCCTGGAGTCCATCTCAAATTCGTCTATGCTGCTTATTATGCCTGCAGCCAAAGGGACATCTAGAGCAGCAGGTACATGCATTGCCATTAGGCGCCATGCCTGGATGCACTTGTGTGATTTTGCGGACCCTTTCAAGTCATCCTCTGACAATGCTTCTGTTACTGCTTCCTCATTGTTTGGCCCAAATGTTAGAGACATGTTAGCCAGGTGTGAAAAGGACGGGAAGACCTTTTCTGCTGCAGATGTGCATTTTTCCACTCCCAACAACCTTACTGCAGGAATCAGAGGAGTGGAAAAATGTTGTTCATGAAGACCCAAGGGCCTTTTTGGGACACACGTGGCGAGTATTCTCCCTGGGGAAGAGGGGGAACTCTTCTGGAAGACGCCCCTCCTGTGGCAGAGGAGGTCTGCATAACCAGGGATTCAGAGATTCCTTTTCCGGACAACCGTACCAGTGCTCCTTAATGGCGGCCCAATTGCTTACCTTCTGAAAGCAGTCGGGAGAAGATTTTCTCAGCAGCACTCAGCCTAGCTCACAATAACATCAGATTCCTGGGTGCGTACAGTAAATACCAAAGGTTACCGAATTCCCTTCACTCTCTTCCTCAAACTCCAAAGGCGAATCCCCGATGTTCCACCCAGTCAGAGAGATCTAGCAGCACTAGAAGTTCAAAAGCTGCTTCAAAAACATCCATCCAGTCCCACCAGACCAGATATGATCCGGATTCTACTCAAGATTCTTTTTAGTGCCAAAAAACACGGGGGACTGGAGATCAGTCTTGGATCCCAGTGTATTGAACAGATTTGTACAACAGAGAAAATTCTGGATGGTCACGGTTCTGTCTATCCTTCCCCTTCCTAGAGAAGGGCAGTTGGATGTGCTCTATAGATCTTCAGGATGCGTATTACTGCATAAAGATGAGCAAGTGCTCCAGAAGATATCTCTGCTTCCACCTGGGAGCTAGTCATTATCAGTTTCAAGCACTGCCCTTTGTTCTCACCACAGCCCCCAAGTTGTTCACCAAATGCATGGAAGTTGCAGCAACTCACTTAAGGCTACTGGGATTCTGCGTGTTTCTATATTTAGATGACTAGCTCCATCCTGCCTCCACCAGGCATCTGCTGCTTTGCGCCATAGACTCTGTTGTACGCCTTGCCAAGTTCTTAGGCATTTCAGTCAACAAAGAAAAATCACAACTATCTCCCACACAGGACCTGGAATTCATCTGAGCAAAACTAAATATGAAAACCTGCATGGCGTGTCTTCCTTATCAAAGGTTGTTAAAGTTGAGATTGCAACTTCGAGTGATTCTCTCTCAAGACAAAGTCCCTGCTCATGTGGTACTACAGTTTCACAGATCCATGGCAGCAACAGTAAAATTAGTCCCCTTAGCGAGGTATTATGTGAGGCTGCTTCAGTGGCTCCTAGCTTCACAACGGTCACTTCTAACTCGCCCCATGTCTCATCCAATCTTAATAACAAATCACTGCAAGAAGGATTTATCTTGGTGGATGAAGCCAGAAGAAGATTTATGGAGTTGTTCCTTCTCTTCTCAGCCCAAGGCCATAGTGACCATGGATGCTTCCCTGGTACGGTGGGGGGGCATTTTTAGGGAAAGACTGTCCAAGGTGCTTGGTCTCCACAGGAAGCCAATCTGCTCATCACTGTCCTAGAACTGAGGGCAGTGCTTTTAGCATTCAAGTCTATCCTTCTATCTGGGACATATGCTATTCAGTCAGACAACATGTCAGTTGTCTGGTACATCAACAAACAGGGGGGAACCAGATCCTACCCTCTATGTCAGGAAGCCCTAAGTGTTTGGCAATGAGAAATCACCTCCAACCGCTTTCTTATACCGACGCATATTCTGGGGAACTCCAATGTGATTGCGGACAAGCTAAGCAGATGTATCCTTCTACCTCATGAGTGGCCTCTCATTCCCAACATAGTGACAAAAAATGTTGTCAATGGGGTCCACCTTGCTGCGACCTGTTCACCTCTTCCTTAAACCACAAATGCAGCAGCTACTTTGCCCTAATCCCCTGTTGCGGGGAGTCCCCAAGAGATGCACGCACTTCTTCACAATTGCCCCCTGGGACTTCTGTATACCTTTCTACCAAGTCTTCTAATTCCTCAGTTTTTAAGGAAAGCCCAATGGCTGAGAAGCAAAGTGATTCTCATTGCACCTTACTGGCCCATCAAGTCTGGTTTCCCGTTATCTGGCTTCATCTGGTTCACTGCCTGTGGATTCTAGATCCAACTCCGGACCTATTATCTCACCCTCAGGGCTTGATGCATCCTAACCTCCAACATCTCAAGATGACAGCTTGGTTTCTCCACTTCCAGTTATTGCCAGGCAGAACAATTTGTCCTCCCGAGTGCAAAAGATACTTCTGTCATAAACCATACACCAGAAAGGTTTACCTTGACAAATGGAAAAGATTCTCTATTTGCTCAGATGCAAACAGCCTTGATCCTTTCTTGGCTCTGGTATATAAGGTCCTGGAATACTTAGCCACCTTATTTCAACTGGGAACTTCAACCTCTACCATTAGAGTTCATTTAGCTGCCATCTCGAATTTTCATAACGGTTTTGTTGATCACTCACTAATGTCCCCACCGTCTTTGCAAAATTTTTCTTAAAGGTACTCAGCATTTGAAGCCACCTTTTAAATAATGCCTTGGGATTTGACCTTAGTCTTGCAATGCCTAGTTCATCAGCCTTTTGAGCCAGCAGCCACCTGTGACCTCAAGTTTTTATCGTGGAAGACCCTATTCCTAGTAGCTATCACATCTGCTAGGAGAATTTCAGAGTTGCAGGCTTTGTGCGTGAATCATCCCTACATCATCTTTCACAGAGAGAGAGAGTATCATTCAGAACCAATCTCTCCTTCCTTCCTAAAGTGGGATCAGAGTCCAATATTAACCAGACTATAGACTTACCGTTTTTCTTTCCAAATGTTTAAAAAAAAGGAGAATACTGCCTGCATAGGTTGGACTTCCACAGGCAGTTACGTTTCTACTTGGACAGAACAAAAGCTTCTAGAAAATCAGACCAAAATTTTCTATCCTTTTCGGGCACCAGATTGGGAAAACCAGTTTCAAAGGTCACCTTTTCACAATGGTTAACAGACTGCATTACCTTTATATACAACCAGAATGAACTCAAATTTCCCTCAAAAGTTAAAGCTTACTCTACAAGATCTATTTCCACTTCAGCGGTCTTCCATCCAGAGCTTTTGTGGAAGACATATGTGCAGCTGCAACTTGGGCTACCCCTCATACCTTTATCACTCATTACACATTAGACAATGGTCTCCAGGGGAACAGCATCCTTTGGATCTATGGTGCTCAGGAATATCATTCCTTAGGGCCTCCTAGGATTTAATGTAGCTGGGAACTCTGTCCCATCAGTCAAGAATGAATGAAGATTGACAACATCAGATAAAGAATTTATGTTCTTACCATAGCTTTCCACCTGTGCTGTTGATCTTCATTCATTCTTGACATCCCATCCTCCTGCCCCTCCTATAAGACTCCTGGAGGTTCAGATCTAGTCCTGGGGTTCTATAGGGTTGCTGCTCAGTCAGAGCTTCCATTTTTTCTTCATAGTGGGCAAACCTGATCTGATGTAATGGGAAGAGAGGCAGTATGGGTAGAGCCTTAGCTCAAGAGTTTTTGGCTGGCATGAGCTTTGTATAACAGCTGAGTCAGTTCCAAGGGTTAGGAACCAAACCCATCAGTCAAGAATGAATGAAGATCGACAACACAGATGGAATGTTATGGTAAGAACATAACCTCTTTTTTCAGACAGATCGATTGTGAAAGTAATCCATCATGGTTACAGATAACAGTGGAAGCCTTTCCCTCATTTTCAAGGGATTACCCCATCTGCCAGACCAAATTCCTCATTTCAGTCCTGTCATTCAGCATCTGCCCCCTTAAGGAATGATAGTAGTAGTCCCTCCTCCTCAGTTTGGAGAAAGATTTTATTCAAGAATGCTTCTGATGCCAAAGCAAGAAGATTCTTAGAGACCAGTTCTAGATTTTTTCTTTCTAAACCTGTTTGTTGTAGTGCGAAGTTCAAAATGTTATCCCTCCACAACTTATTACCACTTATTCCTAGATGAGTTTCTGGTGTCACTAACATCAAGTGAGTGTTATACTGTAAAATAATTCTGCAAAGTATGCAGAGGTACCTTACATGTGAGATTGGGGTCTTACCAGTGACTGCTGTTAATGCAAGAGATGTTAAGGTAACCAAGTACTTTTTTTTCAACTGTAATGTATCTGGGGTTTATATTGTAACAAGATAAAAGCTAGATGTAAGCAATGTAATGTTGTGATCTAGGGCTGCTAATGGGAAGAGGTTAAGTGAACTGGTGGTATGTGTGTACTGAATTATGGTGGCCCCTCTGGTGTTATGCATATAGATAGAAGTGTACATTAAAGTAATGTAAAATGATAGTATTCCAGCATTTGAGATTAGCTGTGTAATGCAATTGCAGGAACATTAACTGATCTATTTTATCCACTAGCACAGCTTTGCAGTTAAAGATGAACTGTCAGCAGGCACAGGCAGTTAATCAGAAAATGATTGAACTATGAACTTTGAAGCATCTATATGAGGAACCAGGAAAACTAGTTTTTAAAGAAGTGACAAATAGTTCAATAAAACAGATGAAATCTTGTTACACTGAAGGGAATACAAGCACATGCATTTCTAATAACATCACTCTCTTCAGTATAGATCACAACCACAGAACAAGGTGATTTACGATTACCAGATTTGGAGGGATACTTTACAGCTACAGAGTTAAAGACTTGTATACATAACACAAGCTGCAGAGTGCAAATCCAAATGGAAAGAAAGGACAATTAAATGGCTGGAGGCTCACAAAATAGACGGAGTAGGATTTTCGTTGCAGACCCTTACAGAGAAAATAGCAACCATACAGAATGTTATATTTGTAAAGTAGCAGAAAGTATTTTGAGAACTAAGCCAACATGGAAATGGAGAAAGGGAATTTTATCAATATAAGTGACTACAAGTCACTTATATTGATGGAAGTATGGAAAATAGGGAAGAGAGAGCTGGAGGAAATTAGGAAAGAAATCAAGATACTGGGAGCAAATAACTAAGCAGGGAAAAGTCATAGAGTGGGATTGATGCTAAGCAGAAGTTTTGACTGCCTTCCCTACCAGTGACTGATAACAGATGACAGGTAAAGAGAGGGTCTATATCATATGAGCGAATCACACAAATTGCGAACGCTCATAATATCGAAGGTACTTGCCCTCAAAGTGCTTTTTCTGAGATTGCAGTACAGTGAAGAATGGGATAGTTGCCCTTTCCACACTATAGTGCGATCTCGGAGTTGGAATATATATTTAGCGGGGGGTGTGGGGGGGCACAGCCCCCCACAATAGGAAGTTCTAGGTCCAGTACGTTCGATATTATGAGTGTTCACAATTTGTGCGATTCGCTCATATGATACAGACCCGTAAAGAGAAAGGGAGAGGGAGTGTTACATGAAAAGATCAGTTCTGGTTGAGTTTATAGTTGAGTCTAGAACAGAAGCTATGATTTAGAAAAGAATAATTAGTAGGGCATATAAAATAATGCATAATAATATGAAACAATTAGAAGAGGTTAAAAAAGACTTGGAAATGAGAATGAAAAGGCTATGTACTAAACAATGGAAGGATATCTGTATGGCACCCAAGTATGCAGCAAAATCTAGAAGGTTTAGGATTTTTAAATGGAATTGCTTTCATAGGCATTTATTTTATACCCAAAATAGACTTAAGAGAATTTTTTTTCTATAGCTAGACAGCAGTTGTTGGAGGTGTGATAAGAAAAAGAGAAGTACTTGGAACATGTTTTTGGGAATGTTAATGTGTTGGTAGATTTTTTAAATTGCCTACACGGTACTTTGTCAGAAATTTTGGTTGTGCAAATTATTGTAAGTAAGGAAGTCATTCTTTTGAATTGAGATATAGGAACTGAATTGCCTAGACATAGCACTGCCATAATAAGTTTAATGCTGTTGGCTGCCAAAAATCTGTTAGTAGAAAATGGAAATCAAAAATCTAAACAAAACAAAATTATTGAATGCTGTAAAGAAAATAAAAAAGTGGAAGGGATCTTTAGAAAAGGGAAGGAGCAAACTACATAGAAATATCAGAATCTCTGGGAACATTACGTGACAAATTAATGATGTTATGTAGTCCAATCTCACCTACATTCTTACCCGTGGGTTCAGAGCCAAATGTCGGCTCCAGCTCGGCCAAACTTTTCTAGCTCGAAGTCTTTCTATTGGCTGGGCTAAGATGGTATCCCATGCTGCATTGCTCTATATCCCTAGATCTCGTTTGCCGCTCGTGTAGCTCGAATGTGGTCTCGCTCTTGGCTGTGGCTAAGTACCTTTTTTCTTCTCATCGAGAGAGTTTATTACAAACAAAAAGCTATTTTAATAGCTATTGCTAGTTTGGTGTTTTTTGTGCAAAATGTTCTGTGTGTGTGTGTGAATGTTTTTGTGCTATCCCACTAGCTGTTCCAACGAGTTAGGCCCGTTTTAGTTGGAGGACCTAGTCTGTCCCCTTGCTTCCCTGTGTTCTGACTTCTGGTCTAAAACCGTTTAATTTAGAGGTTTTAGTCCTAATCCCTTTTTGTGTGTGTGTCAGGGGATTGTTTGTTAGTGGTAGTTTTTTCCCACGCTAAGTGTAGTGTAGTCTGTGACTGTTTTTTCCAGTTGGTTCCGTACCTGTGATTTTTTTTGTCTTGGTGATTATTGGTAATTCCTTAAGATGTCTAAAGATTCTAAGGAGCACAAACTCTCGGGCTTCAAGAAATGCTCAAAGTGTGGCTATAAAATGTCAATTACCGATGGACATTCATTCGGTATGTGTTTATTGTCTGGGAGCAATCCATCTGCAGGAGTCTTGCAGCTTCTGTCATGCATTTAGTCCCAGGGTGCTTCAGGAAAGAAAGAATAAGTTAATTCTGAAGGGACTTCTGAAACCCTCCTTCGAAGAGGGTCTGGAATCTGCTTCCAGCTCTAAAGCTAAAACCACAAAATCAAAAAAGAGGTCTCCAGCTCCTTCAGTCTCCTCAGAGCCACTGGAGAAAGTAGCTAAATCAGCTTCAACATCCTTGGCTCCACTGTCCTCGGGGCCGCAGGAAGTCTCAGTGATGATGGAACCGGCGTCGGCTCCAATTATATTGGAACCTATTCGGAGCCGATCGCCTAGTATTAGGCAAGTATCACCTGAGAGGAGATCACGATCTCCCTCCCTGTCCTCCAAATCCTCCAGGACTTTATCGGATGTGGACGTCGATAGATTGGTGCAGAGACTCCTTCAGTCACCGGTTTTGGCAAAATTGTTCTCGGCTCCGTCCCAGTCGGCTCCGGAGCCCATCCTGCAATCTACTTCGATACTTCCTCCTCCGAGCGCATCCCAGCCTTCGGAGCCGGAGTGCTCAGCTCCATGTGATGTTTCCAGGTCGGTTCCGATGGCCCCTCCTGGCTTATCGGTGCCAACATCAGCTCCGACCCTGTCGGTGCCGTCCACAGGATTCAGGACTCTGGATTCTTCAGTCAGACCCGAGGGATAGGCTTCGGGACATCTCTCAGTTCCTAGTCTCCCTCTCAGTGCTTCGGCGTGGGGAAGCCCGACTCCTGCCTTGGCTTTGGAGGCTGGTTGCTCCTTGGACTCAGGGGGGGCCAGCCTTTGAGGCCATGCGGAGTGCACTGGCCAGATGGTCAGCGACATCATGCGGGTCGGTCATTCTGTCCCCTACCACTCTGATGCGGGTCTCTGATCACCACCTATCTGTAGACAGAGGAGCCCCAAGGCCTCAGGGTACCCCCATGAGTGGTACTCAAGTTTCTGAAGGCCCCTCAGAGTGCTTGCCTGAGGAGCCCCCTAGAAAGAAAACGTGCAAGAGGAAGAGGTTTCAAAGCTGCTAGAAAAAGGAGCCATCCAACATGTCCCCTCAGACCAGATCAGATTAGGGACTTACTCAAGATTCTTTTTGGTGCCGAAAAGAACAGGGGACCTGAGACCCATATTGGATCTCAGCTGGTTGAACAACCATGTACAAAATTCCAAGTTCTGAATGGTCACATTGCAGTCGATTCTCCCATTGTTGGGAAAAGAAGTATGGATGTGCTCCATCGACCTCAAGGATGCTTACTACCATATCAAAATGGACAGGGTATCCAGGAGTCACATACGCTTCCGGCCGGGAGCCAGTCATTTTCAGTTTTGAGCCCTGCCCTTTGTTCTCACCACAGCCCCAGGGTGTTCACCAAATATATGGCGGCGGTGACGGCTCACTTGAGACGTCAAGGATTCCAGGTATTTCCTTATCTGGATGACTGGCTCCTCACTGCCACCACCAGGCATCTACTAATTCAGACCAGGGACGCCACAATAACTCTCTGTCAGCAGTTGGGCATAACATTGAACTGGGAAAAATCTGCCTTGTTGCCCTCACAGCATGTCACTTTTATAGGTGCAGAACTAGACACTGTCCTCATGTGAGCGTTTCTACCACAGGAAACAGAGTCCTACAGCAACAAGTTCGCGCCCTGCTTCCTCTGAGAAGAGCGAAGGCAAGATGGGTTCTCCAACTTTTGGGGACTGTGGCTGCGACAATTATGTTAGTCCCTCTAGCAAGGTTACATATGAGACTCTTTCAATGGCTTCTCTTTGCCCAGTGGTCTCTCCAACAGCTTCCACTTCCTCACCCTATTCTACTCACGGACAGGTCAAACAGGATCTCAGTTGGTGGCTTTGCACCAACAATCTGGACACGGGAAAATCCTTTGTTCCACCGCCCCCGATTGCCATGGTGACCACGGATGCCTCCCAGATGGTGTGTGTGTGTGGGGGCATTATCTAGGCAGGACAGTCCAAGGCATGTGGCAAGAGCACGAGATACATTTGCATATCAACGTCCTGGAGATGAGAGCTGTGCTACTTGCGTTGCAGGCACTTCAGAGCTTTCTCCCTCTCGGGACTATTGCAGTGCACTCGGGCAATATATCAGTGGTGTGGTATCTGAACAAGCAGGGAGGAACCAAGTCATATCCCCTGTGCAGAGAGGCCATGCGAGTGTGGCAGTGGGCAGTGTCTTCCCAACTTTTTCTGGTGGCAATGCACATTCCGGGGAAGTCCAACATGATCGCAGACAGGCTAAGCAGAGCTATTCTGATGCCTTACGAGTGGTCTCTGAACCGTCAAGTTGCGTAACGGATCTTCCGCAGATGGGGTCAGCCGTGCTGCGACCTTTTTGCCAGTCCCCTCAATGCCAAATGCAGCAGCTACTTCACGTTGATCCCCCCTCAGGGGGAGTCACCCAGGGATGCTCTAGTCCACGATTGGCCCTCCGGTCTGCTATATGCTTTTCTTCCGGTCCCCTTGCCGTCAAAGGTGATTCAGAAAGCGCAGTCCTTGGAAAGTAGAATGATTCTGATTGCCCCACACTGGCCTCATCAGGTTTGGTTCCCCTTTCTCCATTCCTACATCATGGACGCGCCTTGGATTCTGGAGCCACAACCAGACTTACTGACACACATGTCAGGGCAGCTCCAGCCCTCTCTGCGGACCCTCTGGTTGACAGCCTGGCTACTCCACTTCCGTCATTAGTTAGGCTTCATAATTTTTCGCCTGAGGTAGTTCATATTTTATCTTCCTCTCATAAGCCCTCTACTAGTAAGATTTATTCCAGCAAATGGAAGAGATTTTCAATCTGGGCTCATACCCAAGGGATTGACCCTTACACGACTTCAGTTTCATCTGTTTTGGAGTTCTTGACTATGCTTTTTCGCCAGGGCTCAGCGTCCGCCACCATAAAAGTCCAATTGGTGACGATTTCTAACTTTCATGTCGCTAATGAGCCTAGTCTGATGGCTCACAGACTCTGTAAGGCTTTCCTGAAGGGCACTCTGTTACTCCGTCCTCCTGTATCGGAACCTATCAAGCCTTGGGATTTAAACTTTGCTCTACAGGCTCTTACTTCACCACCCTTTGAACCTGCAGCTAGTTGTGATTTAAAATTCTTGACCTGGAAGACTGTCTTTTTAGTAGCCATCACATCAGCCAGACGTGTTTCAGAGATTCAAGCTCTATCAATAAACCCCCCATACTTGATTTTTCATAAGGACAGGGTTTCTCTCAGGCCGAACCCTTCCTTTCTTCTCAAAGTGGCATCTATCTGTAATCTTAATCAATCTGTTGAGTTGCCAGTGTTTTTTCCCCAGTTTTCAAACAAGGCAGAATTTAAATTTCATCAATTGGATGTACACAGACAATTACATTTTTATCTGCACAGAACCAAAGACCTCAGATAATCTGATCAGTTGTTTGTTTCCTTTTCGGAAAACAGAATTGGGTCTCCTGTCTCCAAAGTCATGCTGTCCAGGTGGATATCTACTTGCATCTCTTTAATTTTTCCTCAGGGGGTAAAGATCTACCGTTCCCGGTGAAGGCTCACTCTACTCGGTCTGTATCTACATCTACAGCCTATCAGGCCAGATTGTCTATGGATGATATTTGTGCTGTGGCTAGTTGGGCATCTCCTCGCACCTTTGTTACTCATTACAAGTTGGACGTGGTATCTAGGGGCAGGTCTTCCTTTGGTTCCACAGTGCTCAGGAGTATTTTCCACTGAGCCTCCCAGGATTTAGGTGCTGGGGACGCTGTCCCACGGTTAAGTATGTAGGCGAGATTGGACTACATAACATCAAGAAGTTATGTACTCACCATAACGTTCGATGTATGTAGTCCATCTCGCCTCACATTCTTACTTACCCCCCCCCTCCTTCCCCCTTCCTGGAGGATCTGGAGGTTAGGACTGGTTTTCAGAGCTCCCTTCATTCTTGGTTTGTTCTTCCTTTCCTTGGGTGTTGTTATGCATGGAGAATGAGTGCTGATGTTCGCAGCAAACTAGATCTAGGGATATAGAGCAATGCAGCATGGGATACCATCTTAGCCCAGCCAATAGAAAGACTTTGAGCTAGAAAAGTTTGGCCGAGTCGGAGACGACATTCGGCTCCGAACCCACAGGTAAGAATGTGAGGCGAGATGGACTACATACATCGAACGTTATGGTGAGTAGATATCTTCTTGTTCAGAAGGAGGAGTGAAATTTTAGGAAAGATGAGACTTGAGCATTCTAAGTAATGTTAAATTGATCAGTAATTATGAAAAAGTCATATGTATAATGCATGAAAAGGGAAAAAGCTATGTGATAGTTTAATAACTGTGTATCCATGTCACTGTGTAATATGTGAAGTTAATAAATGTGGTAAAAATGTACTTGGGTCCTTGTAACCTATGTACTTTATGGAAACAAGTATTAACAAGGAAATTGCTAAACATAACACAAAATGAGTTTCTACAAATCTTTACTGATATTTAACTGTCAATAACAAACATTTATAAAACAGAAGAGTACATTTTCCCACTGCACTTACATTTGCCTTACTGCTCAGTTGCTGTAAAAGTGATTTTTGACATTTTCTCTCTTTTAACACTTATTGTTGCCTTACTGTTACAGTACGTTAAGGTGTTTTTTTGTTTGTATTTGCTGCTTTTTCTCTGGTTTTTTTTCCAGAGTTTTCAAAAGTGACAACTAACAGTTTTGGCCAGGTGTATGGGGCACTTTAAAGATAGCCATGGATATTCTGGTGGCATGATAATAATTTCTGTAGTTTCTGGGATGTTAGCACTATTGGTTAGAGTTGCAGATGTTTTTCCATTAGTCCGTGCACTGTCCCTGTTTGTTTTTTGTAGAGTAGAGCTATAGTTGGCATGTGCACCCCATCTAATACAGCCTAACTCCCCCTAGTCCTGTTAGAAAGAGTGCCTAATAACTTAGAGGTGTGGAAAGCTGCTCTCAGCTGCATAACATGCTGTGCTACATACTAAGTGCTCTGTAAGTAGCTTCTGTCAGCCTGCAGCTACAGTACATTGCACAAGTCAACCTATAGCTGTTCTATGCAGCTGAGACCCTACAGTTGTTTAACACCCTTGTGCTGTACGTGCTGTAGTCAACTAAGTTACTTCACTCACTCAAATAAGCTTTCATCAACTAACATAATTTATGTAACAGCTGATAGCTTTCTCAACTATAGTACTCATAGAATTCAGTTAAATGTTACAACTCTCTGGACAGATATGAAATGTCAGCCTACTTATTTCTCTCTGTTACCAACCTCATAGCACTTGGTATCCTTAAGCAGTGCAGTAAATGCCATATGCTGACAGGTAATGAACTTTTACTAACACATGTGACTCTTGTTTGTGAAAGTTGCAAATATTTAACAAATATGGTGGTCTCACTCTCACAACACCTCACACACTACTCTGAGTCACACAGGAATGTCATATGCTGAGCTACAAAAAAGACGAAAACAAATCCTTTCCAAAGCCTGTTAGATGAATGAGGATTTGATCTTAGAGAGGTGCAAACACTTTATCATATCCGAAAACACAGTTTCAAAAAAGATTCACCAAGATCTTAACAGCCTTGAATCCAATACACCTAAACCATTCCATTAACAAAAATATATTATCGATCTGTGACTCCACAGTGAGACATACTGATTCTCTACATACTAAGCTGTCAAAGACAGGCTGATGGTGAGTTGTTTTTCAGTTGTTATGATCTCAGCTGTTTCAAGTGCCCTTAGGACACTTTTACCAAGCAAATATGACTGATAATGGCAGTTGTATACATTGGAGGGGGGAGGTGAAGGCCCTGGGGTGCAGAACCCTGAGGGATATGTAGAGAGAATTGTCAGAATTCTCCATGCATGTCACATGACCAGAATCCTTCCTTCTTCAAGAATGATGTCGAAGTACAAAGATAAGATGGTTGACTTCAGGAGCTAGATAAATAATTTGTGTCATTCTAGAAGGATCCAGTATGTGTTGGCATGGAAGAAGATGCTTTGCATGATATGGCCTGCGTCTCTTGTTCAAATGCTTCTCTATACTAGCTAAAGCTTTTGCTGCCTTCATAGTACGATTTTAGGCAGAGTACAGCTACTGAGCATTCCAGTGTAGCTGTAATATCAAAACCTAAACAGGGTCACATTAAGATGGCATTGCCAGAAGTCTCAACAACAAGTTTCCTGACCCTGAAGCTGTACTGCATTTAGAATGCATCTTTGTCTCTGAAACTTGATTTAAATGTCTGTAAAGCACTTTCTCCATGTCCTGGGTTTGTGCTGACCATGCCTTCAGACTCGATGGCAACTGCAATGACATGTCTGCATTTTTAAGGACCATATGACCTCCATAAGGATTCCCAAAGACCCTCAAACTGAATGTATTGCATGGCATATCCCACTAAACAGGACCAACTGTCTATTTATTGTCTGTTGTAGGACACTCTCCATGTAAGGATCCTAAATATATCTGGCAAACTCCCTATAAACATAATCTTCATCATTTTGGCTCTTTAACTACCCCTCAAAAACAGGAGTGCTTACACCTCCAAGGCAGGATTTGACCCAAAGGTTTTGGACCTAATCAATAAAAACTCACTGGATCAGATTGCTACAAGCCCTACTAGAGGACACAATATTCTTGTCTTAGTATTTATAAATATAGCATCATCATGCTTAAATCCCATGGTATCTCCTTCCTTAGTTAACTCAGATCATAAGCTAGTAATCTTCTCCCTCAAAATCTCTAAACCCATTGAAACTGATATATTGGAATTCAAGAATCTCAGATGTACAAATCTCATAAAATTCTGTGATGAAATCTCAAAATTCATTTGTAGCAGCATCATCCTAGACATTGGCTAAAGTAGTAATTTCACAAAAAAATTCTGTACCCACTTAGATACATGTGTGGAACCAGGAGTCCCGTTCAGATCAAAATATAATAGGAAATGTAAAAGCAAGCCACTCTGGTAGTCCAGCATAAATAAAATCTCCCCAAAGGGTTGCGTATGTGGAAATATCCTACAGGGCTGGTGAAGGATTCGCAACTACACAAGGACTTACTTACATTTTTTAACAGTCAAGGCTGTGAACTTTTGCATATTCTCATTGGTGACAGTAATTGCAAAATGGCTATGTTCGTTAGAGACATTAACGAGTTGGACACTAGCATTAAAAATTATCTGCTTTTTGAGCATAATCAAACTGATTTTCATAGTGTGTTTATGAATGTTGATAATGATCTATTGGACCCTAAAACAAGAAAGGAAAATAAATTAAGGTTTAAAGTTGATTACGATGCAGGGAGAGCATACCCTGATCCCCCACAGGGACAGCAAGTAGGATGGTATGATAGGTATGATGACCAGGATGGTAATGGTAACACTGACAATGCCGAACTAAATAATACTAGCCCTAATGTCCCTTTAGACCCCCCCACCTCTGAGGAGATCAGAACGGTTGATGAATCAGAGGCAGGAGAGACAAGTGCATGTGAGACATGGTCAGGACAACTATCAGGGTCTATGGAAGGGGAGATGGAACTCTCATCGGAGGTAATGAGCCTCTGTGATGTGGAAAATGATGAATGTACCATTATTAAAAATGTGCTTGGTGACTATAGTATTTACAACTTTAGTCAGACTGTGGTCAGTGTTGAATGGACTGAATTGTTTTCTAAAGGGCTTAATTTTGTGCCCGCAAGAAGTTTCAGCATTGTTGACAGTATTATACAGCTTAAGTTGTTCACAAGGAAGTTGAACTTGGCATTGCATTTCTCTGCAGACAATTTGGTACTGAATCGTGACTCACTACATAGGCCTAGTACTTTTATGCCCCCTACACACCCTATGGTACAGATGTTTGAGATGCTTTGTGACAAATAAATTAGGGATTTGGCTTTGCATAGAAAAAATACTGACATTACTAATTTAACAATGAGTGAAAGAGCTGTGTTACAAGACATTTTGAACAATAGAGAGATCAGAATAATGAAGCCAGATAAGGGTGGGGGGCTGGTAGTTTTGGACCTGAATGACTATAGTAGTAGAATGTTAGAACATTTATATAGTGAAATCTATGTTGAAGTCTCACGCAATGAATTAAACATTGCATATAGAAATATTGACCTGCATATTGAACAAATGTTATTGAACAGACAGATTTCGTTAGAGACACGAGTTCTTATGGACAAAACATCCTAGGATCCCAACAATATTTGGGATCCCTAAAATACCCAAGTCCATCACTAACCTCCCCCCATGTCCCATTGTAAATGCAAAGGCGTCTAAAACTTTTTCGCTTGCCAAATATGTTGATAGTAAGGTCAAGCATGTCCTGGATGGGAGAGATTTGGTTATAAGAGACTCCTGAGACTTTCTAAGTAAAATAAAACCTGACATGTATGATGATGATCTGATCTTTGTAACTATTGACATCTGTGACCTCTTCTCTGTGATATCTCATGACAAAGGGTTAGAATGGTTTTCTGACTTTTTATGTACCAACACGTCATTTGACCATGGGACCATTTGGGCATGTATGGAACTAGTCCTGGAGAACAATTTCATCAGTTTTGAAGCGCATTTATTTAAACAGCGACAGGGTGTGGCAATGGGTGTGTGTTGTGTGCCAGTATTTGCCAACATTAATTTGGCTCAATGGGAGGACTTGTTCGTTATGAATTCTGAGTTTAAGGACCTCTGGGTGCTCTACAGGCACTAGTTGGACAATATTGTCTTACTTTGGAAAGGAGGTAAAAATGACCTGAATAGGTTTTTCACCTATATCAATGGGACCACTACCTTTTTGAGGCTCACTATGAGCAAGGACAATAACACATTGAATTAACTTGATGTGACTATCAAAAAGAACCATGCTATGAGGGGCTTTACCTCCCTTTTATTTCATAAGCCCACTTACTCTAATTCATTGCTAAACTACAACAATTGGCACCCATTACACCAAAAGAAAGCATTAGTAAAAGGGCAGAACGTCAGGCTAGTTAGGATGGTCTCTCAATTCGATGACTTCTTGAGAGAATGTAGGGTGTTGAAAGACATGTTAGTGAGGAGAGGTTACCCTGAAAAGTTTGTTGGTAATATAGCCGATGAAGTAATAACTAAGAGGGAAGTTGGGACTTTTTGTACTCTTATGTCCCATACATCTGGTGAGATGTCTGTACTAAATAGACCGAATGTGTTCGGTAGAGCTTTCATCCTACCTTACACTATGAATTTTTATGACATCAAAGGGATAGTGACAAAATTTTGGGCAATATTCAATTTGGACACTGATGTCCATGAAAAACTAGGCAAAAGGCCGCTAGTTGTGTATAAAAAGGAAACTTCTTTTAAGGGTTTGGTGGAAAAGTGCATCAATAAAACATGGGATCAGGGGGGTAGTTTCAAATGTGGTAAGTGCCCACAATGCCCATTTATGATGGATACTAACAAGATCAAAATCAAGAAATATGGTTATATCACACCCTTTAGATAACATTTTTGTTATTCCAAGGGTGTGGTCTATGTTAGCGCTATGTGATTCCTGTGACGCTTACTATGTGGGTAAAACTATTAGGGCACTTAGAGGCTCTACCAACATGTTTGATATCAGGCACAAGAATGTGAACAATGCTTTGTATAGGCATATCAGCCTTTATCCTATGCATGCTTTCAAATTCTTTATAGTTGATCAAGTGGATTTGGGACCATGGGGGGACCCTTGGATGAATTTTTAGAATTCATGGAGCTTAAGTGGCAGATCAAGACCAATGCATGCCAAGCTCCTGGATTAAATGATAGAATTTCCATCAGTTCTGCGTTAAAGTTGAAATCCCAAGTTTTTCATGTGATTTAAAAGTATTTCTAATAGCATTGTTTAATGTATTTTTATTTATTTTTTATTTTTTAATGATTTGTAATATTATATGTATATTGAGTAAGTGATGTTTTAATTGTGAACCAATGAAAGTCTCGGGTGTGGTATTTAAAGATGTGCTTCTGGTATAATGGTATTCTGAGGAAGTCTTATACCTTGACAAAAGCGCTTAATCTAAGGAATAAAGGATTTGCCTTGCACCTTTTCGTGTCTGCTGTGGGTTCCTGGCTTTGCCCTGCATTCTTGGATTAATACAATCTACAATAAAAGGAAAAAGTTCATTAATGATGCAGCAGATCAGAAGACTTCTGGTCAAGGAAAATATATGAACTTAGATTAGCATCTGACACCAAGGACAACTACAGATACCTCTTTAGCTTTGTCAGGAAACTAAGAAACAACACCCAACATTGCACTGAACTCATACAAAATGGCACCACCTACTGTGACCCAGTGGACAGTGCCAGTGTACTAGCAAACAAATTTTAGTTTGGAAACTACTATCCAAACCCTTCTTATCCTTAAATATTTCAACCCCACACTTTTCCTAAAGATGATGTACTGACCAAAAACACTACTACACGGAAGCTGTTAACATACCAGACTTTTTTAACAAACGGTATTAAACATACCATGGGAAAGTCACTCCTTCATCTGTTTAACTTGAGCATAACAACAGACTTTGTGCTGGAAGTGTGGTGCACAGCAGTTGTGATGCCACTCCATAATGCTTTCATTGCCATGGACCCTAGAAATTGTAGGCACATCAGCCTGAAAAGTCTCATTTGCAACGCCTTGGACAGTAATACAATATAATGTAATACAAAATAATATAATACAAATGACCTGTTTAACCTTGAAATTCAAAATCAGGTTTGCAAAGAGCAGATCATGCCTGGTAAATGTGGTGACCCAGGCTATTGACAATGGTCATGCTGTCCACATGGTGCATCTTTCATTTTTTTTTTCCAACGCAGTGTATCTTGATCTGGCCAAGGCATTTGACACCTTCCCTAATTTCAGCATAGTTAGCAAACATAATTCATGATAAATAGGTCCCTCTGTGGTAAGATCAATAGCCAGTGGCCAAAACGATAGAACCCATAAAGTGCAGGTGGCAAGTGCAGCATCAGAGAGTTTGAAGGTAATCAGAAGTGGGCCATATGGCTCAGTACTGGAACCTCTTTTATTCAGAATATGCTTTTCTGATCTCTAGACTAAGAATCAAGATGTCTGACTGACTACATTTGCAGACTACTGCAAACTAGAAACCATTGTTAAATTCCCCTCTGATGTCCAAGCTCTCAAGCAAGAACCTGGCACTCATAAATACCTGGTGTACCAAAAATGGGCTTAAATTAAATGCAGCATTATCACATTTTGTAGAAAACTCCTCCCCAGCCTACAACATAGAAAATACATCACTTCAAAGTGACAGTGTTGTTAGGGCCATTGGAACTTGTATTGATAATTCCCTCTTCTGTGGAACAACTAATTGCCAAAGAAATGTCATGCAAATGTGAGGAGGTAATTGTCCTTTATACTCTGCATAGATTAAACCAACTGTTGAGTACAGTGCCCCCTTTTGGAATCTACCTCATTTGACATATGAAATGATTAAAAAGTCTTTTGATATTCCTAACTAAGAAGATCAGTGGCTTAAAACTGTGGGTGCCACGATCTGCTGCCAAAAGATTAGAAGCACTGACCCTTTTATTGAATATTGTATAGACTACTTAGATATCATTTATGCCTTGTTTGCCTTGCCATTAGGGACACAGTGCTTTTGGATCTCATGTATCTCTACAAGTCATACAATCCCACAGATACTAAAACCTGGAGTCTAACTCTTCACCAGCAGATTAATAAAATGCTGTGGAGAGACAGGTTCATTACTGAGCACCTCTCTTACTTCTGGAATAGACTGTCTTGCAGATCTAACAGTGTGATGTACTATCTTCCTTAAAATGGGACCTGGATGATTTGATGGGTATTCATAAAGTCAGTCCAGGCTTGAGTGGCTTACCCTTCATTGATGGGGGAGGTATAGTCTATGGGTGGGTATTGGCAAAACATAATGATCACAAGACTCATTTGCCTCATTTTTTTTCCCATGGTGATGATAGTATAATTTCTACCCATGTAACTGTATCATTGTAATCTAAATAAATGTGAACTTGATACAGATGTAATCTTCCCCACAATGAGTGTAGTTACATTTCGTGCCTCTACCATAAAGTCTGTGACATTTTCATGCAAGGGCCATTTTGGTTATTATGTCTGAGCCCTTTACATAGACATTGAGGACAATTGTATAGGGCTGTTCACCATAGAATGGTATACCAAAGCCTTTTGCTGTTAATGGGGCCTTAGCGTGCAGTAAACAAGGACCCTTTTTGCAGTATTGCGTCACTGCACACGACTAGAACCCCAAGGAACCAATAGTATTTTGCACCTTAACCTCCCCCACAGTCATATGGTGTTCACAAAAACCCTACAACACCATTGTATGCACTGCTCCCACTAATGTAAACTACAAGAATCCAACTGCAAACAAATAGTGATGTAATGTTTATGGGTGCAGCACTCCCCTGCTAACATGTTGCTCAACAGACAGCGCTAAGCAACATACTAGTGCTGTCAAAATGTAATCCCCCCGCCAACATCTTCATTGCCTAGCAGGAAAATCCCTACTTGCAGCAGACTCCCCTTTTTTGTCCTGCTCCTAGCCTGTGAGATAGTGGGAACTTGCGTAGTGCCAGATTCTGTCTTTTACCATACTTTGGTAAGGAACCCTGGTCCACCATCATGTGTGATGACTGTGATTTATTAGTCTTCACACTTTGGCGTGATGGCATACCATAGCACAGGGACATAAAGCAGGTAGTTAAGGAGAATAGGTACTATGTTGAAAGATGTGCTAGATGAACCAGTGTGGAAATGGGATTGTTTGCTTATCCAGGCAAGAAATAAACTGATCATCCAGAAGTTGTGATCTGTAAAGATTTATAATAGTATAAATGTTCAGTAATTCAGTAATTAACTTAAGAATTGCACAATTTTTAAATAATCTGAAAAATACCCATGGTCCGTTATTACATATGTCTTCACATAAACTGCATTCATCTCTTCTTCTGTGGTTCAAAATGTTAAATGGATGCCCCATAAAACTTCAGATGAATGCCGTAAAGCAGCTTAGTGAGGTGCAGTTAATGTCAAAAGTTGTTCACACACAATAACTTTGTGATCACATTACTTTTCACAGAATCAGCTAACAATAACTAATTTGTGCTTCTTTCTGTTTCATCATTGCAATTGTATTATGCAGGGAAATCAAAGTATCAGTTTTGCAAACTTGTCTTTATTGCAGCCAACAAGAAATAAAAACAGGCCAACAAACACAACAATTCAAGTAAAAAGATAATATCATGACTATTTACTGTACAATTGTTGCTGATTGCTTATGTTTCCTTATGTACTTACTAGAGTTATATTGTTGTAGACTATAGTAACAGCAACCAACTTAATGCTTCAATCCAAGACTAGCATTTTATTAACATTAACAATTATGTCTTGGATTACAACATTTTACATAGATGCTCGTCCTATTCATAGACTAGATATGACAATAAAACTATAACTACCCCTCTCAAATAAATTAGAGGATAATCATAACAGATCCACTTCAAATTAAATGAAACTAAATGTTTTAGAACCAGCCCAGATAATCGATTTAATGCTGGCTCACACCTTACAAATCATAGTTACACTGACTTTTAATGCAGTTTCCTTGATACCCCATGGCCAAATTTCTCCCAAGAATATTTCTTTGAAGGGTGAATCTCCCTGCTATCCATCTCGTCCATTAATTGAAACTCATCTCTAAAAAGTTGTTATTGGTCTTGATTCCATATTTGAGCAGTAATTTTCTTTGCTACCAAAAGTATTAAAAATGTCATTGCTTCTTCATATTTAATTGTGAAGTTTCTCATACTCCATAAACGTGCATATTTAGTTAACTAAAAGCAGCATTTTATTAATATTAACAATTATGTCTGGGATTACAACATTTCACGTAGATGTTCATCCTCAGTCTTAAAACTTGAGGTAGCAATCCGAATTCTTGCCTAAAACTCATTAAGCTTGTTCATGATCAGCTATGTTTCCATGCCCCCTAACACCCCTTCTTCACTCCTCCAGCTACATGAAACAATATTCATTCTCCTTAACATATGGGGGAATATAAAGACACTTATGGTGATATTACCATGTGAAATCCTTAAACTAGCATAATTTTTTAGCATATATAGGTTGCAAACAAATCCATTTCAACAATTGCTTATCTACCTCAGTTTCTATAGTAGTGCTGCATTCTCTCCTAAACTCTTCTATCACCTCCACTTTCAAGTGTTTCAGCACTGCTCTGCTTATGAAACCTATAACAATTGTATTATCACTCTTATTTCTAGTAACAAAGACTAGATTTGGTGACTCCCCCTTCTACAATTTTTATTGAAACCCCTCATGCTCATTCTGCAAATACGTTGTCAATATACACATCTCTCTTTCTTTTTCAAATAACTTTATATTGAATTTTACAAAAAAGGACAATGAAACAATATGGCATGACAATACAATCAAAATAAAACAGAATTAAGTACAAAGTGAAACAAATACTTCATGAATATATACATTTATACTGTAGTCCTCATATAACATAAGCTGTAACAGAAAAAGGGGGAGGGGGAACAAAAAGAAGAACTATGTACAAGATTATCAAACATATATACACAAGAAAAGATTACCCAAAGGTTATATAGGAGGTTATACTGTGCTTTCCATAGAAAGGAACCAAGTAATTCTGTAATAAAGACACAAACATACAAGGAGGTAGATCAGACTAGCTAGGTTGAGTAACTGAAGCATCTTGGATACTAGATCATACACTTTCTAATCTCCCTGAAAGACATCAAAAATTATTTTCCATATTTCCTTGTAATGTACTCGCTTATTTGGGTTATTAATTAAACTTTTTTTGTGAAGATGTGTACTTATCGCTAAATTCTTAAGTCCGCACCAGAAAAGTTTAGTGTGATCTAACCAAATTCTGGTTATATAGAATTTGGTCAATAAACATAAAATGACCAGTGCATGAAGCTTAAATCTAGGTAACCTAAGATGTTAAATTGTCTATCTCGCCTTCGTTCTTGCTGGTTGGGATCGGAGCCGATCCTCGGCTCCGACTTGGCCATCTTCAATAGCTCGAGAGCTGTTTACTGGCTCGAGGCTACCTCTTATCCCATAATGCCTAGCAATAGCTACCCATATCTCGTTTGTCACTTCAGCTGCGAGGTGTCGTTTTTCTAGCTCAGGCTCGTATAAAGTTTTTTGTATAACTTTCTTCACTAGATTTCAACCTTTCTAGTACTTTATTGTTAACAATAGTCTTGTTTTGTGATAGTAAGCTTGTAGTATCCCTCTTTTTTCTTGTAGAACTCATTTAACTTAGAGAGATGTCCTTCAAGGATGCATATGCAGTCCTTACAAATGGGTTGTCCTGTCGTCAGGCAGCCCTTCGGTCGGCCGGATTCCAAAGTCTGGGTCTGGCCTCGGCTGGTGTCGCACTTCACCCGACGTCATAGCTGCATTTATTCGGGTATAAAGGCATCAGCCGACGCCATTTTCCCCAGTCTTTCTTGCCGCGTGGCGCCCGAAGCAGAAGCTGTTCGCAAGTGCCGGTCGGTCAGAACCAGAGATTACTACTACCGAATACTACTTGAAGACTTCTAAAAGCTAAGTACCCGTTGGGGACTCTTTCTTGCCTCAGCCGATGTCAGAAAAAGTGAATAATTGTTTAACTTGTGGGAAACAAATACCTCATAAAGATTTCCACTCTTACTCCTTACCTTGTTTAGGCCCAGACCACGACGTCGCAGCTTGTCTAGCCTGTGCTTCTTTTAACCGACGGACGCTTAGACATCGGTCGGAATTTGCTGAGCAGTTTTTTGGCACTGATTTTGCTTATATTATGCCGTCGGATCCTCCGACTTCACAAATATCCAAAAAACGCAAGGAAAAGGACCGACACTCGCGGTCCGTGGTTTCGGCCGAAACCGCGGTTAAGCCAACCGCGAGTGTCTCGGTTTCGGCTGAAACCGAGCAAGCGGTTCTTCCTTCAGCCGACAACTTGCCTTCTACCGAGGCCTCTTCTAACCTGGTGGAATCGGCTTCTGAAATCCATCCTGTGGTTGCGGTTTCTCAGGAATTATCTGACACTATTCCCTTGGATATCTCAACTCCTGCACGTGGAGCTGCTAGGCCTCCTGCAGCCATGTCCATTAAGGCCTTTGCCAGGGCTAAAGCAGCTAAAGCTACAAAAACTGTGCCTGTTAAGACCCCCTCTCACAGGCCCAGCTCCAGTTCCCAAATGCTTTCCTTGGCAGAGGATCTTATTTCTTTAATCCGGGGATCCCAGCCTCATCCAGACAGGGCCTCTCATCCACCTCCAGAGAAGAGGCCTAGAGCAGAGCCTCCTGAGCCAGTGTCCACAGATGATTCCTCTGATGATTCAGATAACACAGACCCTCCAGAGGCTCCTTTTTCCCTGAAGAGTCCATCCCTTCTGCCTCTCCACCTGAGGAATTTTCCTTTGGGGAAACCTTGCATGCTATGAGGGAACAATTTCAGTGGCAGGGCCAAGATTTTTCAGACTCCAAGAAAAGGCTTAGAACCTTTTTGCTTTTACCACAACATAGGCTTTTAGCTATACCTCCAGTTCTTTCTGTTGTAGATGATGCATTTAATGATGCTTGTACTGCTCCTGATTCATTACCTCCGGCCCCTGCTAAGCCCGATAGGTACTACAGGGTCCCGGACACACATTACCATTTATACAAGGCTCCTTTTGCAGACCCCGAGACTATCTCCCAGGGGCCTAAGGCTGTAGCAACTACCTCTGCTAAAATCCCCTCCCTCTGAAAGGGAATCCAGGTCCTTAGAGAGATGGGGTAAAAAAGTTTACACTTCTGCTACTCTGTCAGCTAGGGCCTTGAACTGTCAATTTCATATGATCCAATATCAAGAATTTATGCTTGACCAGTTAACTAAAAAACTGTCCTCTGATGAACCTTTTGATAAGAAGTATGTTCAGGAAATGGTACATAACATTCAGCAAGTTAGTAACCATTCTTTAAAATGCGGCTATGATGCACTGGAGGCTTCCTTTAGATCAGCCATGACTGGTACAGTTATCAGAAGGCATGCATGGTTGAAAGAGCAGGCCTTACCGGACCATGTCAAATCAAAACTGTTAGATGCCCCCATGGACAAGGCCAATTTATTTGGTTCTCCTGCACAACAGGTACTGAAGAAGATGGAGGAGAAGGCAAAATCTGTACAAACAGTGAAAGATTTCTTACAGGTCCAACCTCCAAGGTTTAGCAGGAATTGGCCCTCCAAAACTTGGTCCTTTCCAGACTCCTCTAAAGCACAGAGAGGCAGGAATAGGCGATCAAGAGGCAGAAACCAATCCAGGGGTGCCTACAGGGCGCCAGTGGCAGGGTAACAATCAGCGAGGCACAGACACAGCCACCACCACTGCAACAGGACAATCACAGTGACTTGGCTCTGGCACCTACAAGGGAACAACTAGAAGCACCCTTAGGCGGAAAGCTAGCCTTATTCTCAATAAACTGGCATTACATCACAACAGACAAGTGGATTTTACAGACAATAGACCAAGGCTACAGGTTCCACTTCCATACTCTACCAGGAAGAGAGGAATGCCAAACCTACCGCCAAATCAAAAGACAGAAGCTCTAAAACAAATATCTCAATTATTAAAGATGAGAGCTGTGGAAAAGGTACCATCTATGGAGCAAGGAAGGGGATTTTACTCCAGACTCTTCCTGGTACCAAGAAAAGAGAACAAATGGAGGCCTATTCTCGACCTGTCTGCTTTAAACACATTCCTCATTGTTCCAAAGTTCAAAATGCTGACTCTACAGCAGCTTCTTCCCATGCTGGGCAAGGAGTCTTGGCTGGTAACTCTAGATCTCAAGGAGGCATACCTGCACGTCCCCATACGACCAAATTGCAGAAGATACCTCAGATTTCTTGCAGGATCAGAGCATTATCAATTCTCAGCATTGCCCTTTGGCTTATCTACTGCGCCCAGAGTGTTCACGAAATGCCTGGCATCAGTAATTGCTTATTTCAGGCTTCAAGGAATCCAAATTTACCCTTACCTGGACGACTGCCTGATACAAGCGGACACCAAAAACAAGCTAACAGAAGACTTACAAAGAGTCATTTACCTGCTACAAGCCCTGGGATATACAGTCAACATAAAAAAGTCAAGGCTGATACCATCCCGAAGAATAACCTTTTTGGGTGCAGAGCTGGACACATCAAAGCAAATGGCATTCCTAACTGCAGAAAAACAAGAGCAACTACCTCTCTACTTCTTGGCATTAACAAAGCAGAACCATCTAACAGCAAGAAAAGTACTGCAAGCCTTGGGCTTCATGGCATCCTGCATAATACTGGTCCCTCATGCCAGACTGCATATGAGAAAGCTACAGTGGTACCTAAAGAATTTATGGTCTCAACACAAGCACAGCCTAGAAGCCAAAATTCCAATAATCCCATGCCTGAAGCAAGAGTTCCTATGGTGGGCTCAGGCCTGTCAATCAAACACAGGATTGCCCTTCTACAGCATTCAACCAAGCCAAACCATCACGACGGATGCCTCAGACCTCGGTTGGGGGGCCCACATGCTGGACAAGTGCATACAAGGCTTATGGACTCAAGACCAGCTGCACCTACACATAAATCTAAAGGAAATGCTGGCAGTAAAATTGGCAATGCAGACATTCAGACCATTTCTCCGAGAAGGTCAGTTGATGATAAGGACAGACAACACCACAGTTATGTGGTACATCAACAAACAGGGAGGCACACATTCATACCCTCTATGCTGGATGGCACTGGACCTATGGAATATGGCTCTGAGCTGCAACATTCAGTTACAAGCAATTTTTGTACCAGGAAAAGAAAACATTCTAGCAGACATATTAAGCAGGACTACCACGGATGCCCACGAATGGATGCTGCATCCGGACATCTTCAAAGCCATTACAAGAAAATGGGGACTCCCAGAAATAGACTTATTTGCATCCCCACACAATCACCAGCTAAAGAAATTCTGCACAAGGACGTACCACCCACTAGCTTGGAAGGTGGACTCCCTATCTTTCAGTTGGAAACACCTGACAGCATATGCATTCCCACCACTTCCTTTGATGCACAAGGTGCTATTGAAGATCAAAGAGGACCGTCCAAGGATCATTCTGATAGCTCCAGACTGGCCAAGGCAACATTGGTACCCATTACTAAGGAGCATGTCTCGGGAACAAATATGGACACTACCCCTGGTTCCATTGCTGTTAACACAGAACAACTACAACATCCTGCATCCAAACCTGAAAACTCTGCAGCTGACTGCCTGGAACATTCCATAAGATCAATTAACCCAAATTTATCACAAAGGGTTAAAGACATTATCCTTGAGGCGCGCAGACCCTCAACAAGGAAAAATTATGCAGCAAAATGGAAGAGATATCTTATTTGGAATACTGCAAAGGGAGAAGATGTGTCACTGGTAAACATAGCCAGCATCCTGGAATACTTGGCAGAGCTCTTCCACACAGGCCTGTCCTATTCTTCCATCAAGATTCATGCATCAGCAATTTCTGCAGAATACAGCTTGGATCCTCCTGTCTTCTCGCATCCTCTGCTCAGGCAGTTTCTGAGAGGAATTAAAAATGTAAAACCTCCTAGGAAACCACCATTGCCAGCATGGGACTTGAACTTTGTGCTAGAAAAATTGACACTTTCTCCTTTCGAACCAGCAGCAACAGCAGAATTACAATACTTATCATGGAAGACTGCTTTCCTGCTGGCAATCACTTCAGCAAGAAGGGTATCTGACTACAGGCATTAATGGCAGTGCAACCCTTCCTGATCTTCCATCAAGATAGAGTGTCCATGAGAACAAATCCTACTTTTATGCCTAAGGTGGTATCCAGAGTATCTTTAAATCAGGCTATCCACCTACCTACATTCTTCCCCAACCCACAGAACAGGGAGAAAGACTGTTGCATACCTTGGATGTACATAGACAGTTACGCTACTACCTGGACAGGACCAAGGGCAATAGAAAAACTGACCAGCTACTGGTAGCATATGCAACAGGAAGGGAAGGAAAAGCAATTTCAAAACAGACAATCTCCAAGTGGATAGGAAATTGCATTAGATTTTGCTATTCCTACCATGGAAAGAAAACTCCAGAGAACATCAGGCCTCACTCCACAAGGGCTACAGCCACTACCACAGCTTTCTTACGAGGAGTGGCTACCAAGGACATTATAGAGGCTGCTACTTGGACCTCCGTGCATACATTTGCCAAGCATTACAACTTACCTTTATACTCTAGATCCCGAGCAGGTTTTGCCACTGCTGTTTTGCAAGGGATCCTAACTACACCATAATCTCTTCTTTCCTCCTCCCCTAGTTTGGCTATGGTATTCTACCCATTTGTAAGGACTGCAGATGCATCCTTGAAGGACATAGTACAGTTTTGTACCTACCATAAATGTAGATGTCCGATAGGAATGCATCTGCAGTCAAGATTACCCACCCTTCCCTCTGTGGTACTCCTAGGGTATTTGCCCATCTTATAGCTAGCTGGGGGGGGGATCTATTATGGTGTATTTTTTGTATATATGTACATACATGCTTATTTTTTTGTGTTTGCTCTCTACTATTTGGAAACATTGGCATTTATCCAAATTTAGCCTTCCAAGAGGGCACCTGGCATCTGGGGCAAGAAACACTGAGGAAAATGGCGTCGGCTGATGCCTTTATACCCAAATAACTGCAGCTATGACATCGGGTGAAGTGCGACACCAGCCGAGGCCAGACCCAGACTTTGGAATCCGGCCGACAGAAGGGCTGCCTGACGACAGGACAACCCATTTGTAAGGACTGCAGATGCATTCCTATCGGACATCTACATTTATGGTAGGTACAAAACTGTACTTTTTCCCCCACCCCTCCCCCCTACCTCTTCTTGTCAGGTTAGCCGTTTAAGTTAGAGGTTTTTCCTTCTACCTTTCTCTTATAGGCTAGCAGTTTAAGTTAGAGGCTTTCTTATTCTCTTTAGAAAAAAAAAAAAAAAAAAAAACCTTTAGCTATAGTCCTTATAGTAGTGTGTTTTTTGTAGACTGTATTTTGCTTCTGGTTGTTGTTGTTGTAATTGTTTTTCCTTACTTTCAAGGATGTCAAAGGAATCCAAGGTTTCTGGGTTCAAGAAGTGTGACTCATGCTGTCAGAAAATGTCTCTGACAGATGGGCACACTTCTTGCGTCTGTTGTTTAGGCACTGTGCACCTGCAGGACTCTTGTTCTATCTGCCATGCCTTTAGTCCAAGAGTCCTGCAGGAGCGTAAGAATAAGCTTATCCTTAGGGGTCTTTTAAAACCCCAGGATTCACCGGCCAAGAGCTCACAGCCTATGAAATCCCCTAAACCCACTAAGCCATCGGCTCCAAGTTCGGAGCAGTCTTCGGTTCAGGGTTTATCTTCCACGTCGGTACCGGCTGGCACCGACAAGACAATGTCCCCGTCGGCTACATCAGAGGCTTCAGAGCCATCGTGGAGCCACAAGAGGCTAAGATCCCCCTCACTTGAATCAGTGCATTTGGCTCCTCAGTCTCCTTTACTTCAGAGTGAGCACAGTCACCGATCCTCTCATTCCTCTTGGTCCTCTAGGCTATTGGATCACGATGTGGAGAGAGTGGTCAGTAGGTTGCTGAAGTTGCAGGCACTAGCCAAATTGTTGTCCAACCCTCCTTAACAGGTATCTGCTCTGTCCACATCTCTCAATGTTCCTCCTCCGACTCCAATGAGTTTGGAGCCGGGTTCGTTGGGGTTCGAGTAGTGGAACCGTCAGCTCCGATAACACTATCTCCTTTGGTTCCGACGTCGGCTCTGATTCCATCAGTGGTGTTGTCCATCGAGGGATCTGGGTGCCGGGGCTTCCTCGTCAGCTCTGAGGGGGCGAGTGGCATTGGACCCTTATCCGACCCCGTTCTCCCTCTCGGAGCTTCGGCGCAGGTGAGCGTGGCTCCTACATCAGCCTCGGATCTGTCTCCCTTGGTGCGGAGAAAGATTTCTATTTCTTCAGAACCGGAGCTTTCTCTGCATCATGGCAGAGACGCTTTCGATGTCATGCGGAGTGTGCTGGCCACTGAGTCAGCTCCACTATCATCCCCACCGGCTCCATCCTCTGTAGTGCCTGTGCCAACCTCTGCTCCTCCTCCAGGCCCCAAGCATAGGGAACCGATGCTCCAGGACACCCCATTGGGTGTTTCCTCTTCTTCCGAGGCCTCCCCTGATCTCTCAGAGGAGCCCCCTCGGAAGAAAAAGTGCAAGAGGAAGCACATTGACTCCCCTGAGTCTGTCACTTCTGATACAGACTTAGATGTATCAGAAGGGTCCCCGAGATCCCCCTCTGAGGATGTTTCCTTTTCGGACATCCTGGAGATGCTCAAGCAGAGGGGGAACTGGAATCCCCTAGCCTTTTCTGAGGATGAGTCTGTATATCTGGATGCCTTCAGTTCCCGACCTTCCACCTCCTGGGTGTCTCCGCCTTTCGATCCACTTATGACAGTGGTGGCTCGAAAGGCTTGGTCAGCTCCGGATACAGTGGAACCAACTCCAAGGAGACCTGGTAAATTTATTACAGCACCCCAGGATAAGCAGTTCCTTACAAAAGGTGTCTTTGTTGATGCTATGGTGGTAGCAGCAGCCACAAAAAAAGAGTTAGCGGAGACCTCTTCATCTGTCCATCCCCCTAACAAGGAGTCTAGGACGATGGACAGATATGGGAAGCGAATGTTCGCTTCAGCAACCTTCTCTATGAGGTCACTGAACTACTTGTGTC
Organism: Protopterus annectens; assembly: GCF_019279795.1. NCBI lineage: Eukaryota > Metazoa > Chordata > Ceratodontiformes > Protopteridae > Protopterus > Protopterus annectens. The sequence continues at coordinate 342,719,516 of NC_056748.1, read as the reverse complement.
ATTTTACTCGCCTTCAAAGGGATCTCCTTAAAGAGCTCGGAGAAAACCTCCAAGATCCAACAGCTGAGGGAGCACAAGCTAAGGTGGCTTCCCAGCTAGCGACACTTAATTCTATTGTTAATTCCTCCATGAGGCTCATTTCCTATGCAGCCGATGGGGCAAGGAGGCATGCCTGGATGTGGCTGTGTAACTTGCGGAACCCTTTCGAGCGTCCTTCATCAACATTCCCTTTGATGGTTCCTTTCTTTTTGGACCACAGGTGAAAGACACTTTGACTAGGTGTGAGCAAGAAGGCAAGACTCTCTCTGCCGTGGAAGTCCGTTTTACCACTCCCTCTAGACCCACCCCAAAGGTCAGAAGAATGGTAAGATGTGGTTCCGTAAATCTCAGGGAGCCTTTTCTGACACGCGTAGTGATTTTTCCTCCAGAGGCAGTGAGAGAAACAATAATAATAGATGCCGCCCTCGTGGCAGAAGGAGTCCGCAGAACCAGGACAACAGAGAATCCTTCTCTGATAAACCCTTTCAGCATCCCTGAAGGGTTGCCTGGCTGCTCATCTCTGGAGGCAGTCGGGGGAAGACTTTCGCTGTACCCAAAAGCCTGGCAAAGTTTAACACAAGACAGATGGGTACGGTCCGTTATATCCGGAGATTACAAAATTCCCTTCCTTCAACCCTCCTTGCAGTCAAGGAAGACCCTCCCAGATGTTCCACCCAAACTGAGGGAGCAAGCAGTAATAGAAGTTTCAAAACTGCTAGAAAAAAGAACCATCTAGGAAGTCCCGGCAGACCAGCAAGGATCCGGAATTTACTCAAGGTTCTTTTTAGTACCAAAAAAGACGGGACTGGAGACCGATTCTGGATCTCAGCAGACTAAACAGGTCTGTACAAAGAACAAAGTTTCGGATGGTCACGCTACAGTCCATTCTACCCTTTCTGGGTCAGGTCAATTGGATGTGCTCTATAGATCTTCAGGACGCGTACCACCATATAAAGATGGACAGGCGCTTCAGAAGATTATCTTCGCTTCCAGCTGGGGGCCAGTCATTAATCAGTTCAGAGCTCTGCCCTTTGGTCTCACCACAGCCCCCGGGGTGTTCACCAAATGTATGGCAGTGATCACGGCTCACCTGAGGCATCAAGGATTCCAGATGTTTCCATATCTAGATGACTGGCTCCTTACTGCTACCACCAGGCATTAACTCATACAAGCACGGGACTACACAATCTCATTCTGTTCACAGCTTGGCATCACAATAAATTTCGAAAAATCTGTCTTGTTGCCTGTCAATCTATCACTTATATAGGAGAAGACTTAGACACAAGGGATATGTTTGCAAAGCTACCACCAGAAAGGGTGTCTGCAATTCATCAGCAGGTACAGGTTCTGATGCAGAGCAGAAGGATCCAAGTCCGGTACGTCCTTCAAACTCTGGGCTCCATGTCAGCAGCCATTCTCCTAATCCCACTGGCACGCTTTCATATGAGGATTCTTCAATGGCTTCTGTTCATGCAGTGGTCTTTCCAAGAGCTACCCATGATGTACGAGATCATGATCACGGCCGCATGCATAAGGCGTCTTTCTTGGTGGATAGTCTCCCGACTAGTTACTTAGGGCAGACCATTCATACAACCCCCTCTGGTAGCCACAGTGATGACAGACGCCTCCCTGATGGGGGGGGGGCATTATCTGGGCAGGACAGTCCAAGGCAGGTGGCAACCTCACGAGTACCATCTGCATATAAATGTCCTGGAAATGAGAACCGTGCTCCTGGCGTTGCAAGCCCTTCAAGGCTTTCTTCCTCCAGGGACTATTGCTATTCAAACGGACAACATGTCATTGGTGTGGTACATCAACAAGCAGGGCAGAACCAGGTCCTACCCCCTATGCCGAGAAGCACTCAGGCTTTGGCAGTGAGCGATTTCCTCCCAATGTTTTCTGATTGCGATGCACATCCCTGGGAGATCCAATGTCATAGCAGACAGGTTCAGCAGAGCTATTCTTATGCCTCACGAGTGGTCTCTGTATCAGGATATTGCGAATCTTGTTTTTCGCAAATGGGGACAGCCTTGCTGCAATCTCTTTGCCACCTCCTTCAACAGCAAATGCAGCAACTACTTCTCCCTTCATCACACACCCAGAGATGCTCTAGTCCACGATTGGCCCCAGGGACTTCTTTATGCCTTTCCTGCATTCCCTCTGATACCCAAACTTATACAGAAAGCAATATCGTTGGGTTGCAAAATGATTCTCATTGCTCCCCTACTGGCCTCGACAGATATGGTTTCCGTTCCTGCACCATTACCTTCTCGATCAACCCTTTTCTCTGGACCCAATTCCAGACCTCCTGGTTCATCAATCAGGTGGGTTGCATCAGTCCCTAAAAACCCTCCAGCTCACAGCTTGGTTGCTCCACTTCCAACCTTAGCCAGGCTTCCCAGCATTTTCCCAACAGTCCGTGACATTATCGTGTCCTCTCACAAGTCTACAACAAGGAAAACTTATGCTAGCAAATGGAAATGTTTTTCTTGTTGGGCAGAGACTAGGAATGTGGATCCCTTCTCAGTCCCAGTCCACGAAATCTTGGAATTCCTAGCTCTGCTGTTTCATTCTGGGTCCTGTGCTTCTACGATCAGGGTACAAATGGTGGCCATTTCTAATTTTCATGTTGGTTTTTCGAACTCTAACATTATGTCTCATAAGCTATGTAAAGCTTTTTTGAGAGATGCAACTCTTCTTAGGCCTCCAGTGAGAGATCCCCCTCCTCCTTGGGACCTTAATTTAGTCCTAACCTCCTTACTTCTGCCCCCTTTTGAACCAGCAGCTTCTTGCTCTATCAAGTTCCTATCTTAGAAGACACTCGTTCTGGTAGCTGTTACTTCAGCCAGATGTGTCTCCGAACTTCAGACGCTATGTGTTCGTCCTCCTTACTTGGTTTTTCATAAGGACAGGGTTTCTCTGAGAACTAATCTCTCATTTCTCCCTAAAGTCTGCTCAGAAAGTAACTTAAACCAATCTATAGATCTTCCTATGTTTTTCCCTAATCATACCAACAAGGCAGAATACAAACTACACCAATTGGATGTTCATAGGCAATTGCGCTTTTACCTGCACAGAACTAAAGAAGTAAGGAAATCAGACCAACTATTCCTCTCTTACTCGTTGATCAAACAAGGTCTCCCAGTTTCCAAGGTAACCTTGTTCAGATGGTTGTCACACACTATTACTTTCATTTATCAGTTAAGGAACAAACGGTTACCTATTAAACCAAAAGGTCATTCTACTAGGGCCTTGGCCACCTCTGTAGCCTTCCAGTCTAGGTTGCCCATGGATTCTGTCTGTGCAGCTGCCATGTGGGCAAACCCTCATACCTTTATTTCTCATTACAAGTTGGATATGGTCTCCAGGAGCAGAGCTGACTTTGGTTCCACTGTTCTGAAGAGTCTGTTCCACTGAGCCACCCAGGATGTTAGGTGCTAGGGACGCTGTCCCAACCAGCAAGAACGAAGGCGAGATAGACAACTTAACATAAAGAAGTTATGTACCTACCATATAACGTTCCATGTTAGTTGTCTTCATCTCACCTTCCTTCTTGCGTCCCACCCTCCATCCCCCTGTCCTAGTGGACCAAGAGGAGTTTTTTGTTCTGTTTCACTGGCTATGTGTTCTCTTGTGTCCTTTTTTGACCTAAGAGAATATGGCAGGTATAGTCAACTGGTTCTTGACTGAATTACTATGTTGTATGTCTGGGGTTAGCTATTTCAAACGAGATCTGTGTAGCTGTCGGTAGGCATTATGGGATAAGGGGTAGCCTCGTGTCAGTAAACAGCTCTCAAGCTATTGAAGATGGCTGAGTCGGAGCCGAGGATCGGCTCCGATCCCAACCAGCAAGAAGGAAGGCGAGATGAAGACAACTAACATGGAACATTATGGTAGGTACATAACTTCTTTATCAGTGACATGCAGGATTGCTAGTTCCCATGAAAGGTTCAATTTTTGATAACCCATCTTTTTTAGTCTAACTTTGAGGGAGCACCAAAGTTTATATGCATGACCACCGGACCAAAGAATGTGTAGCAAGTCCGTTTGAGGAAAGGAGCAGCAAGGAGATGACTGGGATGTATTGGAATTAAATTTATTTATGATACATGGGGTAAAATAAGTATTATTATTTATCATTAGTAGTGTGTAAATCAACTTTTTAAAAGGAGAAAACTTAAGAGTTAATTCTATTGCTCTGAGTTTTTGGTCTTTACTAAGATTACTATCCTGCTGATTCCAGTAGTTGGAAAAAAGTATTGCATTCTGATGCTTGGAGGCCATCAATGGTTTATATGTTTTAGATATCATGTTTTTGCTTCTAGATAGACTTTTTATGATATCCAAAGTAGCAGAGATGTTATTTTCAATATTTGGTTCATCTGACACTACTGCTGTTAGGAGTTCTCTAATTTGACAAAGGATGATAGTGTACTTCTGACCGAGTTTTAGCTCTTCTTTAAGTTCACTCAGTGATTTCTCCTTGTGTCTATATATATCCAAAACGGTACAATTTCTTATTAAGGGGTACTCAAGTAAATTAATCATTTTGTTATTTAACCTAATATTAAGGTTCATATGTATTGGTTGTAATAAGTGAAGAGTATTCTCTAACTCCATGAACTTTATTAGATTCTGGAAACACACACATCTCTTTTATCTATGTTGTACTGGATCCTTGTCACATGAGCGAACACTCAGATAACTGAAATTCATAATATCAAACCAAAAAGCTTGAACTAAATGATATCAAAACAGTAAGAACAAAGTAAATATCTGTTTTTTTCCTCACGGGGCAAGCCCACTACACCCCCATACCCTCAGTTAATTATATAGACCTAGTCTGAGACCAATACTCTGATCCCTTTTGTGTTGAAATCCAGCACAATACAGGGCCCTGCATAAACAGGTGTTTTCTTTGTTTTTATTGTTCAATATTGTGCGATTTAAGCTTTTCGGCTTGATAATGTGAATTTTTGATAATGTGTTATTAGCTTAACTAGTCTTTTTCATTTAGATGTATATTTATTTAAAGATAGTATAATATCTTACCTCGAACTGCCTCAAAAAGACACCTGTGGATTAGGAGCATTTAAACCTCCCATCTCCTCTGAAAGTATCTTTTCAAGTGACTCCCTAGGTTTTACCTCATTTTATCATATTTCTGCTTACTGTTTAGGAATCTACTGGGATATTTGTTGGAAGTTATTGCAATGCAAAGTTAAGGGGGGAAAGTGCACACTCTGTTTCATTTCATATCCAAGCATTTCCATGTCCAAAAACTGTCTTTCAAAAATATTTTTCTTTAAATCTCTATGTTGTAGTAATTGATTGTTCAAAGGAGCTATCAGGTCATATACCCAAACACTTAATGTATTCTACTTGCCATAAGTATGGCTAACGTATGTCAGCATTTGGGGTGACCATAACTGATCTTCACTATTATTTTATGATCACTTAACAGCCACTAAACAAGCTTCAGTAATCAAATACTGATGACTACACCATAATCTGTTCAGCCATACTTTCGACTGACCTTCAAAAAATAACTGTGGGATGTTTTTTCTCAGTAGAATGCTGGTTCTCTAATAATTAACTGTATTTGAACTTTACAAAAACAAAGCTAGTACTTGTCATACAGAAACATAGCTCTGTAAATTAAATAATTTTAAAATAACACCAATAAGTAAAACTAAAATAGTGGTATTCACCAAAGCAGAACTTCTGAGAGTCATTATAGATGAAAATGTAAAATATGACCTTAATTTTCTAAGTACTATTAAAAAAAAAAGTCACAAACTTGGCCTTCTGTATAGAGCCACATCTTTTCTTTATAACATCACTAGGAAAATCTCTCCCTCTGCTTCCTACTTCTGTCATTACGTTATGCTGCGCCACTTCTCACTAATTTACCAGCTGCCTTCTTGTCTAAAATAGAGCAACGCTGCAACAAAATTGCAAAATGTTCAGCTACTACATCTATGAAAACTCATCACCGTACTACCATGAAACTCCTTAAGTAGAAGGAACAATATAATCTTCTTACTGTCTCCCAACTAAAAACTACACACAATTTATTGTTTTACCCTGAAAAGTGCCCCTCATTAAAGGATTTACCAAAGAGATGTAACCGAAACAGGAACCCTACACTATGTAGATAATTTGCTCTACAACTAAGGCCCGTAATGCTGCTGGTGTTGCTTGTAGTCTAGCTTTGTATCCAAAGCTTGGAACTCAGTCCCAACATACCTAAGACAACAATCTAGCTCACATATGTTTAAAACTCAGTTAAAGCAGTACCTTAAAGATTCCTGGCTTTCTTCTACTCCATTGCCCTAAGATATAAACCCTTATACTTAAAGATTCCTATCCTCCATCTGTTACTGTTTTTCAGTCTTACTCCTATAACTGTAGTTGAACTAATTTAATCTCCTGTTGACAAACATACTTTATAAAATCATCCTGTTCTTTATTACCATCTTGTCTCCCTTTCTGCTCTGTTACTGACCTTTCGTTGCTTCATGCCACCACTCCCAGCTCATTTTCTTCCTTTATCTCTTCTTGTCTTTTTCCTTCTCTTTAGTCCTTTCCATATACTAACACACTTTTCTTATGCCAGTTTGATTCATGGCCATCACTGGAAGTGGAGAAATCAAGAGGCTTAACTGTAGAGACTGGAATTCTAGGTGAGGCTGGACAGACAGATGAGGCAGCAGTTCTTCTTTACATTTTGTGTTATGTTGCATTGATATTGTAAACTGCATCCTGTTTATTATTTTCAGTTCTGGCATTCATTCTTTTTGTGATTATTTGTAATATGTATCATTTGCACTATTTTATTAAATTGTGCAGCTTTTCTCCCAGGGCCTCTGCTGAAAATAGGTAATGTTATGACCAATCAGACTCTCACAGTTTAAAATAAAAAAAACTGAGAAGCATCCACAGAAGAAGGGATACCAGGGGAAAACTGAAGACATGGCAAGAGAGTCCGAAGGTCCCACTATGCGTTTAGTGAGGCACTTTCATGGCCCCTCTCCAAGATGGCTACTTAAGACTGTGGTCTCTATTGATCTTCCTCTGGAGGATGCCAAGCAGTTGAAAGAGTAGTCATCATTCAGATCTGAAACCCACAGATACTTGGTAGTCCAGTTACCTGTTTAAGGATGTATAGTTCTGATACCTCTGTCCTGGGTAATTGAAAGTGAGTGAGATATACCCTTGGTTTTTGTATGAAAGGCCATCCGAGACTCCCATATTGACATTATTTGTGCTCTCTTGCATTGATAGTATCAAATGAAGCCACTAGCCCTAACAACAGGTCCAAATGCCAGTACCTTGGATGTCTGTAATCTTATCTCATTCTCAGCTGGCTGGGTCTCCCCCCTACAACCTAGGCTACCCTCCCAGGCTCTGATGAGATTGATGCAGGTTTTGACAGTTTCCTTTAAGAACCTACAGCATCTCACAGATCAGTCATCATTGTTGGGGGTCCCCACAAAAAAAAAAAAAAAAACTCCTTGAAGAATTTGATTCTTTTGACTTGTAGGCATAGGCAGGCAGATTGGCTTATGCTTTCCAGATGTTCAACCCTTGTCTTGTGTATCTGACACTCATCAGATGAGTTCTCATTGAGAGGCACCACCAGCTGAATGAAGAACTTTAGGTGAGAAGCTAAGAACTACTTGATTGCCCAGAAAATTTGTAGAGACTGTCTTTGATTACTACAGCCAAAACTCTAAGGTAGTCCTCCAGTTTTTGAAGCTCTGGAGAATTCTCACCCCCCAGGTCTGACGGAGCTTGAGCATTTCTGTAGTATTTTGTACTCCTGTAGACATTTGTAAAAAACCCACCAGCTTATCCACCTGGAGTGTCCACGGACAACAAAGGATCCAACCAAAAATCTTGTTCACAGTGACAGGGAAAGTAGAGTATTTGACCACTTGGAGAAGAAGATTTGTATGCTTAAGCACCAACTTAGGGTCAAGACAGGGAAGGTAGAGGACAAATCCCTGAGAGATAAAGTGTCATATTTTTACAACCTCTGTATTCAGGTTGGCAAACACTCTGTCAAATATGTCTGTAGTGCAATAAATGCGTCATGTAGGGTAGCAGCTACAGATTGGATATGCTAGGATGCGTCAGCAATGTAGTCTCTGCCCGAGGATGTGAAGACTCCACTCCTTAGTGCCTCCCTACATAAGGAGATACTCTTTGGATTCTTGGCTGAGCAGGAGTTTACAGTCTTCTAGATTTTCCTCCAGATGTTTAGTCAGTGAAACCACTATTTCTTCCTTCTACAATGTACAATATAATTTAACCCCACTAAAAGTTGTCCCTTCTAACAAAGACCATATAAAGGAAGCAGTCAGAGGGAAAAGAATCCTGAGACAGAGATACAGTCTCCAGTTCATAAAAATCTAGGTTTCCAGCCATTCTCTCAGTACTCTGAGAATAAAATCACCTCATCAAGCCAGTACATCACTGGACCTTAGACAGTATACTTGAACAGGAGGTAGGGCACATGATTATGCTTGGTCCTGCTCTTGAAGCCCCATCTTAACCTTATCATGACTAAACATATTTCTGTGAGTGTCAAAGTTCAAGATATTTCTTTACAAACCCTGCTACTTCTCCTTCTCCCTCAGACTTTTGTGGTTACTTTGTATGTCAGCGAAACTTACCTTCACATACTCATAGTCAGAACACACGGCTAGTACCTGAAATTCACTGCAGTGTTCCTGGTATCGATTTACCTATTTGTATTTTAGTTTGTCTGCTTCACCTGGGGTGCTTGCAAATTGCAGGACTAACGGTATTCACAATATACCTTAACCTGGATGATTGCATCTCAACTGGGGTGGAGACTTGAATGAGACAGTCTGTATGTTATACATTCTAGTTTGCTTCCAGACTCTAAGGCACTTTAAATCTCTGTATATTGCAGCTAACTCCATACCACCATGTTCAGTTCCTATCAGCCCTTTTGGATACCACCATTCAAAGGCAATCTTCACTTTGGAGAAGGTGCCATTACCTACCACATATTTCAGTTCCATACAGCAGTGGTATTTGATTCTGGCCATAAAATACCTCAGGACCCTAGGTTTCATGACATTCCCAGTTCTGATGTTCCCCTTGGCAAAACATCATATGAGAAAACTGCAGTGATATTAGGAAAAATCTGTTATGGTAGATTTAACAGGTGAATGTCAGTCAGGGAGGGTATAAAAATCCAGACCCAGACACTGGCTTCAAATTTCTGGGATGTATCTTGGGGTTAATTCTGAGAAAATAAGTATTCAGGGGACCTGGAACAAAACTTGAAGGAAAAAGTACACCAGCATCAAATACATGATTGCTATAGGTTTAGCTCTAAAAGCATTCAAATAGTTATTGCAGTCAGGGTCTCTGTGCATCCTCAGAAAATACAACAGTCATGTGATACATCATCAGGAAGGGTGGAACACACTCTTACATTTCATGCAGGCTAACCATGAAAGCCGGAAGTCAGATCTTTACCTCAGGGCATCTTACATTCTGTTGCAGGAGAATGTACTGGCAGATGATTAGAACACAACAGGATTAGTCCATCATAAATGGATGCTGGACACAAATGTGTTTCTGGAATTGGTTCAAAGGTGTGGTGTGTCATAAACAGACCTTTTTGCTTCTTCAGAAAACAAACAGGTTAAGAAAGTATTGCTCTAATACACCAGACTGAGATCTTCTCAATCAGTTGGGAAGGTCTGTTCATTTATGCCTTTTCTGTCATTCCTTTTCTTCTCTGGTTAATTCAGAAGGTACAGAAGGGCATGCTGGAAGTGCTTACTCATGGCACCATTTTGGCTGAGGCAGCATTGGTTTCTCTCCTACTTAGTGTGAAAGTTGTAATCTATGCAAGTGCCTTAGCTTCTGGACTTCTTATCTAGAACAATGATTCATTTATGCACCCCAGCTTAAAGACTTTAAGGCTGACTGCATGAATTGTATGGCACTCATCTCTTTTAGGCATGTTTTCTGAGGAGATGTCTGCAATGATGAGGCAGGTTAAGAAACCAGATATAGGAAAATCATACCTATGAAAATGCAGCATATTCATCTTTAATGCCATAAAGTGAACTTGGATCTATAACAGCAATGTCTATGGTCCTCTGATGTCTGTCAGACCTTTGCAAATCAGTATTATCTTATGCTGTATTGAAAGTGCTTGCATTCATGTCTCTGCTTTCCTACCCTGGGATCCCTCCCTTAACTCTTTACTAACAGTGAAGCATTTCGTTGTTGAGGTTCTACACTGCAGACCATCCAAGAAGGAACTCTTTCTGTCCCATGGCGCCTGAATTATGTATTAGAAAAAATGAAATTGCCACCATCCAAGTCAGCAGCTGAAACAGCTCTCAGTTCTTGACATGGAACATTGTTTGCTTGGTGCCCATAATGTTTGGTAGGATTTTTAAATTGTAGACCTTCATGTACAAATAGCCTTTACTCATCTTTACAGAGAATGAATCAATCCACTCTTCATGTTCAAGATAGCAGTAGAAGTCTGTTATTTAAATTGGTCCTACCTGTACACTGGATTGATTGGACTGGTTGCCAATAATGCATAATTGCCATGGCAGCAACAGCAACTGTCAAGTGCTTCACGTTTTTTTTTACACTAGCTTGAGTGTCATGGGATTTCTAGAAATTATTTTTTTTGTACTAAGTGCGTTTTTTTTATCTTGAAATTAGTCATTGTATTGTGTTGCATTGATATTAATTTTTAGAGTCAAATTCTGAATTTCTTTCTTAAAACTTTTTCTTCAGACTTTTCCTGACTGTTCTCCTATTCAACCCTTTCTGTCCCTTATCAACTTAAAAAAGTGATACAACTTTTCCTTCTGTAGCTTTTTCACTTTTTTCTTTCTTCAAGCACATTTTTGTAGAGATTTACTCTTATTGTGGTTGCTGGTATTGCTGAGTTTGATTGTGTATCACCATGGATAAAGACAAAGGCCTCTGGCATTAAGAAGTGTAAGCAGTGTAGCCTTAATATCCTGCACAAAGACTCACACGAGTTTTGTGATGTGTGTCATGGGGTTGGGCATCTAGAGGTTGACTGTGCCTGATTTGTGAAAAATGTAGTTCTAGGACTCTTATCGACAGAAGAAACAAATTAGTGTTGAAAGGTCTTATGAAGGATGATGCTCCAAAAGAGAAGGAAATATCCAGTGACAGGGACAGAGCTGACCAGCCAGAGAAGAAGAAGAAAAATAAAAGAAAATTGAAGGATTCTGAAACTTCAGTCAGAGAAACTTTCCTGGCTAAGATACTTCAGGTTGTAGCCTCCTCTTCTTCCTGTCCAGGGCTCTCTTCCATGCCCACTTCTTTGTGTTCTGCTTCTTCTACAAGGCAATACTCTATTGGGCAGACAGAATACAGTCCAAGGAGTACAGGAAGGTTCTCGTCTGAGAATGTGCTATTACAATTCTTTTCATTCTGCTCCACTTCATCTGCATCATTCTGCATCTCTGTGTCCCTCTGAAGCCCCTTGCAGTTAGTCAGGAACAAGATGATGACTGCTTTCATAAAGGCTCATCTTCCTTTTGGTGTTTTGTCTGCCCCCTTGGTGTCTAGGGTGGTGCCAGATGAAACCCAAGTACCTTTTCTCTCAGTTCCTATTCTGGGCCTAGTTTTGCCAACATGAGTATAAGACCTAGTCAAGGACCCCATTCAGATGTACTTGGCCCCTCTGGATTTGACTTTCATGGTACTGGCACCCTCAGAGATGGTGGAGACATCAGCCCTGACTGTGTTGGTGGTGACCTCCATTAGGCCCATATTATCACTGAGAGCTCAGTGCTGATGCCACTTCCTGTGTTTTCAGGTCCATTTTCAGCATCTGTGCTCTTGGCTTTTGATTCTTTGGTGTCAAAGACTGCTCCACCAGAGAGTAATGAAACTTTCGTCCTTTCAGTATTGTTACCGATGCTGGTAGTGCCAGTAATTTTGACCTAAGACACTTCAGCAGAGCTGTTGGTGTAGAGGAATTGAGAGGATCGACTCAAATCTTACATCAAGAGCAGGCACCTGTAAAAAAAAAAAATTAAATAGAAATAAAAAATTTTTAAATAATAGTGCAAACACCTGCTTCACTGGTTTTTCCCCCCTACACTGATGAAGAAGATGTTTTAGGTTACACATCTGCCTTGCCCACCCAGGAGTGAGGACCTCAAAGGCATTGGAGACTCCCCAAGTCTCAGTTACAGTTACTTTCTTCATATGAAAGCTCAGACAAATCCCACACATGAAAAGCCATGCAAGAGGAAGTATAAAATTACCCATTGGAGTTCCCCGCATTAGACATGCAACTTGATGAAGGGAAGGCTTCACTGCAATTTCCACCAGAGGGCAGAAAGTTTTGTGAAAGTCTTGAAATGCTGATGCAGAGGGGATCATAGCCTCTGGACCCCACTTTTCTTGAGAAAAAGCCTTCAGAAAGGCTACAAGTCCTCAACCGCAGTAATCTAGGTGGTCTCCCACTGGACAAAGTAATAGCTATTTTGTGTTCCTAGGCTAAGAGAGTGCCAGATGTCATGGAATCAGTTCTGTGGAAGGCCAACAGAGTGTTGCAAATCCCCAAGGATTAGGACCTAATGGAGTAAGAGAACCATTGTGGGCTCCATTGTTGTGTCAGTGACCACTAAATGCTAAGTTCCAGAGGATCCCTGGATGATGGATAGATTGGAAAAACATGATTCAGTGTTGTCTTTTTTCATTCAGTGCAACCTTTGGGTTATTGGATCTGAGCTCAGTGCTTTTAAAAGCTGTGGGTCCAGGGCTCCTACTCCTCCTCCTGCCTATAATCCCTCTCTTCCTCCAATGCCGCAGCTCTCATTTGCCTGTTGATCAAGAAGGTCATGTTTTTGAAGGCTCTGATAGTTAATTTAAAGCCGAATATCTTTTTTCTTCTCTGTGCCTTTTTTGGCATTTTTTCTTCTTTCACCTCCCTTCTTATTTCCAACTAAAATAAAAAAGTGTGTGTGTGTGTGTGTGTGTGTGTGTGTGTATGTATGTATGTATGTATATATATGTATATACACATTCTATATATATATATATATATATATATATATATATATATTTTTTTTTTTTTTTTCTTTCTTTCCTATTCATCTTAGCTGCATTGACTTAGTTTTGTATATATAGTGTCTTGTTACTAAATGCTTAATATATAATGGCTTATTACTAAACTTTTTTGTTATATAGTTTGAAAGTGTTAGTGCTTTCTGACCTTTGAATTTTTTAGACTATTCTGCATGGTCTATACCTTGCCATCTTCTTAACTGACAAGGTTCAAGGTTTCAAAAAAATGTATGTCCTACAGCCATAAGATCCCTCAACAGGACCTGTAATCTCATGGACCTGCAGTCTCATTGTGTGTATTGCCTTGGGGGTAGCTCATCATGACACAGAATGTGAGACTTGCTGTTCTTTCGGTTCCAGAGGCATTCATGGTGGTAGTGATAAACTTATCTTGAAAGGTTTGATCCTTCAGCAATCAGGAAAATCCACTCAGGCCTCAACTTCTTCTGCCACTCCTTCTATATTTCCCAGCTAAGACAGGAGAAAAAACAAAGCAAAAAGATAAAGACATGTCCAAGAAAAAAAGAACAAAGGCAGATCTTCTAAGAAACTTTCAGTTAAGTCTGAAACAGTCTCACATCCAATCAGGACCTTTGGGTCCTTGGATCTGGTCACCAACTCTTCGTCCTCATTTTCAGATGGAGGTAGTGAGTCTGCGGCTCCATTCATTTTTTTCTGCAGGAGAGGCACTCTTAGAGATCACCATCAGTGACTTCATCTTACAGTCCTTTTGATCATCGAGGAGCCTTACCAAATCAGATGTCGACAGGAGAATGCGGAGGTTTCTTTGGATGCAAATTCAGTTAGTAGTTCTCCCATCCATGTCCTTGCATGACATTCTGAGAACTGCTCTAACAACCCCTCCATTGATTTCTTCTCTTCCGGTCCATCCCTTGGATCCTAGGCCCATGGATCTGAGCCTTCTAGGAACAGCAATGTCACAACTGACAGTCTTGTCGACTTCAGCTGTGACCGTTTCCCTTACTCTCTTGACTCTGATGCCGTGGGATTGGGATAAGTCTTGGAGCTGAATCACTGGTGTCAGTACTTGACGTGTAGATTTGATACTAAAACTTTTTAGACCCATGTGTTTCACTGAATGCTTCTGCACCAGATGACTTGGCTCTGAAGTCGACTTTGGATCTGGGTCAGGTTGGTTTGGGGGAGGCTTTTACTTCATTTTGCTCTGTTGGTGTGGGAGTCCCTTCGCCATCAATGTCTGGCTCCGCTTTCAAGGAATTTGAAAGGATTCTTTCTTGGTCAAGAGAAGAGGTGCTTTTTACATGCTCCGCTCCATCAGAATCCCTTTTGAATATTGCATCTGACTCAGCACATCCACATAGACTGGGGCAGTTAGCTTCCTTTAATATTGGGGCTGCTCACCATATGAGCTACCTGTTTGACTCTGATCCCTCTCCAGAAGTCCCATCGAGGCAGGGTCCTGTGAGACAGACGTAAGAGGTGACATTTAGATTCCTGTCAAGAATCAGTCACCAAAAACACAGACTTGAACAACGAGGATTTGTCCCAAAGATCCCATCTAGACGATGTCACTTTTGGTGACATTTTGCAGTTGATGAAACAATACTTGCGAGAGATGCAGCTATTTAGCCAAACTGGAGGCTGAGCTCTCTCAACTCAGGACTGGCAAGACCAGACAGGAGGAGAAGGCAACTACACACACCACAAAACCAGCCTCACATAATGCTACCACTCCACTGAATCAAACACATAAACACACAAAGACATACTGGAGGCTCTGAGTAAAATTTACCTAAACAGCAGAGGCCTCCAAAGCAGACACCCAAACAACTGCTACCTCAAGACACCCCACAAGCAACACATAAACCACAAAAGCAGTGTGCAAAGCAGTCACAGCCCTTAAGGCCAAATACAACACCAAACATACTTGTCATAGGTGACTCCATAGTCAGACACACTGACGTCCCACTCACCAGGCTGAACGAGGGTCACAGTAAGCTGCCTATCGGGCGCTAGAATCCGCCACATAACACAAGCACTCGGGTCACTCCACGGCAAGTACAAATATGACACAGTCATTGTCCATGCTGGTGTGAACGACCTGAGGCGTACCTCCCTGGACTACATGAAAAGAGACATAGAGGAGCTCTCTGATTATGTAGCCCAGGCAGGTATGACCCTAACCCTGAGCAGTATCCTTCCTTCACCAAGAATGATGCCACAATATAGAGACAAGATGATCAGCTTTAACAATTGGCTTAATGTCTGGTGTCATTCAAAGGGGATCCAGTGTCTGTCTGCCTGGGATGACATGCTTGACAAGCCAGCTGCTTTCGCAAGGGACGGCTTGCACCTGTCACCCTGGGATTCCGGATATTGGCTAAGGCTCTTGCCACCCCCATAGTGCCTTTTAGGCAAGGCTCAAATTCTAAACCTACCACCCTAGAAAACAAAATGGGAAGAAACTGAGGGTAATGCTGCTCAATGCCAGAAGTCTAAATCTCAAAATGCTGCCTTTTCGAGGCCCTTCTCAGTATGGAGAACATCGATGTCTGTGCTGTAACTGAAACCTGGTTCAAGGCTCCTGAGAGCACCCGGCACTATTAGGTTTTACCTCATATCATGCGTTCCGCCCCAAAACCCGGACCCACACCACAAAAGGAGGGGTGTATCCATATTCATAAAGGATACCCACACCTCAGGTTGGTGGCACCGCAAGCTCGGAAACCATCCAGGTGCAACTAACCATAGGCAAAACTGCTCTACAAATTGTAGCATGCTACAGGCCACCCTCTCAAACTCAGGAACCCACACAGCCTTCCTGAAGACACTGGAGGTATAAATGTATCTCCAAACACCATCATATTGGGTGACTTCAACTACCCGAATATAGACTGGGAACATTACTCAAGCCCTAACTTTCTAGCCCAATGGTTCCTGGAGTTCATAAATTCAAATGCCATGGAACAGCTAGTCACTGTTCCCACGAGAGGAGAAAATATTCTAGATCTCATTGTCACAAACATGGGGACAAAATGCTCCACACCGGAAGTATATCCCTCATTGGTGAGATCTGATCATAAACTAATCTCACTGGAAATCCACATCCCGCCCCCACCCCAAACAAAAAGACCATAGTGAAGAACTTCTCTAAAGCAAACTTCACACTACTCAAGACTGGTGTGGTATCCTTCAAGGCCCCTGAGCCAGAGGAAACCACAACCCAAGCTCTTGAAGCCCTTACAAATGCCTTCTATGAACACCTCCAGGACTGCATGGATCAGGCAATCCCAAATAAAACCAAGACTCTTTCACAAAGGGCAAGCGTCCAGTCTGGTGGACCTCAGCCATTAACAAACTTTACAATAAGAGGAGAAAGCTATTACATGATAGAACAAAATCCATAAAAGGGAAGTCACCCCTGATCATTATTAGTAAAAAATCGAGCACTCATAAAATCAACTAAGGCCAATTTTGAGAGAAAAATTGCCATGGATTCAAGGACAATCATAAGGCCTTTTTCGCTATGTTAGGAACCTGGGTGGAAACTCCCAGATATGCTCAGAATTAGTCCAAAATGATACAAAAATCACTGAACCCACAGACATTGCCAACATACTGGCAGACCGGTTCAGTGCAAACCTCACCCCTCTCCCCTAAAGGAGAGATAACTATCCCAGCCGAGTGTAGCCTCCCGGACATCTCAAATGCGCAGGTGAAAGCTGCTCTCTAAAACTAAAAACACAGCATCAATGGGACCGGATGGTGTCCCCGGCTGTGTGCTACACGAGCTAAATGAGGAATTAACATCGCACATAAGGCAGCTGTTTAATCTCAGCCTTACCACAGGATCGTGCCCAAGGAGTGGCGTGACGGCAACTGTGGTCCCACTCCACAAAGGTGGCCTCTATGGACCCTGGTAATTACAGCCCCATAAGCTTAACAAGTCTAGTCTGCAAAGCTATGGAGAGGATCATAATGGAGCTCATAAACAAAGATATAGGGGACTTGCAGACATTGGACCCGACCCAGTTTGGCTTTGTCAAGGGAAGATCATGCCTTTTGAACTTGGTCGACTTCTTGAAACAGTCACCAAGGCCATTGATGAGGGAAAGGCAGTCCATACAGCCTACCTTGACCTTGCAAAGGCTTCGACACAATACCCCACTCGGGTATTGTAGAAAAACTTACCAGCTTAAATGTAAACCCATATGTCACAAGATGGGTTGCAAACTGGCTTAAGGACAGAACCCACAGGGTTAGAGTTGCTGGCGCCTGTGTCAGACTCCAAGCCGGTCACAAGTGGTGTCCCACAGGGCTCGGTCCTTGGCCCCCTATTGTTTGGCATCTACTTCTCAGAAGTACAGGCCAACATGGGAGGACTTTGGCTGACAAAGTTTGCAGACGACTGCAAACTGGGCCATAGTGGAAAGTGCATCGGACACGGATATCCTTCAGAAGGGACTCACGGAAACAGATAGCTGGTGCCAGAGCCATGGCCTGAAGTTAAACGCCAAAAAATGTATAGTCATACCCTTCGGGAAAAACAAGGTAACCCCAAGCTACCATATAGGTGGCAATACACTAAGCACAGAAGAGGTTATCAGGGACCTGGGGACCCAGGTTGACAGTGGCCTTTCTTTTGACACTCACGTTGCTAAAGTGGTTAGAAAGACCTTCTACATTGCCCACCTGATCATGAAGGGATTCACATCCAGATCTAGTGAGCTCTTCACTTATCAGACCAATGATCGAGTACAATGCCCCATTCGGGATGTATCTCACCCGACATCTGCAGCAATTGGAGAGACCCCAAAAGTTCCTCACCAAAAGGATAAAGGGACTCCAAAATCTGTCATATGCTGCCAGATTGAAGAAACTCCAGCTCTATTCAGTCGCATACCGTCTGCTCAGAGGTGACATGTGCCTGACATACAAGGCCATGTCATGCTCCACCTCAAAAAATCCAAATCCACCAAAACCACTAGAGCAAGCGACTTAAACCTTAGCACAGATATAAATAAGACGTGCTGGAGGGATAGATTTATCACTCAGAGACTCCCTATGCTGTGGAATAAAATCCCGGTCCATGTGAGGCAGAGCACCTCGCTGACTCTGTTCAAGAGAAATCTAGACCTGTGGATGGGAGATCATGGGTTTACACAGGGAATCATCTCTGTGTCACTGCTGGACAGAGGCACAACAAACTAATGGGCACAGTATTTTTTCATATAAGGGGTGGCGTAAGCCACAAAAATTTGGGCTAGGCTTATAAATGCCTTAGGGCAGATAGCCTAGTATAAACCTATGAACCTATGAACATGAAAGCTCAGACAAATCCCACACATGAAAAGCCATGCAAGAGGAAGTATAAAATTACCCATTGGAGTTCCCCGCATTAGACATGTAACTTGATGAAGGGAAGGCTTCACTGCAATTTCCACCAGAGGGCACAAAGTTTAGTGAAAGTCTTGAAATGCTGATGCAGAGGGGATCATAGCCTCTGGACCCCACTTTTCTTGAGAAAAAGCCTTCAGAAAGGCTACAAGTCCTCAACCGCAGTAATCTAGGTGGTCTCCCATTGGACAAAGTAATAGCTATTTTGTGTTCCTAGGCTTAGAGAGCGCCAGATGTCATGGAATCAGTTCTGTGGAAGGCCAACAGAGTGTTGCAAATCCCCAAGGATTAGGACCTAATGGAGTAAGAGAACCATTGTGGGCTCCATTGTTGTGTCAGTGACCACTAAATGCTAAGTTCCAGAGGATTCCTGGATGATGGATAGATTGGAAAAACATGATTCAGTGTTGTCTTTTTTCATTCAGTGCAACCTTTGGGTTATTGGATCTGAGCTCAGTGCTTTTAAAAGCTGTGGGTCCAGGGCTCCTACTCCTCCTCCTGCCTATAATCCCTCTCTTCCTCCAATGCCGCAGCTCTCATTTGCCTGTTGATCAAGAAGGTCATGTTTTTGAAGGCTCTGATAGTTAATTTAAAGCCAAATATCTTTTTTCTTCTTTGTGCCTTTTTTGGCATTTTTTCTTCTTTCACTTCCCTTCTTATTTCCAACTAAAATAAAAAAGTATGTGTGTGTGTGTGTGTGTGTGTGTGTGTGTATATGTATATGTGTATACACATTATATATATATATATATATATATATGTATATATATTTTTTTTCTTTCCTATTCATCTTAGCTGCATTAACTTAGTTTTGTATATATAGTGTCTTGTTACTAAATGCTTAATATGTAATGGCTTATTACTAAACTTTTTTGTTATATAGTTTGAAAGTGTTAGTGCTTTCTGACCTTTGAATTTTTTAGACTATTCTGCATGGTCTATACCTTGCCATCTTCTTAACTGACAAGGTTTCAAAAAAATGTATGTTGTCCTACAGCCATAAGATCCCTCAACAGGACCTGTAATCTCATGGACCTGCAGTCTCATTGTGTGTATTGCCTGGGGGTAGCTCATCATGACATAGAATGTGAGACTTGCTGTTCTTTCGGTTCCAGAGACATTCATGGTGGTAGTGATAAACTTGTCTTGAAACGTTTGATTCCTCAGCAATCAGGAAAATCCACCCAGGCTTCAACTTCTTCTGCCATTCCTTCTATATTTCCCAGCTAAGACAGGAGAAAAAACAAAGCAAAAAGATAAAGACATGTCCAAGAAAAAAAGAACAAAGGCAGATCTTCTAAGAAACTTTCAGTTAAGTCTAGGAAACAGTCTCACATCCAATCAGGACCTTTGGGTCCTTGGATCTGGTCACCAACTCTTCGTCCTCATTTTCAGATGGAGGTAGTGAGTCTGCGGCTCCATTCATTTTTTTCTGCAGGAGAGGCACTCTTAGAGATCACCATCAGTGACTTCATCTTACAGTCCTTTTGATCATCGAGGAGCCTTACCAAATCAGATGTCGACAGGAGAATGCGGAGGTTTCTTTGGATGCAAATTCAGTTAGTAGTTCTCCCATCCATGTCCTTGCATGACATTCTGAGAACTGCTCTAACAACCCCTCCATTGATTTCTTCTCTTCCGGTCCATCCTTTGGATCCTAGGCCCATGGATCTGAGCCTTCTAGGAACAGCAATGTCACAACTGACAGTCTTGTCGACTTCAGCTGTGACTGTTTCCCTTACTCTCTTGACTCTGATGCCGTGAGATTGGGATAAGTCTTGGAGCTGAATCATTGGTGTCAGTACTTGACGTGTAGATTTGATACTAAAACTTTTTTAGACCCATGTGTTTCACTGAATGCTTCTGCACCAGATGGCTTGGCTCTGATGTCGACCTTGGATCTGGGTCAGGTTGGTTTGGGGGAGGCTTTTACTTCATTTTGCTCTGTTGGTGTGGGAGTCTCTTCGCCATCAATGTCTGGCTCATCTTTCAAGGCATTTGAAAGGATTATTTCTTGGTCAAGAGAAGAGGTGCTTTTTACATGCTCCGCTCCATCAGAATCCCTTTTGAATATTGCATCTGACTCAGCACATCCTCATAGACTGAGGCAGTTAGCTTCCTTTAATATTAGGGCTGCTCACCATATGAACTACCTGTTTGACTCTGATCCCTCTCCAGAAGTCCCATCGAGGCAGGGTCCTGTGAGACAGACGTAAGAGGTGACATTTAGATTCCTGTCAAGAATCAGTCACCAAAAACACAGACTTGAACAACGAGGATTTGTCCCAAAGATCCCATCTAGACGACATCACTTTTGGTGACATTTTGCAATTGATGAAACAATGAGTGGGTTGGTCCATTGTTATATCTTCCACTAAGGAATCTGTATTCCTCAAGACTTTTGGAGCTGACTCTTCTACCTCCTGTGTGGCACCATTTGCTGTCATACTTATAGACCCGCTAGCTCAGTGGGTTTGGAAGGATCCTGTCACAAATCCCAAGAAGCCAGACAAGATTTTGGCTGCACCTAAGGACAGAGCACCCATAATCTTGGCAGGCAATCACATCAGATATCTGGGTGCTGAGAATGATCACTAGAGGCTATATAATTCCATTTGCTCCCCCTCCCTTAAAGAAAAGAAGGATTCCCACAGTACCCCCCTGTAGATCAGAGAATGTGTATGTACCTTTAAGAAGTATTTCCAGTTGTAAGCACGTGCATATAAATAGTGAGCACGTGCAGTCAGCAGTGCCATTTTGAGAGAACAGCCAGAGTGTTTACATGTATGAGTGTGGTAGTCAGTCTGTTTATAAGTTTATTTACGTTTAAGTTACAAAGCCCCATTTCTGATATTTTTGTGTGTAATAAAGCTGCTTGAAATGAACCCATGAATGTTCGTCTGTTTTATCCTGACCAGACGGGTGACATGGTGTCAGAACAAAAAAGGGCCAGAAATGAACTTAAAGTAAAGAAAATTGCACAAATGATTTATTTGGCAAAGAAAATGTAATGGCCTTATAATGCACAAAACACATTATTAATTAAACAAGTAGCATAAAGCGTATTATTAATCAAATGAAAAGCACAAACTACATATTAATTAAGCAAAATGTTCGAAACTATGATATTTGATAAAACTAGTAGAGATATTCATATTGGGCTCAGAATTACTTTGGTTTGCATAATGAGCATGCTTAATGTAAAATGGGCACAAGAAAAGTATGAGTATGATAAGAGATTAAAAAGGCATAACGAGTACAATAAAAGGGCAAATTAAGCTTAAAGAGCAAGGCGACTGCATGTTTTTTAGTAAAAGACTGTGTTTTGGGCACAAACTACTAATTTGAATTGACCAAAACCATTCAAAGCATAACTAGACTTGTTTGAAGCATCTCAGAGTGTGCAAAGTGTTTGTAGAGTGTGTGCTTTATTGCAGTGCAGTGTAGAGTTTGCTGTGTGCAAAGTACATTTATATTGCAAAGTGCAGTTGAAGTACAGCCATTTCAAATTGTGCATTTATTCGCAGAGTGCCGCCATTTCAGAAATGTGTCTTACACTGTACAGAGTTATTTTGCAAAGTACAGCCATTTTGAAAGGTTATTGTGCTGTGTACAGTTTTTTTTTGCAAAGTGCATTCATCTCAAAGTGTTTCTTACTCTGAGCTTTTTCTGCTGTGTACAGCTTATTCACAAAGTACAGTCATTTCAAATTATTTCTTACACTGAAAAGGAGTGGTTTCACAAAGTACAGTGATTTCAGAGTGTTCTTTTGCTACAGAGACTTATTTGGCAAAGTGCAGTTACTTCAAGGAGTTTGTTGTATCATTGGGCATAATTACAAGTGCTGGCATAACGTTCTGGCATATATATATATTTGTGTGTGTATGTTTGTACATAATTTCAAGCACCTTCACTGCTGTGTGTTGATATGGCAGAGGCATTTCGCAGACCCGGTTAACTTCTGTTTGATCATAATATAGCAGAAAATTGGAGAGTATTTGAGCAGCAATATGATATTTTCAGGCAAACAGCTTTTTCTGACAAAGATGCTCGTACAAGGGCATTCATTTTGCTTAACTTAGTTGGGTCAGTGGCCATTGAAAGAGAGCATTCATTTGTGTGTACACTATACGTATATGCAGGAGGGAGAAACCACCATATTGTTGTACTGGCTGTATCAAGGGAGGACCCTGAGTGCTTAAAATATAAATTTAGAGAAATGTGCAACCCCTAGACAAATGTTACATTAGAGAGGCACTTATTTTATACAAGAGACCAAAAGCCATGTGAAAATGTTGCAGCTTATATCACTGACTTGAGAAATAAAAGCAAAACGTGCAGATTTAGTGACTTGAAAGATGAGTTAATGAAGGACAGACTTGTGTGGGGTGTTAATAGTACTGTTTTGAGAAAGATTTTGCTTCATGAGAGTGATTTAACATTAAATAAAGCCATAGAGATTTGTCAAATCCATGAGCTCACAGAAAGGCATACAAATATGCTTCCAAGTGATGAGCATGGTTTCAGCAACCTCTAGAACAATCGTAGACACCATGCAACACGTGGCAAGCAGAAGCAGGCCTAAGCACATGGCATCTGCAACCACTGCAGGATCTACTTGAGAAAACCTGTAGCTTTTTAGCAAGTTTCAAGACTAGCTTAGTAAAAAGGGCATGCTCAGTGCAGTATGAGAGTGAGTCAGCAAAACCCAAGTCAAGTCTTATTATTAACTGTCGTAATTGTAGAGCCAATCATGAGTCTAAAAGAGAAGTGCTTAGCATTTGGTCGGCAATGCCACAAGTCTAGAATATGGAACCTTTTTCAAAAGTTTTGTAAATTAAACAAGCCTCATTCATTTATTAAGAAAGGTCACACAAAAAAGCAAGTTGATCGTGTAGAAAGCTGCAACCCTACTTTCTATGTAGACTGTGTATTAGATGTCGGTGAAAAGGTTAATGCAGCAGATTTATTGGAAAAGAATATGAAGTATTTTGTACTGTCCTAATCAATTGTAAGGCCACAGAGCTCAAAGTAGACACTGGTTCAAAGTGTAATGTAATGTCAGCAGAAACATTTGCTAAAGTATGTGCTAGTGAGCAACTTAATTTGGCCAGTTGTGTGAAGGTTGTTGCTTATGGAGGTGAAGAGATTCAAACCGAAGGCTCAGTAGTGCTTTCATGCTGTTCAGCTGTGAACAGCTACAGCCTGCAATTTTATGTAGTCAGAAGACCTGTGCATTCATCATTAGGTCTCAGAGACAGTTTGAGAATGAAACGGTTTTCATTTACCAAAGTAGAACATCATGTAAGCACACGTCCCAGTTCCAGCTTTACTGATGCTATTTTCTCATAGTATGCTTATGTTTTTAATGACAAGCTAGGCAAACTTCCAGATGTAGACTCCATGAAAGTAGACCCAGAGGTCAGTATAGTGCTCACACCAGCAAAGAGGGTTCCAGTAGCTATGCAGGACGCAGTTAGACAAAATGGTGCAACAAGGTGTGATTTGTCCAGTCACAGAGCCAACTGAGTGGATGTCTTCCATGGTAGCTGCTCATAAGAAAAATTCGGATGAACTCAGAATATGCATTGACCCAAGAGACTTGACCAAGGTATTAGAGACCTCATCATCCAATGCGTACAGTCGAGGAGATTGCCACCTTATGCCAGATGTCACCGTTTTTTCTGTCTTTGATGCAAATAGTTCATTTTGGCAAGTAATGCTGGATCAGAAATCTTTACTACTGACTACATTCAGTACCCCATTTGGTAGTTACAGATTCCTTAAGATCCCTTTTGGAATAAATTCTCCTAGTGAAGTCTTTTAGTGTGCAATGGAGCAATTTTTTCAGGCTACCCATATGCTATAATAGTTGATGATTTACTGGTCGGAGTTGATGGTGAAGCAGAGCATGACAGAAACCTCAGGAATGTTCTGGATAGACTGTGTGGAGTGAATTTAAAGCTCAATGCTCTGAAATGCAAATTCAGACTATCAGAAGTTACTTATGTAGGTCATTTATTTACCAATACAGGCTTACAACCAGATCCTTCTAAACAAGCAGCCATTGTTGAGATGCCCGCTCCAGACAATGTCCAAGCTTTACAGGGCTTTCTTGGTATGGTTAACTGTTTGGGAAAATATATCCATAACTTTAGTGAGTTATCAGCACCTTTAAGAGAGCTGACATTTAAAAATGTTGCCTGGTCATGATTAGAACAACATCAAAGAGAATTTGATAACCTCAAACAGCGAATTGCTATCCCGCCTACATTACGATACTATGATGTCCACAAACCAGTAGTTCTTTCCTGTGATGCTTCAGAGTTCGGTCTTGGTACAGTTATTCTTCAGGAGGGCAGACCTGTTGCCTACATACCTAGAACTCCTACCCAAACTAAGATGCAGTATGCTCAAATTGAAAAGGAATGTTTGGCAATTGTGTTCACATGCTCAGAGTTCCATGATTATATTTATGGTCTATCCAAACAGAAACTAACCATCAACCTCTAGTCACTATTTTAAAGAAGCCTATGCATTCATCTCCAGCAAGACTACAAGGAATGATACTCAAATTATAAAAGTATAATTTCAAAATGGTCTCTCCAAAAGGTCAACTTCTTTATCTGGCTGCTTCCTTACCCAGATCACCCAGAAATACCACAGAACAGCTTGATGCAGAGAATTTTGATTTTGATGACATGGAAGTCCATAATTTTTCTACCACGAGACTTGATGAGGTGAGAGAGCATTCAAAGACTGATTCAATTTTGCAAAAGCTCAACCACTTCATCAATGTAGGATAGAGGTCAAAGCAGTTCTGTGTACCACCAGAAGTGCAACCTTATTTTCCATACAGGGATGAGATGCTGATGGAAGATGGTATCATTTTCAAAGTTCCAAAAGTTATTGTTCCTACTTCCTTACAGCATGAATACATTCAGATTTTACATTGTGGCCACCCAGGTTCTGATTCTACCAAAAGAGGGGTGAGAGGACTAGTATTTTGACCTTCTCTATCGAAAGACATTGATAAAGTGCTTTCTTCTTGTGCAGTGTGCAACAGTACTAAACCACATTTGCAAAAAGAGCCACTTCAACTGAGCCAAATTCCTGAACTACCTTGGTCAATAGTAGCCACTGATATATTTGAGTGGAATGATCAGCATTACTTAATGTTGGTAGTCTCTTATTCGAACTGGTTTGAGATCACTTTGCTACCTAACATCCAGTGCTGTTATTACTAAGATGAAACATCATTTCTCAGTCCATGGTAGTCCACAGTTATTTCTGACGATGGTTCTCAGTTGTTTCAGAGATTTGCAAAAGAGTGGGACTTTATTTATGTTACTACTAGTCCTGAACACCCACAGTCAAACGGCCTTGCTGAACGTGCAGAGCAGAGAGCAAAGCAACTACTAGAGAGGTCAAAGCTTGACAATACTGATATCTTCTTGAATTTACTTAATTTCAGACGTATACCCTGTGACAACCTACTTGGCTCGCCTGCTTAGAGACTTCTATCTAGGCAAGCCAGAACAACCTTGCCTATCAGTTCTAATTTGTTGGTGCCTAATGCTAAAAACAACAGAGCAATCCAAGCCCAACATTTTTAGAAGCATTCTTCTCAGAAGTCCAGCTGTAATAAAATGAGCAGATTTCTTCATCATTAAAAGGAGAGTGAGGATACAAATGGTGAAAGGCTTTGATCGAATTGGTCAAGTGAGAGGTATATGTACTGAGCTGAGATCCTGCTTAGTGGAATCTGAGGGTATAGAACCCAGGAGAAACTTCAGACATCTTCTTCCAGCATCAGAAACGATATCGCAGCATCGTACCTGTGATACACGCTCTAGATCTCGTAGTGACCCTGACAATGTTCATACCTAAGAACATGTCTCAGTATCCATTCCTGTTCCTGACTATGTCCCAGATGTCCCCAAAGTTGAACATTCCTTGAAGACGGTCCCCATTGCTAGATCCATTTATTTTATGTTACATTATCAGGTCATATTTCCAGACCTAGTGTAAAATACACAGCAACTTGGACATGATTGTTTTGTGTGTGTCTGATTTTGTATGATTGCATGTCAAATATTTAGTTCTGTGCAGCTGCATGTCAAAAGATAATTTCTGTAAATTGCATGTCATTGAATACTGTCATTTCTCATATGGACTATTTCTCAAAGAGGGAGGATGTAGATCAGAGCGTGTGTATCTACCTTTAAGAAGCATTCCAGATGTAAGCACGTGCATATAAATAGTGAGCATGTGCAAGCAGCAGTGCCATTTTGAGAGAACAGCTAGAGTGTTAACATGTATGAGTGCAGTAGTCAGTCTGTTTATAAGTTTAAGTTTAAATTACAAAGCCTCATTTCTGATGTGTTTGTGTTTAATAAAGCTGCTTGAACTGAACCCACGAATGTTAGTCTGTTTTATCCTGACCAGGTGAGTGACCCCCTCAATTAGAAAGAATACACAATAGCAGAAGTTTTAAAGCTGTTGGAAAAAAAGAGTCATCCGACTGGTCCCTCCAGGCTAGTTGGAATCAGGAGACTCTCCAGGTTCTTTTTAGTTCCAGAAAAAGAAAGGAAACCTACGGCCAATCTTGGACCTCAGTCAGATTAATCAGTTTGTAAAACAGACAAAGTTAAAGACAGACACAGTTTAGTCCATTTTACCTCTTTTGAGGAAGAATGATTGGATGTGCTGTTTAGATCTCCCGGATGCCTACTACCATATCAAGATATTAAGGCAATCAAGAAGATTTCTCCATTTCCAGATGGGAGTCATTCACTTCCATTTCAGGGCACTAGCCTTTGGTGTCACCAAAGTCCCCCCCCCCCCTGGTGTTCAAAAAATGTACGACAGTAGTCACAATGCATCTCAGATGGGGTTCTGGGTGTTCCTATACTTAGATAATTGGCTCCTCACTACCCCAGCCAAGGATCTCCTTCTTCAGCAACAGGACTTGTTGTTCCAGCTTCTTCAATATTTGGGGATCACATTCAACCAAACCAAAAGCAGTTGACACCCACACAACAAATAAAGTTTATCTGGTGCCACTTGAACAGGAACAACCAGATAGCTACTCTCCCAGAGTACAGGATTGTATCTCTACGTCAGGCAGCCTTGCAAGTTCTTCAACACCCTTTGCCTCCTGCAGGACTTATCCTTCAGTTGCTAAAGCTGATGGCATCGACAGTAAGGTTAGTTTCCTCTAGCAAGCTACTACATGAGAGTTCTTTAATGACTGTTTCTGTGTAATGGTCCCAGTTCTTCCATCCTCCTTATGATTGTATTTGTCTAATACCAAGTGCATACCTCACATAACATGGTCTCCTAAAAGGTCAGCCCTTTTCACCACATCCCCCCACAGCCATAGTAACCACAGAAGCTTCCCTTTTGTGTGTGTGTGGGGGGCACATTTCAAAGGGAAGATAGTTCAAAGTTCATGGTCAGACATGGAGGACACAGTCCACATCACTGCCCTAGAGATGAAATCAGTTGTTGTGTTGCTAGCTTTCCAAGACTTTCTTCCCTATGCGTGTGATCTCCATCTAGATAAAAAACATGTCAGTAATCTGGTATATCAACAAGCAGGGCATAACCCTTTCATACCCTTTATTCTAGGAGGCCATGATAGTGTGGCAGTGGGTGATGTCTTCCTGTTGCTTTCTCATAGCAGTGCATATTTTGAGGACTTCTAGTGTGTTATTGGACAAAATAAGCATCCATCCTCCTGCCTCAAAGTGATCAGTCAGTCAAACAGTGACATATTAAGTCTTCAGCTGCTGGGGTCAACCATGCTGCGACTTTCTTGCTTTGTACCTAAACTACAAGTGCAACAGATGCTTTGCGTTATTCTCTCCACTGGGGCAGTCACCAGGAGACACAGTCCATAATTGGTCCCCCAGGCCTCCTATATGCCTTTCCACTGATAACAAAGCTCTTTCAGAAGGCAAAAAGGTGCAAGGCCAAAGTAATCCTCATTCTTCCATTCTGGCCCCTACAAGTGCAAGTCCACTTCCTCTGGCCTCATCTATTATGTACTCCTTGGACACTGGGCAACCATCCAGACCTTTTGACTCACACATCCAGGCAGTCTCACCCAGACCCAGAGACACTGAAGGTAACCACACGATTTCTTCAATTTTAACAGTGGAAAGAGATGCCAGGCTTTCCACTCAAGTGGTTCACATTTTGTTAGCCTCTTAAAAATTGAGTACCAGAAATGTTTACCTTAGCAAATGGAAGAAGTTTTCTACCTGGACAATTTCTAAAGGGATAGATCCCTTTTTAGCTCTTCTTCCTCCTATTCTAGACTTCTTGTCGGACCTTTTCCAAAAATGGTCTAGCTTTTCAAAGTGCAATTAGGTGCTATTTCCAATTTCTGTATTGGAGAAAATCAGATGGCTATAATTTCTCTAAAGATTTCAAAGGCTTTTCTTAAGGGATCCTATTACTCTATGGGATATAACTATCATGCTTCAAGCATGAACTAAACCTCCCTTTGAACCAGCAACTTCAGCAGACTTAAAGTAGCTTTCTTAGAACACATTTTTTCTGTTGGCTGTTTACTTCAGCTAAAGGATTTCTGAATTGCAAACAGTTTCTTGTAAACTTCCTTACCTGATTTTCCATAAGTATGTGGTTTCTTTGACAACAAATCCTATGTTCATTCCAAAAGTGGCATCTGCAATGAACATTAATCAAACCATTGACTTAGCATTATTCTTCCTAAGATTTTCTAACAAAGGAGAACATACTCTGCATCTGTTAGTTGTCCACAGACAGCTTAGATTTGATCTCCATGGGCCTAAAGATTTCATTAAATCTGATCAGATGTTTGTAGCTTTTTCTAGAGCCAGTCTTGGCCAGACTGTTTCTAAAGTCACACTGTCAAGTGGGCTAGCAGACTGCATAGCCTTTGTATACAAAAATTGGGGCTGTGTTTAACCAAGAAACCAAGAGTAGACTCAGCAAGGTCTGTGTCTACTTCTACTGGTTTTAGGTGTAGAGTTCCTATAAATGAAATTTGTGTTGCAGCAACTTGGTCCACATTTCACACATTTATTTCCCATTACAAGCTAGATGTACACTCAAGATTCCATACATCTTTTGGCTCCAGTGTTCTCAGGAATGTTCTTCCTTGATACCTCCCATGTTTGTGGCAGCTAGGGAATGTGTCACAAATGCTGAATAATATGAAAAAAGACAACATCATATATTAAAGTTATGTTCTCACCATAATAATAGCTCCATGTTGTATTCTTTTCATCCAGTTCAACATCCTTCCTTCCTTCTCCCTATCAAATTTTCTCACCTGGTTCTCCTTTTTGATTGAATAGACCCAACCAGAAACCTTGTCATTATACAACCACAGTTGGTTGTTTTCTGGTATAGAATTTAGGTATTTTTGTTTGAGGTAATAAAAGTTTTTATTGGTTGATAAGAAGGCAAATTGGATCTTTGGTATTTGGGGTATTTGGAGGAAGTGAGGGATTATGGGTAGAATTAGAGCCCTGGATCCACAGCTTCTAAAGGCACCAAGGTCAGATTCGATAACCCAGTGGTTAGATTGCATGAAAAGAAGACATTACGGATCTTGTTGTTAAGGTGAGTACACAACTTTTATTTTATGCATGAAGCACTTTTTCTGTCAGGGTGATGAACTATTTGGCACATATGGTGAGGTTTCAGAGAGACCTTGTGGATAAAACCCTTGAATCTTTGAAGCGATTGCCTGCTGAAGACCTCCAAAAGCAGTTGGAGATGCAGGTGGCCACTATTAATTTCATTATTTCCTTTCATCTTTTATACTGTTTAGAAAGTGGTACAGCTAGATCTATGGGCTAAGGCATACAGTTTAGTGACATGCCTGACTATGCTTTACTGGATTTGTGAACACTTCAATGTGGCCTTCACCAGTGCCCCATTTGACTGAAACTTGCTTTCTTGGTTAGAAACTAAAGGTTATGCTGCTGCAGTTTGGGCAGAAGGACCAGATGCTCTCAGCTGTTGGAATCAAGTTCTATATCCCCAAGGGTTTCCCTTCAGGTGATCAAAGTTTTAAAACTTCAAATTTCATATGGCCGAGACCATATGATCGAAGTTTTAAAACTTCGAACTTTCTGAACGGAGATCTCCATACATCATGGTCGGGAAATTTTCCCTTTTCCCTTGCTGTAGTGTGATCTCAGAGTTTGTATATTTAAATAGCAGGGGGTGTAGGGGTGCAGGTGGGCTTACCCCCTGCAAAAATGTCCAGGAAAATGGTTTTTGTTTTATTTCTGTTTTTCTTTCAGGTCTTCAAAGTTTTGAAACTTCGGTCATATGGTCTCGGCCATATGAAATTCGAAGTTTTAAAACTTCGATCGTCTGAAGTAGACCCATCCCCCAGAGATTGTTTCAAAGAAACCAAAAGGGTGCTAAGAATGTGTGGGTTTGTAAATCACAGCACTAGCAACAGTTTGAAGGACATTTCCAGGCTAGATGGAGCTTCTTTGGTAACTGCCACAAAAGAGGCAGAAGTGAACCGTATCAATAAGGGTTCTGTGGCCCCTTTCCAGAGACCAGGCAGTATGATCCATTAATAGTTGTCTGACTGTGTAGGCAGTCAGGGGATGACTTTCTGTTTGCATAGCTGTTTGTCAAGCAAGATAGCTGGAGCAGAGAAGTTATACCCAAAGGCTACACAATACTGTTGTTAAAACTGTTCATGCAGCTTCCTTCTAATCCAACCTTTGTGGCATCCTGTTAGAGGAGGGTGGCTCAGCAGGAGATGACAAATCTTCTGCTAAAAATGGCCATCCTGGAGGTTCCACCAGACCAGAGAGAATCCTGATTTTATTCAACATTGTTCTTGTTGCCGAAAAAAAGACTCATGCCTCAAACCAATTCTAGACCATACTCATCTGAATTAATACATGAAGGAGGAGTCCTTTTGGATGATCACTTTGCAGTTCATCCTGCCATGTATGCAGGCAGGAGATTGAATGAACTGTTTGGATCTTCAAGAAGTATATCTATACATCAAGACAGTAATACCAACCTGGAAATTACTCCTGTTTCAGATGGGTTGTAGTCAGCTGTTCACAAATTGCATAGCTTAAGTCTTTGCCCACGTGTGACGACTTGTGTTTAAAGTCTTCCCCTTCCCCTACCTAGACGACAGTCTCTTTGCTGCACCTAGCAATGGAGAAATTCATTATGGCAAAACAATAGTTATTCCAGCTCTGGTTGTCCTTTGGGATTGCAGTCAGTCTTTCAAAATCTCACCTGGATCCATCCTTTTTTCCTGACATTTGTTGGCTGCTAGTTGGGCACTGTACAAGAACTGGCCATTTTACTTCCGGACAGGATGTCCACAATAATTCAGGCTGGATTAGACTTCTTGCACCATCCAAGACTGGATGCAATATCAGTTCTCAAGGTTCTAGGCCATTTTATGGCTACCATTCAAACCATGAAATATACCAGGCTGTATACGAGATATCTTCAGTGGACACAAAAAGTTCAACAGTGTCAAGCAACATAACCCATGACAAAACCCATAACTGTCCAAGATCTGTTCAAAACATCTATATTGGTGGACAAACCAAGAAAACATTCAGGAATACCCTAACCTCAGTATGTTCAAAAAGCCACTCTAATCACAGTTGTGTCCTTGCTGGGGTGGAAGGGTATTTGAACAGGACAGTCCTAGTGATGTGGACCACAGGCAAGGCCAAATTGCATGTCAGTGTCTTAGAAATGAAAGTGGTTTTCCTTATGTTGCAGGCCTTTCAAGACTTTCTCTGTCAAGTTGCAGTGTCCATTCACTGAAACATAAGTAAGCAGGTCAGAAATCAATCTTACTCCCTTTGCATAGAAACTATGCATGTTTGGGAGAGGGCTGTATCTTCACATCACTTTCTAATAGCAGTACACATTCCAAGGGCATCCAGTGTGATTGTGGACAGGTGGAGCAGGCAGATTCTGCACCCATGCAAACAATCGTTTAACATAATAGTAACTCTAAAGATACTTTGCAAGTGGGGATACCATTTGCAGTCTCTTTGTTCATCACTGAACACCAAATGCAACTTTTTTAACATCATCCCCCAAGAGATGCATTCATCCATGTTTGGCTCCTTGGGCCCCTTTATACTTTTCTCCTAATGTTGCTCATTCCATAATGTTTGAAGAAAGCCAAGATATGCAATGTCAAGGTTATTCTCATAACTCCATTCTGGCCACACCAGATTTGGTTTCCCCTGCTTTGGCTGCATCTGAGAAGAAAACTCGTCCTTCCATAGAAACCTCAACTGCTGTGTTACCTGTTCGGCCAGCCTCACCTGGACTTCCAGTCTCTACCTTCAGCCTCTTGCTTTTTTCACTGCTAGTGATGGTTATGAACCCTGCGTTCCCACCTTAAATTGTACAATTAATTACAGCTTCCCAGAAACCTTCAACTAGGAGGATTTACAGAGGCAAATGGCTTAAGTTCTCTATGTGGAAAACAACTCATTGATCCAGTCTTAATTCCAATTCCCAATGTACTAACCTTTTTGACAGAGCTTTTTCATTGAGAGGACAGTTGATCAAGTTCATGTTGCTGCAATTTCTTCCTACCACCAAGGTTTTGTGTCATCCTCATTAGCCTCCTACAAGCTTTGTAAAGCATCCCTAAAGGGAATCTTCCATTATAGGCTGACCCTTCTTTCCCCTTCCTAAGAAAAACGTATTCTTCTTTGTTTGTACCTGCCAGTTCAGCCAATGGAAGAATTTAATATTCCTGTCCTCGAAAACTCTTCTTGTGTCTGTTGCCTCTGCTAGGTGGACCTAAGAGTTACAAGCCCTGTCTTCCAAATTCCCATATATTGTAGTCCATGAAAACATGTTATCACTGCAAAACATTTATGCACAAAATTGTGACTGTTTAAATATTTCTATTCACCTATCAATATTTTTAACAAACTTCTCAAACAGTGACGAGTATAGACTGCACTGCTTGTATGTGTGAACATAGTTTTGATTCTGCCTACAAAGAACAAAGGAAGTCAGAAAAGACTACCACTTATTTATTTTATTTTCAAAACCAAAGAAAAGACAAAAAAGTAGCATCTAAATGGTTACCCAGTTTTATCAGTTTCTGCTATTTGTCTAGCAACAAATCTTTACCTTCCAAACTCAGAGCACAAGCTGTTGGGGCTAAGGCTACCTCAGCAGCTTTCCTCAGAAATTAGCCTTTGGATTAAATGTATGCAGCTGCTACATGGTCTGACATACATATGTTTGCTAAACAGTCTGGATATTTTATCTAGGTCTAGAGCCTTCTTGGAGGTTACATTCTCAAAAGTCTCTTGTTTTAGTTTCACCCTAGGCCTGCTGGGGATTCTGCCCATCCATTCCAGTGTGCAGACAGGACAGACTTAAATTCAGGGGTTATGGACTTACATGAACAGTAGAATTAATTGGTTTCTGTTCATGTACTGGAAACATCCCTCCTACCTATATCTCTCCAAATTGTCCTATGCAGAGGATCCTAGATCATACCTCTCAACCTGGAAACATCCGGCCTGCTATACACAGCCTTCCCCATTGCAGCTATGCCAATGTCCAATTACTTGGCTATTTCGCCTCATTTACCATAAACACTGTAATGTGCATACTGCTTTACTTTTACAGTGATTATTTGGATTTCATTTAAAACTTTTATTTTACATTTTATAGCACAAACACTAATATACATCTGCTAAACAAAGTGATACAGTCTCACAATGAAAATAGACTTGGCATTAAAACTTCTGTGCCCTTGAAACTCACATTGATTGAAACAGCAGTGAAACCATATTCAAAGAAAATGCATCTAGCCAGTGGTGGATAAAGATTACCTTTGGGCTGTTTTGAAATCATAGGCCCCTTGCACACAAAACATACATGTGCTGTTTGATATACCTTCCTGATTGTATTAAATTACATTTATTGTGTAATACAGCACACTTGTTAGAGCGAGTTTTAAATTTATTGTTTTGAACATTTTTCCAGTAAGCAATGAAACAAAAAATGCATGAACCAATAATGACAAAACTGCCCAATTCAGAACATTTCCATCATAAAAGTCTACTCAAACTTCTGCAACCCACCAGTATCAGTAAATATGCACAATCTCTGCAGAAGTAAAAGTCATCTAAATAATTCCACATTAAAGAGATCAATAACTAATGAAGGGTTTGCTGCTAGCAAACAACTTTATATTTCATTGTTTCATCTACAAGTATAGTGTCTGTTGCCCTTGAGGAATAAATTGTCTATGTTGCATAAAAAAATGATAAGCTAGTAATATTGCAATAGGGAATGGATGTCAGACTGATTACAGGTTCATAGTTACTAGATATCTCGCCAAAGAAGGCATTCACAGGACTGCAGCATCCACCCCGTTTAAAAGTACAACACAGGACAGTATCAGCAATCCATCTACATACTGTGGGAGTAGAACCCACAGCCTTCTGCATCAAAACAAATATTCTACCTGTTGTGATACTAACGACAAACACAAACAGACTTGGCATAAGCAGCACTAAACTTCTCTCCCCCTGAAAAACTATTCAGCACAAGAAATCTAGAAAAAGCCAAAATTCATTGAGGGGGCAAAGGCCCAAAACCAGGGACACATTTTAAACATTGCTTGTATATTCTTAGAAAAGTTGCTAGAATAAAATGTTTTGTGTTACCATGCATTTCCTGAAAGATAGGAAGACAAACTTAAATGGCTATCATTATTTAGTGAATTTAGTTCTCACTGATTT
Source organism: Protopterus annectens (assembly GCF_019279795.1). NCBI lineage: Eukaryota > Metazoa > Chordata > Ceratodontiformes > Protopteridae > Protopterus > Protopterus annectens. The sequence continues at coordinate 342,684,177 of NC_056748.1, read as the reverse complement.
GCCAGAAAACCACACATTTTAAGAGGAACAGACCAAGTATGAGCCGAATATTCCTGTAAAACTGATGGTGGTATGGGTAGAGAATTTAGGCTTTTGCTCTGTGGTACCTAAGGTACAGGTCTGAGTATGAGTAACTGTAACCACTAGTTACACGTAACTGGGGCATTTTACTTACACACACACACACACACACACACACACACACACACACACAGTGCCGTTCAGGTTATCTGCTGAGAACTAAGTACAAATCTGCACATACACCCCTTAATAAATCTGCTGGCAATGGATGCAGAGTTCTGCCGAAAAGCAGTGGAGCAAGCACAGCCATTCAGCTTAACAGAAATAAAAGCATTTTGGACTACACTTAAGCACAGCCGTTATAAATGCGTTCAGCTTAAAAGATTCTGTTCAGCTTACTACACTGCAAATGTACAGAACTACACTTAAGCATAGCTGTTTAGCTTACCAGAAATAAAAACATTTGAATTAGAGTTCAGCTTAATGGAAAAAAAAGCATAAATGCTGTAACTCTGTAACTACACTTCAAATGTAGACTGCCCACCCAGCTGAGCACAGAACTAAGGTTAGGTTAACAGAACCAAATCTGCTGAGCACAGAACCAAGTACAAATCATGTTTACCTGGAGGAAGAATGCTGCAGACTCTGCAAAATGTACAGAACTACACATAAGCACAGCCATTCAGTTTACCATAAATAAAAGCATTTGAACTACACTTAAGCACAGCTGTTCAGCTTAACGGAAATAAAAGCACAAATGCAAATGCCGTAACCTCATAACTACACTTCAAGTATAGACTGCCCACCCAGCTGAGCACAAAACTAAGGTTAGGTTAACAGAACCAAATCTGCCGAGCACAGAACCAAGTACAAATCATGTTTACCTGGAGGAAGAATGCTGCAGACTCTGTAGTAAGTTAAATTTTATCTCTGCATTCTGACAGGCTGTTGAAGATGACGTCATCACACACGTCCTGCACGTGATGACGTCAGGAAACAAATTCATCAAAAAAAAATAAAAGGGAAATTCGAAATTCAGAAATTAAAGGAGCCACTCAAGAAATCATGGCACCCCAATACTTTGCCCTCAAAACCAGTACTTACCGAAGAATTTGGTACGGTTGAGAGGTATGTCTTAGATAAGCACCAGAGGCCTACATTTGGCTGCTATTTGCTTAATTGCTCATATCCTCAGGAGCTGTTCATATCTGCCCCTTTGATATTATGATGGCTTTATCTTATCTGGAGAGATAGCTGAGATCAAATGAGTTATGAGACAGTTGAGGAGCTCAAGGTAGTCAACTTTTTTATTGTTGCTGTCCCCCCTGCAGCCAGTCCATCTGTTCCTGTGTATGGACATAGACCAACTAAATCTAACATTGTGGTAAGTACATAAGGTACATTTAATCAGGCAGTCAGTATCACATGGTTTTACTCTACCTCACAGAGCAACTGGGAAAGATTCTCTGTACCCCAGATCTGCACAGCGAGTTGAAATTTTATCTAGTGAAGACTAAAGAGGTGAGAAAAACAGACCTGCAGTTGATAGTCTTTTTAAAAGGTAGGAAAGGCAGATTTGTGTCTAGACAAACTGTCTACAAGTGACTTGCCAGCTGTTTCTCATTTTATTACTTTTTCACAGAAAAGCTGCCTTGAGGCTTTTCAGGGCACACTCTACTAGGGCAACAGCAGCAACCACAACTTTCTTTAGGGAGCAATCTCAACCGAGTTGTCTGGCTACACCTTTTCCAAACAGTAGAATTTGGGCATTACGTCCAGAGCGAGTGCAGACATTACCATAGTCATCTTGCAAGAGCTTGTAAAACCCATTTCTTCACAAGGCCCACCAGCAGCACTGTATTAGCGTTGAGACTCTTCCCAAGAATTGGCATAACTGCAGTAGTGAACAATATAAGGAACATAACACAACTGTGTAGGAATTTATAATGGTGCGCTCACTGTGGCAATATTATTTCTCCTCCCTCCACCAGCCTATTCTTGTTACCATCATGGGGTTGGGTAGGTACACTGCTAACCTTTATTACCCCTTTCCTTTCTTCTAACCCAACATGCTCCTCCTACCAATATTTACTTAGTGTTTGAAAAGGGAGCTCTGGAGATTCTTCTGGTTGGGTTTTCTGCCCTGGGGACATTTGCTACCTTGATAGCCAATGTTTTGACTTCTATCAGATACCTGCTGTTTCAGTGGCAAGGCAGAACTAAAGATTGCATGCACAGAAGACATCCCTGTTGTACTGCATTGTCCTGACATCCAGATGGATGGGCAGCCAGCTAGCTGAGAGGGGAAGTAGTGAAAAGCTCTGGAAGTTGGGCCAGATGTTGGTTATTCTACTGCAGAAGTACCAAGAGCCAGCACTGCTACAATAATGAACATACTTGAACATGTACAGCTATGGTCAGTTCATGTACAGCTGTACTGTCCTAACTAATAGCAGGGTTCCTCCTGTATTCCTTTGTCTGGTCTAACATCAATGTCCATAGCATAGTTTGAGTGGAAATTACTAAAAGAGCAGAAATTGTTTTTTAGACAAGATTCAGTAAGCAGTATATGTGGTAGTTCTGCAGCCAAGCTTTAATAGTGGTCAGTTTATTGCTGTCAGTTTATTAAAGCTAATTTTAGTTTTTTAGTGGTGCGTGCACTGGGGATGTTCATGGTATATGTCTGGTAAGGGAGGTCCTGGATTTTGTACAGATATTGTCTGTTAAGCATGTTTTAAGGACAGCATGGTAGAGCTATGTTAGAAGTTTTTTTCTTTAATGGTAGGGAAAGTCAGTGTAGACTTGCAGTAACAAGATGAGAGTAGGAGAGAAGGATAAAATAGCTACAGAGCTTTTCTAGAATTCCAGTGTGTTTGGTTATAGGTTAAGTCATAAATTCATAATATATGGAAGTTAAGATAAGATATTCCCTTTGATTCAATAACACCTACACTAAGTGTACACTGTTCTGGGTGAACAGCCAACACAGGCATAACTTACACCTTCTTCCTCCTAATTTTAGTTTTCCTACTGATTTTCTTGCAGCTTTAAACAGTAACAGGGAGTCATAAAGGTTACTACAAAATGCAGATTTATGTACACATAGTGTAATCTTTCTGAGTGACTGGAATGCACAAAAAATGTGGTAGAGATGTTCTTGAATGCATATTGTGTACACTTAGTGTAGGTGTTATTGAATCCAGCCCATTATTTAGTACATTAGGTGAATTGTTAAACTTGGGTACTACTTAATTAATACAAGCATTAAAGTTTTGGGGCAATGCTGAAATGGGATGGTGTCAGAGAGAAACGGACCAAGGTGATAAGAAATATTGTTAGTACAGCAGATGGTGTGGTGTATTGTATGAATTAAAAGAAGTGAAGAAATGTATCCATATTACTACCTTCACATGAATAGATCAGAGAAATTGGGAACATCACTGTTGCAGTCATCAGGGGCTGGAGAGAGGAGGATCAGCCTTGCTGCCAGTAGTTGGGTTGGTGGATCAGCTCCGTGTGGCTAGGGATCTTTCAGCCTCTTCCCACTGCCTTCTGAAGATGGAACTTTCTCTCCAAGGACTCCACCAGACATTTCTCCTCTATCCCCCACTGAGGTATTAGAGACCACGACTGCAATTTCCCCGGTTCCGGCTGTTCCTGTGCTGACAGCTCTTATGTCTTCAGCTCCAGTGTCTGCCTTGAGTTCTTCAGCTTCTTCAGAACTGATGGACTCTCAGGGTCATAGCTCCGCTGTCTTGTTCTTGGGCTCTTCCTCTGCTTCAACCTTGATGTCGCTCTCCTCGGAGCAGGGTGGGACCACAGTTCCAAGGTTGTCCTTCCCAGTTCTGGACTCCTGTCCCTCTTCGGGGGTCCTGCCTTCCAGGTCATGGAGAGGGGCTTGACTTCCACAGGTTCTCAGCTGGTTCCTTCCCAATCGGAGCATTTTCCTGGCATTCCATCTTGTTCAGAGCTTCCACCAACCTCCATGCCCAGACAGTGAGCATCGAAGCTGAAGAACACCCCTGTACAGGGCCTTACCTCTTCTGAGTCCTCTCCAGAATTTCCCACCGAGGAGGTGCCCTGGAAGGGATCATGTAAGAAGAAACACCTTGATTCCCCTCAGGAGTCTGTCACAGAGGACATGGACTTCAATAACGGTGAGGGTTCCCCCCGGTCACCCCCAGAAAACATCTCCTTTGGAGACATCCTTGAAATATTAAAGCAGAGGTGTGGCTGGAAGCCCCAAGACCCATCCTCTGAGGAGTCTGTGTACCTGCAAGCTTTCGGTGCTCGCCCATTCACCTCTTGCGTGAAACCCGCCTGCTGACTATCTTATTAAGTTGATTACACAGCGGACATGGAAGGCCGCTGATTCCATAGAGCCAATCCCCAGGAGACCAGATAAAATCATTTTAGCACCAGAGGACCATCAGCACTGGGCCAGTGGTTTAGTAGTAAATGCCATAGTGGTTGCGGCAGCCACCAAGAAGAAACTAGCAGAAGAGAGTTCCGCTGTTCTTTCCCCTAATAGAGAGTCCAGGGTGATGGACAGGTTTGGGAAGTGGGTCTACTCTTCTTTAACCTTTGCCTTATAGTCATTGAATTTCATGGCACACTTCACCAGACTTCAGAGGGATCTGATCAAGGAGCCCTGAGATACTCTTGCAGGAGCTGTGTCTGAAGAGGTACGGGATAAAGTAACCTCCCAGCTTCCCATCCTGCAGTTTATTTATAATTCATCCATGAGGCTCATTGTGCATGCAGCCAAAGGGACGACTACGGCAGTGGGTTCCAGTGTAGCCATAGGGAGGCATGCTTGGATGCGCTTGTGTGAATTTGTGGAGCCATTTAAGTCTTCGTTTGTCGATGCTCCATTTGACAGATCTTCCCTTTTTGTTCCCAAAGTCAAAGATACCTTGGCTAGGTGTGAAAAGGATATTAAGACCCTTGCCTGCCATGGACGTACGCTTCTGCACTTCTCAGTGCTTCTATTCCAGGAACCAAAGAAGCAAAAAATGTGGTTCAAGAAAACCCAAGGGCCTTTACAGGACACATGTGGCAGTGACTCCCTTCAGGGCAGAGGGGGGTGCTACAGTGGATGCTGACCTTGTGGTAGAGGTGGCCCACAAAATTAGGGATCCAGGGATTCATTCTCAAGGAAACCCTACCAGTGCTTCTAAAGGGAGCCCCAATTGCTTGCCTCTGGAGGCAGTCGGGGGAAGACTATCCTTGCACTCACTTGCCTGGCAAATAACCACAGATACTTGGGTGCTAAGGATAATTGTCAGAAGATACTACATTCCCTTCATTCTCACTCTGAAAACAGGAAGAAGAATCCCTGATATTCCACCCTGTCAGAGAAATTAGGCAGCACTGGAAATTCAAACGCTTTTAGAAAGAAAGTCATCCAAGAGGTCCCACCAGACCAGATAGGATCTAGATTCTACTCAAGGTTCTTTTTGGTGCCAAAATAGATGGGCATCTCAGCCTTCTGAACTAGTTTGTTCAGCAGACAAAATTCAGGATGGTCATGGTTCAGTCTGTTCTCCCCTTCTTAGGGAAAGATGATTGGATGTGCTCTGTAGACCTCCAGGATGGATACTACCACATAGGTTCGTAGGTAGGTACTAGGCTATTGGCCCTAAGGCCTATATAAGCCTAGCCAAATGGTACCTTGGCTTTTTCCACCCAAGAAAATTATTTTCCTGTGCCCCTGTCAAGCAGAGCCACAGAAGTGATCCCCGGGGTGAATTTCCTATCTCCCATCCAGTCATCAAGATTTTTCTTGAAGGGTGCTAATAAGCAGCTTTGTTTGATATAGATAGGTAGTTTGTTCCAGAGTATGGGAAGTCTCTGGGACAGGAATCTATCCCTCCAGCATGTTCTGTTTATTGTGGTGATAAGGTTTAGGTCTCTAGAACATGTAGCTCGGAGGGATTGGGATTTCTTTAAGTGGAGCATGTCCAACAGCTCTGGGTTTGACATAGCTTTTATGTTAGGCAGAGATCGCCTCTGAGTAGGCGATATGCGACAAAGTAAAGCTGGAGTTTTTTGTGATGGTCTGCGTAGGGCATCTGTTTGAGGCCGGTAATCCTCTTTGTGAGGTATTTCTGCTAAGAATGAACAAGCACTCCAGGAGGTTCCTCCCATTTCCATCTGGGAGCCAGTCATTATTAGTTCAGTGCTCTGCCTTTCGGTCTCACCCCCCCCCCCCCCCAGGTGTTCACCAAATGTATGGCAGCAGTAGCAGCTCACCTGGATTCTGGGTGTTTCCATATGTACATGACTGGCTCATTACCGCTCCCACCAGGCATCTACTCAAACAAACAAGAGGTTTTATTCTATACACTTGTACTCATCTAGGTATAATGATGAATCATACCAAATCTCAACTAAGTCCAACTCGCCAACTGGAATTTATAGGCGCCTGCCTGAATACAACCTGTTGCATAGCCTCCCTTCCTCATCACAGATTGCAGAAGATAAGATCCCAGGTACACATTATTCTCTCCAATGACAATGCATCTGTTGTATTAGTTCTACAGACTCTAAGATCCATGGCAGCAGCCATCACATTGGTTTCACTAGTGAGATTTCACATGAGAATTCTGCAGTGGCTTTTAGCCTCTCAGTGGTCCATCCTCGCTCATCCATTGACGTATCTCATCTGAATTACCAGCTGTTGCAAGAAGGACTTATCCTGTTGGATGGAATCAGAGGAAATTCTTTTAGGCTGACCATTTGTTTCAACCCAACCCAAGGCCACAGTGACCACTGACACCTCCTAGTTTGGGGGGGGGGGGCCATCATCTGGGCAGAATAGCCCAAGGCACTTGGTCCCCAATAGAGGCTAATCTGCATATCAGTGTTCTGGAACTGAGGGCAGTGTTTTTAGCATTGCAAACCTTCCAAGCTGCCCTACCTCTAGGAATGATTGCAGTTCAATCAGACAACATGTCAGTAGTCTGGTACATCAACAAGCAGGGCGGAACCATGTCTTACCCCCTGTATCAAGAAGCTGTCAGAGTGTGGCAATGGGAAATCTTTTCCTATTGCTTTCTAATAGCAACACACATCCCAGGGAGCTTGAACGTGATAGAGGACAAAGAGCAGATGCATCCTCCTGCCTCACAAGTGGTCTCTTAATCCCAGAGTGGTGAAGGAGATTTTCTATTGTTGCGACTTATTTGCATCACCCCTGAACAACAAGTGCAGCAGCTACTTTGCCCTAATATCCATTCAGAGGGAGTCTGAGAGATGCTGTCCTTCACAATTGGCCCTCGGGTCTACTGTATGCTTTTTCCCTTGTTCCACTATTTCTTCACTTTTTGAAGAAAGACATAAGGTTGAAGAGCAAGGTGATTTTCATTGCTCAATTCTGGCATTGCCAAGTTTGGTTCCCCTTTCCTTGGCTTTACCTACTTTAACATCCATGGACTCTGGACCAAGATCCAGACCTCCTGTCCCATCCTCAGGTACTAGTTCATCCCACTCTGAAAAACCTCAAGCTTACAGCTTGGTTACTCCAGTTCCATTGATTGCCAGGCAAAATAACCAATCCTGTCCAGTTTGAAACACAGTAAATGGAAAAGTTTTACTATTTGGGCATGTGATAATGGAATTGATCCCTTTTAGGCACCAATTGAAAAGGTTTTATAATTTTTGGTTACACTTTTTGAACAGTGAGCTTCTTCTTTTGTCACCAAATTTCAGCTTGCTGCTATTTCCAGCTTCCGTATGCTGTTGAGGAGCATTTCTTAATTTCACATAGGCTGTGTAATTTTTTTTCCTGAAAGGAACCTTAAGATTAAAATCTCTTTATAGACACCTTTCATCCCCTGGGATCTCACTATGGTTTTACAGTTCTTGGTCCATTCCCCTTTTGAGTTGGCGGTGACTTGTGACTTGAAATTTCTTTCATAGAAGACCATTTTGTTGGTAGCCATTACTTCCACCAGAAGAATTTCAGAGATTCATGCATTATCTTCAAAACCTCCATATTTGATTTTTCATAAGGACAGAGTGTCAGTAAGAACCAACCCATCCTTTCTTCCAAAAGTAGTGTCCAAAACTAATATTAATCAATCTATTGGCTTACGAGTGTTCTTCCCTAATTTCTCTAACAAGGGAGACTATTGCTTGCACTCATTAAATGTTCACAGACAATTGCGTTATTATCTCAGCAGAATTAAAGAATTTTGGAAGTCGGACCAGTTAATTGTTTCCTTTTCAGGTCCATCTATTGGTAAATCAGTTTCAAAAGTCACTTTATCTAAGTGGTTAAGAGAATGTATAAGCTTTATCTACAATAAGAAAAACCTCCAATTACCAGCTCCAGTCAGAGTGCATTCTACAAGGGCAATAGCCACATCTGCTGTTTTCCACTCTAAGGCTTCCATGGATGAAATATGTGCAGCAGCAACCTGGGCTACTCCACATACCATTATTACTCATTACAAATTGGACCTGGTCTCCAGGGGAAGAGCATTTATTGGCCCTCTGGTGCTCAGGAATATTCTTCCATAATGCCTTCCAAGATACAAGGTATCTGGGGACTCTGTCCCATACATCAAGGATAAATGAAGATTGACAATATCAGATAAAGTTCTGTACTTACCATAATGTTCCCTCTGTGTTGTCGATAGTCATTTATCCTTGACACCCCGCCCTCCTTCAGACTCCGTGGAGGAATGGACTCCAGTCCTTATTTGTTGTTTTATATATGACCTTGGACATAGCTTGCTTAATTGATATAGAACTATTTTTCCTGTCTTCCTTTATAGCTGCAAACTCAATCTGAGGTAATCTAGAGAGGGACATTCTGGGTAGGGACTTAGCTCGAGAGTTTTTTGCTCTAGCGAACTGTTATAATGGGCAACCCAGTTCCGAGAGTCGAAACAGAGTCCCATACGTCAAGGATAAATGAAGATGGACAACACAGATGGAATGTTATGGTAAGTACATAACTTCTTTTTTACCCTGGGGTTCTAAGGTCGCTATATGTTACATTGATAGAAATAATGTATGGAAATACCGAGCCATATTGTTCTGTAGGAGGCAGTAGCAGAAAAGTATATAGAAGATGTTCTTCATGTTTCACTGTTGCAGTCCTCACATTTGGGTTATCCCTGCCAGGGTAGCCCTCAGCTGGCTCGAATACCAGAGGCCAGTTGCTGTCACTTCAGGACTGTCAGTAGTATAAAGTAAGGCAGCCAACGCCATTACATCAGTCTTTGCAGAAGCAGTTCGCATGAGTGCCGCTTCTGAATTGATGCTGAAGCCTTCTAAAGCTCATTGGGAATCCTTTTTTCTTGCACTAACCGATGTCAGAAAAAGTTAATAATTGTCTTCGACTGTGGAAAGCAAATGCCACACTGAGACTTTCATTCTTACTGCGTCACTTGCTTAGGCCCAGACCACAACGTCCCCCGCTGTCGCTTTTGTGCTTTGTTCAATGCCAGAATTATATGTCGTCGGGCCCCTATTGTAGCTAGATATTTTCGCTTGCAGTCCTCAAATTCTGATATGGTTTTGGTAAGCCATCCAACAGCAGATCTTCTGAAAAAACGTAAGGATAAAGACAGAGACAGACCGCACAGGTCCAAACCTACTGATGACGCTTCTGTTAAGCTAGTCGTCAGTTCTCCGGTCCTCAGTGAGGAGCTTTTGCAGCCCCTAATGCCTGCTTTTGTGGATTCGCAGGCCTCTACCGTGACCCTTTTGGAGTCCGGTATGTTGCAAAACTGTTCTTTGACTAAGGATCCTGCGGTTGTCTCTCCGTTGGATGGATCTGGAGCCACTGAGCAGTCACCGGCTTCCAAGGAAGTACTTTGCACTACCGATTCTCGACACAAACCGACAAATTATTTCTTGCCTACCATTCTTTTGAAAACTACCGAGTTTCTAAGGCCCAGGGTACGAACCACACCCAAGAAACCAACAACCCAATCTCAGGCACCTGCTTCCTTGCCTCAGTCTCAAATGCTTAAAATGGCGGAAGACCTTATCATGCTGATCAGGGAAAGCCAAGCTACCCCTTCTAAAAGAAAAAGAAATCTGTCACCAGTAGTTTTGTCAGAACAGGAGACTGATCACTCCGATGCATCTGAATATGAAGACATACAACCCCTCTCTGCTTATGAGGATTCTGATGCAGAGGACTCCATTCCTTCAGCCTCTCCCCCTGAAAACTTTTCCTTTGGGGAAACCCTTCATACTTTAAGGGAGCATTTCCAATGGGAATGTCAGGACTACCCTCAGTCTAAAAAGAGACTCAGGGAATTCTTAGATCTTCCACAGCACAGACCCCTGGCCATTCCACCAGTCCTGGATGTTGTGGACGATGTTTTCCTGGAATCCAGTTTGACTCCTGACACCCTACCTCCTGCACCCAGAAAACCTGACCAGTATTACAGAGTCCCTGACTCACACAAATTTATTTTTAAAAATTCTACTGCTGACCCTGAGGTAATTTCTCAAAGGCCTAAAGGAATTAAAGCAACCTCTGCTAAGAATCCCACCTCCTCAGATAGGGATTCCCGAGCACTGGACAGATGGGGTAAAAAAGTATACACCTCTGCTACTCTTGCTATCAGAGCACTAAATTGCCAGTTCCATATGCTAACATTTCAGCAACATACCATGGAACTTCTTAAACAAAAAGTGTTTCCTTTCCTGCTTGTGCAGAATCTGAAGAGTTAAAAGAGTTAATGCATTCTGCAAGTCAAGTAACTAAGCATACCTTGCACTGTGGTTTTCATGCCATAGAAGCTTCTTGCAGGGCAGCAGTCACCGGTTCTGTCCTTAGAAGGTATGCTTGGCTTAAGGAACAGCCCTTGCCAGACCAGGTTAAATCAAAGTTGTTGGATACGCCCTTGCACAAAGACAACTTATTTGGTACTAAGGCAGAGGAGGTCTTAAAAAAGATGGAAGAAAAAGCTAAAATCTATGCAGACGGTTAAGGATTTCTTGCAGGTCCAGCCACCCAGGTTCAGCAGGCATTGCCCCTCCAAGCACTGGTCCTTTCCTGCTCCCACCAGGTCAGTTCAGCCTAGACCTCATGGAAGCAGACCCCTCAGACAGCAGCCACAAGGAATGCAGAGATCAAAACAGTGGAAATCCTCCACTTCAAAAACAGGGAGTTCTAAGCCACCCGCATATGGTAAGAATTCACAATGACTCTCCTTCCCCACCCCCTCCCTTTACCCACCTTTACTTACCCCTAGGAGGAAAACTTTCCTTTCCCGCAAGCACCTGGGCCACCATTGTCAACGACCACTGGGTCCTCAACATAGTGTCCCAGGGATACATATTTTCTTTCCACACTCTTCCAACTCCAAAAGGGTTTCCAGATCTACCTTCAAACCATTGGGCAGAGGCGCATAAGCAAGTCCTTTCCCTGCTCTCTATGAGGACAGTAGAGCACGTTCCTGCAGAACAGAAAGGCCAAGGTCTCTACTCCAGACTTTTTCTGATTCCCAGAAAAGAGGGCACCTGTACACTCATCCTCGATCCATCTATTCTAAACACCTTCCTGGTGATACCAAAATTCAAAATGCTCACCCTTCAGCAACTGCTATCCATGCTCTCCAAGGATGCTCGGCTAGCTACCCTAGATCTAAAAGAGGCTTACCTCCACATTCCTATCAGGGAATCATGTAGGAAATATCTACGTTTCAGGGCAGGTTCTCTGCACTTTCAGTTCTCTGCACTTCCCTTTGGCTTATCTACTGCTTTTTGAGTTTTCAAAAAATGTCTCCCTCTGGCCATTGCCTTTTGCAAACAAAGGAATTTCCAAATTTACCCATACTTAGATGACTTCCTAATTCAGGCAGACAGTCAGGAAAAGCTGCTCAAGCACCTGGCCTTTGTAAAGGTCCTACTGACCTCCGTAGGGTACACTATCAGTGAAACAAAATCCAAGCAAGTACCCACCTAAAGGATTATATTCCTAGGAGCAAGCCTGGACACAGCATCCCAGATGGCATTCCTTACACCAGAGAAGCAAACTTACCTGACAGCCTACTTCTCTCAACTAGCCACCAGACCCCAGATGTTCTTCATTCCACATTGCTGCAGTCCTAACTATTGGGTAGTCCGCTGTCCAGTCGGCCCGAATACCAAAGTATATGGCTGACGTCGGTCAAGGCGCATCAGACTGACGCCAGACGCGCATGACCGACGCCATATCCTCAGTCTTTTGCCGCATGGTCCGATGCAGAAGCAATTTTGCAGGTTGGCGTTCTGAAAGTTTCTGAAGTCAGAGTTTCAGACCGAATCAAAGTTGGAATATTTTGTTTTTCTTGCCTCAGTATTTAACCGGATGTCAGAAAAGTGAATAACTGTATTTCTTGTGGGAAACAGATACCTCATAGGGATTACCATACTTTGTGTATACCTTGTTTAGGGCCTGAGCACGACGTTGTTGGATGCCGCTCTTGTGCTAGATTTAACAAACGCACTATTAAGAGAAGGTTAGACTGTGCCAGGTTAGTTTTGGGAAGCCGCCAAAAGCGCAAGGACAAAGCAGCAAAGCCTAGAATAGAAGAACCGACAGTCCCAGACGTCGGATCTTTAGAAGGCTCAGTGGAGCTGGAGGTTTTGCCAGGTGTTTCTTTGGAGTCTCAGGGAGAGACTTTACTGTTACAGGATGTATCCTCGGAAGTAGGCCAGGCTGAGGGGCTTCTCAGGTGGCTGTTCTTCCCTCTCTTCCTAAGGTGGTTAGAGCCTCCCTTCTGTTTCCAAGGCTGATTTGAGGGACAGGCCAAGTTTAACTTCAGTGGGGGTTTCTCCTAGTGCTTCAGGGTCTTTGCCTAAGAAACATATGCTTAAAATGGCAGAGGATTTGATTACTATGATTAGAGGTTCTATGCCCCTCCTGATAAGAGGCCTAGGGTGGAACCTGAGTTTGAGAGTTTTGAGCAATGTTCGAGGCTTCTGAGTCTTGTTGAAGACTTGCAGGAGTATCCTCCTTATTCTGATTCTGATGTGGATGATTCTACTCCTTCAGCTTCTCCTCCTGAGGATTTTTCATTTTCAGAGACTCTGCATTCCATGAGGGAGCATTTTAAATGGGAAGGTCAAGATTTCTCTGATTCCAGGAAGAGGCTTAGGGAATTCTTGTTTTACCCCAGCATAGGCCTTTAGCTATACCTCCTGTTCTGAATGTGGTGGAAGATGTTTTTGCAGAGGCTTCCTCAATCCTGATTCTTTGCCTCCTGCCCCAGTTAAACCGGATAGGTACTATAGGGTGCCTGAAGCTCATAAGTATCTTTTAAGAGTCCTAGGGCAGACCCGAAACTGTCTCTCAGGGGCCTAAAGGTGTGAAGGCCTCTGTTGTTAAAAATCCTGTTCCTCCTGATAAAGAGGCAAGGGCTTTGGATAGATGGGAAAGAAAGTGTACACTTCTTCCACTTTGGCCATGAGGGAATTGTCAGTATCACATGTTAAAATATCAGAATTATCTCCTTTCACAATTGAAATCTAAGGTGGATGCTCTGGCAGAAGGTATTGAGTGTAAAGAGTTGCAGGATTTAGTTCATGTGTCTGAACAGGTGGGTAAACATTCCTTGCAATGTGGTTTTGATGCTGTGCAGGCCTCCTCGAGGGTGGCTGCCACTGGTTCTGTTCTTCGTAGGCATGCCTGGTTGAGAGATCAGAATTTAGCTGAGCATGTTAAAACAAGGATTTTGGATGCTCCTTTGCAGTCTGATGTGTTGTTTGGTTCGCCTGTGGAAGCAGTCTTAAAGAAAATGGAGGACAAGGCTAAGTCTATGCAAACTGTTAAGGATTTTTGGTGCAGCCTCCAAGTTTAGTAGAAATTGGCCTACTAAGGGATGGACTTATCCTAATTATGATTCCCAGTCTAGGGGTAGGTCTAAGGGGCAGAGCTCAAGGTTCTTTTAGGCCTAGGACAGGAGTTGTCCTGCTCAGACTTCTGGTGAGGGCAGGGGTCAGTCCTTTCGTAAGCAGACCCAATGACCTGCCTTTTCAGCTGCCAGTACATTCTCGCCTGGCAGCACCTTTGGGAGGAAGGCTGTCTCTTTTCAAAGAAAATTGGGATTTAATTACCCAAGACAGATGGGTTCTGGATATCATTCACCACGGTTACAGGTTTTATTTCCATACCATGCCTCCTTTCAAAGGCATGCCAGACATTCCTCCTCTACAAAGACAAGAGGCTCACAAGCAAATTTCTCTGTTGCTCCACATAGCCATTCAGCCAGTTCCTGTGCCAGAAAGGGCCTAGGATTTTATTCTGTTCCTAGTAAAGAAGGGGAACACGTGGAGGCCAATTTTGGATTTATCTATCCTCAACACTTATCTGGACATTCCCAAGTTCAAAATGTTGACGTTACAACAGCTTTTACCTCTGCTGGGCAAGGATCACTGGATGGTAACTTTAGATCTCAAGGAAGCTTACCTTCATGTGCTTATAAGACTAAGTTGCAGGAAGTATCTGCATTTTCGAGCTGGAAATTCTCATTATCAGTTCTCTGCATTGCCCTTTGGCTTATCCACTGCGCCCAGAGCATTCACAAAGGTTCTGGCTCCAGTGATAGCTTACTTCAGGCTAAAAGGAATTCAAATCTATCCTTACTTGGACGACTGCCTGATTCTAGCTCAAGAAAAGGAAGACCTTCTACAGCATTTGGATTATGTCATAGCAGTGCTAAGATGCCTAGGGTATTCTGTGAACGAAATAAAGTCCAGTCTAGTACCCTCTCAAGACATGTGCTTTCTGGGTGTGAGACTGAATACAGCAGCCCAGATGGCCTTAACCCGGACAAACAAAAGAATCTTTCCAGTTACTTCCATCAACTATCTCTTCAGTCCGGGCTGACTGCAAGGACAGTCCTTCAAGCCTTAGGGTTCATGGCATCTTGTAATTCTGGTGCTTCCCAATGCCAAACTGCATATGAGGAAGCTGCAATGGTATCTCAAAATGTATGGACACAGCACTGCCAGGATTTGGACACTGTCATTCAAATAATACCTTGCATTCAAAAGGAATTTTTGTGGTGGGCTCAGGAATGTCACCTAAACAAGGGACCCTCTGACTCCGCCAGAGAGGCGAGTCAGATTTCTAACGACAGATGCCTCAGACATTGCTTGGGAGCTCATCTAAATGGAAAGTGGATACAAGACAAGTGGCCTGCCAGACTACAGCATCTACATATCAACATGAAAGAGATGTTAGCAGTCCAGTTTGCATTAATGGCTTTCAAGGAGTTACTTCTTCCAGGGCAGGTGTTGATTCTAACAGACAACACAACTGTCATGTGGTACATCAACAAACAAGGGGAACACATTCTTACCCATTGTGCAGGCAAGCAATGATTTTATGGGAGATCAGCTCAGCTTGCAACTAACTCTTCAGGCAAGGTTTCTGCCGAGCACAGAACTCCTTAGCAGATGTGTTAAGCAGACAAATCATGGATCCTCACGAAAGTGGAAACTGGATCTTCATGTATTTCAAAATTGACAGTGTCATGGGGAACTCCAGACATAGATCTGTTCGCTTCTCCACTAAACCACCAGCTGCCAAAGTTTTGCACAAAGAGGTTTCATCACACAGCTTGGAAAGTGGATGCTCTTTCTTTCAGTTGGAAAAATCTTCATGTGTATGCTTTTCCACCTCTGCCTCTTCTCCCAAAGGTGCTTCTAAAGGTCAGACAAGACAAGCCAAGGATGATTTTAATAGCTCCAGATTGGCCTCGCAGCACTGGTACCCATTACTGAGGAGTCTGGTAAGGAAGCCTCCATGGCCTTTACCCTTGATTCCACACCTGTTGTCTCAGAGGGACGGTCACCTGCTCAATGTCAAGCTTCAATCTCTTCATCTAACAGCCTGGCATATTCTGTTTTGAAAGACAGCAGGTCTCAACTTCCTCAACAAGTTTTAAATGTGATTATGGAAGCCAGAAGACCTAGTACAAGGAAAGTGTAAAAATGGAAGAGATTTTTATTTTGGAGTGCAGCAAACAATTTGGAGATTTCTGAGCCTAATTTGAGTGTGGCTCTTCAATATCTTACTGAGTTATTGGACAAAGGTTTGTCTTTCTCTTCCATTAAGATTCATGCTGCAGCAATTTCAGCTCACTATGATTGTGACCCACCATTGTTTTCGCATCCTTTGTTCAAGCAATTTCTTAGAGGGCAAAGAATATAAGACCCGAGCTCCTACTCCTGCTTGGGATCTCAATTTTGTGTTGGAGAAACTTACTCTACAACCCTACTGCTGAATTGAAATATTTGTCATGGAAGACTGCTTTTTGTTGGCCATTACTTCTGCAAGAAGGGTTTCAGAGTTGCAGGCCCTGCGGTATGCGGTAGAGCCTTTTGATTTTTCATAAGGATAGAATCCTTCCTTTATGCCTAAGGTGGTTTCTAGTGTGGCTTTAAACCAAACTATTCATTTGCCTACTTTTTATGCAGATCCCCAAAATAAAGGGGAAAAGATTTTGCACACTTTAGATGTACATATTATTTGAGCAGGACTAAGGATTTTAGGCAGTCTCAGCAGTTGTTTGTTTCTTTTTGCTTTGGGTTAGGGCAAGCCTGTGTCAAAACAAACTATTTCTAGGTGGATTGGGTTTTGCATTGCATTTTGTTATTCCCATCATGGCAAGGAGATTCCAGCTGGAATTAGGCCCCACTAGGGCTACTGCCACTTCTACAGCATTTCTAAGGGGTGGCCACTAAGGATATTTTGGAGGCAGCTACTTGGAGTTCAGTGCATACTTCTAAGCATTATCACCTTCCTCTCTACTCTAAGTCTAGGGCTGGTTTTGCCACAGCTATTTTGCAAGGCATGTTGTCAGTTCCTGCTTCCTTATGATTTACCAGCCTCACTGCAGCAATGTGGAATGAACCATAAATGTAGATGTTCGAGGATCCACATTTGGTTGTGGTGAGTTATATTCTGGTAATTTTGTATATTGCAGGTATGTTTGGAATTTTTGGTTTTGGCCTTAGCTTTTATACTTTGGGACTACCCAATAGTTAGGACTGCAGCAATGTGGATCCTCGAACATCTACATTTATGGTAGGTACAAAACTGTACTTTATCTGCAAGGAAAATCCTGCAAGCTCTGGGGTTCATGGCATCTTGCATTCTACTCATTCCATATGCCAGACTGCATATGAGGAAACTTCAGTGGTACCTAAAAAGCCTTTGGTGTCAACACTCTCAAGACCTGGAAACTCTTATACCCATGATACCTTGCCTCAGGAAAGATTTTCTTTGGTGGGCAGCAGCATGCTCCCACTACAAGGGACTACCTTTCTCACCACCCCCTGCTACCCAGACCCTCACCGCAGATGCATCAGACTATGCCTGGGGTACACACCTGGATGGCAGGTACATACAGGGCCAATGGAGCCCACAGCAAATCCATTTGCATATCAGCCAAAAAGAGATGTTAGCTGTCCAGCACGCATTGACAGCTTTCAGGCCTCTTCTCTCCCCAGAGGCTGTCCTGATCAAAACAGACAACACCACTGTGAAGTGGTACATCAACAAACAGGGAGGGACTCGCATCCTACTCTCTGTGCAGGCTGGCCATGACCCTTTGGCACACAGCCTTTGCTATGCAACTCCACCTGTTAGCACAATTCCTACCAGGTTCTCTAAACTCTCTGGCAGACCACTTAAGCAGAAATCTCTTGGACCCACCCAAGTGGCAGCAAGACAACAGAACCTTCATCCTAATAACTCCGAAATGGGGCACTCTGAAGGGCAACCTCTTTGTCTCCCACACCAACCATCAGCTCTGCAAGTTCTGCACCAGGGAGCATCACTGCATGGCTTGGAAAGTGGATGCTCTGTCCTTCCCCTGGGTCAGTCTTTTGGTCCACTACCTCTCATCCCCAGGGTACTGTTCAAAATAAGGTTGGAAAAACCAAGGACAATTCTTATTGTTTCAGACTGGCCTCACCAGCACTGGTACCCACTGCCACCATGGCATCTCACTCTAACCCCAACCCTCCTGAACCAGAGGAAAGGAGAATTCATGCACCCCAAATTGCAGACCCTCAATTTGGCAGCTTGGCTTATTCCCTAGCCACTGATCAATCTGTCAACCTCAGTAAACAGGTTCTAGATGTTATACGTGAGGCCAGACGCCAAAGCACTAGAAAGTCTTATGCTGACAATGGAAAAGGTTCTGCACCTGGATTCAGGCTAAGGGAGCTGATATGGCACAGCCCTCCAGAAGAGCACCTACCCCAGCTTGGGACCTTAATTTTATGTTGGAAAAGCTCACCCTGCCCCCCCCCCCCTCTTCGAACCAGCATCTTCAGCAGAGTTAAAATTTATCTCCTGGAAACAGCATTCCTTCTAGCCATCACTTCAGCCAGAAGGGTCTCCGAGCTTCAAGCTCTCATGGCTGTGGAGCCCTTCATCATCTCCCATGCTGACAGAGTTTCCCTCAGGACTAACCCATCCTTCATGCCCAAAGTGGTGTCCAGTGTGGCTCTCAACCAATCCATTCATTTCCCTCCTTTTTTCCTAACCCACAGAACAAGGGGGGAAAGGATCCTGCACTCTGTAGATGTGCACAGACAGCTCAGATTCTATCTAGACAGGACTAAATCCTTCAGAAAGTCTGATCAATTGCTGGTTAGCTTTGCTTGCAGGGTCAGAGGGCAAAGCCATCTCCCAACAAACAATTTCCAAATGGATAGCACACTGCATACATTTCTGTTACAAGCAACACGGAAAGCCTCCCCCTAAGGGGGTCAGGACTCACTCCACCAGAGCAGCCTCCACCTCTGCAGCTTTCCTCAGAGGAGTCCCTGCCATGGACATCCTGGAGGCTGCCACCTGGACATCTGTTTACACTTTCACCGAACATTACCACCTGCCTATCTTCTCCAAATCCAGGGCAGGCTTTGCCACTGCAGTTTTGTAGGGCATCCTAGCCAACCCCTAGTCTCCTTGACTGCCTCCATCCTTTTCCTCAGCTTTGGGAATCAACTCAAATGTGATGACTGCAACCGTGAAACATGAAGAACATAGTACAGTTGTGTACACTTACCATAAATGTAGATGTTTGAGTGTATTCACTGTTGCAGTCCTGGTTTCCCTCTCTCCATCCCCCTATTCTTTCTTCTCTCTACTTACAAGAGATATTTTGGTATTTATTTTCTACTGGTGGGGTTCTTCCACCAGAACCTGGCTCCCACTCGGGGGCTCCTGACAGCCAGGACAAGAAAAACTGATGTAATGGCGTCAGCTGCGATACTTTATACTACTGACAACTTGACGTCAGTCCTGAAGCGACAGCAACCAACACAGAAATACTAAGCCTCTGGTATTCAGGCCGGCTGAGGGCTGCTCTGGTAGGGATAAGCCAAATGTGATGACTACAACAGTGAATACACTTGAACATCTACATTTATGGTAAGTGAACACCAACTGTACTTTATTGGTTTCTTAGGGTTTTAGTGCATCTAGGGTGGTAGGTTAAATCATACATTAATCAGATGGTAGTTGTAAAGCAAGAGAGCAATTAGAAAGCAAATGTGATGACTGCAACCGTGAAACATGAAGAACATATTACAGTTGTGTACACTTACCATAAATGTAGATGTTCGAGTGTATTCACTGTTGCAGTCCTGGTTTCCCTCTCTCCATCCCCCTATTCTTTCTTCTCTCTACTTACAAGAGACATTTTGGTATTTATTTTCTACTGGTGAGGTTCTTCCACCAGAACCTGGCTCCCACTTGGGGGCTCCTGACAGCCAGGGCAAGAAAAACTGATGTAATGGTGTCGGCTGCGATACTTTATACTACTGACGACTTGACGTCAGTCCTGAAGCGACAGCAACCAACACAGAAATACTAAGCCTCTGGTATTCAGGCCGGCTGAGGGCTGCTCTGGTAGGGATAACCCAAATGTGATGACTACAACAGTGAATGCACTTGAACATCTACATTTATGGTAAGTGAACACCAACTGTACTTTATCGGTTTCTTAGGGTTCTAGTGCATCTAGGGTGTAGGTTAAATCATACAGTAATCAGATGGTAGTTGTAAAGCAAGAGAACAATTAGAAAGCAGCAAGGCAGAGCTGAACTATTAGCAAAATCTGTGATATGTGAGCTGTGAAGTGGAGTTTGAAAAATGAGTCAGGAAATTTAATAATTACAAAAATGTACCCTGATGTAGGAATATGTTGTTTGTCTTTCGGCTTTTCCCGGTTAGGGGTCGCCACAGCGGAACTCCGGTCCGCTAATGATTGGCTGTTGGTTTTTATGGTGTCGAGTTGCCAGCCCGACCCCCAACCTTCAACAAAGGCACGCCCATTCAACGCATGTCTTTTGAATGCCCACTCGACCATGGGGAGGACATGCAGACTCCACACGGAAGGCGTAGGAATATAATGTGTCTTAATTGTGATCAGATGGAGGCGTTTGTTCCAGATATTTTAGTACTTGTATTAGGATGCGTGATAAACAATGGGTTGTGTTATGTAGGAGAGGAATATGAGAGTGAGGAAAGATGTTATATAAACAATGAGAAAAAGGCAAGAGGGAGTTGGAGTGAAGCTAGAATGGAGAGTATTTATTGGAGTATACATGTAATAATGAGCGTGTAGGAATGGTGGCAGGATGTTGGGTAAGTCGAAACTAAGTAAGGCAGGAATTCCCCTGTACTGGAACTTTCAAAACACAATCACTAAATGAGTTTGAGTCCATCAGCCAAACAAGACTTTTCTATGATTTAACAGCAGAATTACAAAATGCTATATGCAGACAAAAGTTTCATTGGAAAATGGTGAGGATGAATGCATGCAGTAATGTAGAACTTAACAAGAAAACAACTGGGAAGTGCACATACATGCCCCTGGAGGATTTGGTTTTAACACCAGAAAATGTCAACTACCCCTCTGAGGTGCTAACCACCCATAAGGAGGCAAGGAAATCCACCACCAGAAAATCATACCTAGCAAAATGGAAGAGATTCTCCATCTGGTACCATAACAAGGACACCAGCCCTCCTCAGGCAGACATCAGTTCAGTCCTGCAGTACCTTTTGGGTCTGTTCAGCTAGGGCCTTTCTTATTCTAACATTAAGGTGCATACTTCTGCCATCTCAGCTTGCCTACCCCATTCTCATCCCATTTACTGTCAGCCCCACCTGAAGGTACTTTTAAAAGGGGTCATTCACTTGAGACCACCCAGTAGGAGCCCAGTTCCTACCTGAGATCTCAGTTGTGCTAGAAAAACTCATGCTGCCTACCTTTGAACCAGCAGCATCTGTTCCATTAAGGGAGCTCCCTTGGAAGACCAACTATACTAACTGCCATCACTTCTGCAAGGAGATTATTTGAGCTTCAAGCCCTTACGTGCAAAGAACCTTTTACATTCTTTCCCAGGGATAGGGTAATTAGAACAAAACCATCTTTTATGCCTAAGGCGTTATCAGTACCTTTTCTAAACCAGGCTATCCACCTGTCAGTTTTCTTTCCAAATCTTCAGAACAAATTGGAACAAGTCCTTCATTCCCTCAATGTACGTAGACAAATCAGGTACTGCTTAAGACAGGTCAGAAATCCCAAATAGAGAAGAGCAACTGTTGGTCGCTTTCACAGAGGGGAAAGAGGGCAAACCTGTCTACAAACAAACCATATCTCAATGGATAGCCAGATGCATTAGGTTCTGTTACACTCACCATGGGTAACGTGTTCCTGGTAATGTCAAAGCCCATTCGACCAGGCACAGGGCAGCTACCACTGCCTTCCTGAATGGCGTTCCTACACTGACCATGCTAGAAGCTACCACCTGGAACTCTGTTCACACCTTTACAAAAAAACTATCATTTAGGAATTGCCTCAAGAACTAGAGCAGGGTTTGCTGCAGCCAGCCTGCAAAACCTAATTTCCTAAGGGCCAGCAGCATCTCCTACATGCTGTCATTAGCTTTGGTAGTCCTCCAAAGACTTGGTACTGCAACGCTGACTACAAATAACAGTACAGTTGTGTCGCATTACCATAGTAGTGGATGTTTGAGTAGAACAATGTTGCTGTATGTGCTGCCACCCTCCAAACTCTATCTGCTGACCCTTTCCTTTCCCCATTCTGGGTGCAAGGGAGAAAGGAAACTCCTGCAGATAGGGCCTTTCATCGTCTCTGTCTCCCTTACTTGTGCATTACTACCTTAGCTAACTCGGACATTTGGGGAGGTTGTGCTGTTCTTGGGCATCAGACTGTTTGTACACTGCTTAGAAAGCCATGAAGGTGGTGCTAACGAATGACCTTCTCATACCCTGCTGTCTAGGTATCAGTCCTTGGATGTCTTTTAGACAGGAATGATGTAAAAGACTTTGGAACTCAGGCCAGTTGCGGGCCTCTGGATGACAGGAAGACTCAAGAATCAGTACTGCAACATTGATCTACTTGAACATCTACACTTATGAAAAATGTGACACTACTGTACTTTTCTAGTTGTCTGTTTGCATGACAGTACAATAAATGAAGAAGATTGTAAGCATTAAAAGGTTCCTGTCTGTTGTATATGAACTTACACTGCCTTGATAAACACTGAGAAGGGATCTTCATTGCTTTCTTCCTGAACAGAAACTATCTTATTACAATAAATAAATAAAAGACTTAATGCCAAACCCATGTCCGACAGGTGCTTATGGCTTGCAGAGCCCGCTGCATTCTCAAGCTCTTAGTACTTGAGGATCACTGCTTGTCATTGTAGAATTTCATTTGAAGAAGAAGTGGTCTTTGAGCCCAGGAGCTGATAAGTTTTAGTGAGCTGGGTTTGATCTATTCACTAAAATATTCATTGCTGAATCACTGTTTTCATTTTTTGTTTATGCAGAGTTTATGTATCAATTTAAATTGGTTTTGTAATAACATTGCTCCCCTTCCCCACTTTGGGATTTGTAGTGGTGATCAATAATAATGATGATGTCAGTTTTCTAAATCCTCATATTTAATAATTTGTTTGAATTCTTTTTTTTTTAGTGCTGAATCTGTAACACTAAATGACTGTCTTCAGTTATCCTATTTACCACACAAAAGAAACCACATGCTTCTGCTCTATCCCAGAGAAATACTGATCCTTGATCTGGAAGTAAATCAGACAGTTGGAGTGGTGGCAATTGAAAGAACAGGAGTACCCTTTGTACAGGTAGGATGATTTGAAAAATTAAAAGCATGTTTTACTATAAACCAGTAAAAATATTTATTTTATTTGGCAGTCATTTAAAGCTGTGAGCTGCTGACAAGTTTTTATCCAGTGGCCTTTGGCTCGATTCCATCATTTTTCAGCTCCCTCCACAGTGACCGAGCAAGTGGTTTTGCCAGACTATGCATACAAAAGTAGGAAATGGTGCATGCTGGTAAAGATAAAACAAAACAACACTCTAGTGACTACGGCAAAATTTTAGTGTGATGTTTACCATTGCTTATTTGAGTGTTTCAGTCTGTATCACAATCCAGTCTGATATTGTTTATCACCAAAAAAAAACATTAATTTAATTATTTAATTTCCATCCTGTTATTTTAGCAGTTTAGTGGTATTTGTTTTCATTCCCATGAATGTCAAGCAGAGCACCTCAGTGGCCCTCTTCAAGAGAAATCTTGATGAGTGGATGGGAAAAAGAAAATTCACCTCGGGGATCACTCCAGTGTCTCTACTCAACAGAGGCACTAGGAACTAAGGTTGGGTGGCACGATGCCAGGGTAATCCTATGGGCTAGGCTTGTAAAGGCTCCAGGGCCATTAGCCTAGTACACACTTATGAACCTATGAACATAATAAAAAAAAATTCAGTAGGCTATCCATTAGAAGAATACAGTAACTTAAGTAAATAGATTAGATTTTTTTGTAGTTACCTGCTAAGATTAGCAACATGGTGATGACTCAATATTTCCTTGTCATAGTGGCATGCAGAATAATGAAATCAGATAAGTCTCCAAAATAACACATTGCTTCTGCATATATATGTAAAATAATGATAACAGTATTGATAATGTTAATCTGTGAATTAACCCAAAATAGCATCTTCTCTGTTAATAACACACTGCAGATGACTCCAGCAACAATCAAAGTCTTGGAAGGTGTCAACCAAGACCCACTTACATACTTTCATAGTAAACAAATATATACATATTAAAGCAAATATCTGTGTGGAGTCTGCATGTCCTCCCCGCGGTTGAGTGGCCTTCGAAAGACATGCATGAATGGGCGTGCCTTCGTTGAAGGTTGGGCATCGAGCTGGCACCTCGGCACCGTGAAAATCCACTGCCAATCATTAGTGGACTGGAGTTCCACTGTGGCTACCCCTAACCAGGAAAAGCCGAAAGAAGAACAAAAAGTGGTATTTGTTTTCAGTGCTACATTTGGTTAAACTTGATATCTTAGTTGATTCAGCCTGTACATTCTAATTCTTGGATTGTTTACTGCAGCTGACATCCTCAGGTCTATATCAAAACTGCAAAACCTCAGATACGCGAATACGGAAACGTCAACACATATCAAGTGAACCACGAAAACACTGAACATCCTGAACCCCGAAATTCAAAATGTCAAATCGGCACAGTTGGCCAACTCCACCGCCCGCTACGTACTACCTTACCAAACAAAATAAATAATCCACATACATACAGTTAACAAAACCCTACTTCTAACCCTAAACTAAAGCTTACATATATTACTATGTATGCACTTACCTTAACCCGCACCCTAACCCTAAGGTCCGTAACTGTTGCACACTAACCTTAAGGAGCTATACCGGAGAATGGCCAACTATGATGATTCGACATTTCGAATTTTGCACTTCAGGACGTTCGGTGTTTTCGCAGTTCACTCAATATGTGTCAACATTTCTGTATTCACACAATTGCGGTTTCATGGTTGTAATAGATGAGACATCCTCTCTACATCTTTCTTAATCCGTCACAAGCTTGAGGTCGTCTTCTTGTCCCATAATATACCTATGATCAGAAACACTCTGCACATCTCTTTGCTTTTTTTTTCAAGCATCATACGGATTTTCCACAGCTCGTGCCACTTCTTTACAAATATCTTTTTGAACTTTTCATCAAAGGATATTTATCCTTCATCTGTTTTCTCCGAAATTACATAATTATTGAAAAGTTAGACTTTTATTTACAGTTTAATTAGTTTAATTTCTGTCATCTCCACTCTTTGCTCTTGTGCCGTGTTTACACATTTCCTCTGCCCAATCTCAAAGTTTTTC
This sequence comes from Protopterus annectens, assembly GCF_019279795.1. Classification (NCBI taxonomy): domain Eukaryota; kingdom Metazoa; phylum Chordata; order Ceratodontiformes; family Protopteridae; genus Protopterus; species Protopterus annectens. Next base: position 342,658,935 of record NC_056748.1, on the reverse strand, counting down.
CTTTCCTCCTTTTACTTATTGTTGTACTGATGCTTAGAGTAAGTTTTGATGTATCTATGGATTGAAATTTGTTTTTTGTTCTAAGATAGTGAATTTGGTTGAATTTAACAGTGAGTAACTTTTCTTACAGCTATAGAAATGGTCAAGACCTCAAGAGATTTCAAAATGTATCAAACTCGTTACAAAATTCCTCTTTAGGGGATTGTGTAGTGAGCCTGGGAGTGGAACATGCCACAGCAGATTGCTTTGTTCACACAAACTTTAGTTCATCTATTCTCTTAGAAAGAAAAAAAAGGAATACCATACCAAAGGGCCGACTTACTGATGATGCTAGAAATGTTGGTGGGGAAGAGGAAAAAAAGGACAGAAAAGTGGAAGGTGTAGGAGAGTAGGATTCACGTTCTGGACCTTCCCTCTTTGTTGAAAATTCATTAACTAGAACCTATTCCTGGGGCTGATTCAAGTCCATTGAGAGCACCGTTGGTCTGGCAACTATGTCATCAGACTCCGCTCCTAGAAGATAATTGGGGAAACTTCTCCTTTGAATAAGAGTTCTCAAAATATCTTCCTAATAGGCCTCATTCTGCCCTCTCTATAAAATACTGTAGGCTACTAAAAATCCCTTTTGTCGGTGTGTATTGGGAAAAAATGAGGACAGCACTGGCTGTTTCCTAGCTGCTGTCATCTTGGCTGCCTTTGTTTTCAGGATGGTCAGAGAAGACCCTCGAACCTCCACTTCATCAACTTCTATCCAGGCCCGGTCTCAGCCCTGTGATTTTTGGAGCGATTTGTTGTTTCCATGATAGTGACTTTTTCCTCGGTGTTGAAGCTCTTGGTATGGCTGAACTTGGTATTAGTGCTGTTGGTGCCAAGGTTCACTAGGCATGAGGCTGTTTGAGCTGATATGTTGATTCCAAGACTGACCCCCCCCTTGGGGCCGTTCATGCTGTTGATGCAATCAGCATTTGACTCCTTGATGCTGAAGGCCTGTTAACATAAGAATCATCCCCTATACCAATGGATGTCACCATTGCTGCTTTATAATTGACTTCATTGTCAACTTTGAATACTAATTCAGACTTGAATGGCATATACAGTTTCTGCACTGATTGCTGAGGTGGAAAAGTCAGTCCCATGGAAACCTTGTATGCGTGTATCCTTAGAACACCGCCTTTTATTATGGTTTCACCTATGCATACCTTTCACCCTGGAGCCCTGATTTCACTCACGATTATCTCAACAGGATTTGTTTGTGTCTTTCGGCTTTTCCCGGTTAGGGGTTGCCACAGCGGAACTCCAGTCCACTAATGATTGGTGATTATCTCAACAGGATAAGATACTAAAAAGCCTCATGGGACTCTGCAGGTCTGTGGAAGAGTACTTTACTGAACGTTTAGACAATTCTACTTCAAGCATTCTTAGAAAGAGGCATAAGATGAGGCACATAAACTCACCACCAATGTCTCCTGTCCCCCAGATACAGGTACAGATATTGACAAAGGAGACTCTTCCCCCAGGTCTGGACTCTGTTCTTTGGTTTAATCTTTGACCAAAACTGCAAAAATTGCATTGTATTGATAGCATAGCTGCCCACCTGAGTTGTATAGGTAACAAAGCTGTTTCCCTCTCAGGACACTCGGCTTCTAGTAGTCAGTAACTAAGACAGTCTCATGTAAGACATAGTCCCTGGTCCACACCTTGACATCTTTCACTCCTTGGGCAGTACAGTAAATGTCACAAGTACCATGTGACTTTAGCCAAACTTTCATATCCTGTTCTGTACAGACTCTCACGTTTGGCTTTTGTAGTATTGTAGAGACTCAATGGACAGTCTTACTTTAGTTCTGCTTCTGCTGTCAAATAATTCTACTACAGCCAGCCTCTGTGTCAAGTCTGCTTTAACAGTGGAATGAGTATCAGCATCTTTGTATGGTGGACCCAAACAGCTTAAGATTCTCTGCAGACAGGACAAGGAAAAAGACCAGCTCTTTGCTTCCCTTGCTAGGAGAGCTGCTACAAAAGATTTCTGACTTTCTGGTTTGTAATTTGTATTTTTTCTCCCAATTCATTCTCTGACCATCTAGCTTGTCCTTTCCGGTCATCCCATGAGCCTTATTGTTCCCTGGAATAAGGGTTCTGCATCCTGTTCATTTTCCATGGTGAGAACCAGGTAGAACAAGAGCTGGAGCTGTCTTCTGTATGTGGTATGAATCAGATTTTTCTTACGCATAACTTGTGGCATAACAGGAAGCATGCATTGAATGCATGGGAATTGTTCACAGAGTCCTAGCCCTGCCTCCCTACTTAGAGACATCCTTACATAACCCTGGTCTTCACTAATAGTTCTACCATGAAGATTGTGCCAGGACACATGTTCCCCATCTCTCCCTTCTCCTGTGGAAAGGAAGGTAGACTCTGCTGTATGATTCCTCTCCTCTACCATGCCAGCTCCAGCAGATGTTTGAACAGTTAGTCAAACCATGGTTAACTAGGCTGTAGTTGGGGCTTAACCTCTGTAGGCCTTTGAGTTGTATTGCAGTCTTTCTTCTTTTCTTCCTTTTTTACTATTGTTTTATTTCAATTATTTTAAAGATTTTTTTTTTCTTCATGAAATTCTGGATGTTCAAGTTTGGGTAAGAAAACAAACCTTGTATCCTGTTCATTCAGTCCATCTGATCTGACTTGTGGTTTCTCGGGTCACTTGTTAGACCCGACCCGGGAACATCAGTGATCCAGCCTCTAGCCCCTTAATAACTTTTCCTCCCAGAATGTATCTGTCACCTGAATTACTTTACATCTCATTAGTCACCTTCACAAATGGACCAGGATCTGTGCAGCTAAGTGCTCCACCTCTATTTTTAATAAATTTGACTACATTTTGTCTAATTTTTCAGTTAGTTTCGGCTCTTACATCTGTAGTGTAGTTTTGTGCCTCCTTGGATTGAAACTTTCTGCTTTTATAAGCCTTTGAACCCCTTCCTTCCCATGTTGTTATTACTTGCATGCAGGCTTATAAATACATATTTAGATTTTTATATATATTGATGGTTAATTGTAGTTTTTTTTTACTATTAGAGCAATCCATTTTTCACAGTGTTATAGCATGTGGGGTGTTGTGCTTCTTTCTTCTGTTTGGATCATTCTTGTTAGTTTAGCAAGACATTTTCATGGAAAAACTGCCTACCACAGGACCTGCGTAATCTGTCTGCTATCTGCATGGGTGTTCCCCATCTTATGGTGGATTGTAAAACTTGTAAGAGGTTTGGGCCACATGCTCTTTTGAATAGGAAAAACTAATTTTGAAAGGCTTCCTCTGTCTGGATTGAGAGGTAAAAAACAAGAATCACTTGGAGAAGTCTTCCAAATCCAGAAACTCTGATCTCAAGAAGAGGCAGGCAGATCCCAGTGTCTCCCACCACAGCTCTGAAATAGCGGAGACTTGAGTAGTCTTTGGTCCAAATATTGACATGCATTTTGCCTCCAGATCTGATACTGTCAGAGCTGAAAGTGTTACTCAGATCTCTGAGGGAGGAAGGAAGTTCTATTGGATGAACCCGTTCAGTGCCCCACACACACACACACACACACACACACACGCCGACTCATGTTGGCACTATCAACTAAATCCTTTAGGTCCTATAAGAGTACTTCTGAAGCAGATCCTGTCCACTTGATACAGAAGATCCTGAGGACTTGGATAGAGATAGGAGTCATTCCAACCCCTTCCTCCCTCTTTACTCTGAGCTAACTTTCTTCACTGGTCTGTGCTTCAGCTCTGGTGTCATTGGATGAGGAGCCTGTGTCCTCAGTGCAGGCTTTTATCAACACCAAGGTTTGCAGATCTGAAATTTTCATCTCCAATCTTGTCATAGTCGATGCAGTCCTGGGACATAGGAGTTAGGCTGGTGACCTCAACACTGGTTTTGGATTCATTGGGTTTGGCTCCACTTCTTTTGTTAAGATTGTTGCCTTTTGGCTCATTGGCTCTGGTGCCCTAATTATAGCCAATCCCTTGATTTTGGAGTGTCTTTGTGATTGATACCAGCAGTCCAAACGGAGGGCCGGATCCATTTGCTCAAGTGTGGTCTAGGGATCATTCTGAAGTTGGATTGGCCTTCCAGGTGTTGGGGAGGATGTTTAGTTATACTGCTAGAATCTTCATGCAGCTCCCACCAGACAAGGAAATACACAGAGAGACTATTCTCATCTTGCCTCCTGTTCTCTCCAAGTGCCCAGTTCTCAGAGCTGAACTGCAAGTCTCTATCCCACTGCTCTACGGCATCTTGGGTCATCTGAGGAGTCTGGCAAAGTCACTCCTGCCATATCAAAAAAGAGGAAGTGCAAAAGGAACAACTTAGCCTCCCCTTCAGAGTCTCCCATCTCAGATTCTGACTTGGATGATTGAGAGAGTTCTCCATTATCTCCTCCAGAGAAGGTGGAATGTATGCATCAGAGTGGAGCTTGGCCCAAAGAACCTCTCCCAGGATGAGACTGTTCTGATTGAAGCTTGTGGCATGGCACGGCACCATCTACGTCATGGGTGATACCTCTGGACAACATGCTCATTGATCTAGCAGCCCAGAAATCATGACTGGAGCCATATAACAGTGAGGGAGTATCAACTGAAATGCTTTGACTGCCAAAAGGTAGAGAGTTTTGGACTAAATTCCCTGACAGTGGGCTCCCTCATTGCAGTGACAGCTATAAAAGGAGAGGTCTCAGAAGATTCTCACTCCATCCATCCACCTATTAGGGTCAAGTGTGATGGATTGGCTAGGGAACTGGGCATGTGCTTCATGCACATTTGCTCTGAGGACCTTGAACTACACCGTTCGTATGATAGATTTCATTGAGATCTGGCCCACCAAGTCTTATCTACACTGAAGAATTCTCTCCTGACCAAAACTAGTAAGCAACTAAAGTCACCCAATTCTGCTATTCTAAATATAGTCAATGTCTTCATGTACCTTATGTACAGTGTGACAGATGGAGTGGCTAGAGTGCCCAGGTTTGGCATTGCAGTGAGAAGTCATGCATGGGTATGCTTATTTAACTTTGTGAATAATGTTGAGACATCATTCACTAATGCTTCCTTTGATGAATCATCTGTCCCTGGTCCTCCATGAAAGAACAAATGCAGAACCTTAAACAAGATGGCAAGACCACGTCTGCCATCAGAGTGAAGCTCTAGGCCCCACAGAGAGCTTGTAGCAGGAACCAGAAAGAGTCTTATTCTGGACATTCAGACACCAGCAGTTTAATTCTTCTTCTGACAAGGATGGCCATGATACAGGCTGTCCTTTTAATGGATGTTGGCCCAGAAGTGTGTGTGTGTGGGGGGCTGCAGCAAAACCTGGAATATCATGGACCTTTTTCTAATCAAAAACAGTAGTATCACTGAAAGTTTACCTGACTGCTTCACTCTGGAGGCAGTCAGAATTTCTTTTCCTCTACCCCTTGCTCTTGGTAGGCCATCACACAGGACAGTTGTTAAGAGGGATTATATCCAAAGGGTACTATATTCCATTTTCCTTAACCCAACCCCAACCCTTCAGGCCATTACTGGACATCCTGCCCCATCAGGTAAAAGTGGCCAAATGAGAAGTACTCTCTCTTTAAGAAAAAAATAGCTATCCAAGAGGTCCTAACAGACAGTACAAGAAGTGTAGAGCTTTTTTTCAAGATTTTTTATGGTTCACTAGAAAACTCCAGATCTACTACTCTGTCTCTGTTTAATTTCTCCAGATTGGACCCCATTTCTAAGTCAGGGTACGATTAGAGTTCATAAAATTAGTATTGTTTTAGTATTTGATGTTAGGCAAGAGTGCTCTTCTCAGCACCTGCAATGTGCCCAGAATTATTTCCTTTTGTAATTCATTTGGGGTTACATGTTCTGGTAGCTTATGTAAGTACGACTGCAAATTCTTTTTTTTTTAATAAACCCATTGTTCCTGCTACTATGAGAAATGTCTCGGTATCTTTCTCCTATACTGCCCTCATATCTGCTTGCGGTCCTGATGTTTTATGACTTTGTGTCTCTCTGTATGTAAGACACTGTAATCACTGGGTGTAGCATTTTCGATGCTCAGTGCCACTTTTGTCTTTTGCATGGAGTACTGTATCCGGTTGGTGGAGAGTGGTTCCATGTGATATAAACTTCATTCTCTATAATGGTTCATGATTCGATTCATATTTCTAATGCTTCTCAGCTATGTCATTATTTGTAATGTTTGCACAATTCCCAGTGGAGCAATCTTGCCACTTTATTGTAGCTTTCAGTATACAGGCCTTCTGGCATGAGTGTATCCCACCCAGCAAAAGATGTGTGACTGTTTACAGTCCTTTTTTCACTGAACCTACATTTGTCTGTTTCTCCCATTCTTTCAGTAGATTTTGTAAACCAACATGTACGTAGTCCACTATCTTGGGCTGCTCTCTCATCAACTCTCCTTCTTTTCCCCTATAACCTTTCACTTCCTTCTACTTGTTCTCTGAGCCTTTTACTTTTCCCTAGCTCCTCACTTTTAATTCATATTTATTTATCTATAAAATATATATATATATATATATATATATATATATATATATATATATATATATATATATATATATATTATTGTATTGTTTTTGTATTGTATTTGTGACAATTTCTGATTGTTCTTATAGGTTCATAGGTTCATACTAGGCTATCTGCCCGAGGGCATTTACAAGCCTAGCCCATAGTTTTGTGGCTTACGCCACCCCTTTAGTATGGGGAACTATACCCATTATTTTGCTGTGCCTCTGTCGAGCAGTGACACTGAGGTTAATCCCTGGGGTATATCTGCGATCTCCCATCCATTGGTCAAGATTTCTCTTGAACAAGGCCAGCGAGGTGCTCTGCCTCACATATACCGTGATTTTATTCCACAGCATAGGAGTCTTTGGGTGATGAATCTATCCCTCCAGCACGTCCTATTAATAGCCGTGTCGAGGTTTAAGTCTCCGCCTTGTGGCTCTGACGGATCTAGATTTTTGAGGTGAAGCATATTCATCAAATCTGGGTTTGACATGGCCTTGTATGTTAGGCAAAGGTCACCTCTGAGCAAGTGGCGACTGAATAGAGCTGGAGTTCTTTCAGTCGGGCAGCATAGGACAGATGTTTGAGACCCTTTATCCTTTTGGTGAGGAACTTTTGTGGCCTCTCCAGCTGCTGCAAGTGTCGGGTCAGATACATTCCGAATGGGGCATTGTACTCAATCATTGGTCTGATGAGTGATGAGTATAGGAGACTATGACCTCCCTTGATCTAGATGAGAATCCCTTCATGATAAGGTGGGCAATGTAGAAGGTCTTCCTAACTACTTTAGCTACATGGGTGTCGAATGACAGACTACTATCAACCTGGGTCCCCAGGTCCGTGATAACCTCTTCTGTGCTCAGTGGATTGCCACCTATTTGGTAGCTAGGGGTAACCTTGTTTTTCCCGAAGGGTATGACTATGCATTTTTTGGCATTTAACTTTAGGCCATGGCTCTGGCACCAGTTATCCGTTTCTGTGAGACCCTTCTGAAGGATATCTGTGTCAGATGTGTTTTCTACTATGGCCAGTTTGCAGTCATCTGCAAACTTTGTCAGCCATAACCCTCCTGTGTTTGCTTGTACTTCGGAAAAGTAGATGCCAAACAAGAGTGGGCCCAGGACTGAGCACTGTGGTACACCACTTGTGACAGGCTTTGAGTCTGACATGGCGCCAGCAACTCTGACCCTGTGGGTTCTGTCACTCAGCCAGTTTGCAACCCATCTTGTGATGTATGGGTTAACATTTAAGCTGATGAGTTTTTCAATGATACCCGAGTGGGGTATTGTATCAAGGCCTTCGCCAGATCGAGGTAGGCTGTATGGACTGCCTTTCCTCATCAATGGCTTTGGTGACTGTTTCAAAAAGTCAACCAAGTTTAGAAGGCATGATCTGCCTTTGACAAAGCCAAACTGGGATGGATCCAAAGTCTGCAAATTCCTATGTCTTTATTTATGAGGTCCATTATGATCCTCTCCATGGCTTTGCAGATAAGGCTTGTCAAGCTAATGGGCCGTAATTTCCAGGGTCGGTGGAGGCACCGCCTTTGTGAAGTGGGACCACAGTTGCAGTGCGCCACTCCTGGGTGCGTATCCAGAGGTCAGACTATGATTAAACAGCTGTCCTAGCTGTGGGTTTAATTCCTCGTTGTGTTCGTGGAGCACACAGCCGGGGCACCACCAGGTCCCATGGATGCTGTCTTTTTGCTTTGGAGAGAGCAGTTCTCACTTGGGCTTGGAGATGTTTGGGGGCTGCAATCGCTTGGTATAGATATCTCTCCTTTGGGAGAAGTTTGCACTGAACCTGTCGGCCAGTATGTTGGCAATGTCTGTAGGATCAGTAATCTTCACATCATTTTGAACTAGTTCTGAGCATATCTGGGAGTTTCCTCCCAGGTTTCTAACATAGCTAAAGAAGGCCTTATGATTGTCTTTTGAGTCTTTAGCTATTTTTCTCTCAAAATTTGCTTTGGATGATTTTATGAGAGCTCTTAGTTTTTACTTATAGTGATCAAGGGTGTCTTACCTTTTAAGGATTTTGCTCTATCTTGTAGTAGCTTCCTCCTTTTGTTGTAGAGTTTGTTTATGGCTGGGGTCCACCAGACTGGACGCTTGCCTTTGGTACAAAGAGTCTTTGTTTTGCTTGGGATTGCCTTATCCATGCAGTCCTGCAGGTGCTGGTAGAAGGCATTTGTAAGTGATTCAGCGGCTTGAGTACTGTTTTCCGCCGGCTCAGGGCCTTAAAGGAGACCACACTAGTCTTTAGAAGTGTGAAGTCGGCTTTGAGAAGTTCTTTACTGTGGTCTTTTTATTTCAGGTGGGGTGGGATGAGGACCTCCAGCGAGATTAGTTTGTGATCTGATCTCACCAGTGAGGGGTATACTTCGTGTTGAACATTGTGCTCCCATGTTCGTGATGATGAGATCAAGTATGTTTTCTCCTCTTGTGGGATGGTGACTAGTTGTTCCATGGCATTTGAGTTTATGAATTCCAGGAACTTTTGGGCTAGGTGTTTGGGCTTGAGTAGTGTTCCCAGTCTATATTAGGGTAATTGAAGTCACCTAGTATGATGGTGTTTGGTGATACATTTATCCCTCTAGTGTTTTCAGGAAGGCCATGTGAGGTTCCTGAGTTTGTGAGGGTGGCCTGTAACATGCTACAATTTGCAGAGCAGTCTTGCCTATGGTTAATTGCACCTGGATGGTCTCCGATGCATCGCGGCGTTGCCACCAGTCTTGAGGTGTGGGTGTCCTTGATGAATATGGATACCCTCCTTTCTTGGTATTGTCCGGATTTTGGGGCCGAACGCATGATAAGAGGTAAAACCTGATAGTGCTGGGGTGCTCTCAGGAGCCTTGAACCAGGTTTCTGTCACTGCACAGACATCGATGTTCTCCATACTGAGAAGGGCCTCGAAAGGCGTGCATTTTGAGATTTAGACTTCTGGCATTGAGCAGCATTACCCTTAGTTTTTTTCCTTTTTGTGTTCTAGGGTGGTAGGTTTAGAATTTGAGCCTTGCCTAAAAAGGCACCATGGGGTGGCAAGAGCCTTTGCCAATATCCGAATCCCAGGGTGACAGGTGCAAGCCGTCCCTTGTGAAGCAGCGTGGCTTGTCCAGCATGTCATCCCAGGCAGACAGACATTGGATCCCCTTTGAATGACACCAGAGCTTAAGCCAATTGTTAAAGCTGATCATCTTATCTCTGTATTGTGGCATCATTCTTGGTGAAGGTAGGATACTGCTCAAGGTCAGGGTCATACCTGTCTGGGCTACATAATCAGAGAGCTCCTCAATGTCTCTTTTCATGTAGTCCATGGAGGTACGTCTCAGGTCATTTACTCCAGCGTGGACAATGACTGAGTCGTATTTGTACCTGCTGTTGAGAGACCTGAGTGCTTGCGTTATGTGGCGGATTCTAGCGCCCGACAGGCAGCTTACTGTGACCTTCTCCTTACTCAGTCTGGTGAGCGGGACGTCAGTGTGTCTGACTATGGAGTCACCAATGACTAGTGTGTCTGGCATTGTGTTTGGCCTTAAGGGCTGTGACTGTTTGACACTCTGACTGTGAGGTCTATGTGTTGCAGGTGTTGTGTTCTGAGGTGGTGGTTGTTTGGGTGTCTGCTTTGGTGGCCTCTGCTGTTTTGGTAGATTTTTGATCAGAGCCGCCGAGTATGTTTATGTGTATGATTTGAGGTTGTGATGGTACTATGTGAGACTGGGTCTATAGTGTGTGTGGTAACCTTCTCCTCCTGACTGGTCTTGCCAGTCCTATGTTGAGAGAGCTCAGCCTCCAGTTTGGCCGTATAGTTGCATCTCTCGCATGTATTTATGTTTTGTGGGAGGAGGAGAGGGTTGTCTGTGTACATGAGGCAATTGTAACATTGCCTCAATATTCCCAGGTTCACCAGCTGAGCAGGAGAGGACACTAGCAAATGATCCCTCGACATGCTAGAAGGACTAGACAAAAAAACTTTAAAAGAGATTCCGGGAGACGTGGGTGACCGAGAAATGGGGGTTGCCTTTTGGGGTGCTATCTATAAGAGTGCCGTATCAAGGTAATAAGTACTGTAGGAGCAAGTGCTAGGTTTAACAGATAGAGAAAAGTCTACTTGGAGTCAAGTAGAGATGATCTTTTAGGTATTAGAGAAAGTGCTAGTAACAGGGATGCTTAAAGGTAAGATTGAAAAGAATGCACTCTGCAGTGTGCACTAGAGAAGTTAGATATGAAAGTAGGTAACTTGAGTTTTACCTGTTTAAAAGTTAAGGTTTAGTGGAGAGTTACTATTTTTAAAAGAGCAAGATGGACTGAAAGGGGTGGTTACTTTTGTATTTTGGTACTATGAAATACTGTAGGATGGCCAATAAATTTAAATAATTGAAGGGCGGATTTCAAAAGTGATGGTTTTGTGATTACTCACATAAGCCAGTGAAAGTAGAGAGAAATGAGATATATGGTCAGATTAACATAAGAGGCGGGCAACTAGAAAGACAGTGGTATTTAACAAGACAACTTAAATGGGTGGGAGGGAGGAAAAAATTCTGCCTGACTCAGAACAGAGAGAGCTGTGGTCTCTTTTGAAGTTTTAATATGCTGTTAAAACAGAATGCAAGCAAAACACAAGGTAAAGAAAACAAACTACAGTATTCAAAATATAGAAAGACAATACAGAAATACAAAAAATAACAGCAAACTAACCTTTCCTTCACAGCAAAGTGTAGCAGAGTCTGGATGAGCCTTTCTGGTAAAGCTATGTATATATGACTCTGTAAAAATGTTTACTCTTCCTGTTAGCAGACCTATGCTGTATCATGCTGTTAAGTATCGACTGACTTCTGCTTTATTAGCTGTTGATTTTATCTTTTGTAATCAATGTTATAACTTGTAATGTTTCTGGAGCTTTTCTACTCGGGTCTCCACTGAAAATGGGCCCCTGGCTCAGTTGGATCAACCCAGTTAACAAATGTCAATAAATAAATACATAAAAATAAAATTTTGGTTTCACTTCACCCCTCCTTAACCATTCCTGCATCAAATCTTTGCCAACATGAGGTTGTGCCAGGAGATCTCCATATTTACCAGTATATTTATAGATTTTCCATTTTTTTCCATCTAATCTGATCCTTTTCCTTATATTCTTTCTTTTGTGTTTTGACACGTTTCAGTTGCTGTCTGATTTTTGTCTGTTTCTGGCTTGATTTCCATTCCTGCTTGACACCAAAATGTTTCTGTCTTAGAGAGGGCAATTGAATGTGCTCAGTAGACCTCCACAATGTTTAACTTTATGTAAGGAGTGTGAAGGAACAGAGAAAATTCTTACACTTCTGACTAGGAGGCAGTCATCATCCATTCAACATCCTGGCATTCTGTCTCCTCACAGCTCTGAGTGTTTACCAAATGCATGGCCATTATAGAAGTTTACCTACAACTCTCAGGATTCAGGATTTTTCCATACCTGGATAATTTGGCCCCTCAGTGGAGTCCCTGAACAAAGCCAGGCATTATCTCACATGTATTTGCACCTCCCTGGGAATATTGGGCATACTGGGCAATCTTCAGAAGTCTATTCTGGTATCCTTCCAGACCATTACATTCATCAGATGCAGATGTTCATCGTATTTCACTGTTGCAGTCATTACACTTGGGTTATCCTGCTGGCAGGCTACCTGCAGTCGGCCTGAATTCCAAAGTCTTGGTCTGGCGTCAGTTGCTGTCACCTCTTCCCTGACATCAGTGCACCAGGGGTATAAAAGATGCAGCCGACGCCATTTTTTTCAGTCTTTCATGCTGCGCGGTGCTCGAAACAAAAGCAGTTCGCAAGTGCCGGTCGGCTGACTCCTGAGATTTTCAAAATCGAATTTCAGATCTGAAGTCTTCATTAAAGCTAAGTACCCCTTTGGGGAAACTTTTTTCTTGCTCTAGACCGATGTCAGAAAAAGTTAGCAATTGTATTTCTTGTAAGCAAATACCTCATAAGGATTTTCATTCTTACTGTATTCCTTGCCTAGGCCCTGACCACAATGTTGCTAGCTGTCAGTTTTGTGCTAGATTTAACCAACGCACTATTAAGCTTCAGTACGATTTTGCCTTTCATTACTTTGGCCGAAGATTTAATTATATAATGCCGTCGGAACAGCCGACGACCAGAGTATATAAAAAGCGCAAGGAAAAGGACAGGCATTCGAGGTCCAAAACCGACAACGAGGCTTCCGCTAGGCCAGTCGCTGGTTCGCCCATTCTCAGTGAGGCGCTTTTGCAGCCCCTGATGCCCGCTACCTCAGACCCACAGGCCGCTTCCGACTCCCATGTGGAGCCAACTAGGCCTCTGGATACTCAAGGTATTGGACACTCAGAAACTATTCCCTCAGATGGGTCCGGAGCCGCTGAGCAGGCATCGGCTTCTGAGGGTGTTTTCAGACCTACACAGTTATATGCAAAGCCAACATCAGCTTCAAAGGCAAAGACTAAAACACCTCTAAAGACAAAGAAACAAGTACAGAATTCTCCTGGACAGACTTCCATGCCTAAAAAACAGATGCTTAAAATGGCAAAAGACCTAATTACTTTCATCAGGGGTTCCCATCCCCCTCCTGATAAGAGGCCTAGGCAAGAGACAGAATATGAATCTTCAGATCAGGTTTCCATTTCCTCTGACTCCTCTTCTGGACAGGGATACTCTCTTCCTCCCTATGAGGATTCTGATGCTGAAGAATCTACAGCCTCTCCTCCTGAGGATTATTCTTTTGGGGAACCCTGCATACCATGAGGGAGCACTTTCCCGGGGAGAGCCAAGATTACTCAGAATCTAAGAAAAGGCTCAGAGACTTTCTTTTACTACCTCAGCACAGACCTCTTGCTATTCCACCTGTTCTAGACATTGTAGATGATGTATTTTCAGAGTCCGGCCTGTTGCCTTACTCTTTACCCCCAGCACCTGTTAAGCCAGACAGATACTACAGGGTTCCATATTCTCATAAATTTCTTTATAAAAACCCTGCTGCTGACCCAGAAACTATATCTCAGGGTCCCAAAGGGGTCAAGGCTTCCACTGCAAAAAACCCTGTCCCCTCTGATAGGGATTCAAGGGCACTGGACAGATGGGGGAAAAAAGTTTACACTTCTGCTACCTTGGCTGTAAGGACTTTAAATTATCAGTTTCATATGCTTAAATATCAGCAATACTTAATGTCACTGCTAAAACAGAAAATGTTGACAAATCTGAATGTCCTGAAAACAAGGAAATGCAGGATTTATTGCATGCAGCTGAACAAGTGGGAAAGCATATTTTGCAGTGTGGTTTTGATTCACTGGAGGCCTCTTGCAAGGGCCGCTGTTACGGGTTCTGTCATTAGAAGGCATGCTTGGTTAAAGGAACAGAATCTGCCTGATCATGTTAAAGCAAAATTATTGGACGCTCCATTACAGCGTGATACTTTGCTTGGTGTTAAGGCAGAAGAGGTGTTGAAGAAAATGGAGGATAAAGCGAAATCTATGCAGACAGTTAAGGATTTCTTACAGGTACAGCCACCCAGATTTATCAGGAATTGGCCTTCGAAGAATTGGTCCTTTCCAGTGTCAGACAGGCCACAAAGAGGCAGATACAGATGCCCTAGAAGCAGATCCCAGCCCCAAGGCTCATACAAGCCTAAACAATGGCGTGCTTCTACCTTCAAAAGAGGAGAAGACAAATTACAGCCATATAGGAAACAGTCCCAATGACTTTCCTCTGCCAATACCAAGCACTTATCTTTTGGCAGCCCCCTTAAGGGGAAAACGAGCACTTTTTTCACAAAATTGGCACATGATCACCCAAGACAAATGGGTCTTGAATGTAGTGTCTCAGGGCTACAGGTTCCACTTTCACACCCTGCCAAAGACAAAAGGTATGCCAGACCTGCCACCCAATCAATGGGCAGAGGCACAAAAGCAAGTTTCATCCCTCATGGACATGAGGGCCATTCAGCGAGTACCACACCAAGAGCAGGGACAAGGATTTTACTCAAGACTTTTCTTGGTACCTAGAAAGGACAAAGCTTGGAGACCAATACTGGACCTGTCTATTCTAAACACTTTTCTGGACATTCCAAAATTTAAAATGTTGACTCTGCAGTAGCTTCTGCCCATATTGGGCAAGAAGGCTTGGCTTGTAACTTTGGACCTAAAAGAGGCATACCTGCATGTCCCAATCAGACAGTCTTGCAGAAGATACCTCAGATTCCTAGCTGGCTCAATGCACTACCAATTCTCTGCACTGCCCTTTGGCTTATCTACTGTGCCCAGGGTCTTCACAAAATGCCTGGCACCAGTAATTGCTTTTTGCAGACAAAGAGGGATTCAAATATATCCTTACTTGGACGACTGCCTTATTCAAGCAGAGAACAAGGACATTCTACTGAAGCATCTGACGTTTGTAAAAAGATGACTAATTTGCCTAGGGTACACAGTAAACGAAAAGAAATCAAAGCTAGTACCCTCTCAAGAGATAATATTCCTGGGTGCAAGCTTAAATACATCTGCCCATATGGCTTATCTCACGCCAGACAAACAAAGGCAACTGACTTCTTACTTCGAAATGTTGGCAACAAAGACCCAGTTATCTGCAAGAAAAATTCTGCAGTCTTTGGGCTTCATGGCATCCTGCATTCTGCTAATTTCATATGCAAGACTGCATATGAGGAAACTACAGTGGTATCTAAAAAGCGTTTGGACTCCACATTGCCACAACCTGGAAACATTAATTACCCTCATTCCCTGCCTACAACAGGAGTTTCGATGGTGGGCACAGGCCTGTCACCACAACAAGGGACAGACATTCACTTTACCCACAGACAGGCAGACACTAACAGATGCATCAGATTATGCCTGGGGAGCCCACATGGCAGGAAAATGTATTCAGGGCACATGCCCGCAAGCCAAATGCATCTTCATATCAATCAAAAAGAGATGCTAGCTGTTCAGAATGCCCTGACAGCCTTCAAGGATCTACTTCATCCAGGACAACTGCTGATAAAGACGGACAATACTACAGTCATGTGGTACATAAACAAGCAGGGAGGCACACATTCCTACCCCCTCTGCAGACAAGCCATGACTTTGTGGAACACAGCATTGACTTATCAAGTACACTTGCAAGCACAATTCCTGCCAGGAAAGACAAATACTCTGGCAGACGAATTAAGCAGAACCCTCATGGATCCTCACGAGTGGAAACTAGATCCACAAATCTTCAGCATGATAACAAGGAAATGGGGATCCCCAGCCATATATCTATTTGCCTCCCCTCACAACTGCCAACTACAGAGAGAAATTCTGCACAAGGACTTATCACAAGCATGCATGGAAAGTGGATGCTCTATCATTTAGCTGGAAAACCCTTACAGTATATGCCTTTCCTCCACTGCCTCTCCTCCCCAAGGTACTCCTAAAGGTCAGACAAAAGAAGCCAAAAATGATACTGATTGCCCCAGACTGGCCACGCCAGCACTGGTACCCAATCCTAAAGAGCTTGTCTCAAGGCCCAGCCTGGACGTTACCTCAGATTCCTCATTTACCGACCCAACAAAACAATCAGATCCTGCACAGCCAACTCAGAACACTAAATCTGGCTGCATGGCAGATAATGTAACCATTCAGAACACACCTCTCTCTAAAGCAGTTATGGATGTTATTTTGGAGGCCAGGAGGCCCAGCACCAGAAAATCATATGCAGAAAAATGGAAGAGATTCTGTGCCTGAAACCAGGCACAAGGAATTGACACGATTGTACCAAATATTCCTCAGATTTTACAATACCTAACTGAGATGCTGGACATAGGCCTATCCTTCTCATCAATTAAGATCCATGACTCTGCCATTTTAGCTCATTACAAAACGGACCCACCTATTTTTTCACATCCACTGCTAAGGCAGTACCTCAGAGGGGCCAACAACATAATACCTCCAAGGAGAGCGCCAATACCTGCATGAGGCCTCAATTTTGTCTTGGAAAAGCTCACACTGCCTCCTTTTGAGTCAGCCAGTACAGCTCAGATAAAATTCTTATTATGGAAAACAGCTCTGCTCCTAGCAATAACTTCAACAAGAAGAGTCTCAGAGTTACAGGCACTAATGGCTGTGGAACGTTTTATAATTCTCCATCTGGACAGGGTTTCTCTGAGGACAAACCCAACATTTATGCCTAAGGTAGTGTCCAGTGTGGCTCTTAACCAAACCATTAATTTGCCTACCTTTTATCCAAACCCACAGAATAAGGGGGAGAGACTTCTGCATTCTTTGGACATACACAGACAGCTACGCTTCTACTTGGACAAAACTAAAGCTTTCAGAAAGACTGAGCAACTCTTAGTGGCATATGCTGCAGGATCGCAAGGAAAAGCTATCTCAAAGCAGACTATTTCAAAATGGATAGGCCACTGCATTCATTTCTGCTATGCACAACATGGCAAATCAGTGCCTAAGGGCATTGGGCCACATTCAACCAGAGCAGCAGCCACTTCAGCAGCCTTCCTCAGAGGAGTACCAACCAGGGACATTTTGGAGGCTGCAACTTGGACTTCAGTGCACACTTTTACAAAGCACTACCACTTACCTCTTTACTCTAAATCCAGAGCAGGCTTTGCCACTGCAGTTCTGCAGGGCCTCATAGCCACTCCTAATTCTATTTAGGCCCAGCCACCCAACCTCAGCTTTGGGATTCAACCCAAGTGTAATGACTGCAACAGTGAAACACAATGAACATAGTACAGTTGTGTACCTATCATAAATGTAGATGTTCGAGTGTGTTCACTGTTGCAGTCCAGGTTACCCTCCCACCAACCCCCTTTCATTGCTGGGACTTATTTGTACTTCTCTGTTCTATACAACCTATGTGGTGTATTTGCTTGTAGATGAAGGTAATGTTTATGTTAGTGCATGCATTTTTATTGGCAGAATTTTTAGCCTACCCTTTTGGGGGCACCTGACATCTGGGACAAGAAAAACTGAAGAAAATGGCGTCAGCTGCATCTTTTATACCCCTGGCGCACTGACATCAGGGAAGAGGCGACAGCAACTGACGCTGGACCAAGACTTTGGAATTCAGGCTGACTGCAGGTAGCCTGCCAGCAGGATAACCCAAGTGTAATGACTGCAACAGTGAATACACTCGAACATCTACATTTATGGTAGGTACACAACTGTACTTTTGGATACTACCCAGTCTGTAATCTCCTTTCTACAGGAAAGAGTTCAGCCTCTGGGATCAACAATGCAGTGTCCTCCTGCTACTCTGGTGTTGAGAGTACATCACCTCCTCTATCTTGATGGTTCATTTTTCACTTCTTCACATAAGAATCTTGCAGTGGCTTCTCCAAGCTCAGTAGTGTCAACATTAACACTCTGTCCAAGACCATCATTATCACAGAATCTTGCAGATCTCTAATTTTCATACTATCTTTTAAGAGCGTTCTTTTGCTTCACATAAATTACAGTAGAAAGTCGATTATCTGAACTAATTTGGATTTGGGGTAGTTCGGATAATCAAACCTACATTGAACTGGATAAAAAAAACTTCTAAAATCTTGTTTTTTCTACACACAGGGTATACAATTTCAACCATTCAGCAGTTCCAGTGGACAGTAAAGAATATTTTTCACATACAAGCTCAAAAAACATGCACAAGTGAAGAATACTTATAACCTGTACATATTCAGACTTAATGGTTTTTCCTACCCAAAAACATTGGAAGGCTGCATTCGAATAATTGATGTTTCTGGTAATCGACATTCGGATAATCGTCTCTCTGCTGTATGTAAAGTATTCCTTAAATGAGTTTTTCTACTCTTGCCTCCCATTAGGAATCTGTTACTGCCCTGGGATCTGAATCTTGGGAACTGGAAGCTCTAAGCTCCTATACAAAGTAGCTTCTACTGCACAGCCAAAATTTCTTTCCTAGAAATCACTGTTTGTAGTAGCAGTCATGTAAGCAGGGAGAACCTCAGAGCTACAGGCTTTATCTTCATTCTCACCTTACATTGTTTTCCACAAAACAGAGTTTCTCTCAGGATGAACCCTTCCTTTGTTGGAATGGTAGCTACTTAAACAGATTTTTCCCAACCAATGCATTTTGTATACCCTAGATGTTCATAGATAGTTGCATTTCTGCCTTTGTAGAACCAACCCATTCAGAAAAGATGCACAACTTTTAATTTCCTTATGTACTAACAAACTGGGGCAGAAAGCCTGCAAAGTTTCCCCTCTCTATATGGTTCTCAGATTGTGTCACCATTACTTACACTAGCCTGAAAAAGCCCTTACCTAGTAAACCTAAGGTTTAATGAAAACAAAAAATAGCAGAAAAATGCCACGGCAGAATATACAAAGCACGGACTTTTATTGTAAGCGCTTTCGGTCGAAGTATTACCTCAACCTTCTTCAGACATAAACAATTAAAACAACCACACAACCTTGCTTAAATATACAATACTTGATTAAAAAATCAGCCCCTTAATTAATCCATTAGTTATCATAACTTCTTAAAGCTAAGAAGTAAACCTAAGGTTTACTCCACAAGAGCCATGAAGGCACCCACAGCCTTTTTAGTTCTTTATCTATTAATGACATATGCGATCCTGCTACCTGGTCTTCCATGCATACCTTTATTAGTATTGCAAGTTGTATTGCCTCTCCACAGCTTGAGCATCTTTCGGCTCTGTCAGTTCTAAGAGATCTGTTATGAGGTCACCTAGGAAAGCCTGCAGCAGTAGATTCTGGCTGGCACGTCAGATCAGACAGACTGAATGAATAGGATATGAGAGTTTTGTAATTGCTGTAAGGACAGATCCTTTCATTTATGCCATCCATTATGACAACCCTCCCAACATCCCTTGTCCTTCTGTTGTAAGATCTCTAGGGTGTTCCGGATTTGATACAGAGTCTGTTTACTATTGAATGAACCAAATCAAAAAAACGGAAGCAAATGCTGGTAAAAACAACAAAGAACTGAAACCAACACTTGGTGGAGATGATACGCCAATGAATATCCGAGTAAAGTCCAAACACAGGTTTATTGACACTGGTTAACGCAAGTAACTCACAATGACACTCGTTTTCGTCACAAAAAAGCAACTTCATCAGACAACTTGATAAAATAACCTCACAACTTATATACATTAATCAATTAATACACCTAATCAAGACAATCAAGTCTTAAAGAAGAAACATCATAGAAATACTACATTAATATATGATATTTATAAAAAATATATATTAAAAACATTAAAAGGTTTTTAGAAAATTTTAAAATTGAAACATACTGATGTATTAAATGTAATATAATTAAATTAAATGATGTGGACAAATTTTCTTGAAATATATTTATTTGTGTATCTTAGTGTTGATATGTCATGGACTATATTATAATCGCTTTCAATTTTAATGTAGGCTTAATGGATATATAATCATTTAAGCCAGGCTCTTTGTTGGCTTCCAAGGAGATTTGCCAAAAGGTCTCTCTCTGCTCTAATATTGCCTGCCACGGTCCACCCCTTGGATCCTTGTTAATGCTTTCCAGCACAAAAAATTGATATTTTGCTTTGGGACATGCAGATATATGTTTGAACAAGGCATTAGTATTGTTTTCTTTTTGTATGTCGTGCATGTGTTCATAAATTCTGCGTTTTAAAGTACGCTCGGTCTTTCCCACATAAAATGCCGGGCAGATGGTACACATAGCCAAATACACCACCCCTTGGCTGTTGCAATTATAATATGCTGTGGCCTTAATAGTCCTGTTTTTGGCAGAAAGAAATACTTGTTCAGCATGCACAATGTATGAACATTGTGCACATGACCCACATTTAAAAGTACCTTACATGGGTTGAATGGTGTTGAAAGGGACCCATTTCTAGTATATTCTTTATACTTCTCCCTTTTCGAAAAACCATCTTCATGTCCTTACCATGCAAATTACACAAATCAGTGATTTCAGTAAAAGTTCCCCATTCCTTGGAAATGATATCCCTAATGCTACTAGAATTAGCACTGTATTGTATAATGAAGGCCTTTTTGAAATCTAACTGGTTATTCTCCTTGCTGGAATTGTTGTAGGTCATGCCCAACCCCAAAATTGGTCGGAACCTGTC
The DNA here is from genome assembly GCF_019279795.1 of Protopterus annectens. NCBI lineage: Eukaryota > Metazoa > Chordata > Ceratodontiformes > Protopteridae > Protopterus > Protopterus annectens. The sequence continues at coordinate 342,638,257 of NC_056748.1, read as the reverse complement.
CTTTCTTCCTTCTTTGACTTGTTCACATATGTTGCCGATAAATTCTTTTGGATAACCCCTATCTTGAAACAATTGAAATAATTTATCACACTCTAACAGGAAATCCTGGTCATTGGACGTCATCCTGGAAATCCTGACAAATTGACCTTTGACAATACCTCTCTTTTGATGCATGGGATGTGAGCTGTCATAGTGTATATAACTGTTAGAAAACATAGGTTTTCTATATACAGCAGATCTAAATTTGTCATCACAATCAATACTAAGCAAGACATCCAAATATTCAACTCTATCGACCTGAACATGGTATGTAAATGTGAGGAAAATTAGTGGTAGCTGTTAGATATTCCATAAAGTCCCTGATAAGGACGTCTGGTCCAGTCCAAAAGATACAAATATCATCTAAAAACCTAAAATAGGCTACCCAGTATTTCCTAAAGGGACTGTTAAGCACGTATTTCTTTTCCCAGACAGAAAGAATGATATCCGCGTATGTGGGGGCACAATTTGCCCCCATAGCCACACCTGATGTTTGTTTGTAATATTCACCTGAAAAGTGAATGAAATTGTGATGTAAAACCAATTCCATGAGCTCCAAGATGACAAAGATATCATTATTACTAGCCTTTGAACTAGATGTAAGGGCCTCTTCTAACCATAATAGACCTGTTTCATGTGGTATCACAGAGAACAGGTCCACAATGTCTATGGTCAGAAATTTTAGACTAGGGGCCCAAAGTTCAGGGGTGACCTGTCTCAAAAATTCCCAAGAATCCTTGAGCAAATGAGTGGCTTTAGGCCATAAACTTTTGAATTTATAATCTAAAAATTTTGAAAGCGGAGAAATTTTAGACCCTTGAGCCGCCACAATGGGTCTCAATGGTGGATCATGTATGTTCTTATGTACCTTGGGTACTCCAAATATGGAATGTACCCTAGGTTGTGAGTTATCCAAAAATGTATTGCTACTGTAATCAATAGCCTCTTGGTCCAAAAGATCTTTTATGGCCAAGTCAATCTTTTGATGAGCTATATTTATTTCATTGAGGGATACAGGGCAGTATCTAGACTCATTGTTTAAAATTGTATTCATTTTACCCTCATAGGTGACTTGGTCCATAATAGCCGTTCCACCCCCTTTATGCCAAAAGGAAGGTTACACTATTATAGCAATAACCCACGCCTGGGTGTGGGTAATGCTAAATTTACCCACGGTTGGTTTGGTCCCGGTAAGCCCGAGGACCAAAAAGCCAACCGTGGGTAATTTAGCATTACCCACACCCAGAAGTGGGTTATTGCTATTATACCATGACATTATTTAAGAAAAGAAACTGTTACTTTTCTTAAATAATGGCATAGTATAATGCCTGTTTACTGCCCTTCCGCAGATGTCTGGCATCCGCGGCAGTTCTGATGTACTGCGCGCCTGCGCAGTACATCAGAGTGGGCAAAAACGAGAAAGCAAGATCTCCGTTGCTTTTATGTCTCGCCATGTTAAATGAGTTTAACATAGCGAGACATAAAAGCAACGGAGATCTTGCTTTCTCCGTTTTAAACACTGCCTCGCTATGTTAAATGGGTTTAACATAGCGAGAGCTTTAAAATAAGCAACGGAGATCTCCGTTGCTTATTTTAAAGCTGTCTCGCTATGTTAAACCCATTTAACATAGCGAGACAGTGTTTAAAAAAAACGAGTTATACTAATGGGAAAAAGTCCGGCGACGACCTTTTTCCATTAGTATAACTCGATTTACAACGGGCACGCTGGCCAATCAGCGTGCACGTTTTGGGGGGATCATGGTATAATTATAATTATAGTTCTTTGCACATCACTGATATTTACTTTGAACTTTTTACAAAGGGTTTTAAATATGTTCCGAATAGGAGCAGTAATGTTACCCAAGTCATCATGGACCTCAAACTTTTTATGAGGAAATTGAACCTTGAGCATTTATTGGGAAACCAAGAATTTTCCATTCATGATGAACTTCACAGGAGTAGCATTTTTAACCCCCCTTTGCACCCTCAACTCAAAAATTTGGAGAACAGGATAGAACAAAAAGTTAGGTACCATTGTAGACATGCTAGATATGTTCCTAATTTAACTATTCCTGAAAGCAAATTGTTGTACAATCTTAGACAAAATACCAACATTAGAGTTATGGAGCCGGACAAAGGGGGTGGAACGGTTATTATGGACCAAGTCACCTATGAGGGTAAAATGAATACAATTTTAAACAATGAGTCTAGATACTGCCCTGTATCCCTCAATGAAATAAATATAGCTCATCAAAAGATTGACTTGGCCATAAAAGATCTTTTGGACCAAGAGGCTATTGATTACAGTAGCAATACATTTTTGGATAACTCACAACCTAGGGTACATTCCATATTTGGAGTACCCAAGGTACATAAGAACATACATGATCCACCATTGAGACCCATTGTGGCGGCTCAAGGGTCTAAAATTTCTCCGCTTTCAAAATTTTTTAGATTATAAATTCAAAAGTTTATGGCCTAAAGCCACTCATTTGCTCAAGGATTCTTGGGAATTTTTGAGACAGGTCACCCATGAACTTTGGGCCCCTAGTCTAAAATTTCTGACCATAGACGTCGTGGACCTGTTCTCTGTGATACCACATGAAACAGGTCTATTATGGTTAGAAGAGGCCCTTACATCTAGTTCAAAGGCTAGTAATAATGATATCTTTGTCATCTTGGAGCTCATGGAATTGGTTTTACATCACAATTTCATTCACTTTTCAGGTGAATATTACAAACAAACATCAGGTGTGGCTATGGGGCAAATTGTGCCCCACATACTGATATCATTCTTTCTGTCTGGGAAAAGAAATACGTGCTTAACAGTCCCTTTAGGAAATACTGGGTAGCCTATTTTAGGTTTTTAGACGATATTTGTATCTTTTGGACTGGACCAGACGTCCTTATCAGGGACTTTATGGAATATCTAACAGCTACCACTAATTTTCTCACATTTTCTTACCATGTTCAGGTCGATAGAGTTGAATATTTGGATGTCTTGCTTAGTATTGATTGTGATGACAAATTTAGATCTACTGTGTATAAAAAACCTACGTTTTCTAACAGTTATATACACTATGACAGCTCACATCCCATGCATCAAAAGAGAGGCATTGTCAAAGGTCAATTTGTCAGGATTTCCAGGATGACGTCCAATGACCAGGATTTCCTGTTAGAGTGTGATAAATTATTTCAATTGTTTCAAGATAGGGGTTATCCAAAAGAATTTATAGGCAACATATGTGAACAAGTCAAAGAAGGAAGAAAGGACAGGTTCCGACCAATTTTGGGGTTGGGCATGACCTACAACAATTCCAGCAAGGGGAATAACCAGTTAGATTTCAAAAAGGCCTTCATTACACAATACAGTGCTAATTCTAGTAGCATTAGGGATATAATTTCCAAGGAATGGGGAACTTTTACTGAAATCACTGATTTGTGTAATTTGCATGGTAAGGACATGAAGACGGTTTTTCGAAAAGGGAGAAGTATAAAGAATATACTAGAAATGGGTCCCTTTCAACACCATTCAACCCGCCCACGTAAAGGTACTTTTAAATGTGGGTCATGTGCACAATGTTCATACATTGTGCATGCTGAACAAGTATTTCTTTCTGCCAAAAACAGGACTATTAAGGCCACAGCATATTATAATTGCAACAGCCAAGGGGTGGTGTATTTGGCTATGTGTACCATCTGCCTGGCATATTACGTGGGAAAGACCGAGCGTACTTTAAAACGCAGAATTTATGAACACATGCATGACATACAAAAAGAAAACAAAACTAATGCCTTGTTCAAACATATATCTGCATGTCCCAAAGCAAAATATCAATTTTTTGTGCTGGAAAGCATTAACAAGGATCCAAGGGGTGGACCGTGTCAGGCAATATTAGAGCAGAGAGAGACCTTTTGGCAAATCTCCTTGGAAGCCAACAAAGAGCCTGGCTTAAATGATTATATATCCATTAAGCCTACATTAAAATTGAAAGCAATTATAATATAGTCCATGACATATCAACACTAAGATACACAAATAAATATATTTCAAGAAAATTTGTCCACATCATTTAATTTAATTATATTACATTTAATACATCAGTATGTTTCAATTTTAAAATTTTCTAAAAACCTTTTAATGTTTTTAATATATATTTTTTATATATATGTTTTTATAAATATCATATATTAATGTAGTATTTCTGTGATGTTTCTTCTTTAAGACTTGATTGTCTTGATTAGGTGTATTAATTGATTAATGTATATAAGTTGTGAGGTTATTTTATCAAGTTGTCTGATGAAGTTGCTTTTTTGTGACGAAAACGAGTGTCATTGTGAGTTACTTGCGTTAACCAGTGTCAATAAACCTGTGTTTGGACTTTACTCGGATATTCATTGGCGTATCATCTCCACCAAGTGTTGGTTTCAGTTCTTTACTATTGAATGAACTACAGACTGTCAACCAAGATCTGAGGTAATTCAGGGGACAGATGCATTATGGGATAAAAATGTCTTAAGGGGCTTGAGGCAGGAGCACTGATGTTGACGATTCTGATCAAATAAGCATCACAAAGAACCATGTGTCATTTTGGACATATCTGATCTATTGCTGTGGTAAGTTCATATCTCTGAAGCCAAAGAGAGTAAACGCTTCTGAATTGTCAAGAGAAGCTGGGACGTGGTTTTCTTGAGTGAATTGCCAAAAAGACTGTGTATTCTTATTTTTTGGAGGGAGGGGAGCAATGTGCATGCTTACATTGTTTTTCTTCTTTTTTCTGTTATTTTATTGTAGTCCTATTTTAACTTAAATGTGTTTTCTTGAAATTTTAAAAGTTTTAGTTCAGGGTTGAAAGTCAAGCTTGTGTTTCTCTCTTCAGGCTTTGTAACTGTAGGGGAGCTAGGAAGTAATATTTTGTTTAGTTAAGGTGAGGAAAAAATGTGAATTTTTCTTGAAGCCACTAGCGGAAAAGTCTGTTTTGTAAATATTTTAGATTTTTTTTTCATTTTGTGGTTTGTATAGTTGCATTTTTTTACTTTATTTTTGCTGTTATTTTATTTCAGGGTTGTTGTAATTGAATGATTTTTTATTGGAGTTTTAGTTATCCTAACTGTTGGTAAAAAGTGATCCTTGGATCTCTGTTTATGAGGCCAAAAGGGTTAATTGTTTCAGAATTGTGAAAGGAGCTAGGTGATGACATTTTTAAGAGATCTAACATTTTTATTTAAGAGGTTTAAAAATCAGCAAAACTGGACACTGTTTTCTTTTGAGATGGAGAGTGCTGAGGGAAGACTGCTGTATGCAAGTTTTTCATTTTTTGTTTTCGAAACTTTTATTTTTTTTTACTGTAGTTACCTTAATTTAAAAACGTTTGGGAGTTATAAAAGTGCTAGGGTAGGGCAGAAATAAACATGGTGTTTTTCTTTGAAGACAGAGGGAATAACTTCTGAATTATGGGAAGAGATAGACAGAGATCCAGAATTTCCATTTCATAAAAATTATAAAGAAGTATTTTTCTCATTTGCTTTGTTTAGGGGGTCCATTATCTCCATCAGCGGCTATGGGCAGCTGTTTTGTTTCTTCTTTCAGTAGAAGGGCCTTCCAAATAATCACTTATTTTGTTCTGGATGTTCCATTAACTTCAGACAAAGAAGACTGCTCTAAATAACTCTCTGGATTTCTGCCCTGTGTTTCAGCATACACATCTCCACCTCTTCTGTGCCTATGTTTTGCTGCACATACCAGAGTTCTTTTCATTGAATGTAAGAATTCCAGTTTTCCTGACAGCTGAGCAAGTGTCTTAGGCAATCTGATATTAGGAGGCATTTTCGTGGCTGAATCCACTCCTGACACTTCATTCAAGGTCTAACACCCAGAAACTACGAATGTCCAAAAACAAAATATGCAGATGTATCCTACTTGCAAATGCCCAAACCCACCACTGTGTCTAAAAAGAAATCAAATGGTTGCCAGGAAACTGCAGAGCAGCATATCTGCTCATCAGTAGCTTAGCTAGGGTATGGTGAAGTGAACAGCTGCCCTGGGAGCAAAGTGTTAGGGGTGTGTTATAACTAAATGACAGTGGAATATAGTTCATATGCATTTGAGGTCAGAACTGAAGCTTTTAAGAGTTCAGTGTGTGGCATAAACAACTGTAGCAGCTGCTTGTATTTACTGTTTGTTTTTTTTTTTTCTTTCCTTTTTGTAACTGAAGCGCTTTAGTGCTTTATGTCCTGAAATATAGTAAATGCTTGCTACAAATGTAGCAGTTGCTACAGTTACAGGAAGGAAGGACATTTTGTTTATGTAACTGAAACACTTTAGCACTCCATATGTTTGTGGCATAAATTGTAGCAGTGGTTGCAACCAGTTGCTATGATTAAGAAGGAAAGAAGTTATTTTTCTTTCGCCTTAATCCTAGGGAAATAGAGGACTTTTTTAACTCCTCATTTTGGGGGAAGGTCGCCAGATTGTGAAATGGGATTAGCTAGCTAGCTACACATCCACTGCTCAGCTGTATGCTCTATGAAATAATTAGGCAGGACTACTGTATACCTCTCAAAACTAAGCTACTCATCAGAGATCAAAACTATTCCTTTAGTGAAAATTTATAAAGAAGTAAAAACCTCTATTACATCCTGCTTTAAAACATCTGTTGGTGAAAGTGCACTCACAGAATTAGGACTCTTGCAACCATCTTCCTTCAGACATCAAAAACTAACTATCACTATCTTAATTCAGGGACAAACTAAAGGCATCTATATGGCAACTCCTCCTGCACATAGGATTATAGGAGATTACTAGGCTGTCAACCTGCCGGTCATTTTAAGCCTAGCCATTTCATCTCAATGTAATACCATAAAAATGCTAGTCATTACCCAAGATTGCATTTATTGATGACTGCCCATGTCCAGGAGGGTTGTGGGCTCTATCCCTGGTAAGAATTTGGTGTGCTCTCTCCACTTGTTCATGTTTCTCTTGAACAGTGTCATAGAGATGCTCTGTTTCACATGAATATAGTAGCTGTCCTATTTAAGTTGCAAGCCATGTTTAGGTCCCTGGAATGGGTAGCCCTAGTCCCGTTTCATTTACTGATATGCAGCAAATTCATTAGGTTTGGGTCTTGGATTGCTCTGTACACCAGACGTAAGTCTCCCCTAAAAAGTCTATATGATACGAAGTGTAGTGACAGGGACTTTAGTCGGTCTGTGTAAGGCACATGCCTGAGCCCCTCTATCTTCTTTATTAGAAATCTTTGAGGTCACTAATTGCTGCTGGTGTTTAGTACGGTACATCCCAAATGGGGCATTATACTCCGTTATGGGCCGGATAAGTGCAGAGTATATGGGGGCTATACAGTCTTTTGCTCTTGAGGTGATGCCTTTACTAATCAAGTGTGCTATGCAGAAACCCTTCCTTATTGCAGTAGACACGTGGTTGTCAAAGTTTAGTTTGCAGTTAGCTTATGATCCCAGGTCCCTTACCACTTCATGGGTACTTTAGGGTATTGTTGTTGAGTTGATAATGTGAGGGGACATTGTTTGTGCCGAAGGGAATGGTGGATGCATTTCTTTGCATTCAGTTTGAGACTTTGACTAAAACACCAGTCGTTAGTCTATGTGAGACCCTCCTGGAGAATACTGACATAATTTGGGATTCTGTGATTGGACCTAGTTTGCAGTCGTGTACAAATCTGGTCAGCCACAACCCCTTAGTTTTGACCTTAACGTCTGAGAAGTATATACCAAACAGTAGGGGGCCCAGCACTGACCCCTGTGGCACCCCACTGGTAACAGGTTTGTTGGCTGATGTGGAGTCACCCACTTTGATAATGTGTGTCTGGTTTGTAAGCCAGTTGGCAAACTATAATGTGTTGCAGAGTAGCACTTACCTCGCAGTAGCATGAAGGCTTTTGGATGCTGGCTGGATGTTCAAGTCAGCCAGAGGTGGACTCCCTTTTGTGATGAATACTGCAGCATATAGAAGAGAGGGACATCCATGGTTATGGTAAGATTTTACACAACTATTCTTTCTCCATTTCCTGAGGGCATTCTACAGTAAGTTCCAAAACATTTTCCTGTGACATATTCCCTTCAGCTGCATCCTGCGTCATCCATTCCTCTTTCATATGGGAACTCACTGACCTATCGTTCACCAACATTGACTGGGTCAGTTGCCACTGTTTCCTGCTCCTTTCCTTGATGTGCAGCTTCAACCCCAAACTTTGGTACTGGTTTTCTACTGAAGGCTCTTGAGTGTCTTCATGTGGCAAGTGATCAGATGCTTCCCATTCCATCTTCTTCTTCTTTCGGCTTTTCCCGGTTAGGGGTCGCCACAGCGGATCATCTGTCCACTCATGATTGGCAGTGGAGTTTTACAGTGTCGAGTTGCCAGCCCGGCGCCCAACCTTCCACAGAAGATACACACACACACACACACACACACACACACACACACACACACACACACACACCTAGGGCCAATTTAGAGTGTCCAATCTACCTACAGCATGTCTTTGGGATGTGGGAGGAAACCGGAGCACCCGGAGGAAACCCACACGACCAGAGGGGGGGACATGCAGACTCCGCACAGAAGGCACCCCACCCGAGGATCAAACCGGAGAACCTCTTGCTGTGAGGCGACAATACTAACCACTGCACCACCGTGACCGCCCCTATGCTTCCCATTCCATCTGTTTCTCCTTAATTTGAGTTTCTTAATGCTGTGACAGTACCATGGTTGAATTTTTTTTCTACAGCAGATTTTTCACTCGTATGTAATGCACATCTTCAGTTTCTATTTCTTTATCTTTTTCATTACTAATTGTCTTTGTACCCCCCCCCTTTCTTATTTTTTGTAATGTGAAATTTTTCTATATCTTTGGTGCTGCTTTTTTGTATTGATTAGTTTTGCTTTTTCAATTCCATAAATATTGCAACGTATTAAATCTCTTTTTTCTTTCCCATGTCCATATTTCTTCTTCAGCTGTCTCCTGCTCCACCTCTTTCTCCTTACTTTGGGGACTCATTGTTCCATCATGGTGTGACATAACTTGTGTTAGACTTCTACATTAAATCCTTCACTATGAAGGCATTCCATAAGTTCAGCTTCTGTTTGCATACCTTATGCTTTACTAATCTTCTGTTCTTCATTCCCCTTTGTGATTGTATTTTTTGTATTGTGAAATTTTCCATATATGGGTGACTTTGCCCTTATTTCTTTTCAAATATCATTGGAGTTGCTTTTTTGGTATTGATCATTTGGCTTTCTCCTTTGCATAAATATTGCACCATATCAGATCTTGCTTTCTTTCTTTCACATGTCCATGTTTCTTTTTTAAACCTTTCGAAAAATCTGTAAGTTTTGTTCTTTATATTTTTGCACTTCATCTATTGCATCTTTTTCCAAATGGCCAAAAGTTGCCTGGTCTGTATAATGGTATTCATGGATCTGGTGTATTAATGAACACAATTTTGAATTTGACAGTATTTTCTTGTGCAAGTACTTTTCTTTCCTCTAATTTTTCTCTTAATCTTTCTGAATATCTTCTATCTGGCAGTGCTGGGCTTCTTGCTTAATATTAACTATACATGATTTCTTCCTTATCATCAGTAGTCCACTCTGTCATCTTTATGGCTTTTTTTGACCTGTCAGTTTTTGTGAACTACTACTTCCTTTTATAATGGGGGGGCATCCATCCCCTGAGCCTGGCCTAACTCAATTGTAGGAATGTTTCCTTGCCTTGAGGATTCTTCGTCATCATTTTCCAGTCCAGGCACCAGTGCACATACCAGGACTGGACATGTTTTTATTCTGGGACTGGTGTACCCAGCTGCCTTTTTTATTTTTAAGCTACTTCTGTCCATGATATATGCTGTATGAAATGGAGTCTATATCAGTGTCCTCTTGGTGAGATTTTGTAAAAACAGGATCCACCTCATGAAGGTACTCACCAAGACTTGAGGATGAATTCAATTCCAGCAGTACTACTCTTCTCTTCTTGCTGATTTTATCACCTCTCAATTCGGGTCAGTTGTTGGGGAAGCTGCCATAATAGTGAAGTAGTGAGAAATTTCTGATATAGCTTCCCTCCCCTCCTGCATCAAAGATGGAGTGTTGCATTTTATGCTGTGCTTATTTCGTGCATTCATCCACAGCTGGCTGTTTCTCTAGGCAGCGCCAGTGTTAGCATTTTGGGGGCCCCCAGCAAATTAGAAAGTCAAACCAACACCACAAAGTGATGAGAAAACAAAAATGCAGGACAAAAGCACTTCAAACACCCAGGAATCTTCAGCTATTCAGCTGTTTAATAGGAACAAAACACAGTGCCACAGTGGAAAGTAAATTAAAGCACAGTCTGGTCATTGCACCAGATGAAAAGCAGTTTACTTTACTTTACTGTCCAGTGTGGCACTGTGTTTTGTTCCTGTTCCTATTAAAGAGCTAAATAGCTGAAGATTCCTGGGTGTTTGAAGTGCTTTTGGTACCCAGCAAATGTCAAGTTGGGGGCCCCCTAGGTACTTCCAGTATAAGTATCACCCTGTCACTGCCACTCCTCCTAAGCAACCTTTTAGTTCATGCTGCAAACTTGCAAACTTTTAGGAGCAGTATGCACTGACTGACTTGCAGCTACAATGCTCTTACATTACAACAAGCCTGTGTGCTCACACTATGTTGGCCCATCTCACAGAGGGACATTTACAGTTACTGGCATTTAGTTGCAACAATAAAACATTACAACTCTATGTACAGGAATGGACTTAGATGAAATGGCACCGTAGACCTAATACTTCAGTGCCCCACCCCCCACCCCCACACGCACCCTCCAACCCTCTTCTCTGTTTCCCTTATCTTGGGATCCCCATACCCCGCACATTTCTTTTTCTTCCTTTTCTTACATGTTGTCTTACTTTTCAGATTTTTCAAGAAGCAATAACTTTCTATGTGCTCTGAATTGTATTTTAAACTTTTTTTTCCCTTTTTACACAACCTTTTCATCTAGTGATGACTTAAACAGAAATTATGATTAAGGAAAGAAATTTATTGCTGTGGTTCAGTTTACTTTTCCTTGTATCCTTTCCACACAACTTCCCTGACCAGGATAGCACATTTAGGAAATAACTCAAATAAGTCAGGGCCCAAGAAGTCATAGGGTTACAGATGCTCTAGGATGCATTTAATCCAATGGTGGCCTATACATATGTCATGATTAAGAAAAGAATTTCAGTCTTAGTTTTTTTTCTTTCAAGGAAGACATAAGTTGTGCCCAAAGCTTAATATTCAAAGCTGTTTTAAAACAGTAGCTCACAATAAACTAATAAGCCAGTTGTTGTGAGGATACACAGAGCCTATCTGTGAATTCTGCCTGCTCCCCAATCCCTCAAAAAAGGTAGTCACTGCCTATGCATCCCTCTGGGGTTAGACTGGGATGAAAGCAGAGATTCATGTATTTCAAGTGTCTGCTGACACACACATCATGCCTCATAACTCCTCATCCCTAACCTCTATAAAGGCAGTCATCTGTATAAGTGCCTGATGTGTGATTGTGAGGAAAGTGAAAAAAATGATTACAGTATTCTACTTTGTTGTTCCTAGACAGCACACTGGCCCTGCACAAGGTATAGAAACATTCTTTGTACACCTCTGAGGGCTGTGAGAAAAGTAAAAGAAACAATGATCACACTGGCATCAGCCCAAACAGAAGCTAAAATGACCTCCTGTACACACCTTTAAGATTTGACTGTGATAACAATTAAATAAGTAATAACTGCACTAGCCCCCCCCCCCCCGCCACATAACCTACAGCAGCTTTCTGTACACAAAGACATCTGAGCAGAGCTGATGTTAGAATGGGTATGGTTGAGAGCAGAGGCTATTATCAACTTTATCCTAAGAGGGTCATTTCACAGCCCTGTTCATGGTAAAGAGTGTAATCAGAAAATGAATATATTTTTTTTCCTCATTTTTCCCCAACCAGCAACAGCTTTTATGGGGCCACCACACAGTCAAAGATGATTCGGGGAGCCCCCCCCCTTATCCATTTCTACAGTCTGGAGAGTGGGAGCCACAAGACTCCTAGAAGATCTAAGTGTCTGAATGTTTTGTGTTGCATTTTCTACCTTAACTTTGAAATATAATTACTTGTTAGCTGCATTTCTTCCTAATACCCAGAAGAATAATGTATGTGTTCTGACATTATTGGGTACGTGCACAGATAAAAATTTGTGAGATTTTTACACACACACACACACACACACACACACACACACAGTAGCAGTGCTAGTTTTGTGCTTATTTCTACAAACAGAAATACATTATGCAACACTACTACTGCCATAACAGATCAGTGACTGTTATTTAGCAGTGGTCAAACAACAAGAAGGGTAAGTCACTTTTATTTATCTTATTGAGGAGTAACCCTGTCTCTGATTTCACAGAACTTCCGTAATTTTGCTCATAGTTTTGCTCTGTTCTTCATAAAAAGATTGATTTATTGGTAAATCATTAAGGATTACAAACAGTCAGTAAATCCAGACATCAGAGCTTTATACTACTTATTGTCCAAAAAGTGCAGGTTGTTGCAAAATGTATTATTCTATTAACTTTTTTAAGTGAATTAAAGTAATGTTTAAAATGTTTCTGATTTTGAACCTTTAGTTTGCTATTATTTTTGGCTTTGCCCAGAATTCTTGATCAAAGAGTTATAATATCTGGTTCTGCCAGCATTTATAAAATTACCCTGAAAGAGAAAAATATTTGTGTAGTTCAGAAGCATCAGCACTTCTTGAAATTCAAGGTATGCGCTGAGATCAGTCACTCTGGGCTGTTGATCTCTCTAGTGCTTACCTTGTTCATGTTCATTATCAGCTTTATCCTAACAGGGTCACATCATAGACTTGCTCAGATTAAAGAGTGTAATCAGGAAATTAATAAATTTTTTCCTCCTAATTTTTCCACAAACAGCAGCAGCTTTTATGAGTCCACCACATAGTCAAGGATGATTAAGGGGGCCCTTCTACAGCCACATGTATTGCAGGTACCTAAAGCTGGCCATGTTAGTTTTAGTAGAGAGAATGTCCACCAGCAAAGTTTATGCCAGGAGCACTATGTCAGTGGTAAAATATTTAATGGAATTGTGAAGCCTGTTACTTGATAAAACACTGATGTTCATCGTGCATACAGCTGCAGTCATCACACTTGTGGTTATCTGCCGTCAGGCGGGTCCTCGGTCGGCCGAATTCCAAAGTCTAGGTCCGGCATCGGTTGTTGTCGCTTCTTCCCTGACGTCATTGCAGCAGGGGTATAAAAGATCTTGTTCTTAGGGGTATAGAAGAGGCAGCCGATGCCATTTTCTTCAGTCTTTCTTGCCGCGCGGTGCCCGAAGCAGAAGCAGTTCGCAAGTGCCGGTCGGCCAGCTCCTGAGATTTACGAATAGTATTTCAGCCGAAGTCTTCTTTAAAGCTAAGTACCCGTTGAAACTTTTCTTGCCTCAGACCGATGTCAGACAAAGTTAATAATTGCATTTCTTGTGGGAAGCAAATACCGCATAAGGATTTTCACTCTTACTGTATACCTTGCTTAGGGCCAGACCAAGTTGTCTCGGCCTGCCGTTTTTGTGCTAGGTTTCACAAGCGCACTATTAAGCGCCGGGAGGAGTTTGCCCTTCATTATTTTGGCAAAAAATTTAATTATATCATGTCGTCGGATGCACCGACGCCCGTTTTAGGCAAAAAATGCAAGGATAAGGACAGACATCCGAGGCCTGCTCCGAGTACTGAGATCACGCTTAGGCCGACTACCGGTTCTCCGGTTCTCAGTGAGGCGCCTACGCAGCCCCTGACTACCGATGAAACTACTTTACCGGCGATTTCATTACCCGAAGTCTCAGGATCCTCTGTCTCCATTCCCTCTGCAGATACCGACGCCACTCTTGGCGGGGAAATCGAAAATTTAGCGAGGCCTGCCATTTCTGAAGGCGTTTTCAGGCCTACCACCTCCTCTATTAAATTGTTCACTAAATCTAAAGCTGCAATGAAAATTAAAAAACAGGGTCCTCAGAACCCCTCTCAAGGCCCCATGCCTGAAAAACAGATGCTTAAAATGGCTGAGGATTTGATTATTCTCATCAGGGGTTCTCAACCCCCCTCAGACAAAAGACCCAGGTTGGAGGAAGACTACCCTTCCTCAGACCAGGTTTCTATTACCTCAGACCATTCTGAGGACCAGGATTACGCCTATTCCCTGTTTGAAGACTCTGATGCTGAGGAGTCTATTCCCATCAGTCCCCCCCCCCCGAGGACTACTCTTTTGGGGGAACCCTTCATACATTGAGAGAGCACTTCCACTGGGAAGGCCAAGATTACTCAGATTCCAAGAAAAGGCTCAGGGAATTTCTTCTACTTCCCCAGCATAGGCCCCTTGCTAATCCTCCTGTCTTAGATATTTTGGATGATGTGTAGGCAGAAGCCAGTCTTAATCCAGACTCATTACCTCTAGCAAATAAAGCAAACGATGCAGAAGCACAATGATAGATAAAGAGATAACACACCAATTATATTAGTAATGTGTCATGTATAAATGTATATATATAATTTTTTTTTTTATTTAATTATCAAAAATATTTACTAATATATTGAATGTATTAAATATATTAAATAATTCATCAAATACCTAATTCTAAATTAAGACCAAAAGGTTTCAAAGTATTGAACTTCAAAATGAGCTTCAGAAGTGTTTAGCAACTGGAATGACTAAGTTTAATTCCTAATGTCCAAAAATGCTCTAAAATTCTGACTGACTCTCATCATTTTTTTTTGTATACCATATATATGTTATTGTAACTATAGTAACAGTAGTATATAAGCAAGTAATGGATTTACAATTAAAAATAGTGCTTGGGTTATGGTTAATATTATTTAATATGATTGACATATGATTATTCTATCACATAACTGCATGAACCACATCTAAATGATCTCACATTAGTAGTGTAAAGTTTTTTTTATTATTATTTATTATTTAGTATTTTTTTTTAAATTTTTTTTTTTTTTGTAAAGCGTTGTGTGATGAGGAAGGAGAGCTCACCTATAGAGTCATCCTCATAAACCAGGTACAAAATCTTTTAATTAAAAATATTCTCTCCTATCTTTTGTTTTTTTGTTAAATAATCCATTTCAAACTTTCTTTGTTGCTTGTATGCTTATTTATTATTATTTATTCATACTTTTCAGCTTTTTTTTTTTCATACCCTTTTTCACATAATCTTAGAAACACCTCATTTTAACATATAATCCAACTCAGATTCTATACTAGTATGCTGATAAATTCTTTTAAATTCCCTTTCCTGTAGGGTCTAAATTCAATAATATTATTTCTTTTGAGTGTTACTGATGTGAGACACTAAACCTGTTAAGATAAGTAAAATTTTAAGGGGTCCCCATTAAGTTAATTGTTTTTCTCTCTACAAAAAATTTTTAAAATTTTAACTGTCTCTTTTAAAGTACTTTTTGAACTATTTTTTGCAATGAAGAAATCATTTTTTTCATTTCATGAGATTTTTTGATTTCGTTTGATCAGTAAAAAGTTTGTTTCCCACTCCTCAAAAGGTCAGATTCATCATCTGAAAAAAAATTCAAATAAAAGCAAACGATGCAGAAGCACAATGATAGATAAAGAATTATTTTTCAAAGACCTGGTACCGGTACAATTCGCTTCAAAGGATCACAACTCAATGCAACACATATATGCATCAATTAGATCAATCAATCAATTAATTATATAATTAATTATCAAAAATATTTACTAATATATATAAAGGAGAGTATCGTCTCATTACCTCTAGCCCCTGTTAAACCAGACAGATATTACCGGGTTCCTGATTCTCACCTATTCCTTTATAAAAGCCATACTGCTGACCCAGAAACAATTTCACAGGGTCCCAAGGGGATTAAGGCCTCTACTGCTAAAAACCCTTTACCTTCAGAGAGAGATTCCAGAGCATTAGAAAGGTGGGGGAAAAAGGTGTATACATCAGCCACTTTAACCATGAGGGCATTAAACTGTCAATTTCATATGTTAAAATACCAACAGTTCTTGCTATCTCAGCTGAAAAGCAAAATGACGCAAACAGAACAACCAGACTTGAAAGAGTTGCAGGATTTGTTGCATGGAGCAGAACAAGTGGGGAAACATACCTTGCAGTGTGGTTTTGATGCTTTAGAGGCCTCATGTAGAACTGCAGTCACGGGGTCTGTCATATGTAGACATGCTTGGCTCAAAGAGCAAACTTTACCAGATCATGTCAAAGCAAAGTTGTTAGATGCACCACTACAAAAAGATGTATTGTTCGGTGTTAAAGCTAAGGAGGTACTAAAGAAAATGGAGGAAAAAGCGAAATTTATGCAAACAGTTAAAGATTTCTTGCAGGTGCAGCCTCCACGCTTCAGCAGAAACTGGCCTTCAAAAAATTGGTCCTTTCCAGCCACGGACAGACCCCAAAGGGACAGATACAGACGCCCAAGGAGTAGAGGACAACCTCAAGGATCTTACAGAGCTAGACAGTGGCAAACACCAGCCCCAAGAGGTGGAGAAGATAGACCACAGTCATTTAGAAAACAGACGCAATGACTTTCCCCTATGCCTGCCAAACAAAGCTACAGTGGCAGCACCTTTGGGCGGAAAACTGGCCTTATTTTCAAAAAACTGGCACATTGTTACAAAGGACAAATGGATTTTGGATATTATAGACAGAGGCTACAGGTTCCACTTTCACACCCTTCCAAAAATGAGAGGCATGCCAAACCTGCCACAAAATCAGTGGGCAGAGGCACAAAGGCAAATTAACGCTCTCATGGATGAGAGCAATTCAAGAGGTACCTGCAAAAGAACAAGGTCAAGGTTTTTATTCAAGGCTATTTCTGGTACCAAGGAAGGACAAAGATTGGAGACCCATCTTAGACCTATCTATTCTAAACATATATCTAGAGGTACCAAAATTCAAGATGCTCACATTACAGCAGCTTCTTCCCATGCTGGGCAAGGAGTCTTGGCTGGTAATGTTAGACCTCAAGGAGGCATACCTGCATGTCCCTATCAGACAAGATTGCAGAAGATACCTCAGATTTCTTGCAGGTTCAACCCATTACCAATTCTCTGCATTGCCCTTTGGCTTATCTACTGCACCCAGAGTGTTTACGAAATGCCTGGCATCAGTAATTGCCTTCTGCAGACAACGAGGAATCCAAATCTACCCATATCTGGACAACTGCCTGATCCAAGCAGACCGCAAGGACATTCTATTGCAACATCTGGCGTTTGTAATAAAACTGTTAAACTGCCTGGGGTACACAGTGAACAAAAAGAAATCAAAACTAATACCTTCTCAACAGATAATTTTCCTGGGTGCCAGCTTAAACACAATGACCCAGATGGCCTACCTCACGCCAGACAAATAAGGTCAACTGTCTCAAGACTTCAACAGAATGGCAACTTTAACCAGGCTAACTGCAAGGACAATCCTGCAGGCTCTGGGGTTCATGGCATCTTGTATCCTACTAATACCATTTGCAAAGTTGCATATGAGGAAACTACAATGGTACCTAAAAAACTTATGGTCTCAACACAGCCACAGCTTGGAAACAATTATACCACTCATTCCATGCCTTCAAAAGGAATTTTTGTGGTGGGCTCAAGCATGCCAAAGAAACACGGGTCTTCCTTTCTGCATACCACAAGCAACTCAAATCATCACAACAGACGCCTCAGACTACGCTTCGGGAGCACACATGGCAGGTCAGTGTATTCAGAGAAAATGGTCCCAAAAAGAGATGCACCTACACATCAATCAAAAGGAGATGCTAGCCGTGCAAAATGCTCTTATGACCTTCAAAGACCTACTGCATCCATGCCAGCTATTAATAAGGACAGACAACACCACAGCCATGTGGTACATAAACAAACAGGGGGGGAATGCATTCATACCCCCTGTGCAGACAAGCCATGACCCTGTGGAACACAGCACTGGAATTACAAATTCAACTACAGGCACAATTCCTGCCAGGGAAGTAAAACACACTGGCTAGACAACTTAAGCAGAAATATGACAGACCCACACGAATGGAAGTTGCATCCTCAAGTCTTTTCAAAGATAACTCAGGCATGGGGACAGCCAGATGTAGATCTATTTGCTACCCACAAAAATTACCAGTTGGAGAAATTCTGCTCAAGGACCTATCATCCACAGGACTGGAAAGTGGACGCACTCTCTTTCAATTGGACAACATTGACAGTCTATGCCTTCCCGCCTCTACCTCTACTGGCCAAAGTCCTATTAAAAACCAGAGCAGAGAGGCCACAAATGATTCTCATTGCTCCAGACTGGCCATGACAGCACTGGTATCCTCTCCTAAAGAGCCTGTCACACTCACTACCATGGATCCTTCCACAAGTTCCTCTTCTTTTGTCCCAGCACAATTACAAGACCCTTCACAGCCAGCTCAGAACTCTAAATCTAGCTGCATGGCGAATACCTTAATTTGCCAACAGATTCTCCTCTCCAAGGAGGTACAGGATGTCATCTTGGAGGCCAGGAGACCCTCTACTAGAAAAACCTACTCCGCCAAATGGAAACAATTTTGTTCCTGGAATCAAGCTATGGGTCCGAATCCTTGGGTAATAAATATACCTCAGATTTTACAGTACCTAGCTGAGATGTTAAACAGTGGCCTTTCCTTCTCTTCCATCAAGATCCATGCTTCAGCCATTTCAGCACAGTACAATATGGATCTTCCTTTATTCTCACATCCTCTTTTAAGGCAGTTCCTCAGAGGGGCAAAAAATATACACCCCCCACGGAAACCACCAGCTCCAGCTTGGGACCTCAACTTTGTATTGGAGAAGCTAACACTGCCTCCTTTTGAGCCGGCTGCTACAGCAGAGCTACAATAATTGTCATGGAAAACAGCCTTCCTTCTGGCTATTACCTCAGCACGTAGGGTTTCGGAGCTACAGGCCCTCATGGCTGTGCAACCATTCATCATTTCCCATCAGGACAGGGTTTCCTTATGAACCAACCCTACCTTCATGCCAAAGGTAGTATCCAGTGTGGCTTTGAATCAGACTATTCATTTACCTACCTTTCATCCAAATCCACAGAACCAAGGAGAGAGGCTTCTGCATTCCTTGGACATTCACAGGCAACTTCGTTATTACTTGGACAGAACAAAGTCATTCAGAAAATCTGAGCAGCTCTTTCTGTCCTATGCTGCAGGTGCTCAAGGAAAGGCTATTTCCAAACAGACTATTTCAAAATGGATAGCTCACTGCATATGCTATTGTTATTCATTGCATGGAAAATCAGTGCCTGTATACATCAGATCCCACTCCACCAGGGCTACAGCTACCTCAGCAGCTTTCCTCAGGGGGGTCCCTACCAAGAACATTTTGGAAGCAGCAACTTGGAGTTCAGTGCACACTTTCTCCAAGCACCACCACCTTCCACTATACTCAAAATCTAGAGCGGGCTTTGCCACAGCAGTCCTGCAGGGCATTCTAGCCCCTCCTAATTCCGCTTAGTACCAGCCACCCTTACTTAGCTTTGGGATTCAACCCAAGTGCGATGACTGCAGCTGTATGCACGATGAACATAGTACAGTTTTGTACCTACCATAAATGTAGATGTTCGAGTGCGCATACAGCTGCAGTCCAGGTTACCCTCCCTCCATCCCCTCTTAGGACAGGGCTTATGCCAAACACCCTTATCATACAACCTATTTGGGGTATTCCTTTATGGTGTATTTGCTTGCAACTACTGTTTTGATTTATCTACTTATGTATGTTTGCATAACATCATGTTTTGCCTTCCTTTCTGGGGGTACCGGACATCTGGGGCAAGAAAAACTGAAGAAAATGGCATTGGCTGCCTCTTTTATACCCCTGCCGCACTGACGTCAGGAAAGAAGCGACGACAACCGACGCCGAACCTAGACTTTGGAATTCGGCCGACCGAGGACCCGCCTGACGGCAGATAACCCCAAGTGTGATGACTGCAGCTGTATGCGCACTCTAACATCTACATTTATGGTAGGTACAAAACTGTACTTTACTATAACTAGAGATATCTTTGATTGTTAAAGGAGATATAAATGAGTTATTACCCACCTTGTTAAGTATTTAAGATTGCTGTAGTAGATTTCTTTGGTTTCACAGACATGATACAAAATGTCAAGATAAAATAACTTGCTGTAGTTGGGGGCCCCCAGCGGCCACAGGGTTCACTGGTGCCTAAAGCCAGCTATGTCTGTAGGTGGACAGTGAGCTCCCCCTGTCTACACTAAGTCTTGGATTGATGTTAGTGTGTCTGTCCTGTCTAACAGAGAGAGAGAGCAAGCAAGCAATCAGTCTGTGTAGCAGTTTCAGTTCCGGTCCTCTTATGTAGTCCTCCCCCCAAGCCCAGTTCATGTTTAAATGTCAGTTGGTGCCATATATAAATGCCTCATTTATTTAGTAACCATCAAGCTTATCATTTGTTCATTATTGATTTGTCACTCACATTTTTCATTGTTTAATACTTTACAGTTAATTGCACAATTTATATTTTACTTTTATAGCTGAATAGCATAAGATGTATTTTACAGCTCTTCTTTTACTAAAAGTATTACATTAGTTATCTTTTAATTATTTCCAGGTTATTCCTTGTCATCAGCGAGATGCTTTGTATTGTCTCCATGAAAATGGCTGTATAACATTTCGAGTACGCAGATCAGGCAATAGTACTGCTGTTGTACAAAGTGATGACCAAGGTGAGATAAAGAATAAACAGAACTGAGATATCATTTTTTGTTTTGTTTGCAATACTTGTTATCTTTTTTTATGCTAAACCATTTTCCATAACGCAGGAGGCATACGACTAAGTCAAGCACAGTTGTTTTATTTTAGTTACAGAAAGACTAAATATTGCTGCTACTATTTTAGCAAGCTAAATTAGATAATTTTATCTGCTGTCCTTCCAGAATAGTGAGCTGCAGTTCATTATATACAGGTATGCATCTGATATTTGACTCAAGCATACTTCTAAAGCATACATCTCTGAGAAATTGTACTGCAATAGCCTATATCTTTAGGAGTTAAAAGGGCATTGATATTTGGACTTTACTGGAACTTGTTGCTTGGAGCACACATGACTATCTTCCCATGCACTCCCTCACTTAGTCACTCACTGAGATGTGTGCGTACACATACACAAAAACATGCCACTCTAGGCCAGTGGCTGCATAAAGCTTAGCAGCTCTAGTCTTTTTCCCATGCAGTCTGTAATTTGTAGTTTAACTTGATAAATGATTAACAATGTGTTTTAGTTAATTATATATTTCATTGTCTGCAAGTGCTGTGAATGTCACCAGGTTCATGGCATGAAATCTATGAATTCTTCATCGTTGTCTCAAAAGTGTTGCTGAAACACAAAGGGCAAGACAAAAAATGGTTTGGTGTCATGGTTTTTCTTAGTAGTAAGTTAGATAGGCAGTCGTAAGTAGCTTTGCTTTATTGAAAATGTTAATCAGTGTGATATTGTTCATATGGATCACTGTTGCACTTGTAACATTTGTAGAACACAGATGAGGTTCAGTGTCTATCCTGAATTCCCAGTCTTTGAATTCTGTATCACCGTCCCCCAGCCGGGCTGGCCACTCCTTCCTTTGGGCATAACTGTGCTCCAGGTTTATGAGGAATCAACAACTCTGTCTTCATTTATTTATTTCTTACTATGTTATCGTGTCTGTCGTCGGTACTGCTACAAGGTATCTGGGCGCTCTGTGGGTTTGGCTGTAAGTGCTGTTTTTGACCACATTTGCAGGCATCTGTAAGCATTAAGGTGGTTAATTCTTCCCTGATAGAGAGAGTAAGTATGCATCTGGGTGCCAAATTCACAGTAGATGCTTCCATTCACAGTCTGTTTTTGTTTAGTGCCTTATAACAGTATGTCCTGTTGTAGTTTTAGTGCGATATTTAATAAGAAAACCCATAAGAGAAGATAGGAACTTCTCCAGGTCTGCATTGACAAAAAGAGATAGAAACACATTCCTGCCATGCTGCAGTACTGGATGTCCCTCAGCAGAGAAAGCATATGGATAAGCAAACTCACTGAGAGTAGAAATTGTTGATTGGGGCCTACCAAGGCTTCTAGCAATGCCCCTTGGAAGGTCATCAATGCAGTCAGTAGCTTGCAGATTCTGTTGAACAAGTTATCTTCTCTCAGTCCAGACACAGGTTCCCAGGCATCTGCATCAGATGTTTATTTTGTTGTTACAGCACATAAATCAGTTACCTTGTTTCTTACTTCAGGTGACTTATTGCCTAATCTCCAGATACAGTTATAGTTTATTTCCTGTTATGCCTGCTGTTATGCAGCAGAACACTGTTATGAGTTGGTTGAGAGAAGAAGGCCTGTCCCATGGTGGTTTCATCTATAAGGCTGGTATTGTTTTCATAAGAAATAAGATTTGTTCCACTTGAATTACCCGTATTTAAGGAATAAGATGTAAAGCTAGTTGTTGATAGATAGTTGTTTTTAATACTTCAGCATTACTTTTTGACTGGAGTGTGACTAACCATCTCAGTCACCTAGTTTTGTGTTTGTGTATTTACTGAATTGTGTTTTTTCTTAAGACTGCTGACAGTTGTTTCTGTGTTCTAACAATATTGAGAATGGAAAGCATTTGAAATGTATTTGTTTATTTATACATTTGTTAACTTTTCCGGCATTACCCATGACTTAGAGGCAAGAGAAAGACAGTATTTAATGAGAATCCAAGTACAGTTACATCACTAACAGGAATGACAAACAATTTTCAGTAGTACAATGATAACTTTTAGGCCTGTAATATTATTAGTAGCCAAAAAAAGCACAGCATTGGTAGCAGTGGCTGGAACGCAAGTAATGATACAGTTCACATCAGTGGAATTCAGAACTTTTATATTTTCAGAATCAAGCTGAGTAGAATATATGTATTATAGCTATAGGGACGAGATGATTTCTCAATGTACAGTCATATTTTTTTAGACAGAATGTGGTAATCCAGCAGTGAACTCACAGCCATACTTTCACACACTTCAGGTAAAAGATAAAGAACCGAGGTATTTTTAAAGGCTTAATAATTTTTTATGCTGCTTATGCTGTATTGAGTAGTGTCAGACCTATATTTAAATCATGGGGAAGAGCTTCAGAATTTGCATCAGTTGGACCAGCTTCTGTACTCTGGATTAAAAAATATTAGTTCTAAAGAGAAATTGATAAAAAGCTAATGTTTATGTTTGCCTTCTTTTTGGATCTCTTTGCTAAAAATAAATTGTGTGTGTGCTGGGTACATCTCCCTCACGGTTCTGAAGTATATTCACAGTTCATCAGCCTAAAAGCAATAGTATCCTGTAACTGTGCAGGCTTTTCCTAGTGACTATCCCTGGGAATCGAATTTTAGCAAGTTTTGGAGTGGTCCTTTAGCTTCAACAGTATTTGCACTTACTGTGATGGTTAGCTTAATGAAACACTGTGGCATAGTATGAGGTACAGATTCATAGGTTCATAGGTAGGTACTAGGCTATTGACCCTAGGGCCTATATAAGCCTAGCCAAAGGTACCCTGGCTTTTGCCACCCAAGAAAATTATTTTCCTGTGCCACTGTCGAGCAGAGCCACAGAAGTGATCCCTGGGGTGAATTTCCTATCTCCCATCCAATCATCAAGATTTTTCTTGAACAGTGCTAATGAGGAGCTTTGTTTGATATAGATAGGTAGTTTGTTCCAGAGTATGGGAAGTCTCTGGGATAGGAATATATCCCTCCAGCATGTTCTGTTTATTGTGGTGATGAGGTTTAGGTCCCTAGAGCATGTAGCTCATAGGGATTGGGATTTCTTTAAGTGGAGCATGTCTAAAAGCTCTGGGTTTGACATAGCTTTGTGTGTTAGGCAGAGATCGCCTCTGAGTAGGCGATATGTAACAGAGTAAAGCTGCAGTTTTTTTTAGATGGTCTGCATAGGGCATCTCTTTGAGGCCGGTAATCCTCTTTGTGAGGTATTTCTGTGGCCTTTCCAGTTGTTGTAGATGTCTTGTGAGGTACATACCAAAATTGTACTCTATAATGGGTCTAATGAGTGACGAGTAGAGGGGAACAATGACCTCTTTTTTCCTGGATGAGAAACCTTTTGTGATGAGGTGTGCCACATAGAAGGATTCCCTGACTACTGTGGCGATGTGATTATCAAAGGAGAGACTACTGTCCACCTGTGTCCCAAGGTCTCGTATCACACTTTCAGTGTTAAGTAGACTACCACCTATGTGGTAGTTCATGGGTACTGAGTTTTTACCAAAAGGAATGACAATGCACTTTTTGGCATTGAGCTTGAGGTCATGGCTTTGACACCAGGCATCTGTCTCAGCAAGGTCCTTTTGTAGGATGTCCACATCTTTTGGAGTTTTGATTATGGCTCCTAGTTTGCAGTCATTTACAAACTTCATTAGCCAAAGACCTTCTTTGTTGGCCTGTACTTCAGAGAAGTATATACCAAACAGGAGAGGACCCAGGACTGAACCCTGTGGTACTCCACTTGTCACTGGTCCGAAGCTGGATTTGGAGTCTGCTACTATCACAGTGTGGGTTCTGTCAGTGAGCCAGTTGGCAACCCATCTTGTGACATAGGGATTTATACCTAGTTTAGTGAGTTTATCTATAATTCCAGAGTGGGGGATGGTGTCAAAAGCCTTGGCGAGATCTAGATAGGCTTTGTGAACCACCTTACCCTCATCAATGCCTTTGGTGACTGCTTCAAAGAAGTATATCAGGTTTAGGAGACATGATCTGCCTTTTACAAACCTGAACTGGGTGGGGTCCTGAGTTTGGAGATTACCAATGTCATTGTTTATAAGTTCCATGATGATATGCTCCATAGCCTTGCAGACCAGGCTCATTAGGCTAATGGGGTGGTAGTTTCTGGGGTCTGTGGAGGCTCCCCCTTTGTGGAGTGGGATAACTGTCACTGTGCGCCATTCAGTGGGCACATAGCTTGAGGTGAGGCTATGATTGAACATGGTACTTAGGTTGGGTGCCAGTTCGTTCTGTAGTTCATGTAGAACACAGCCTGGGATGTCGTCAGGTCCCATGGATGCTGTGTTCTTGGCTTTGGATAGTGTGTTTTTTACCTGTGCAGCTGTGATTACAGGAACTTTGCATTCTTCTGGTATAGAGATGGGCCCTTTAGGGGATGACAGAGGGGTAAAGTTAGCACTGAACCTATCTGCCAGGATGTTGGCAATATCCGTTAGTTCTTTATATTTAGTGCCATTGTGCTGTAACTCAGAGCAGATCTGAGTGTTGCCATTGAGATTCTTGACATAGCTATAGAATGCTTTGTGGTTGTCTTTAGAGTCAGTGGCGATTTTGTTTTCATAACTAGCTTTGGAGGATTTTATGATAGATCTCAGCTTCTTACTGAAGCTGATCAGGGAGGTTCTCCAATCATGGGATTTTACTCTTTTTTGCAACAGTTTCTTTCTTCTGTTGTAGAGTTTGTTTATGGCAGGGGACCACCAGATTGGCTTCCTTTTTTTGGAGGATAGCATATTGGTTCTGTTAGGGATTGCACGATCCATGCACTCATGTAAGTGCTTATAAAGTGCATTTGTGTAGGATTCAGCAGTCATACCTCTATTGTCCGTCAGCATGGGTGTCGTGAAGTTTGACACTTCTGTCTTAAGAAGCGTGAAGTTGGCTTTGGAGAAATTTTTTACTGTGGTCTCCCTAATGGGGGGTGGGGGAGGGATGTGGATGTCTAGGGTGATTAGCTTATGGTCGGATCTGACCAACGAGGAATTGACCTCTGTTGTGGAGCACCGGTTGCCCATGTTGGTAATAACCAGGTCTAGGATATTGCTGCCCCTGGTGGGGGTGTGGATAAGTTGATCCATGGCATTGGAATTTATGAATTCCAAAAAACGTTGAGCACGAGAGTTGGTACATCAGTAGTTTTCCCAGTTAATGGTAGGGTAGTTGAAATCACCCATTATTAGGGTGTTTAGTTGTACCCTAATATTTTCCAGTGTATTAAGAAATGAGGAGTGGGAATCCTGGGGCATGGTGGGGGATCTGTAGCAAGCTACAATTTGAATTGCAGTCTTGCCCAGAGTTAGTTGCACTTGGATAATCTCAGATGCATTATGCTGAGCAACTAGCCTGGAGGTGTGGATATCCTTAATGAATATGGACACGCCTCCACCTTTAGTGTTTCGGTCCAGGTTAGGTGGCTGAAAGGTGTGGTATGAATTATAGCCTGGTAATGCAGGGGTACTCTCTGGAGCCTTGAACCAGGTCTCTGTCACTGCACAGATGTCGATGTTCTCCATTTTAAGGAGTACCTCGAGAGAGTGCATTTTGAGGTTTAGACTTCTAGCATTGAGTAGCAATACCCTCAGATTCTTCTTGCCTGTACCTGTTAGGGTGGTGAATTTGTCATTTGAACCTTGCCTAAAAAAGGCACTATAGGGGTGGCTAGAGCCTTAGCCAGTATCCAGAATCCCAGGGGCGACAGGTGCAGGCCATCTCTGGCAAAGCATTGTGACTTGTTGATCATGTCATCCCAGGCAGACAGATACTGGATCTCCTTAGGGGAAGCAGACATTATGATGAGAAACAAGCAGCAAATATATCAAATAGCTCACAGTGGCAGTATTGAGCATCTCAAAGACAAGTTCCAGTCTCTAAGAGCTGAGGTACTTCCTGTATACTACCCTGCACAATCAATGTCAGCTTGTGTTTGAGAATAGTTGGTTAAAACTGGATTGTGCAAGGTGAAGAAAAAGTACATTTTTCTTTATTTCAGTAGTTTTTACTAGCAGATGCTGTTTTATTCAGAGTTACGTGAAGGAAACTACTTTTTGAATCAGTGTTTGGTAACAAAGTAAAGTTTATTGAACATGACGACTACTTTCATTGATGACCTAGTAGATGTTCTTCGTGTTTCACTGTTGCAGTCATCACACTTGGATTATCTGCCTGCAGGTAGCCCTCAGTCAGCCAGAATACCAGAGTCTTGGGATTTCTGAGTTGGATGCTGTTGCTTCTCCCATGACATCAGGTCGTCAGGGGTATAAAACAGGCAGCCGACTGCATTACATCAGTCTTTCTTGCCAAGAAGGAGCCCGAAGCAGAAGCAGTTCACAAGTGCTGGTTGGCCGCTACCTGAAATTTTCATTTTTCGAGTTTCAAATCTGAAGTCTTCTAACGCTAAGTACCCCGTTGGGGATTCTTTTTTCTTGTTTAACCGATATCAGAACAAGTTAACAATTGTCTTGCCTGTGGAAAGCAAGTACCTCACAGAGATTTTCATTCTTTCTGCATCATCTGTTTAGGCTCAGACCACAACGTTCCTCGCTGTCAGTTTTGTACCTTGTTTAACACCTGAACCATTCACCAGTCTATTTTTGTCACTAAATTATTTCGCTCTTGTTTTCTGTATTCCGAAATGGCTTCGATAAGCCATCCAACTACCGATCTTCCAAAAAAGTGTAACAATAAAGACAGAGACAGACCGCATAGGTCCAAAACTGCCGACGATACTTCCGTTAAGCTGGTTGCCAGTCCGCTGGTACTCAGTGAGGCACCTTTGCATCCCCTGATGCCTGCTTCTACAGATTTGCAGGCCTCTGCTGAGACTGATTCGGAGTTTGGTATGCCGCAAGATGCTTATTCTACTATGGAACCTGTGGATGTCTCTACCTTGGATGGGTCCAGAGCCACTGTGCAGGCACCGGCTTCCGTGGGTGTATTCTGACCTACCGATGTTCGCATTAAACTGACAACTTAGTTTTCAGCTAAAAGTACTGAGTTTCTCAGACCCAGAGTATGCACTACGCCGAGAAAACCGATGACCAAAGCGCATGCTCAAGCTCCCATGCCACAAAAACAAACGCTTAGAATTGCTGAAGACCTTATCACCCTAATCAGGGGAAGTCAGCCTTCTACAGACCAGAAGTCAGATGACTCTGACCTTTCTGATTACCAGGACATACCCTTATCAACCTTTGAGGATTCAGATGCAGAGGAATCCATTTCCTCTGCCTCCCCTCCAGAGGATTTTTCTTTTGGTGAAACCTTGCATACTTTAAGAGAGCATTTCCGCTGGGAATGCCAGGACTATCATCAGTCCAAAAAGAGACTCAGAGAATTTTTAGAGTTGCCTCAGCACAGGCCTCTAGCTATATCCCCTGTCCTGGATGTTGCAGATGATATCTTCATGGAATCCAGTCTTACTCCCGACACTTTACCACCGGCCCCTAGAAAACCTGACGGGTACTGAATCCTACTGGGATCCAGAGACCATTTCCCAGGGACCTAAAGGTATTAAGGCTACTACAGCCAAAAATCCTACTCCTTCAAACAGGGATTCCAGAGCTTTATACAGATGGGGTAAGAAGGTATATACCTCTGCAACTCTTGCCATCCAGGCATTGAATTGCCCAGTTTCACATGTTGAAGTACCAGCAACATATTATGGAACTAATTAAACAAAAAATGGTGTATTTCCAGATTGTGCAGAAAATAAAAATTTACAAGAGTTCATGCATTCTGCAAACCAAGTTAATAAGCATATTTTGCAGTGTGGCTTTGATGCCCTAGAAGCATCTTGCAAGTCTGCAGTCACTGGGTCTGTACTGAGAAGGCATGCTTGGCTGAAGGAACAAACCTTGCCAGACCATGCCAATCAAAATTACTAGACACTCCTTTAAATCAGAACCGTTTGTTTGGCACCAAAGCATAAGAGGTTCTTAAAAAGATGGAAGAAAAAAGCTAAATATATGCAAACTGTTAAAGAATTCTTACAAGTGCAGCCACCTAGATTCAATAGCCATTGGCCTTCTAAAAAACGGTCCATTCCAGCCCCTTCCTGGCCTTCTCAGTCCAAAAACAGGGGAACCAGACCACCAAGATTACAGTCTCAGGGTATGCAGAGTTCTAAACAATGGAGTGTTCCCACCTCAGAAACAGGGAGTGGTAAGCCACCCCCTTATGGAAAAAGTTCACAATGACTTTTCAATTATCCTTCCCAGTCCTGCCCGACTACTCACACCCCTAGGAGAAAAACTTGCCCTTCATGTCAAAAACTGGATGTCCATTACTCCGGACCAATGGGTTCTAAACATTGTATCCCAGGAGTACAGATTCTACTTCCATTCACTGCCAACCCCAAGCAGGTTTTCAGACCTTCCTCCAAACCAGTGGGCAGAGGCTCAAAAGCAAGTACTTTCCCTACTCAATATCAGGGCCATTCAACCTGTTGCACTACAACAAAGGGGACAAGGTTTCTACTCCAGACTGTTCCTGGTACCCAGGAAAAGAGGGCTCTTGGCGCCCTATCCTGGATCTATCAATTCTCAACACTTTTCTGGTGGTCCCAAAATTCAAAACGCTTACACTGCAACAGCTTCTCCCTATGCTAGCCAAGGATGCGTGGTTAGTCACCCTAGACTTAAAAGAAGCTTATCTGCACACCCCCATAAGGGAGTCTTGCAGGAAATAACTACACTTTGGGGCAGGCTGTATGCACTATCAGTTCTCTGCACTTCCCCTTGGCTTATCTACTGCACCCAGAGTATTCGCAAAGTGCCTGGCTCCAGCCATTGCATATTGCAGGCAGAGAAATATCCAAATTTTCCCATCCTTGGACGATTGTCTGATTCAGGCGGACAGTCAGGAATTGCTACTTCAGCACCTGGCATTTGTAAAGAGGCTTCTAACTTCTCTGGGGTACACCATCAATGAAAAGAAATCACAACTGGTGCCCAGTCAAAACACTGTATTCCTGGGAGCAAGCATGAACACAACTTCCCAAATGGCATTTCTCACTCCAGAAAAACAGGTCTATTTGAACAACTACTTCAAACAAATGGCCACCAAAACCCAGCTATCTGCAAGGAAAATATTGCAAGCCCTAGGGTTCATGGCCTCATGCATTCTGCTAATTCCATATGCAAGACTGCATATGAGGAAACTTCAATGGCACTTAAGTCTTTGGTGGCAACATTCTCAGGACCTGGAAACAGTCACTCCTATCATACCTTGTCTAAGGGCAGAGTTCCTTTGGTGGGCAGAAGCATGCAACCACAACAAAGGGCTGCCTTTTACTCAACCCCTCGCCGTCCAAATCCTGACTACAGACACATCACGCTATGCATGGGGGGCTCACATGGCAGGCAAATGCATTCAGGGCAAGTGGAGCCCAGGACAAATCCTCCTGCACATCAATCAGAAAGAGATGTTAGCTGTACAATATGCTCTGACAGCCTTTAAACACCTAATCCTTCCAGGACAGCTGCTGATAAAAACAGACAACACCACAGTTAGGGTACATAAACAAGCAGGGGGGAACCCATTCATACCCGCTCTGCAGGTTAGCCATGGCCCTGTGGAACACAGCCGTGAGCAACCAAGTGCATCTACAAGCTCAATTCCTGCCAGGCAAACAGAATTCATTGGCAGATGACTTAAGCAGAAATCTTGTGGACCCACACAAGTGGAAATTGGAGCCCAGCAACTACAACCTCCTAATCCAGAAGTGGGGGACACCAGAGGTGGACCTCTTTGCCTTCCCCGAAAACCACCAGTTGAGCAAATTTTGCACCAGGAACCCTCACAGCAGGGCCTGGAGGGTGGATGCCTTATCCTTCAAATGGGAAAACCTCTCAGTTTATGCCTTTCCACCTCTGCCCCTCCTCTCAAAGGTACTACTCAAGATCAGACAGGACAGCCCAAGGGCAATTCTTATTGCCCCAGACTGGCCATGCCAGCACTGGTACCCATTCTTACGCAGTCTGACAACAGTGCCACCCTGGCACCTTCATCAGACACCTTCCCTGCTGTCTCAGCAGGAGGGACAGATTTTGCATCCACAGCTGCAAACCCTAAACCCTGCAGCCTGGCTTATCCCCTGAATACTGCACCAGCAACCCTCAGCAAACAGGTGCTGGACATTATTCTTGAGGCCAGAAGGCCTAGTACTAGGAAATCCTATGCTGAAAAGTGGAAAAGATATTGTTCTTGGAATCAGTCTCAAGGAAAGGACACAGCTGTGCCCTCCTTATCTCAAATCCTTGATTACCTAGCAGAGCTACTCCACAGAGGCCTATCCTTCTCCTCCATTAAGATTCATGCCTCTGCCATCTCAGCTCATTATAATACTGAGCCACCTCTATTCTCTCACCCTCTCACCAAACAGTTCCTGAGAGGGGCTAACAACTTAAGGCCCCCTAGGAGAGCACCCACCCCTGCCTGGGACCTTAACTTTGTACTGGAAAAGCTCACACTTCCCCCTTTTGAACCTGTGGCTTCAGCAGAGTTAAAATTCCTTTCTTGGAAAGCAGCCTTGCTTTTAGCCATAACCTCAGCTAGAAGAGTGACTGAATTACAGGCACTAATGGCTGTGGAACCCTTCATTATTTTCCATGCTGACAGGATTTCCCTCGGGGCTAACCCGTCCTTTATGCCTAAGGTGGTCTCCAGTGTGGCTCTAAATCAAGCCATCCATTTGCCAACCTTCTTCCCTAATCCTCAGAATAAATGGGAATGGACCCTGCACTCCTTGGATGTGCACAGACAGCTCAGGTTCTACCTTGACAGGACTAAACCTTTCAGAAAATCTGATCAGCTGCTAGTCAGCTTTGCTGCAGGGGCAGAGGACAAGGCCATTTCAAAGCAAACCATTTCCAAATGGGTAGCACACTGCATCCATTTCTGCTACAAGCACCATGGAAAACCTACCCCACAGGAGATCAGAACACATTCCACTAGGGCTACTTCCACCTCTACAGCATTTCTCAGGGGAGTCCCTACCAGGGGCATTCTGGAAGCTGCAACCTGGAGTTCTGTACACACCTTCACCAAGCATTACCACTTACCTTTTTTTTCTAAATCCAGAACTGGATTTGCTACAGCAGTCTTACAGGGCCTGCTAGCCATCCCTAACTCCTCTTGACTGCCTCCACCCTTCTTCAGCTTTGGGAATCAACCCAAGTGTGATGACTGCAACAGTGAAACACGAAGAACATAGTACAGTTGTGTACACTTACCATAAATGTAGCTGCTCGAGTGTATTCACTGTTGCAGTCCTAATTTCCTTCCCTCCAGCCCCTGTTTTTCTATATCCTTTCTACCTATCCTCTATATGGACATTTTTTATGACAGTGGTATTTACTTTCTACTAGTGGTGTTCCACACCATATACTAGCTTTCTATTTGGGAGGCTCCTGACATCTGGGGCAAGAAAAACTGATGTAATGGCATTGGCTGCCTGTTTTATACCCCTGATGACCTGACGTCATGGAAGAAGCGACAGCATCCAACGCAGAAATCCCAAGACTGATATTCAGGCCGACTGATGGCTACCTGCAGGCAGATAACCCAAGTGTGATGACTGCAACAGTGAATACACTCGAACATCTACATTTATGGTAAGTGTACACAACTGTACTTTATTAGATGTAGACAAATTGTAAAACACCATCTCATGAAGAGGGATACATGTAGAATTGTAGTATACTTAGTAGAGTCAAACTCTACCATTTCAGATGCCAAAAGCATTAGTTTTAGAGAGAAATACAAGAGTTTGTAGTACTACCTGACCACAGTTCCTTATTATTACATTTTTTCCTTCATTGTTAAAACAAAATGTTACCATTGCAGAATATTAACTGTGTCTTTTATTCATATTGTATTAAGATGTTTGAGGGCATTTTGATGCTTTGGTAATCTTTTGCTCTCGTAGACCATCTCTAACTGCCATTGTCTGAGAAATCATGACAGCTGTCAAGCTTTTTTTTTTGCGGGTTCTGTAATCTGTGTTTTTGTTTGCCTTTGGAATTTAGAAGTAGATCGTGCTAACAGAGGCTGAGGGAATTGTGCTGATCTAATTTTGGCCTTTTTATTCTTCCTCATGACTGGGTTACAGATCCGAGCCTCGGACGCATTTTTACAGACTTGGGTTCCAGCCTCAGGCTCCTCCCACTACGCTCTACACTGTACTCAACCTCCTCAAATCTCATTTGCTGCCACCGCTGAGAGACGTAGTTCCTCAGTCTTGAGTGTTCAGTAGGGTTTTGCCATTTGAATGAGTTAAGTAGGACCTGTTAAGTCTATCCTCTCTTTATTCTACCCTTTTCCCTTTGTACTTCGCCTCCCACTAGTTTTTGCTGGTGTTAGGGCTTTATTTTTTTTTTGGCACCTTATATGTTCTTTCTTCTACTGCCTTCTTAGTCTGTTTTAGATACCTCCGTTAAATTGCCCTTTTTTCTGACTGCTATTATGTCTGACAAGCCTGCTCGTTTTAAGCAGTGTTTGAAATGTGGGCATAAAATCCCACATTCCGATGCACGTAATAAATGTGTCTATTGTTTAGGTGGTGAACATCTGCTGTCGGTCTGTGACATCTATGAGAGCTCTAACCCCAGGGCCATAGCCGACAGTAGAAATAAGCTTATTCTTCAAGGGTTGTTGCCTTCTTCTTCCTCCTCTTCACCAGGGGCTCAAGCCTCCTCAAAATGTTCTCAAGCCCCTTCTGACTCTAAGAGGTGCCCTCAGAGACACCTACACAAATATCCAAACCGTCAGATGCAAAGCTATCTGACTCAAGGCCTATTTCGGCTCCTGTGGATGTGGGACGTCATCCCTCAGAGCTGACAGAAAGTGCAAGGACAGTTACTTCTCCAACATCTACACATTTCTTGGATCCTAGTTCTTTGTATCAGAGAGTCTGCAGCCAAACTCCTGATGTGTTCATTAGGTCAGTATCCCCAACCTTACTTCCAAAACTTTTGCAAACTCACGCCAGCCAGTCAAGATAAGAGTCTGTGGCTTCCTCCAGATCCTCCAAGAACCTTTCTGAGATACATGTGGACAGGTTGATGTAGAGGTTCCTCAGAGCCCAGATTCAGATGGGGGTTTTACCTACTCGCTACTCCATGCAGTCTTGGATCTGTGAGTGCTCTATTGTCCCAAGCCAGATCTCCTCCTCTGATCCAACCTACCATTTTGGAGCACCAGGATTGCAATCACCCAAGAGAATTTGAGTTGGATCCAAGGAAATTGGTTTCCTTGACTCTGACTGTTACCCTGACTGGCTCTGCACCAAGATTCTCTGATTACAGTAGGTCTCAGATCCTTGGTGTTGGCATTGGGGTCTAAGGGTAGAGGTTTGGTTCTGTCCTTATTAGAACTGTCCCTTCCCCTCAGCACTTCAGTGCTTGACAGCTCGGGTCCAAGTCTCCCTGGAGAGCTTGGATCCGTGAGTGTCCCTCCTTTTTCCTCCTCGGCTGCTTCGACTCTGAGAGGGTTGGAGAGGATGTCACCAGGTCCCTTGGCCTTCCAGGTGGTGGAAAGTGTTTTCTCTTCTTACAGACCTGACCTGTCAGATCTGCGATCCTCCCTGTCGTCCCTCATTGGATGTGACTTCTGAGCCTATCATACCTGTCTAGGGTCAGCCTGCCTCGACAAGCCTCCAAGACTTGCCCCTAGAGAAATCACCCTCTTCTTCTGATACCTCCCCTGATCATCCTGTGGAGGAGGTCCCTCGCAAGAAGACGTGCAAAAGGAGGCACATAGACTCCCGTCTGCAGTCTCTCACTGAGGACACAGACTTTAATGAGGGAGAGGGATCCCCACGATCACCACTGGAAGATGTCTCCTTTGGAGACATACTAGAAATCCTTAAACAAAGAGGTGGTTGGTCAGCCCAAAATCCCTCTTTTGAAGAGTCTGTGTTTTTGGAGGTTTTCAGGACAGGTCCATCTACGTCTTGGGTGACCCCCCTCCCAGTGGATGACCTTATTGATCTCCCGCCAGGCCTGGAAGTTGCCAGACACAATTTAACCAATACTAAAACATCCAGACAAGATGTTCTTCATGTTTCACTGTTGCAGTCATTGCATTTGGGTAATCTCTTGGCAGGTTGCCCTCAGTCGGCCTGAATTCCAAAGTCTTGGGTCCTGCGTCGGTTGCTGTATCCTCTTCCATGACGTCAGGTCATCAGGGGTATAAAACATGCAGCCAATGCCATTTTCTTTAGTCTTTCTTGCCACGCGGTGCCCGAAGCAGAAGCATTTTGCAAGTGCTGGTCGGCCGACTACTGAAATATTCGAGTTTGAGTTTCAGAACCGAAGTCTTCACTAAAACTAAGTACCCCATTGGAGAAACTTTTTTCTTGCTCCATACCGATGTCAGAAAAAGTTAATAATTGTATTACTTGTGGGAAGCAAATACCTCCTAAAGATTTCCATTTATACTGTATTCCTTGCCTAGGCCCTGATCACAACGTGCCTGGCTGTCGGTTTTGTGCTAGATTTAACCAACGCACTATTAAGTGGCGGTATATTTTTGCCTCAAAGTATTTTGGAAACAGATTTAACTACCCAGAAATGTCATTGGATAGCAATCCGACTACTGGAGTACATAAAAAACGCAAAGAAAAGGCCAGAGAAATGCAGTCGAGTTCCAAAAACCGACAATGAAGCTTCTCCTAAGCTAGTCGCCGGTACTCAGTGAGGCGCTTTCGCAGCCCCTGATACCCCCTACCTTTGAGTCGCAGGCCTCTACAGACACCCATGTGGAGTCCGGCATGCCGCAAGATACTCAAGGTATTGGACCGATGGATGTATCTCACTCGGATGGGTCCG
The DNA here is from genome assembly GCF_019279795.1 of Protopterus annectens. Classification (NCBI taxonomy): domain Eukaryota; kingdom Metazoa; phylum Chordata; order Ceratodontiformes; family Protopteridae; genus Protopterus; species Protopterus annectens. The sequence goes on along the minus strand of NC_056748.1, from coordinate 342,602,513 downwards.
GAGCCACTGAACAGGCACCGGCTTCTGAGGGTGTACTCAGACCTCAACATTTGTATATTAAACTGACGACAGCTGCAAAACCAAAGACAAAAGCAACTTCTAAAACTTAAAAAATGATGCATGAGCCACGTGCACAGGCCTCTGTGCCTAAAAAACAGATGATCAAAATGGCTGAAGACCTTATTACCTTAATCAGGGGTGCCCCCCCCCCAGATAAGAGGCCTAGGCAGGACACTCATTATGAATCTTCAGACCAAGTTTCTATATCTTCTGATTCCTCTTCTGATCAGGAATTATATCTATACCTCTCTATGAGGGTTCTGATGCAGAGGAGTCTATACCATCTGCTTCTCCTCCTGAGGATTATTCATTTGGGGAAACCTTGCATACTTTGAGGGAGCATTTTCACTGGGAGAGTCAGGATTTCTGAGAATCAAAAAAGAGGCTCAGGGATTTCCTTCTTCTCCCTCAGCACAGGCCTTTAGCCATTCCTCCTGTTTTAGACATTGTGGATGATGTGTTTTCAGAGTCAAGCCTGACCCCTGACTCTTTACCTCAGACTCCCAGTAAGCCTGACAGATATTACAGGGTCCCTGACTCACATAAATTTTTATTTAGAAACCCTGCTGCTGATCCTGAAACTATCTCACTGGGTCCAAAGGGAGTTAAGGCTTCAACAGCAAAAAATCCTACCCCCTCTGACAGATTTAAGGGCACTGGACAGATGGGGAAAAAACGTTTATACATATGCAACCTTGGCAATCAGAGCCTTAAACTGCCAGTTTCATATGCTTAAGTATCAACAACATGTTATGCAATTGCTAAAACAGAAAATGATTATGATTTCTGAATGTGCAGAATATAAAGAATTGCAGGAATTATTGCATGCAGCAGAACAGGTTGGAAAGCATACTTTGCAATGTGGTTTTGACTCCTTAGAGGCCTCCTGCAGGGCCGCAGTTACTGGATTTGTGATTAGGAGACATGCCTGGGTAAAGGAACAAAATTTGCCTGATCATGTTAAAGCTAAATTGCTAGATGCACCTTTACAGCATGATACTCTGTTTGGTATTAAGGCAGAATAGGTTTTAAAGAAAATGGAAGACAAAGCTAAGTCTATGCAAACTGTTAAAGACTTCTTGCAATTGCAGCCACCAAGATTCAGTAGACACTGGCCTACAAAGAATTGGTCCTTTCCTTTGTCAGTCAGAGCTCAAAGGGGCAAATCCAGATGCCCTAAGGGCTCCAGATACCAGGCGCAGGATTCATACAGGTCAAAGCAATGGGGCATTTCCACCTCCAAATCTGGAGGAGATAAAGCGCAAACCTACAGAAAACAGTTCCAATGACTTCCCTCTGCCTACACGAAGCACTTATCTTTTGTCAGCACCCTTAGGGGGAAAATTAGCACTTTTTGCAAAAAATTGGCAGTTAATAATCCAGGACAAGTGGGTACTAAACATAGTATCACAGGGATACAGATTCCATTTCCACACTCTGCCAATGGCAAACGGTTGGCCAGATCTGCCAAAAAATCAATGGGCAGAGGCACAGAAACAGGTTACGTCCCTCATGGATATGCGGGGCCAGTCAGCCAATACCAGAACAGGAAAAAGGACAAGGTTTTTACTCAAGACTGTTCTTGGTACCCAGAAAGGACAAGGCCTGGCAGCCAATACTGGATTTATCAATTTTGAGCACATACCTGGACATTCCAAAATTCAAAATGCTGACTTTGCAGCAGCTTCTGCCCATGCTGGGGAAGAATGCTTGGCTGGTGACATTAGACCTAAAAGAGGCATACCTGCATGTCCCAATAAGACAATCGTGCAGAAGATACCTCAGATTCAAGGCAGGTTTAATGCATTACCAATTCTCTGCACTGCCGTTTGGCTTATCTACTGTGTCCAGGGTCTTCACAAAGTGCCTGGCACCAGTAATTGCATTTTGCAGACAAAGAAGCATACAAATATATCCATACTTGGACGACTGACTCATTCAAGCAGAGAGAGCAAGGACATTCTTCTTCAACACCTGGCATTTGTGAAAAGGCTTCTAACATGCCTAGGGTACACAATAAACGAAAAGAAATCACAACTGGTACCCTCTCAGAAGATAACATTTCTGGGTGCAAGCTAGAAAACAACTGCACAGATGGCTTACCTTATGCCAGACAAGCAAAGGCAACTGACTACTTGCTTCAAACTGATGGCAACAAAACCCAATTATCTGCAAGACAAATTCTGCAGGCTTTGGGCTTCATGGCATCCTACTGATTCCATATGCAAGACTGCATATGAGGAAACTACAGTGGTATCTAAAAAGCCTATGGTGTCAACATTCTCAGGATCTAGAAGCAACGATTACTATCTTACCTTGCCTATGCCTAGAGTTCCTTTGGTGGGAAGAGGCCTTCCACCAAAACAAGGGACTACCTTTCACATCACCTCTTGCCGCCCAAACCCTAACAACAGATGCATCAGAGTATGCATGGGGGGCTCACCTGGCAGGAAAGTGCATTCAGGGCAAATGGAACCCAAGTCAAATGCACCTGCATATCAATCAAAAAGAAATGTTAGCTGTACATAATGCTCTGACAGCCTTCAAGGACCACATTATTCCAGGACAACTAATGGTAAAGACGGAAAACACCACTGTTATGCAGTACACAAACAAGCAGGGGGGTACACATTCTTACCCCCTGTGCAGACTAGCCATGGCATTGTGGAACACAGCCTTGAGCTACCAAGTGCACCTACAAGCTCAATTCCTGCCTGGAAAATTGAATACCCTGGCAGACGGACTAAGCAGAAACCTCATGGACCCACACAAGTGGAAACTGGAACCAAGGATTTTCAACATGTTGACAAGCAAATGGGGGAGCCCAGATATAGACCTGTTTGCCTCTCCCCAGAACTACCAATTGGACAAATTTTGCACAAGGACTCCCCACAAACAAGCCTGGAAAGTGGATGCTCTGTCCTTCAGCTGGAAAAAACCATCAGTCTATGCCTTCCCCCCTCTGCCTCTGCTCTCCAAGGTACTACAAAAAATCAAACAGGACAAACCAAGGATGGTTTTGATTGCTCCAGACTGGCCACGCCAACACTGGTGTACCCCTTCCTGCGCAGAGTGTCACAGCTATCCCTATGGCACCTGCCTCAGACTCCTTCCCTGTTGTCTCAGCAGAAAAAACAGATTCTGCACCTTCAGCTTCTAATACTGAAGCTAGCAGCCTGGCTAATTATCTAATCTCCCCTGTACCATCCCTCAGTAAACCTGTGATGAATATCATTTTAGAGGCAAGGAGGCTTAGTACTAGAAAATCTTATGCTGAAAAATGGAAAAGATTCTGTGCCTTGAACTAATCTCAAGGGATGAGCACAGCAGCGCCCAATTTACCTCAGATTTTGCAGTACTTAACTGAGACGCTTCACAATGGCCTGTCTTTTTCCTCCATCAAAATTCATGCCTCAGCCATTTCAGCTCATTATAACACAGAACCTCCCCTCTTCTCTCATCCACTGCTCAAGCAGTTCCTCAGAGGGGCAAAACATTTGAGACCACCCAGGAGAGCTCCAACCCCTGCCTGGGACCTTAACTTTGTTTTGGAGAAACTCACTACCTTCTTTCGAGCCAGCTACTACTGCAGACTTAAAATTTCTTTCTTGGAGAACAGCTTTCCTTTTAGCAATCACTTCAGCAAGAAGGGTATTTGAATTACAGGCCCTTATGGCAGTGGAGCCTTTCATCATCTTTCATGCGGACAGGGTGTCCCTCAGAACCAATCTATCCTTCATGCCCAAGGTGATATCCAGTGTGGCTCTTAATCAGTCCATTCATTTGTCAACCTTCTTTCCCAGTCCACAGAACAAAGGGGAATGGATTCTGCATTCCTTAATGTGCACAGACAACTTAGATTCTACTTAGACAGGACTAAACCTCAAAGGAAATCTGAACAACTGCTGGTGGCATTTGCTGCAGGGGCAGAGGGGAGGGCTATTTCAAATCAAACCATTTCTAACTGAATAGGCCATTGCATTCATTTCTGTTATAAGCACCATGGAAAACCTACCCCACAGGGGATCAGACCTCACTCCACCAGGGCTGCATCTACCTCTACAGCCTTTCTCAGAGGAGTCCCTACCAGTGACATCCTAGAAGCTGCTACCTGGAATTCTGTACATACTTTCACTAAGCATAATCATTTGCCAATTTTCTCTAAATCCAGAGCTGGCTTCACCACTGCAGTCTTGCAGGGCCTTATAGCTGGTCCTAATGCTATCTAAATTCTTCCTCCAAACCATAGCTTTGGGAATCTACCCAAATGTAATGACTGCAACAGTGAAACACGAAGAACATAGTACGGTTGTGTGCACTTACCATAAGTATAGATGTTCAAGTGTATTCACTGTTGCAGTCGTGGTTACCCTCCCTCCAGCCCCCTAACTTCTTTTGGCTATACCTCTACTTTCCTTTACTATGCTTAAAAGCTTTTTGGTGTATTTGCTTTTTTGTTGGAGGTATATCATTGTATTTTTATATTTAATTGCTTCCCATTAGGGGGGCACCTGACATCTGGGGCAAGAAAAACTGATGTAATGGCGTCGGCTGCATGTTTTATACCCCTGACGACCTGACGTCATGGAAGAAGGGACAGCAACTGATGCAGGACCCAAGAGTTTGTTAATTAGGCTGACTGAGCGCTACCTGCAAGCAGATAACACAAATGTAATGACTGCAACAGTGAATACACTCTAACATCTATGTTTATGTAAGTGTACACAACTGTACTTTCCTCTGATTTCTCTCTCTCTCTAGCTTCTTCGGACACTGCTCCATTCGAGAAAATCTATAACATGTCAATCCTTCAACTTCTTCTGGTCTGGCTCCAACCAAATCTAAATCCTTACATTTGACTATACTCTTGGAGCCGACCTGCTCAAAATCTGTCACCTCAAGCTTCAGACAAATTTTCTCCAGAACCAATGACTTCAAGGATACACTCTTTTATTTTCTGCAGGACATGCCTCAAAGGATATCCCATCCAGCATAAAACATCCTCCCTCAGGTTGTCTAGGAGCCTAAAAGAAGTGGATGTGTATAGGATGATGAGAACATTTCTCAGAACCTAAATTCATTTGGGTGTTATCCCATCTCTGTCTCCCATCCGATCCATGAGCCTGTCTACTGTACAACCTTAACTGGTTTTGGAGATTTTGGACAAGCGACTTCTGAGCTTGTCTGAAGAGCTGCCTCTCAATGACTGCCACCTTCTCTGACCTAAACAGGTGTGACTTTGTCAGATCTAGAAAGGTCTTGGAGCCATATCCTTGGTGCTAGATCTGGGCTTGACTCCAGTGTTCTGAGAGCTGTCCCTTTTTCTTGGAGGCTTGGGGCTAGACATTTGTGTTCTGTCCCCTGCATTGAGACTGGAGGCTGTAGGGTTTGGGTTTTGCTCTGCAGAGGCTTCTGTGTATCCTGTGTGGTCAAGACTGGGTTCTCCCATGACTTCAGCTTTCAGTGGAGTGGAGGAAGCTTTTTCCACCTCCATGGAAAAGATGTCCTTACCCTACCCCCCAGTTTCAACCCACCCTGAACTGTCTACTGTGGATGCTGGGTCTTGGCATCCTGTCCTTTTGGGACAGCCAGTCCAGCCAAGGCTTGAGACTGTCATTCTGTTGGCACTTCCGAGTTCTGTCTGTACCCTCCCACAAAAGAGCCCCCTCAGAAGCAGATGTGTAAGAGGAGACACCTAGACACTTGACAAGAGTCTTTAACTGAAGACACAGACTTTAATGAAGGAGCAGGGTCCCTCAGGTCACCTCATGAACACGTCTCATTCTGTGAAATACTTGAACTTTTGAGATGAAAAGGTGGGTTATCTTCCCAGGAGGAGTCTGTGCTCCTTCAGGCTTTCGGTGCAGACTCAGCTATGACTTGGGTAGTCCCCATGGTGGATGATACGGCAGATTTTATCTCACGCCAGAAATGGAAGGATCTAGATTTCATGAAACGCATCCCGAAATGCCCTGACAGATATCTTGTTGCAAGGATAGATCTCATTGGAGTAGGGTCCCCCAGTGTATGCAGTGGTGGTTGCAACAGCCACGAAGAAACAGCTCACAGAACAGAGTTCTTCTGTCTGTTTGTCCCCCAACAGAGAGTCCAGGGCATTTGAAAGACTTGTAAAGTGTGTCAGTGCTTCATTGATCTTTGCCCTCTGAATTATCTGGCATATGTTATGAGATTTCAGAGGGAATTGATCAAACAGTTTTCCAATACCCTTTCAGGACCCATGTCTGCAGAGGACAAGAAAATTTTGTCTTTGCAGCTGGCCAACCTCCAGTCCTCATCTAATGCTTCCATGAGGTTAATTTTTCACACCTCAGAGGGAGCTTTTAGAGCTGCAGGATGAGGAATAGCCATTAGAAGGCATGCTTGTTTTGCCTTTGTGTTTTTCTAAAGCCCTTCAAGTCTTCATTCATGAATGCCCCATTTGATGGATCTACCTTATTTGATTGTAAGGTGAAAGAGCCTCTCTGTAGGAGCAAACAAGATGAGAAGACATTATCTACCTTGGGAATCCATTTTTCTACCCTTCAAAGGACCTTCACCTTGGAATGAGAGAGGTGGTAGAAAGTTGTGGTGTAGAAAGACACAAGATTCTTTCTAGGACTCCTGTGGAGAAAGATCCTCTTGCAGCAGAGGGGGGGGAACTCTAATGGAAAATGATGTCCCCATGGCAGAGGTGACCCGCAACATCAGGGCTTCAGAGCTCTTTTCTCTGATAAGTCTTTTCAATGTCCCTGAAGGGTTACCCGACTGCTGCACTCTGAAGGCAGTCAGGGTGCTTATCTATACACTGAGACCTGGATAGCCATTACCAAAGATACCTGGGTGCTGACTGTAATATCCAAATATTATTACATACCATTTCCCTTCTACTCCAGAAGCACGACAAAAGAATTCCCAACTTTCCACCCACTCAGAGGAAAATGGCAGCTACAGAAATAGAAAAGCTGTTGAAGAAAAGAGTCATCCAGCCTGTTTCTCCATATCAGTAAGGATCCGAAATCTACTTGAGATTCTGGTTAGTGCCAAAGAAGACAGCAGACCTAAGACCAATTTTGGATCTCAGCAGTCTAAATCAGTTCATGAAACGCTCAAAGTTTTGGAGTCACGTTTCAGTCCATCCTGCAACTCTTACGGAAAGGCAATTGGATGCGCTGCATAGATGTACAGGATGTGTACTATCATATCAAGATACAGGAGATATCTAAACTTCCATATGGAAGATGGGCATTGTCAGTTCAGAGCCCTGCTTTCTGGTCTCATCACAGTCCTCGGGTGTTCACCAAGTGCATGGCAGTGGTTGTGGCTCACCTGAGAATGCACGGATTCTGGTTATTCTGGCTGATACCCTATCTAGATGACTGACTCATCTCTGCTTCCACCAGCCCTCTACTGATCCAAAGCAGGGATTACTTGGTCCATCTCTGTCTCCAGCTAGGTTTTACTATGTCAAGTCCCATCTTTCCCCCACACGAACTCTGGAGTTCATTGGTGCCTGTCTAGAGACAAGTCTAGAGACAAGTAGCAAGTTTGACTTGGACAAGAATAGACACTTTAAAAAACTAGGCATTACTAATCCTTTCTCTTCATTCATCTCCAGCTAGTGTTACAGCTACTTGGATCGAAGTCAGCTTCAGTAGTATTGGTACCTTTAGCACGTTTTCACATGAGTGTTGTAAAATGGACTGTATTGATGCAGTGATCAGTAAGGTGGCATCGACTAACAACACCGATTCGTATAGCAAATGTTTGAAGCAACACACAGCATGGTGGATTCACACATAAGTTGTTTCTAGGGAATGCCTTTTTATTCTTTCCTTGCTCAAGGTCATGGTGAATACAGATGCCTTCCAACAGGGGAGCATTACTTGGAAAGGACAGTCCAAGGCACATGGACGCAGGTAGAGGCAAATCTTTACATCGATGTCCTAGAAATGAGAGCAGTCCTACTGGTGTTAGACTTTTCAAGATATTCTCCCTCTAGGGATTATTGCTATTCAAATGGACAAAATGCCAGTGGTCTAGCATATCAACAAACAGGGGGCAACCCAATCCTAGGCCCTATGTGGAGAGGTAATGAGAGTTTGACAATGGGCACCCTCTTACGGCCACTTTCTACTGGCAACACATACTCTGGGAAAGACCAGCATGCTAGCAGACAAACTGAACAGACCCTTACTTCCTCACAAGTGATCTCGCAGTCTGTGACTGAAATGATAGTTCAACTATGTGGTCAGCCATGCTGTGACCCCTTTGCTTCTCCCCTCAGTTCCAAGTGCAGCAGGTATTTTGCCCTGATCCCTCCTGAGGGGAGTCACCAAGAGACTCTCTAGATCACGGTTGGCCCCTTGGGCCCCTATAGTGCCTTTTTTAGGCAGAGTTCAAAAGGCAAACTCACCACGGTAACAGTTACAGGCAAGCGACAACTGAGGATAATGCTACTCAACTCTAGAAGTCTAAACCTCAAAATGCACTCACTCGAGGCACTCCTTAAAATGGAGAACATCGATATCTGTGCAGTGACTGAAACCTGGTTCAAGGCTCCAGAGAGCACACCTGCATTACCAAGATATAACTCATATCATACCTTTCGGCCATCTACCCAGGACCAGAACAGTAAGGGAGGAGGTGTGTCCATATTCATTAAAGATATCCACACCTCTAAGTTAGTTGCCCAACATAATGCATCCGAAATTATCCAGGTGCAACTAACTCTGGGCAAAACCAAAATCCATATTGTAGCTTGCTACAGATCCCCCACCATGCCCCAGGATTCCCACTCCTCTTTTCTTGATATACTGGAAAATATTAGGGTTCAACCAAACACCCTAATAATGGGCGATTTCAACTACCCCACCATTAACTGGGAAAACTACTCATGTACCAACTCCTTCACTCAACGCTTTCTAGAATTCATAAACTCCAATGTCTTGGATCAACTTATCCACACCCTCACCAGGGGAAATAATGTCCTAGACCTAGTCATTACCAACATGACTGAATGGTGTTCCACACCTGAAGTCAACTCCTCATTGGTCAGATCAGACTTTAAGCTGATCACCATAGATATCCACATCCCTCCCCCACCCCCCATTAAGGAAACCACTGTAAAGATTTTCTCCAAAGCCAACTTCATGCTTCTTAAGACAGAAGTGGCAAACTTCACGACACCCATGCAGATAGAAAATGTAGTTACGACTGCCAAATCTTATACAAATGCACTCTATATGCACTTACACGAGTGCATGGATTGTGCTATCCCTAGCAGAACCAAGATGCTATCCTCCAAAAAAGGAAGCCAATCTGGTGGTCCCCTGCTGTAAACAAAATATACAACAGAAGGAAAAAACTGTTACAAAAGAGTATAAAATCCCAAGAGTAGAAGAGCTCCATAGTCAGCCGTAGCAGGAAGCTGAGATCCCTCATAAAATCCTCCAAAGCCAGCTATGAAAACAAGATTGCCACTGACCCTAAGGACAATCACAAAGCATTCTATAGCTATGTCAAGAATCTCAGTTGCAACACCCATATCTGCTCTGAGTTGCAGCACAGTGGCTCGAAAATTATGGAACCAACTGATATCACCAACATCCTGGCTGATAGGTTCAGTGCCAACTTTAGCCCCCCTCACCCTCCAAAGGGTCCATATCCATACTAGAAGAATGCAGTGCCCATGCAATCACAACTGAGCAGGTAAAAACTGCGCTCTCCAAAGCCAAGAACACAGCATCTATGGGACCAACATCCCAGTCTGCATTCTACACAAACTTCAAAATGAACTGGTCCCCCACCTAAGCACCATGTTCAACCACAGCCTCACGTCAGGCTTTGTACCTGCTGAATGGGTGCATGGCAACAGTTATACCACTCCACAAAGGGGGTGCCACCATGGACCCCAGGAACTATTGCCCTAATAGCCTGATGAGCCTGGTCTGCAAAGCCATGAAATGCATCATGGAACTCATAAAGACATTGGTAACCTCCAGACTCTGGACCCCACTCAGTTCGGGTTTATGAAGGGCCGATCATGCCTCCTGAACCTGATCGACTTCTTTGAAACAGTCACCAAAGCCGTAGATGAGGGTAAGGCAGTTCTTACAGCCTATCTTGACCTTGCCAAAGCTTTCAACATCATCCCCCATTCTGGAATCATATATAAACTCACTAGACTGGGTACAAATCCATACATCACAAGATGGGTTACCAATTGGCTCACCGGCAGAACCTACACTGTAAAAGCTGCAGACTCCAAATCTGACTTTAAACCTGTGACAAGTGGAATACCACAGGGTTCTGCCCTGGGTCCTCTCCTTTTTTGTATCTACTTCTCTGAGGTACAGGCTAACACAGAGGCCCTCTGGCTGACGAAGTTCACAGGCGGCAAACTAGGTGCCATAGTTGAGTCCCCACACGATGTGGAACTACAAGGGCCTCACCAAGACTGATGCCTGGTGCCAGAGCCACGGCCTCAAGCTCAATGCCAAAAAGTGCATTGCTATCCCCTTTTGTAAGAACACGGTACCTGTGAACTTCCCACATAGGCAACAGTCCACTTAACGCCGAAAGTGTGATACAAGACCTTGGTACTCAGGTGGACAGTAGTCTCTCCTTTGATAATCACATTGCCACAGTAGTCAGGAAATCCTTCTATGTGGCACACCTCATCACGAAAGGGTTCTCATCCAGAAAAAAAAGAGGTCATTATTCCCCTCTACTCTGCTCTCTTTAGACCCATTATTGAGTACAATGCTCCTTTCGGAATGTACCACATAAGACATCTACAACAGCTGGAAAGGCCACAAAAATACCTCACAAAGAGGATTACAGGACTCAAACAGATGCCCTACGCTGACCGTCTAAAAAAAATCCAGCTTTACTTCATAGCATATTGCCTACTCTGAGGCGATCTCTGCCTAACATAAAAAGGTATGTCAAACCCAGAGCTGCTGGACATGCTACACCTAAAGAAATCCAGTTCCCACTGAGCAACATGCTCCAGGGACCTAAACCTTCTCACAACAATAAACAGAACATGCTGGAGGGATAGATTCCTGTCCCAGAGACTTCCCATACTTTGGAACAAGTTACCTATCTATGTCAAGCAGAGTTCCTCTCTAGCACTCTTCAAGAAAAATCTTGATGAGTGGATGGGAAATAAGAAATTCACCCTGGGGATCAGTTCTGTGGCTCTGTTCGACAGAGCCACAGGAAAATAACATTCTTGGGTGGCATAAGCCAGGGAACCTTGTTGGCTAGGCTTACATAGGCCTTAGATGAATAGCCTAGTACCTACCTATGAACATATATACACCTTTCCCCCCATTCCTCTCATCCTCAAGTTTATTTAGAAGGCATTGCAGTGAAGAGCAAGGTAATCCTCATTACCCCATTCTGGTCTCACCAAGTGTTGTTTCCTTTCCTATGGCCTCATTTAGTTCACCCTCCCTGGGTGCTGGATCCTGTTCAGGACCTTCTGTCTCACCCATCTGGATTTGTCTCAGCTGGACATTCAGTCTCTCAAGGTAACCGCATGATTTCTCCACTTCCAATGATGGCTAGGAACTCCAGGCTTTCTTCCCCAGTTCGTCACATTATTACATCATCCCAGAAAGCTTCTGCCAGGAAAATTTATAATAGCAAGTGGAAAATATTTTCTGTCTGGACCAATCATAGCCAATTGGGTCCTTTTCAGCACCTATTCCAGTGATTCTTGACTTTCTCACTTTCATTTTCAACACTGGAACTAGATATTCGACAGTTAAAGTGCAACTGGCTGCCATCTCAAATTTTCACCTAGACGAAAATCACTCCTCTCTAGCCTCCTTGAAGTTGTGTAAACCTTTTCTTAAGGGTACTCCTCCACTTCCGCCTACTATTTAGCACCCTAATCCTCCATGAGATCAAACAGTCATCTTCTGTCTTTGACTCAACCCCTCTTCTAGCTCCCTTATATGAAAAAATACTGTGCCCATTAGTTTGTTGTGCCTCTGTCCAGCAGTGACACAGAGATGATTCCCGGGATAAACCTACGATCTCCCATCCACAGGTCAAGATTTCTGTTGAACAGAGCCAGCGAGGTGCTCTGCCTCACATGGATCGGGATTTTATTCCACAGCATAGGGAGTCTCTGAGTGATAAATCTATCCCTCCAGCACATCCTATTTATATCCGTGCTAAGGTTTAAGTCGCTTGCTCTAGTGGTTTTGGTGGATTTGGATTTTTTGAGGTGGAGCATGTCCATTAATTCCGGGTTGGACATGGCCTTGTATGTCAGGCACATGTCACCTCTGAGCAGACGGTATGCAGCTGAATAGAGCTGGAGTTTCTTCAATCTGGCAGCATATGACAGATTTTGGAGTCCCTTTATCCTTTTGGTGAGGAACTTTTGGGGTCTCTCCAATTGCTGCAGATGTCGGGTGAGATACATCCCGAATGGGGCATTGTACTCGATCATTGGTCTGATAAGTGAAGAGTACAGGGGAACAATGACCTCACTAGATCTGGATGTGAATCCCTTCATGATCAGGTGGGCAATGTAGAAGGTCTTTCTAACCACTTTAGCAGCGTGAGTGTCAAAAGAAAGGCCACTGTCAACCTGGGTCCCCAGGTCCCTGATAACCTCTTCTGTGCTTAGTGGATTGCCACCTATATGGTAGCTTGGGGTTACCTTGTTTTTCTCGAAGGGTATGACTATACATATTTTGGCGTTTAACTTCAGGCCATGGCTCTGGCACCAGCTATCTGTTTCCGTGAGTCCCTTCTGAAGGATATCCGTGTCCGATGCACTTTCCACTATGGCCCAGTTTGCAGTCATCTGCAAACTTTGTCAGCCAAAGTCCTCCCATGTTGGCCTGTACTTCTGAGAAGTAGATGCTGAACAATAGGGGGCCAAGGACCGAGCCCTGTGGGACACCACTTGTGACCGGCTTGGAGTCTGACATAGCGCCAGCAACTCTAACCCTGTGGGTTCTGTCCTTAAGCCAGTTTGCAACCCATCTTGTGACATATGGGTTTACATTTAAGCTGATAAGTTTTTCTACAATACCCAAGTGGGGTATTGTGTCAAAGGCCTTTGCAAGGTCAAGGTAGGCTGTATGGACTGCCTTTCCCTCATCAATGGCCTTGGTGACTGTTTCGAAGAAGTCAACCAAGTTCAAAAGGCATGATCTGCCCTTGACGAAGCCAAACTGGGTCGGGTCCAATGTCTGCAAGTCCCCTATATCTTTGTTTATGAGCTCCATTATGATCCTCTCCATAGCTTTGCAGACTAGACTTGTTAAGCTTATGGAATTACCAGGGTCCGTAGAGGCACCGCCTTTGTGGAGTGGGACCACAGTTGCCGTACGCCACTCCTTGGGCACGTATCCTGTGGTAAGGCTGAGATTAAACAGCTGCCTTATGTGCGGGTTTAATTCCTCATTTAGCTCGTGTAGCACACAGCCGGGGACACCATCTGGTCCCATTGATGCTGTGTTTTTAGCTTTCACCTGCGCATTTGAGATGTCTGGGAGGCTACACTCTGCTGGGATAGTTATCTCTCCTTTAGGGGGTAGAGGGGGGTGAAGTTTGCACTGAACCTGTCTGCCAGTATGTTGGCAATGTCTGTGGGTTCAGTGATTTTTGTATCATTTTGGACTAATTCTGAGCATATCTGGGAGTTTCCACCCAGGTTCCTAACATAGCTGAAAAAGGCCTTATGATTGTCCTTTGAATCCATGGCAATTTTTCTCTCAAAATTGGCCTTAGTTGATTTTATGAGTGCTCGTATTTTTTACTAATAATGATCAGGGGTGACTTCCCTTTTATGGATTTTGTTCTATCATGTAATAGCTTTCTCCTCTTATTGTAAAGTTTGTTAATGGCTGGGGTCCACCAAATTGGACGTTTGCCCTTTGTGGAAAGAGTCTTGGTTTTATTTGGGATTGCCTGATCCATGCAGTCCTGGTGGTGTTCATAGAAGGCATTTGTAAGGGCTTCCAGCTTGGGTTGTGGTTTCCACTGGCTCAGGGGCCTTGAAGGATACCACACCAGTCTTGAGTAGTGTGAAGTTTGCTTCAGAGAAGTTCTTCACTGTGGTCTTTTTTGTTTGGGGTGGGGGCAGGATGTGGATTTCCAGTGAGATTAGTTTATGATCAGATCTCACCAATGAGGGATATACTTCGGTGTGGAGCATTTTGTCCCCATGTTTGTGATAATGAGATCTAGTATATTTTCTCCTCTCGTGGGAACAGTGACTAGCTGTTCCATGGCATTTGAATTTATGAACTCCAGGAACTGTTGGGCTAGAAAGTTAGGGCTTGAGTAATGTTCCCAGTCTATATTCGGGTAGTTGAAGTCACCCAATATGATGGTGTTTGGAGATACATTTATACCCTCCAGTGTCTTCAGGAAGGCTGTGTGGGGTTCCTGAGTTTGAGAGGGTGGCCTGTAGCATGCTACAATTTGTAGAGCAGTTTTGCCTATGGTTAGTTGCACCTGGATGATTTCCGAGCTTGTGCATTGCCACCAACCTGGAGGTGTGGGTATCCTTTATGAATATGGATATGCCCCTCCTTTTGTGGTGTGGTCCGGGTTTTGGGGCGGGCATGATATGAGGTAAAACCTAATAGTGCCGGGGTGCTCTCAGGAGCCTTGAACCAGGTTTCAGTTACAGCACAGACATCGATGTTCTCCATACTGAGAAGGGCCTCGAGTGCGTGCATTTTGAGATTTAGACTTCTGGCATTGAGCAGCATTATCCTCAGTTTCTTCCCATTTTTGTTTTCTAGGGTGGTAGGTTTAGAATTTGAGCCTTGCCTAAAAAAGGCACTATGGGGGTGGCAAGAGCCTTAGCCAATATCCGGAATCCCAGGGTGACAGGTGCAAGCCGTCCCTTGCGAAGCAGCGTGGCTTGTCAAGCATGTCATCCCAGGCAGACAAACACTGGATCCCCTTTGAATGACACCAGACATTAATCCAATTGTTAAAGCTGATCATCTTGTCTCTATATTGTGGCATCATTCTTGGTGAAGGAAGGATACTGCTCAGGGTCAGGGTCATACCTGCCTGGGCTACATAATCAGAGAGCTCCTCTATGTCTCTTTTCATGTAGTCCAGGGAGGTACGTCTCAGGTCGTTCACACCAGCATGGACAATGACTGTGTCATATTTGTACTTGCCGTGGAGTGACCAGAGTGCTTGTGTTATGTGGTGGATTCTAGCGCCCGATAGGCAGCTTACTGTGACCCTCTCCTTGTTCAGCCTGGTGAGTGGGACGTCAGTGTGTCTGACTATGGAGTCACCTATAACAAGTATGTTTGGTGTTGTATTTGGCCTTAAGGGCTGTGACTGCTTTGCACACTGCTTTTGTGGTTTATGTGTTGCTTGTGGGGTGTCTTGAGGTAGCAGTTGTTTGGGTGTCTGCTTTGGAGGCCTCTGCTGTATAGGTAAATTTTTACTCAGAGCCTCCGAGTATGTCTTTGTGTGTTTATGTGTTTGATTCAGTGGTGTGGTAACATTATGTGAGGCTGGTTTTGTGGTGTGTGTAGTTGCCTTCTCTTCCTGTCTGGTCTTGCCAGTCCTGAGTTGAGAGAGCTCAGCCTCCAGTTTGGCTAAATAGCTGCATCTCTCGCAAGTATTTGTGTTATGTGGGAGGAGGAGAGGGTTGTCTGTGAACATGAGGCAGTTATAACATTGCCTCAAGATTCCCAGATTCACCAGCTGGACTGGAGAGGAGATTGACAACTGACCTTTGGACATGCTAGAATAATATTGGGAATTCCGTAATAATTGAAAACAAGGGCCAGTGGGGAGTGAGGGTGTAGTGCTTTTAATTTTTAGTGCTGACTTATATAATTGCTATAGTGAGCAAGTGCCAGGTAACTTGAGTGCAATGTGTTACAAGTAACTAAATGCAAAAACGACAAACAGTAACTTTCTTTCAAGTGAAACAAGGAACTAGTACAGTAAGCAATGCAGATATCACTAGTGATCCACAGAAGCGCTGAGAAGCCGCGTATTAGGTGGAATTAGCTTCCAGGGAAATAACAAGCAAACAAACAACAAGCATATAAACAAAGCTAGATTCAGCAGGCCTGGATCTAGTCTATGCTAGAGCAAATAAGGTGTACCAATTTCAGTAAGATACAGTTCAAATATTCAGGCACTATAAACCTTTAACCACACATTCCCAGCTCAGAAGGGCAGAGTCCAGCCTCTTCTCCCACAAGAGTGCAGACCACGGACCTTCTTAATGTAAAATAACTGGCCTGAAGCCCAAGTGCCTAAACCAGAACAAATACCCTTGGACACTGGGCTCTCAATCAGCAGTTCCCAACTTAGAAGGATGAAAGCTACCTGTCCTGCCACCACAGTGCTTGCCACAAACCTTCCTAATGTAAAACAACTGGTCTGAAGCCCAAGTGCTTAATCCAAAAGATTTAGAATGATAGCTACACTTTAATCAAGTTACAACCAAGCAGTAATAAATACAATTGAATACTTTAGAGAATGTCTGGATTAGTGCTCAAGTTACACAAACAAAGCTAGATCCAGCAGGCCCGAATCCAGTCTATGCCACAGCAAACAAGGCGCACCAACCGGTAAGAAGCAGTTCAGATATGCATGCACTATAAGCCTTTAACCAGAAATTCCCAGCTCAGAAGGGCAGAGTCCAGCCTCTCCTCCCATGAGAGTGCAGACCACGAACCCTCTTAATGTAAAATAACTGGCCTGAAAGCCCAAGTGCTTAAACCAGAATTAATACACTTTTAGAATAACAGACACTGAGCCCTCAATCAGCAGTTCCCAACCTAGAAGGATGTAAGCTACTTGTTCTGCCACAACAGTGCAGACCACAAACCCTCTCAGTGCAAAACAACTGGTCCAAAGCCCAAGTGTTTAAACCAAAAGGCTTAGAATGAGTTACACCAAGCAGTAATAAATACAATTGAGTATTTTTAAGATGATGCAAAAGTAAAATGAAGTAGGTAGAAACACAAGTACAGTAAAAGCAGATAATTTTTTTTTTTTTTTTTTTTATCTGAACAAGTGCTGAGATGAAAGACACAGATTTGAGTGCTGAAACTAGAAAACTGGCTAGTTATAAGAAAAAAAAAACAAGCTAGAAGGCTTCCCTCAAACACAGAAGGGCTTGGGGGCTCAGAAGCCTACAAATAGTCTATACCACTTAACAGGAAAGGCAGGAAATAAGCTGAATTTTTTTTTTTGTCTGTTTCCCAGATGCTCACTTTGTACACAGTAGGAGTGCCTGAAATCAGAATATGATCTCACTGCACTCAGTTGAGTGAGCAAATGAGATGGGCCCAGAGGCAGGCTGAGGGGCGGGCAGTTTCAAGGCCACTAAGATTAACACCAAAACAAAAACAGGGAGAGTGGGTGGGAATAACTGAAGAGCAGAATAACTGCAACTTGAGTTCAATATTCCTTCAACACAGTTTAAATCAAATTAAATACTGTATTTTTTTTAAAAAAAAGTGCAGATAAAGGTACTTAAATTCTCTTCTACGTCTAGTTGAATATAACCGAGTTCTTAGCTGGCCAAAGCTGAGGTTTTTAAGCAATAAAAATTTCACAATGCACCACTTAAAAAGGCAAGGACAGGAAATCAAAGAATGTGGCTACCCCCACACCTGTAATTACTAGCAAATAACACACTAGCTTCAGTTCAAGTTACTAAAGAGCAGAATAACTGCAACTTGAGTTCAGTATTCCTTCAACACAGTTTAAATCAAATGAAATACTGTATTTTTTTTTAAAAAGTGCAGATAAAGGTACTTAAATTCTCTTATACGTCCAGTTGAATATAACCAAGTTCTTAGCTGGCCAAAGCTGAGGTTTTTAAGCAATAAAAATTTCACAATGCACCACTTAAAAGGCAAGGACAAGAAATCAAAGAATGTGTCTACCCCACACCTGTAATTACTAGCAAATAACACACTAGCTTCAGTTCAAGTTACTAAAGAGCAGAATAACTGCAACTTGAGTTCAATATTCCTTCAACACAGTTTAAATCAAATTAAATACTGTATTTTTTTTAAGAAAGTGCAGATAAAGGTACTTAAATTCTCTTATATGTCCAGTTGAATATAACCAAGTTCTTAGCTGGCCAAAGCTGAGGTTTTTAAGCAGTAAAAATTTCACAATGCACCAGTTAAAAGGCAAGGACAGGAAATCAAAGAATGTGGCTACCCCACACCTGTAATTACTAGCAAATAACACACTAGCTTCAGTTCAAGTTACTAAAGAGCAGAATAACTGCAACTTGAGTTCAATATTCCTTCAACACAGTTTAAATCAAATTAAGTACTGTATTTTTTAAAAAGTGCAGATAAAGGTACTTAAATTCTCTTATCGTCCAGTTGAATATAACCAAGTTCTTAGCTGGCCAAAGCTGAGGTTTTAAGCAATAGAAATTTCACAATGCACCACTTAAAAGGCAAGGACAGGAAATCAAAGAATGTGGCTACCCCACACCTGTAATTACTAGCAAATAACACACTAGCTTCAGTTCAAGTTACTAAAGAGCAGAATAACTGCAACTTGAGTTCAATATTCCTTCAACACAGTTTAAATCAAATTAAATACTGTATTTTTTTAAAAAGTGCAGATAAAGGTACTTAAATTCTCTTATACGTCCAGTTGAATATAACCAAGTTCTTAGCTGGCCAAAGCTGAGGTTTTAAGCAATAAAAATTTCACAATGCACCAGTTAAAAGGCAAGGCAGGAAATCAAAGAATGTGGCTACCCCACACCTGTAATTACTAGCAAATAACACACTAGCTTCAGTTCAAGTTACTAAAGAGCAGAATAACTGCAACTTGAGTTCAATATTCCTTCAACACAGTTTAAATCAAATTAAATACTGTATTTTTTTAAAAAGTGCAGATAAAGGTACTTAAATTCTCTTATCGTCCAGTTGAATATAACCAAGTTCTTAGCTGGCCAAAGCTGAGGTTTTTAAGCAATAAAAATTTCACAATGCACCACTTAAAAAGGCAAGGACAGGAAATCAAAGAATGTGGCTACCCCCACACCTGTAATTACTAGCAAATAACACACTAGCTTCAGTTCAAGTTACTAAAGAGCAGAATAACTGCAACTTGAGTTCAATATTCCTTCAACATTGTTTAAATCAAATTAAATACTGTATTTTTTTTTAAAAAAAGTGCAGATAAAGGTACTTAAATTCTCTTATACGTCCAGTTGAATATAACCAAGTTCTTAGCTGGCCAAAGCTGAGGTTCCTTCCTTAACTTCCCATCCTCCAACCCCATTCCTTTTTGATAGTCTCTTAGTATGTCCTGAGGGTTTTTTCCTGTCAGTCTTGCTACATGAGCTCCAGGGCTTCCTTTCATTTCTTTCTTCCCTTGCTCTCCTCTAAGTTATTGTAGCTTTTGCCTCAGAGGATAGTAATGATAGATAATACTTTTTCATGTTGTGATTAGCTGAATAGAGGACAGACTTAATCTGAGGTAGCTGAGGAGAAAGAGAATATATCTAAGGGGAGGACCTCAAACTACGGAGCCTATAGTCGATCTAAGTGGCTGAGGGTGGATCAGAAATATGATCTGAGACCCATAACATGAAAAAGAATGAAAATGGACAACGCAGGTGTAGAGTTATGATGAGTACATAACTTTAGTTTTCTTACAGTTGATGTGTTGGATTTGTTTAGGAGGATTCCTCATGATGAAGGGTTAACCTTTTAGGGATTCCCTTATGACCTTTGATTTTGTTTTACATACTCGTAATTGAAGTGTTGGTATTATGTATGGAAATGATACTTGAAAATAGATGTATATTGAGGAGGAATATTTTCATCAACTTAAGGGGGTTGCCATGGGTGCGGTTTGTGTCCCCTTGTATGCTAACATTATTATGTGGAAGTGGGAGTTTGATTATATCCTCTCCTCAGGTTATTCTTCCAACTGGCTTTTTTATGTCTGATTTTTGGATGATATAATTATTGTTTGGAATGATGATGCTAATAGGATGGTCTCCTTCATTGAATATATTAATCAGACAATATTTTTATGTTTTACATGTACTTATAGTTTTGATTCTATTAATTACTTGGTTGTTACTGTCATAAACGATATTGGTGGTTTTGCATCCAGTATCTCTAGGAAGCCTACATCATCTAATTCCTTTTTGCATTTTAGGAGTCGTCTTCCCCTTACCAGAAAAAGAGCCTGGTTAAGGGTCAGTTAATTAATCTGTCAGTTAATTAAGGTTTCCGATGATGTAATGATGTAACATTTGGTAACGACAAATCAAAATTATTTAATATGCTTATTGTGAGGGGCTAACCTTTTCAATTAGTTTATGGCATTGTAGTGGATGTTACCAATCAAAGGAAGGAAGATTTTAAACCAGTATTGGGGATCTTGTGTGGCAGAAACCTAGTAATATGAATGTAGAGATTGGTGGTAAGTGTTAAGAGATGCTATGATTTTGAGGTTTGGACGCATCTTCGACCAAATTTAAGGTATTTGTAAAAACTGGAACATTTTTAACTCAGACAATGAAATGGTAACTGCTTTAGGTTCTTCACCTTTATTTATAAGAAAGGTATGAACTAGAAAAATAAGATTGAAAAAGGGGGTCATGGGAATGGTGGTGTTGATGGTAGCTCCCCTTGGCTGGGTATGAATAAATGTGGCCACTGTAGGCAATGTTACTTTATATTGGAAGGTGACTGCATGCCTGTCATGTATTTGGGGAACAGTGTTATGCAGTCAAGGGTTACCACTAATTGTACTTCTGGAGTGGTAAACATTGCTGTATGTCAGGGTTGATTTTCATTTTACGTTGGGAAAACTGACAGCCCGTTAAGAAAAAGAATGTATGAGCACTGTAATGCTGTAACTACTTAAAATGACAAGAATGCCTTATTTAGGCATACCAAAGTATGTAGTGGCATCAAGAACCTTGGGTATAAATTTCCAGTAGTAAAGAGGGTTGTTTAACCTCCAGGATGTTCTCCCAAGATCTCCCCCTTGGATTTTTAAAAAGGTTTTTGGCAATTAGTTTAAATGCCCCTGTGCCCCCGGATTAAACTTCCATGCCTCTTTGATTAGTATACTGAGGATGCGAGCTGCTAAGTTATAGTTTTTATATATTTAAGTTTTTTCATTATTGTCATTATTTTATTGGTTGTTCTCAACGTGACCTCACAATATTTGTACATTTAATTGATTAGAGTCACACGTTTCTTCAGTTCTGATAAAGTTCACTCTGTGAAGAAAAGCACATGACTAAAGTGAAATCAAGGTTGATTTTTTTTTTTTTTATGTTTATACATTTTGTTTCATGTCAGTTATTACTTTCCACTCTGCTGGATTCACATGTCCTCTGCTGTTTTTTGGTTATTTTGAAGGATTTCCTACAGCCAACCTAGGAAGGAAAGCCACGTTCAACCTGTGGGACATCAGCAACCTACTGCTTCTTCCCCCTCCTCCTCCAGAAAGACCGACAAGAAGGAAAAACATAAGTAAACAGAAAAAGACAGGTCAAAGTCTCTAAGAAGAGATCTCCAGACTCAATGCCATTGTCTTCTCCGGCTCCATTAGTGAAAATTTTCAAACCTTTGGAACCAGTTCTATTTTCAGGTCCAATAATCATTGGATCCGTTATGCCACTTAGTTTTTCACTAGACCCTGTTACTCCAAGGGTCTAGTCTCTGGTTTTTACAGGATAGACCAAGATACTTGTCCAGATCTACTTCCTCCAGTTCTTCCTTAAGTCAGTTATGTCCATTCATAGCCTCCCCAAAGTGGATGTGGGCAAGATGATGAGGCATTTCCTTTGGACCCAGATCTTGTTGGGGGTATGTCTGCCATTGATACTGTTGTATCTGGGAGGAATGTCTCTCCCCCTCTATCTTTAATGGCTCCTTCTCTGATCCGTCTTCCTGGATCTAAGCCCTTAGATCCATCTTTAATCCAAGGCAAATCTGTAGTGGAGCCAAGTTTACATTCTTCCTCGACTCCAATAAGTTATTTGATGAAATTGCCTCTGGCACACTCGGAGCAGCCTGAGTCTTGGAGCTAGACAGTAGCGACTCTAATAGATTGGGATGGGATCTGAAGGCTTTGTCTGTGCCATACCTTTTCATACTGCCCCATCACCTCAGAAAATAATTCCTGATGTGTTCTACCCTCACAGACAAAAGTAGCTCATTGAGAAATAATGAAGCTTTTATGAAATTGAGTAATTCATGAGGTCTCACCAAACCAGAAAGAATATGGAATTTACTCAAGAATATTTTATTGCCAAAGAAAAACAGGGACCTAAGGCCAATACTAGACCTAAGCCGATTAAACAAATTTACAAAACAAAATTCCAGATGGTCACATTTCAATCTATTCTTTCCTTTCTCAGGAAAGATAATTGGATGTGCTCAGTAGATCTTCAGGACGTATGCTACCACTTAAAGATGGGCAGGTGCTTCAGGAACTATCTTCACTTCTGGCTGGGAGCCAGTCATTTTCAAATGAACGGAGGTGGCTACCAGGCACAACTCTGAGCTCTGAGATACCAGACATCTTCTGAGCTTCACAAAAAACATAAGTTGCCTGTTTATTTAGCTTAATTATACTATTTACTGCACTTTTTATTGTGTTATGATTGTTTAATACTGCAGTTTAATACTGTGAACTAAACTGCACTGTTTGTACTGCATTTGTCTGCCTTTACTGTGCCTGTTAAGTCATATTTTGTTGCTGTTTTCACTGTTTGCAAAGCGTTTTTGCTATTTTCACTGTTTGCAATGTAATTGTTGCTACTTTTCACCATTTGCAAAGTATCTGTTCTGTTTGTTCTGTTTTCCCACCAAGCAGTGTTTTAAATAACTGATTTGTTTGCTGTTTAAACCATTCTTTAGTGTCTCTTTGCTGTTTTTCTGCTGTTTAAAACATTTTTAGTTTCCCACTGTTGTTTTTCTGCTGTTTAAAACATTCTTTTACTGTTCCCCACCTAAATTAGTGTAGCTAGTAGCTGTAGCGTAGGTCAGATCCAGGTTTGCTACATCTGGTCTGTTTGTAGTGGATGCTATATTCTAAGCACATTTTCTGAGATATCTTTGATTGGAAGGGGCCCTTCTGCACTCTTTTGAGAGAAATTTGCTGATTATAACCTGTCTGATGAAGAGTGATTGGTCTAGGGCTTGGAGTAAGCACCCTTATAGGTTTCTGCTTGTTTGTGTATTGCACAGCACTGTGCACTGCCGCACAATTGTGAGCCATAGATGGACAGATAATTTCCACAATTTTTCTCTTAGGTATATCTGTAATACAGTAGTGTAGTCCTCATCTTTAGTAGATCTCTGGTATAAGAAGTATTGCTAGTGAGCTGTGACCTACTAAACCAGCAGCCAAAAACCCTGTCAGAAATGCCCATGTAGAGAGCACCTCATAGATCATTCCTGAAAGCACCGCCTTTTTGATAACAGTTCTTCAAACCTTGCATTATGGACAGTTGGATTACCCTGGTTTCTCCTGCCAGCTTTGTTGACTTGGGTTTCCTGAGGCAGTGTATCAACTGCCTAATGTACGCTGACAAACTTCTGCTAATAACTCACTCTAGTTCAGAGTGCAAGATATGTATCTACACCAAGAATCTTGAATCCCTGCTGTCGTACTTGAAACAATAACACTGAAAAAGGTGTCAACTGACTCACCAATACTCATGCACATAGTACCACTACTCATACACATATTACGCATCCAACACATAAATCAACATACACGGACATTCTCTCAAAAAACTTATCAAAACACCAGAGACCTCAGGCTTCCAAGATGGCTACACATTGAGTAACAGCTTATTTCTAGCTCTCCCAGTGTGAAAACAGAAACTCAGCAGAGAAGGCCAGTAGACTTGTGTTTATGGGTAAATTTCAGTAACTGTTTAGTAAGTGTAGTGCCTGGTGCCAGGAATAAAGAAATACAGAAGACTTGGAAAAATCGGCTACAAAATGTGAGGAAGAAACACTGACTGGGGAAATTTCTGTAGCTGTTCAGCAAAAAGCAATGCAACCTTCAGACATGACTTCCTGTAACCTACAGGAAGATATAAGACAACTGCATACCGGTCTGCTTAAAATATAAAAAAAACAGTGATGGAGTATATCAACACAAACAAGGCTGGAAAAATATGGAAGAAGCTTTAAACAGATATTCAGATGAGATGATACAGCTGCAAAAATCAGAGGTAGAAATAAAGAAAAGGCTGGCTAAATATGAGCCGGCTCAGGAAGAGGTGTTTCAAAAAAATGAATTAAAGGATAAATTACATAGGGAAAACCTGAGATTTTTCAGCTATACCAAAGAAGCAGAAAGGAACAGACTGCATTAATTTTATGAAAGCACAAATAAGCAAATGGACAGGTGTTTCACAGCAGGAGTTGTTAGATGAAAGGGCACATCGTGCGTATGCTCCAAACCTGGCTATAATAAAGCAACCAAACCGTTAATAGTAAAGATGCAATCCTACAAGCAGAAGTAGTTAATTCTGACAAAATTGTGGCAGAAGGACAAAGTACTAAAAATGGGAGACAGCAGAATGTTTGTGGAGAATGATTACTCATTGTACACCAGACAGAAGACAGGCAGTTTTATTCGACTGTTCAGGAAATGTCAAGATTCAGATGTGAGATTCAAACTGCTGTACCCAGCTGTCTTTAGGGTATTCTTCCCTGGGGGATAAAACCATTTTTTGCTGAAGTACATGCTAAGGAGGAAATACAAAAGTTTGTCCAACAAAAAGTAAGCTGAGAAACCGAAGGAGATTCTGCTTCTTGTTCTTCTGGTACTAAAGACTACAGAGGGACTGTATCTGTGAAACCTTTCCAAATTTTTCAATGGAAAATGTGGAGAGAAGGAAGGGACCATTGGAGATGACTTGAACAATCAAAAGTATGTTGGAAATGAAGCAGAAACAGGATTTTGGAGCTGAACAGTAATAAAACTAGTAACTTAATATGGGATTACAATGCAGTAATTATATTTGTGAAATGTGACAACAGAAGAAAATCTGGAAATATTGGACTTTTTCTAATTTGTTGCACCTGTGGAGGGACTCACAATCATATGCCCTAATTTATGTCATTAATGTTTGGAAAAGTGCTTTCAGCAGGGGAATAGGAGGGAGAAAGTTAACTGTAAGTAAAGATTTTTTTTCTTAAATAGTACCCATTGTGTGGCATGTGGTTTTCTCTACATGCTATAAGGTAAAGTATTTTCAGTTATTTTTAAGTGTAACAGGGATTGTAAACAGGTGCTGCTGTTCTATTTTTTCTTTTCTTTCTCCCTTCTCTTTCTCATTTTGTTCAGTTTTAAGAAATGTAAGCACTGTAATGTATAAAAAAGCCTGATTAAGAAGCATGACAAAAGAAAAATGAATGTGCTTTCTCTCATTCTTGCTTGGGAATGACTGGATTAAAGACCTTAGTTTGATTTATTGATAAGTTTTAAGAAAGAGCAAGTAAATGAAAAAGAACATTGAATATTATGAGACTTTTTTCTAGCAAATACCATGTATGCTCAGTAACAGTTCTGCAGCTAGTTTTCATGTTCCCATGGAAACAATCTGATAAAGAGAAACTGTCTACCTGGTTCTCGTGTCTCCATGGAGACAATGTGATAAAGGGAAACTGGCTACAGTCTGGTGGAGAGTGACTGGCTGATGAAAAAAAGAGATGAGAAATTGACTAGGAGATAATGTTCTCTGAAAGCATTAAGGGTTTTTCCAAAGTAGAAACACAGGTTGCACCAGGAGTCTTAGCATGGATGACCTTTTCTTTTAGGTTAATTCAAGTCTGGGAGTGTGGTTGTCAGTTTAGGACTTTTGTTCCTATTAGGAAGGTAAAATTACAATATTTGAAGGTGTACATAGCTTTGTGTATTAGTATTAAGTGAATAGTTTTTAGGGGTATTGGGGGTGTTTTTTTTTTGTTTGAGGGCTTTCAGTAAAACAAAAATTTTATAAGATGTGACATAGGCTAAAATGTGTATGATAAGAAACAACTGTATAAAAGTTCAACCTGTCAGTGTATGCATGTAAAACAAAAGCTGGAACTAGACATTTAACAGAAAAGGTGTTATACATAAAAGGAATAATAACATTGTAATGCAATTGTGCTTTCTTTAATGTCTTTAAATTTAAATGACCTCACAGATAAATGCAAACAAGAGAGCAGTGAACTACATTAAAAATGTAGAATGCAAGTAGCTATGTTTCTAAAGACACACTTGGAAAGACCTGAACTTGTGAATTTGATAAAGAAAGGTTTTAGGGTGGTTATTCAGCGGAATACCTGAGACAAAGGGAAAAGAGGAGTACTTATATTAATTGCCAGTGGAGTTCCAATAGTGATAAAAAAAAAGATAATAATAATTGCAGATTTGTACTGCTAAGGGGCTACTGGCAAGGGAGGAGGATTACATAAAAAACAAAGCACACTTCACAATGTTGAACAGTTTAATCCAAATACTTAAAAAAAACAAAGCTTTCGGACAAGTCCTTGCTCAGTGTTGGAAAAAATTAAAAAGAGCAATCCTCCTCTTGAACAATTTAAAACAAGACATGTGACACACCCCACCCTATCAGACAAAGACACTAATCAAATTAAAACATCTTCTAATGAAAAGTGTCTCTTTTACATTGCTACACACACACATTACACACACACACATATATATATATATATATATATATATATATATATATATATATATATATATATATATACACACACACACACACACACACACACACACACACAAATAAATTCATCATCTTATTACTTGCTGCTTGGCTTTCAGTATTGGTTTTAATGTCACTTGTTTATTTAAACCTGGGTTGCATCTGCTTGCATGTGGACTATCCATTCATATTCCTTAGTATCCAATTTATTAATGATATCACCACGTCTAATATTGGGAAGTGTAATATCTATAACCCTAAAAACAAATTGGTGCGAAACACCATATTCTTGTATATGTTTGGCCAAGAAGTTGGTTTCTGTCCCCCTACGTGTATCTGACCTATGCTCTATTATCCTGTCATGCAACCTTCTAGCTGATTTTCCCACATAAAAAACTGAACATAACGAACAGGTAGCTAAATATAGAACAAATGAGGTATTACAGGTTGCAGTACAGTTAAATACAAATTTCCTCCTATTGACAGGATGAATAAATTCATTAGAATGACAAATACTTGAGCAATAGGAACAGTTATAGCATGGTACAGTTCCCTTCTTGTTATAGCAAATACTGCTCTTCCTATTTAAAGCCAGATCTTTATAAGACAAACGTTGTTTCAAACTCTCACAATTCCTATAAGTAAACATCGGCTTGCCAGTCAGCCATTTTTCATTACCAGGTATAGCTTTCAAAATATCCCATTTGTTTCTAATAATCCTCTCCACTGATCGACTCGCTCTGCAGTAGGTCATTAGATATCTTAAGGGTTGAATAGCAGTTTCCTGCTGTACCATACCACTATTACTTACATTATTCGAGAAGTATGGTTTAGCTACTCCATTCCTCAAACTCATTACATTATTCTTAAGTAGATCTAAGTCTTTACGGTTATATCCCCCTCATTAAAAACATATTGGTCATTTCTTCCATCTGTTCAATACAAACATCAGTTCTAGTATTCAGCCTACTAGCCCACAAGTACTGACCATTAGTAATACTTTTAAAGGTATGCTGAGCATGCAGGCTATTTTTATGAAGGTACTTATTTGCATGCACATCCTTTCTATATATACAAGTATCCAAGCCATTTTCAGTTGACACTAATTTAACATCCGAGAAATGTAACTTAGAGACATTCATTTCAAATTTTAAAAAATCAGTGGTTTGATTCAAATACACAAAAAAGTCATTTAGTTCATCCTGGTTACCTTGCCAAATTAAAAAAAATATCATCAACAAAACACTTGTAAAATAAAATGTTGGTAGCATATATATTATCCTCACCATGCACACTAACTTCCTCCCATTTACTCAGTGTTAAATTAGGAAGGCAAAAATTACAATATTTGAAGGTGTACATAGCTTTGTGTATTAGTATTAAGTGAATAGGTTTTAGGGGGTATTGTTTTTTTTTTTTTTTTTGAGGGCTTTCAGTAAAACAAAAATTTTATAAGATGTGACATAGGCTGAAATGTGTATAACAAGAAACAACTGTATAAAAAGTTCAACCTGTCAAACAGTATATGCATGTAAAGCAAAAGCTGGAACTAGAGATTTAACGAAAAGGTGTTATACATAAAAAGTAGGAATAATACATTTTAATGCAATTGTGCTTTCTTTAATGTCTTTAAATGTAAATGGCCTCACAGATAAATACAAACAAGAAAGAGCAGTGAACTACCTTAAAAAATGTAGAGTGCAAGTAGCTATGTTACTAGAGACACACTTGGAAAGAACTGAACATGTGAATTTGATAAAGAAAGGTTTTAGGGTGGTTATTCAGCGGAATACCTGGAAAAAAGGAAAAGAGGAGTACTTATATTAATTGCCAGTGGAGTTCCAATAGTGATAAAAAGATAATGGCAGATTTGTAGTGCTAAGGGGCAACTGGCAAGGGAGGAGGATTACACTGGCATGGATTTACATTCCACCTAAAACTGCTATAGTGGAGCTTAAGAAAATTCTGGGAGAAATAATCAGTTTCAGCAAGGAATATTACTTAGCGGTGGGGACTGAAATTTGATTTGTAGCAGTAAAGATGTGTCTGGGGGCCCAGAAGGGAAAATATAACAAAAGAGGGTAGATTTTTGGAAGAAATTTATGAATATGTTTGATGTGGAATATGTGAATTCAGTAATAGGAGTTCAGAGTGAATTTACATATTATTCCCCAGGATATAAAACTGGGCTAGGCTAAACAGAATTTACATTTCACCGGAACATGTGCATTTAATTGAAGGTCTTGATACCCACCCAATAACTATTGCAGATCATGCACCAATAATAACCAAGATAAAAACACAAGGTTATGAAATAAAAATGAGACATTGGTGCTTTCCCACCTATCTATTGAAAAGAGAGGAATTTAAGGAGTGAGTAGTGGAGAATATTCAGGAGCTGTTAGAGACGATAGAAATTTATTCTGAAAATACAGCTAGGGAGTGGGATAAAATTAAGGTGGAGTTCAAAAATAGGGTGGAAATAAAAGAAAGGGAGCTATGGTTAACAAGTAACAAGAATTATTTAAAGGGACTGACAAATGTTAAAGTATTGCAGAATGGGGGGATCTCACAGAACAAGAAGCGGATCAATTGCAGAATGCTAGGCAGAAAATAAGGGATTACCTCGATAATGTGCACGAGCTTAGAAGGACTGCTGTTAAGTAACTGTTTTTGATAATAACACTACAGCACAAAAACTTTTAGCACGATGACTCAGTTAACAGAAAGTAGAAAGGGCTGTCACAAGACTCATAAGAAATCCAGTGTATTCATACCAGTTAACTCTCCTATTAATGCTTTTATATATGCATGTGAAGATAATTTTAAACAGTTATTTAAGCAACAATCTTATAACAGGATGAAACAATACAATTTGACATATGATAAATACAAGATTTTATGTCAGCTAAAAGCAGATGATAATTTAATAATCAAACAAGCTGACAAAGGGGTGCAGTAGTATTATATAATAAGAATGAATATATTGCATACATGCACCATTTTTTAATGGATGGTATGACTTCTAAAGAAATAAATTTTGTTAAAATCAAGAATGTAATAACAAGGGTTAACATGCTTGTGTATAAGTCACAGTTACAAGAAAATATCTCATTTGATTTGTTTAATTACTTTACAGTGACATGCCCTGCAATTCCTGTAATATATGGAATACTGAAGCTACATAAATCTATCATGGAACCTCCGATGAGACCTATAGTCTCAGGTAGAGGCTGGGTGACAGAGCCCCTATCAATATTTGTGCAAGATGTCGTGAATACATTTTTACCTTTATGCCTTAGTTATATTAAAGACACAGGAGATTTTTTTAAAAAGCTATATAAATGGTATAAAAGTAATACAAATAAAAATAAATATTTTTTGGTAACACTTGATATGAATTTGCTATTTACAGTAATACAGAACGATTAAGGTATAAATGCAATTTGTGAATTTTTATGTGCTAATAGTAATATGAAAAGAACAGACACAGAAACTATTTGTAACTTAATTGACATAGTTTTGACCAATAATGTCTTTTTATTTAATGGCCGTCTATTTTTGCAGACATCAGCTGTAACCCATGGCGAACACCTATGCAAATATTGTATTAAATCAATGGGAAAACAAATGTATATACTGTTCAACAAATTTATATAAGGAAAATGTTATTTTTTATAAGCGTTTTGTGGATGACTGTTTTTTTTTCATTTGAGGTGGTGATGAAGATGGTCTGTTTAAATTCATTGAATACTTAAATAATAGAACTGCTTTTTTGAAATTTAAAATGAGTTTTTCCTTGGAAGAAATATGCTACTTGTATGTCTTGCTGTATAAAAGCTGTGGGTCACTTGAAACCTGTGTACATAGGAAGGAAGTTCAGGTTAATAGATATACGCATGCTAGAAGCATGCATGCTAGACATATATTTCGAGGGATAGTCAAAAGTCAACTATTGAGAATAAGTAAACTTAATACTGATGTAATGAAATGTAGAGAGCAAATGGAAATAGTGGCCCAAGAATTTAGAGATAGGGGATGTTATGATCATCTGGTAGCCACGAGCATGCAGGAAATTTTAGAACATAGGAAAGAGATAGCGCCACCTTCGTTTAGTGATTTAGAACAGCAAGGTAATAGAAGTAATGACAATACGGATTGTCTTAGATATGTTACCACTTTTAGCACTATAACAAGACAGGTGGAGAAAATCGTAAGTAAAAACTGGTGGATCTTAACATCTATGCCAGAACTGATACCTATTTTAGGTAATAAGCCTAAATTTGCTTATAGAAATAGTACAAATTTAAAGAGAGAATTATGTTATAAGGACTTTAAATTGAATACAGATAAAGGTAGAAGAGTGATAATAAATAAATACGGCATAATTCCATGCATTCCATGTATTTTTTAAATGAATATATATTTTTTAAATGAATATATTTTTTTTGTACATTATATATGTTTTGTTTTTCAATGTCATTTTAATTGATTGTTGAATTTTATTGGCTGGTTGTGTCATATGGTTTAATATAAATGAATATTCTTGAATGAGTTTCACATACTGAAGAAGGGTGTTACCCAAAAGCTTTATCTTTGTGAATAAACTGAGCGTTTTCTGTTTGTTGTTTTATTTGCAATTATTGAATCCCTATATGATGTCAGTATACTTCAGGAAGGTCTTACGCAGACCAATGATTGTTGTTTTAGTCAAGGTCTCAAACTGCATGCAAAGAAATGCATCATCATTCCCTTCAGTAAAAACAATGTCCCTTCACACTATCAAATTAACAACAGTACCTTGTGTACCTATGAAGTGGTAAGAGATCTGGGATCACAAGTAGACTGTGAAATTAACTTTGAATTCCTTGTGTCTACAGTAGTAAGGAAGGCTTTCTATGTAGCACACTTGATTAGCAAAGGAGGTTATAACCCCCTCTCTACTTATCTCTAATCAAGCCCATAATTGAGTATAACACCCCTTTTGGCAAATACAGTACAAAGGACCTGCAGCAATTGGAGAGAGTGCCGAGGTTTATAACTAAGAAGATCAAGAGACTCCAGCATATGCCTTATACAGACCGACTAAAGTCCCTGTTACTGTACTCAGTATTGTATAGACTTATTAGGGGAGACTTATGCCTGGCTTACAAAGCAATCTCCAACCCAAACCTAATGAATTTGCTGCACATCCGTAAATCAAACTGGACTAGAGCTACTTATTCTAGGGACTTAAATATGGCTTGCAAGTTGAGTAGGATGTGCTGAAGGACAGATGTGTCTCCCAGCGACTGCTGCTTGTTTGGAATAGGCTGCCAACTAATGGGATGCAGAGGACCTCTATGACGCTGTTTAAAAGGACCCTGGATGAGAGGATAGGGCACCTGTAAATTCTTACTGGGGATAGTGCCCACAACCCTCCTGGACATGGGGAGTTATTACTAAATACAATCCTGGGTATTGACTGGTGTATCTATGGTATTACACCGGGATGAAATGGCTAGGCTTGAAATGACCTCCGGGTCAATAGCCTAGTAGCCTCCTATGATCCTGTGAAGTCATAGCACTGCCCTTTGGACTCACCACAGTCTCCCTCATGTTCACCAAGTGTATGGCAGTAGTAGCACTCATCTGTGACTGTAGCTTTTTGACTATCCCCATACATGGATGACTGCCCAATGCCTCCTCTACCAGGAATCTACTAATTCAACTAATGCATTCTTGGATCCTTTGTCTCCTTTACACCTTTCCCCAGCATCACTGATTCCAAAGTTCTTACTGAAAGCATCAGTGATTCAGGTCACATTAATTCTCTTAGCCCCTTTTTGGCCTTGACAAGTGCGGTTCCCCTTCATCTGGCCTCATCTAATTCACCCACTTTGATTGCTAGTCTCTGACACATATTTGCTTTCTCACCCATCAGGGCTACCTCACCTGAACATTCAATCCCTCAAGTTGACTGGATGATTTCTCAAATTCCAGTGGTCGTTTGACAGTCGAGGTTGTAGTCTCCAGTTTTCCACATATTGTCTTCCTCTCAGAAACCTTCTACTAAGAAGGTTTATAGAAGTAAATAGAAAAGGTTTTCTATTTGGGTTGTGAAGAAAAGCCCCTCTCCCATTTGTTGTAGACTTCCTTGCACATTTTTTTCAAGGTGGAGCCAGCTATTTCACTATTAAATTCAGTTAGCTGCAAATTCCTTATTCCACATAGGGGAATATCACACATCCACAGCTTCCCTTAAATTGTTCAAGACCTTTCTTTGAGGTGCTTTCCTACTTTGGCCTCCTCCTAGAGATCCAATTTCTCCATGGGATACTATCATTGTTTTGCGGACCCTGATTGACCCTCCCTTCAAACCTGTTGTAGAAGTTTATCTGAAGTTCATCACCACTTATATTTCTAACTACACCAGACAAAGCCCTTTAGAAAATCTGATCAATTATTTGTGTCCTTCTCCCATGCTAAATTAGGAAAATCTCTGTCCAAAGTCACCCTTTCACACTGCTTGACTATGTACATTTCCATTATTTACCAAGAAAAGGGAATTTCTCTCCCTTCTACTCCAAAAGCTCATTCTACCAAATCTGTGGCTTCATCTACAACCCTTTTCTCCAGTGTTCCAACTGATGACATATGTGCTGCAGGTACTTGGTCCAAGGTTCATACCTTCATTTCACATTACAAATTGGATATTCAGTCCAGATCTTGGGCCTTCTTTGGTGCAGCTGTGCTATGGAATATCTTTCCATGAGGTTGCCCAATTACAAAAATAGTTGGAGACTCTGTCCCATCAGTTAAGAAATGTACAGAAAAGACATCAGATATAAAAGTTATGTACTCACCATAAAGATAGATTTTTATTGTTTCCATCTTTTCCTCAACTTCCCTCCCACCATCCCCCCTCCTTAATTTTTATTTTGGGGAACTATAGATCTGATATTGTCAGTCTTCATCTATTCTTGACTTGTGGGTTATGGTTCCAATCCTTGGAACAGATCTGACTGTTATGTAGCTCATTTCAGCAAAAATCTGGTGAGCTGCTATTTACCCACAATGCCCCTCTCCACATTACCTCAGATTTCATCTGCCACTCTTACGACAAGACGTGTCAGCCATCTCTCTTGTAGCTAAGTATAGTTTTATTATTATTATCCTTCTGTTTAAGTCTAAATCTTTTCTGTCCTTTACTTCGTCTACACGTAGCGAGTGTGCTGTAGTTTTCTATTACTGTTGGTAAATTCTCCCCTACCACCGTTGGTAGTCTTTCCCTCTCTCTTTCTCTACTGTTGGTAGTCTGTCTACCATTGCTGGTAGATTTTTCCCTCTTTCCCTTTGTGTGAGTGAGGACTTATTTCAAAACGTTCTTTTTTCTCTCTTTTTCTGCTTTCCTATTTGTTTGTAAGGAATATGGCAGAAAAATCAAAATACTCCACTACGAGGTTTAAGCAATGTGTAGAATGCGGCAGGAAAATACCAAACTCGGACAACCGTGAATCCTGTGTTTACTGTTTGGGTGTTCCCCGTTTGAGTGTAGATTGTTCCATCTGCCAGAGTTTCCATAATAGAACTCTGGCAGAGAGGAAAAACAAACCGATTCTCAAAAGGCTCCTTAAAACCCCATTTGAAGAAACCTTGTCCAAGGCCGACCAGTCACCTCCGGCCTCTGGATCAAAATCCTCTCATTCAGTGCAGACTGTCAAAAAACATAAACACATTTCCGAGGCTTCATCTTTGGAACCGAAAGTTAAGGTTCCTAGGCTCTTGGAGCAGTCTAAATCTCCGGCACCGAAAACTTCACCGGTGCCTTCTACACCAGTTGCGACAACTATTCCAAGTTCAGCTATCTCTGCTTTGACCTTGACCATGGCTCTGATGTCAGTGCTGACTGTCACTACTTCCATTTCTGTGCCTCTTTCCCCCACGGTAGAGGAAACTGTGCTGAAATTAGTGATATTGTTAGATTGGTGGATCAGATCTTGACAGCCCAGGGTCTCCCATCCTGTTCTCAAGCCCCTCTCCCTTCAGGTGAAGAGGGTTTTTCTCCATCCACCCCTACTTATTCTCCTTCTCTAACCTCAACACAGGCTTTAGAGCACTTGACTTCATCTTCCCAGGTACTAATGGCTTCGGCGCTGACAACACTTTTGTCTTTGGCGCCTGGTCTGGCTTTGGCTCCCTCAGTGCCTTTGGCACCATCAGGCCTGGGGGATTTGAGCTGGCTCAGAGTTTTTCTATAGAGCCGACCATGTCCCTTCTGGCTGCGTCAGCAGGGGACCCATCCTCAGTTCTGGCTTGTCAGGTGGGGCTCTCGAGGCAGGGTGTGATCCTGGTTTCAAGTTTGTCTCTGTCCCGGGCTCCCATCCCTTCTCAGGGGTTCTGCCTTTCAGGCTATGGAAAGAGCTTTAGCCACTACATAATCTCACATGGTTCCTGGATTATTGGAGTCTTCACCTGTGACCCCAGGTTTTTCAGTTCAGACACCAACCTCTACCCCCTGGACAAGCATGCACCATGGTCGCAAGACCTGCCTTCTAAAGGCACGCCCTCTTCAGATGTTCCCACTGAAGAGCCCCCTCGGAAGAGATTGTGTAAGAGGAAACACCTTGATTCTCCTGAAGAATCCATCACAGAGGACATGGATTTCACTGAAGGGGAGGGTTCCCCACGGTCACCCCTGGAAGACATCTCCTTTGGAGACATTTTGGGGATCCTAAAACAGAGGGGTGATCGAAAATCCAAAACCCTATCTTCACAGGAATCTGTGTACTTGCAGGCCTTGGTGTGTGCCCATCTACCTCCTGGGTGACCCCGCCCACTGACGATCTAATTAAACTTATTGATCAGCGGGCTTGGAAAGCTCCTGATTCTGTGGAACCAGTCCCCCAGAGGCCTGACAAAATCCTTACTGTTCCAGAAGACCAACTGCATTGAGCTAAGGGCTTAGTAGTAGATGCCATGGTGGTAGCGGCTGAGACTAAAAAAGAACTAGCTGAGGAAAGTTCTGTTGTCCATTTCCCGAACCAGGAGTTCAGGGCGATGGATAGATTAGGAAAGCAACCTTTTCAATCAGGTCCTTGAATTTTTTGGCACACTTCACAAGGCACAAAAGGAATCTTGTCAAGGAGCTGTCAGATACCTTGGTGGGGGAGCAGTTGCTGAGTGGGTCCAAGAAAAGGTAGCCTCCCAGCTAGCTACCCCAGAGTCTATTTCGATCTCGTCCATGCGGCTCATTGCACATGCTGCTGAAGGGGAGACAAGGTCAGCAGCTTCAGGTGTTGCCATTCGAAGACACGCTTGGATCTACCTGTGTGAGTTTGTGGAACCATTTACGTCTTCCTTCAGCAGTGCTCCCTTTGA
The DNA here is from genome assembly GCF_019279795.1 of Protopterus annectens. NCBI lineage: Eukaryota > Metazoa > Chordata > Ceratodontiformes > Protopteridae > Protopterus > Protopterus annectens. The sequence continues at coordinate 342,566,371 of NC_056748.1, read as the reverse complement.
TGGATCCTCTTTGTTTGGTCCCAAAGTAAAGGAAACTCTGTCCAGGTGTGAAAAGGATGAAAAGACTTTGTCTGCAGTGGGCGTACATTTTTCCACTCCTCAATGATCCTATTCCAGGAATCAAAGGAGTGGTAAGATGTGGTTCAAGAAATCCCAGAAGCCTTTCCAGGACACACGTGATTCGGACTTCCCTCAGGGCAGAGGGGGAGTTACAGTGGAGACTCAATCTTAGAAGCAAGGGTAGTCTGCAAAATCAGGGTTCCAGGGACACGTTCTCTGATTAACCCTATCAGCACTCCTGAAGGGAGGCCTGAATGCTTACCTCTGGAAGCAGTCAGGGGAATCTGTGTGCTAAGAATAATTTCCAGAGGTTATCTAATTCCCTTCACCCTTTACCCAAAAACCCCAGCAAGACTCCCCAATGTTCCACCCAGTCAGAATTAAAGCAGCAATAGAAGAGCAAAAGCTGCTAGAAAAGAGTCATCTAAGAAATCCCACCAGACCAGTTAGGATCCATTTTTTACTCAAGATTCTTTTTACTGCCAAAGAAAATAGGGGACTGGAGACCAGTTTTGGATCTTAGCATTCTAAACAAATTTGTCCAACAAGCAAAATTCCAGATGGTCACGGATTAGTCAATTCTGCCCTTCTTAGAGAAAAAAGATTGGATGTGGTCTATCAACTTTCAACACTCGTATTATCACATAAAAGTGGACAAACCCTTGAGAAAGTTTCTCCGCTTCCGAATAGGAGCCAGTCATTTCTAATTCAGAGTGCTGCCCTTTGGCCTCTCCTCAGCCCCCAGTGTGTTCACCAAATGTATGGCAGCAGTCTCAGCACATTTGAGGCTGCACGGATTCTAAGTGCTTCCTTGCTAAGATGACTGGCTGCTCACCACTCCTACCAGACATCTACTTCTGCAGACTACGAACTATATTCTGAAACTTGCCATTCAGTTAGGTATCACAGTAAACCTGGCAAAATCTCAGCTGGTCCTTTGTCAGAACATGGAATTTATCGGAGCTCACCTCAACACTGTTTCTTGCATAGCATTGCTTACACTACACAGATTACAGAAACTTCAGTCACAGGTCCTCCCTCTTCTTCACTCAGAATTCTTGCTTACCTAATTCTGCAGGCATTGGGTTCCATGGCAGCAACGATCACACTGGTCCCATTGGCAATATTTCACATGAGACGTCTCCAGTGATTACTTGCGAATCAATGGACTATTCTAACTCACCCCATGAACCATTTAATTTTCATATCCAGTTAATGCAAGAACAACCTATCCTGGGGGAAGCACTCAGAGGAGATTCTTCTAGGCTGTCCCTTTTTCCTACTCAGCCCAAGGCCATAGTGGCGACAGATGCTTCCCAGATGGGGTGGGGGGATTATCTCAGGAAGACAGTCCAAGGCACTTGGTGTTGCAAGCATTTTAATCTTCCTTACCTCAAGGGATGATGGCTGTACAGTCGAACAACATGTCAGTAGTCTGGTATATAAACAAACAAGAGGGAACCAAGTCCTACCTATTTTGTCGAGAAGCTCTTTGACTGTGGCAATACGCTACAACTAAAATAAAAGTAGTAAAATCACTGTGTTGCAGCCATAACTTACCACAACTTTTCACAAGTATCAAAAGTTTTATTAGACCATAAAAATGTTAAAAAGTATTCATTAAGCGCTTTCATCCCCTCAGAACGGGGACTTCATCAGAATACATGCCTTCTGTAAAGTCCTACATATATAGCCCAATGTGTTAGTGACATCACAACTACATGAATACATTTAAACACACAATCGCAGTGTTTAAGAAAATAGATTCTTAAAAAACATTTATAAACATGTATACCATGTTTAATGCATTTAGAATGAATCTTTCCTACTTAATGAAAATTCTAACATAACATTTTATCCCTAGCTCTCTTAACAGGGGTTTTACAGAAATAACTTCATTTAACCCAAAACCCTGCCCTGCCTGCAGCTTGATCTGCCACTTAACTTCTTTTTCACCAATTAGATTTCTGTAATCCCCCCTCATGGGTTAACTAGCATTTCCTCTAAAGTCCCAAAATGGAACTCCTAAAAGTTCCCACAAACTAAAGAGTGCCTACACAGTGCGTTGTTGCTATTCTTTGTGGATATCGGATATATGTGTTCATATATCCTGTTTCGTAATTGCCTTTCGGTTTTGCCAACATAATATGCTGGATACCCCTTACATAATGCGAGGTAAATAACACCTTGAGTTTGACAATTACCCTTAACAAATTCAACTTTTGATTTCAGGGTGTTTTCTAAAACAACCATTTTACAATCTACTATATAACAACATTGTGAACAGGATCCACATTTTGTAGAACCATCATGCTTGTTAACTTGTGTGTTCTTCACCCTTTCAAAACTTTCTTTAATATTTACCCCAGTTTTATATACATAGGTAGGTCTCTCTCCTACCACCCCTTTCACATCTGGGTTCCCCCTGAGAATGACCCACCTCTTTTCCATGATATCCTTCACTTTCCCTACCTTTCCCCAGTAGGGCAGAATCAGGTCTTTCACAATTTGTTTGTCTCTGAACTGAATCTCTTACCATGTTAAAATTTCCTAACAAGGGTTTAAATCTTTTACCCCATTCCATTCTAACATAATTCACATTTTCCTGAACCCTACCCCATGGGCTATCCTCTTTCATAAAACATTTCAGCAACTTTCTGTAGTTCATTCTCAAGGTCACCAGCCGATGATGTCATTCTAGCAACCCTTACCATCTGGCCTTTCACAATACTGGCCTTTTGGTGTGAGGGATGACTACTCGTATATTCAAGATAAGAGTTGCTGAATGTGGGTTTTCTGTATATTTTAGATGTAAATCCACATGGGGTTTTGAATATCTGAGTATCACGATAACTAATTGTCAAGGGGTTACTAGTATGAGTGAATTTTAAAAAACTAGTAGCAGAATTTCAAGTACACGATAAATTCCTCCATTCTATCTATGGAACTATTCCACAGAATAAAAATGTCCAAAAATCTTAAGTATAACTTGACATTTTGAAAATACTCACAATTAAAGACTTTGTTTAATTCCCAATCAAGAAGGACCAAGTTTGCAAATATGGGAGCACATGAGGCTCCCATAGCAACACCTTTATTTTGTTTGACATATTCTCCTTCAAAATATATATAATTCTAATCTAAAACTAACCCCATAAAGTCTACTATTAAATTCACTTTCTCACTAGAGAAACCTGACATTTTATTTAAACAGTTAGCAAACATGTCTAACCCTTCCTCTCTAGGAATGCAGGTGAAAAAATCCACTACATCGATGGTCAGAAAAATCAAATTATTCTCAAAGCTCTTCCCTTATTCTACCCAGAAAGTCCCATGAATCTTTTACTAAGTGCTCTGCTTTATTCACAACTTGTTTTAACCAAAAGTCTATGGTGACACCAAATGGGTAAGTTTTTGACCCCTGTTCTGCAACTATTGGCCAATATGTTAAATTACTTAACCCCTTGTGAGTTTTCGGAATTCCGAAAATGGTAGCCACTGTAGGGTTCTTAACTTTCAAAAAGCTGTAGATTTCAGGTGTAATACACTCATCCAAAAGGTATTCTTCCAAATAGTAATCTATTCTCCGATAACTAATATTTACTTCATTAAGTGAAGTGTGGGTGTATACATTAGTGTCATATAAAATCTCTACGATTTTTTGGGAATAATGTAAAGCATCAAAAATTACCATCCCACCCTCTTTATCAGGACGCATAATTCTAATTGTCCTGTTCTTTCTGAGCTGTTCTAGTAATCTTATTTCTTCTCCACTAAGATTCCTGTATAAAAAAACTCTTTTTCTTTTAACGCATATAAATCCTCAGTCACAGCCTTCTCAAAAACATTAAGGATGGAATCCAGTGGTGGGTTGTACACACTCTTGCTTTTAATTTCTTTATTCCTATTATGATTGACATGTTTGCCTTGGTCCCTAAACAAGAAAGGTAAATTCAATTTTCTCATGTATACTTTCAACTCCAAAATTGTGTCTGTGTAGTCAAAACCTCTTGCTGGCACGTATTTCAACCCCTTCATAAACAACAAAAAATGCTCCATAGTTAGGGTTATTCCTGAGTAATTATAAATGTGATAACCCCTATATGTACTGACTATCCCATTCCTTACAATTTCATGGCACAGCATTTTTATTCTGTGGAATAGTTCCATAGATAGAATGGAGGAATTTATCATGTACTTGAAATTCCACTACTAGTTTTTTAAAATTCACTCACACTAGTAACCCCTTGACAATTCGTTATCTTGATACTGAGATATTCAAAACCCCATGTGGATTTACATCTAAAATATACAGAAAACCCACATTCAGCAACTCTTACACTGAATATATGAGTAGTCATCCCCCACAACAAAAGGCCAGTATTTTGAAAGGCCAGATAGTAAGGATTGCTAGAATGACATCATTGGCTGGTGACCTTGAGAATGAACTACAGAAAGTTGCTGAAATGTTTTATGAAAGAGGATAGCCACGGGGTAGGGTTCAGGAAAATGTGAATTATGTTAGAATGGAATGGGGTAAAAGATTTAAACCCTTGTTAAGAAATTTTAACATGGTAAGAGATTCAGTTCAGGGACAAAAAATTTTTGAAAGTACTATGATTCTGCCCTACTGGGGAAAGGTAGGGAAAGTGAAAGATATCATGGAAAAGAACTGGGCCATTCTCAGGGAGAACCCAGATTTGAAAGGGGTGGTAGGAGAGAGACCTACCTATGTATATAAAACTGGGGTAAATATTAAAGAAAGTTTTGAACGGGTGAAGAACACACAAGTTAACAAGCATGATGGTACTACAAAATGTGGATCCTGTTCACAATGTTGTTATATAGTAGATTGTAAAATGGTTGTTTTAGAAAATTCCCTGAAATCAAAAGTTGAATTTGTTAAGGGTAATTGTCAAAGTCTAGGTGTTATTTATAGGTTCATAGGTAGGTACTAGGCTATCTGCCCGAAGGCATTTATAAGCCTAGCCAGAATTGTGTTAGATTAGTTCCCTGTACCTCTGTCCAGCAGAGCCATTGAAGTGATCCGCGGGGTAAACTTTCCGTTTCCCATCCACTCGTCAAGGTTTCTCTTGAACAGTGTTAGCAAGGAACTCTGCCTAATGTAGATTGGAATCTTGTTCCAGAGCATGGGAAGTCTCTGGGACAGGAATCTATCCTTCCAACACACCCTATTTATTGTTGTGGTGAGATTTAGTTCCCCAGAGCATGTAACTGGAGGGGGATGTGGTTTTCTTTAGGTGGAGCTTGCCCATCACCTCTGAATAGGTGGTATGCAACCGAGTACAGCTGGAGTTTTTTCATTCCAGCTGCATAGGGCATCTGTTTGAGGCCAGTGATCCTCTTGGTGAGGTACTTCTGTGGTCTTTCCAGCTGTTGCAGGTGTCTTGTAAGGTACATCCCAAATGGGGCATTGTACTCTGTGATAGGTCTGATGAGTGATGCGTAGAGGGGCACAATGACCTCTTTTGATCTGGATGCAGACCCTTTTGTGATTAGGTGGGCCACATAGAAGGATTTTCTAACCACTTTGGCAATGTGATTATCAAAGGAGAGATTATTATCTATTTGGGTCCTCAGATCCCTTATTACATCTTCTGTATTTAGGGGGCTACCACCTATGTGGTAGTTTGTGGGTACTTTGTTTTTTACAAAGGGGATGACTATGCACTTTTTGGCATTTAGCTTGAGGCCATAGTTTTGACATCAGGTATCTGTCTCAGTGAGACACTTTTGGAGGATGTCTGTGTCAGCCGGAGAGTCAGTTATAACCCCTAGTTTGCAGTCGTCTGCGAACTTGGTCAGCCATAGATCTCCTGTGCTTGCCTGTAGCTCTAAAATGTATATGCCGAACAGGAGGGGTCCTAGGACTGAGTCCTGGGGAATGCCACTTGTAACCGGTTTAGAGTCAGACCTAGCTACCGCAACTCTTACTGTGTGGGTTCTGTCCGTGAGCCAGTTGGCAACCCATCTCGTAATGTAGGGGTTTATGTTCAGGCTGGTGAGCTTTTCTATATTACCAGAATGGGGAATGGTGTCAATGGCCTTTGCGAGGTCTAGGTAGGCTGTGTGGACCACCTTTCCCTTGTCTGTAGCCTTGGTAACTGTCTCAAAGAAGTCCACCAGGTTTAGGAGGCATGATCTACCCTTAACAAAGCCGAACTGGGTAGGGTCCAGTGTTTGGAGGTTCCCAATGTCTCTGTTAATGAGATCCATGATGATACACTCCATAGCCTTGCAGACCAAGCTAGTCAGGCTTATAGGGCGATAGTTCCTGGGGTCTGTTGTGGCTCCACCTTTGTGGAGCAGAATAACCGTTGCTGTGTGCCACTCTATGGTCATGTAGCCTGTGGCGAGGCTGAGTTTTGAACAGTGTGTTTAGGTGAGGGTTTAGTTCATCTTTGAGTTCATGCAGGATGGAGCCTGGGACACCGTCCGGTCCCATTGATGCTGTGTTTTTGGCTTTGGAAAGGGCTGTTTTAACCTGAGTGTCTGTGATTTTAAGGGCACTACATTCTTCTGGTATGGTTATGGGCCCTTTTGGGGGTGAGAGGAGGGTGAAGTTTGCACTGAACCTGTCTGCCAGGATGTTGGCAGTATCAGTCGGTTCAGTGTATTCTGTGCCATTCTGCACTAACTCCGAGCAGATCTGAGAACTGCCACTTAGATTCTTGACATAGCTAAAGAATGCCTTGTGGTTATCTTTGGAGTCCTTGGCAATGTTCCTTTCGAAACTAGCCCTGGATGATTTTATGAGGGATCGTAGTTTCTTGTTGATACTGATCAGGGATGTCTTACCTTTTTACTCTTTTCTGTACTAGTTTCCTCCTTCTATTGTACAGCTTGTTTATGGCAGGGGTCCACCAGACTGATTTCCCTTTCTTGGAGGAGCGAGTCTTGGTTTTGCTTGGGATAAGCATGATCCATGCATTCTCGTAGGTGCTTGTAGAGTGCATTAGTAAAGGATTTAGCAGCTTGGGCAACGTTATCCTTTAGCATGGGGGCTTTGAAACTTTCCACCTCGGTCTTAAGTAACGTGAAGTTTGCTTTTGAAAAGTTTTTCACGGTGGTTTCTTTGACCCGGGGTGGGGGCAGAATGTGGATATTCAGAGTGATTAGTTTATGGTCAGATCTAACCAGCGAGGGGATGAACTCCGGTGTGGAGCACCGGTCGCCCAGTTTGGTGATGACCGGGTCCAATACGTTGTCATATGGAGGTGTTTACCAGTTGATCCAGGGCATTTGAGTTTATAAATTCTAGGAAATGTTGGGCAAGGGAGATAGTACTTGAGTAGTTCTCCCAGTTAATGTTTGGGTAATTGAAATCACCCAATATCAGGGTGTTTGGTAGGACCTTTATGTTTCCCAGTGTTTCCAGAAATGCGGAATGGGTGTCCTTGGACATGGTGGATGATCTGTAGCAAGCTACAATTTGAATTGCAGTTTTGCCCATTGTTAGTTGCACGATGATGATCTCTGAAGCATCCTGCTGTGCTACTAACCTGGAGGTATGGGTATCCTTGGTGAATATGTATATGCCCCCGCCTTTTGTATTTCTGTCCGGGTTTTGTAGCCGAAATGTATGGTATGAGTTGTAGCCTGGCAGTGCCAGGTTGCTGGCTGGAGCCTTAAACCAGGTTTCTGTTACTGCACATATATCTATTTTCTCCATACTGAGGAGTGCCTCGAGTGCATGCATTTTGAGGTTTAGACTTCTGGCATTGTGCGGCATTGCCCTCAGTTATTTGTTGATAATTTTTTCTTTATACAGTGGTATCATTCTTGGTGAGGGCAGGATGCTACTCATGGTCAAGGTCATACCGGCCTGGGCTACTTGATCAGAGAGCTCTTTCATGTCTCTTTTCATGTATTCCAGGGGAGGTACGGCTCAGGTCATTCACACCAACATGGACAATGACAGAGTCATATTTGTACTTGTTCTGGAGTGTCTTGAGTGCTTGTGTCATGTGGCGGATCCTGGCCCCCGACAGGCAGCTAACAGTAACCTTCTCCTTGTTCAGCCTAGTGAGTGGGACATCAGTGTGCCTGACTATAGAGTCACCTATTACTAGTGTGTTAGGTATGTTATTTTGCCTTAAGGGCTGTGATTGCATGGCACACTGGTTTTGTGAAATGTGTATTTCATGGTTTGTGTTGGGGGGTGGAGGTTGCTTGGGTGTCTGCTTTGGAGATCTCTGTTGCTTTTGCAGATATTTATTTAGAGCCTCCAAGTATGTTTTTTTGTATTTATGTGTGTTTTTTGCCAGTGCTGGTTTCATAGGTCTATGTGAGACTGGTGGTGTGATGCAAGTAGTTCCCTTCTCCTCTTGACTGTCTGGTCCAGTCTTGGGTTAAGAGTGCTTAGCCTCCAGTTTGGCTGTATAATTGCATCTCTCGCATGTGTTAGTGTTCGGTGATAGGAGGAGAGGGTTGTCTGTGTACATGAGGCAGTTGTAACACTGCCTTAGAATGCCCAGATTCACCAGTTGGACTGGAGAGTACACCTAAAACTGCCCTTTGGACATGCCTGGATAGGTACAGTGAACTGTTTTACTGATTGGCTGGTAAGGTGGAATAGAGAGCCTTGTCCTTATCTACAGTATAGGGTGGTCTAGTGCTAAGGTTTATTAGTGCTTGCTATGAGTTTAGAGCAAGTGGCAGGCTGAGAAATGAATGGTTTGAGTGCTTAAGTTGAAAGTTTGTCTAGTTTCAAGGGAAAAATTGAAGAGTAGACTTTGTGGAGCCATGAATAGTTATACCCTAGCTAACCGGTGCTGCCCGGTGTGCAAAACAGCGCAAATGCGGGTTTTATAGCAGGGAAATAAAAGAGATAGAAATTAGCCAACAATGGCCAATAAACTACTAATTTCTGTGCAGAAACCACTCTTCCAGGGATAGAATGGCTGCTCAAAGCTCCCTTCTCTCTCAGGTGAACAGAGAAACTTCCTTCTATCCAAGTAAGGTATAGGCAAACCCAGAAACTTATAACACAGCCCTGAATTCAGCACTAACCTGAAAGCTGGACTATACTAGCTTAGAAAAGCGGGAAAACAAGTATATTTTTTTCAGAAAATAAAGCGATACAGTCAAAAAAATACTTTAAATGCATAGAAATGGCTATCCCACTTGAGTGTGTAGCCTGCAACAGTTAAACAGGTAATTTAAACACAAAAACAACTTTAAGTGAAGGCAGTAGAATAAGTAAAATATGTAGCTGAAACAAGCTTTTTAAATCACAGAAACTCTCAAAAAAATCAGCGTTTTAGGCAGAATTAGCTAAAGGCAACAAGAAAATGCAGAAAAATGATACTTAATCACTCCAAAGTCTCTCTTCTGTCTCTTTACTGCTGTAGAACTCTGCAGGGCACCAGGCAGGAGCTTGCTGAGCTGTATACAAGAGCAAAAACCTCACAAGTATGGGTTTTATAGCAGGGAAATGAGAGAGAGAGAAATTAGCCCAAAATGACCAATAAACTACAAATTTCTGGGCAGAAACCCACTCCTCCAGGGACAGATAGGCTGCTCAAAGCTCCCCTCTCTCACAGGTGAACAAAGAAACTTCCTTCTATCCAAGTAAGGTATGGGTAAACACAGAAATTTGTAACACAGCCCTGAATTCAGCAGTAACCTGAAAACTGGACTATACTAGCTTAGAAAGGCAGGAAAACAAGTATTTTTTTTTTCAGAAAATAAAGCAGATACAATAAAAAAAAAACACTTTAAATGCACAGAAATGGCTATCACACTTGAGTGTGTAGCCTACAACAGTTAAACGGGTAATATAAACACAAAAATGACTTTATTAAAGAGCAGGCAGTAAAATAAGTACAATATGTAGCTGAAACAAGCTTTTTAAATCACATAAACTCTAAAGAATTGTTGTTTTTAGGTGGAATTAGCTAAAGGCAGCAAAAAAATGCAGAAAAATTATACTTAATCACTCCAAAGTCTCTATTTTGTCTCTGCTGCTGTAGAACTTTGCAGGGCACCAGGCAGGAGCTTGCTGAGCTGTATACTTATATTTACCTCACATTGTGTTAGGGGTGTCCAGCATATTATGTTTTCAAAACTGAAAGGCAATTACGAAACAGGATATATGAACACACATATCAGATATCTGCAAATAATAACAATAACGCACTGTATAGGCACTCTTTAGTTTGTGGGAACTTTCAGGGGTTCCATTTTTGGATTTTAGAGAAAGTGCTAGTTAACCCTAGAAGGGGGATTACAGAAATCTAATTGAAGAAAAAGAAGTTAAGTGGCAGGTCTCAAGCTGCAGGCAGGGCAGGGTTTTGGGTTAAATTAAGTTATTTCTATAAAACCCGTTAATTAAGAGAGCTAGGGATAAAATGTTATGTTAGAATTTTCATTAAGTAGAAAAGATTCATTTTAAATGCATTAAACATAGTATGCATGTTTATAAATGTTTTTAAGTATGTATTTTCTTAAACACTGTGATTGTGTCTTTAAATGTATTTGTGTAGTTGTGATGTAACACATTGGGCTATATATGTAGGATTTTATAGAAGGCATGTATTCTGATGAAGTCCCCATTCTGAGGGGATGAAAGTGCTTAATGAATACTTTTTAACATTTTTATGGTCTAATAAAACGTTTGATACTTGTGAAAAGTTGTGGTGAGTTCTGGCTGCAACACAGTGATTTTACTACTTTTATTTTCGTTTTGGCAATCACTGGGGTCGTTGTTAATACGCTATAACTTCCAGTCGCTTTCTGATAGTAACACACCATCCCGGGGAGTTCAAACGTGATTGCAGACAAATTATGCAGATGCATCCTCATGCCTCACAAGTGGTCTCTGAATTCAAGTAGCGAAGGAGATCTTTCTATGCTGGGGCCAGCCTTGCTGTGACCTGTTGGTCTTACACCTGAACAAGAAGTGCAGAAGCTACTTTGCCCTGATTCCCCCTCAGGGGAGTCTCCAGGGACGCTCTTCTCCATGATTGGACCCTAGGTCTCCTTAATGCCTTTCCCCCCTTTCCTCTGACCCCTCTTTTTCTCAAGAAAGCAACTTTGTTGAGAAGCAAAGTGATCCTCATTGCTCCTTACTGGGTTTGACAGGAATGGTTTGCCTTTCTCTGGTTTCATCTACTACACTGCCCGTGGACTCTGGACCCAGTTTTAAATGTCTTGTCTCACCCTCAGGGACTAGTGCACCCCAGTCTTCAGACTCTTAAGTGGACTGCTTGGTTTCTCCAATTCCAGTAGTCCCCAGGCATAAGGGTGTTCCTTCCCCTCTACAATGCATTTTGTTGGCTTCCCGTAAACCATCCACCAGGAGTCTCTATCTTAGTAAATGGAAGAGATTTTCTGTTTGGGCCTCTGCAATGGTCTGGATCCCTTTTCGGCTGCAGTAGGGAAAGTTCTAGAGTTTCCAGCTGCCCTCTTTAGTAAAGGGGCTTCTGCCTCTACTATCAAGGTTATTTTAGCAGCAATTTCAGTTTTCCATAACGGTATCAACGATCCACCCTTAATTTCTCACAGACTTTGTAAGGTTTTTCTAAGGGCACAATCCGCTTGAAGCCCCTTTCAAAGACCCTCTTTCGCCATTGGACCTGACTCATGTGTTACAGTCACTTACTTCACCTCCATTTGAACCTACAGTGACTTGTGATTTAAAATTCCTTTCTTGGAAGACCTTATTTCTTGTAGCTGTCACTTCAGTGAAGGGAGTCTCCGAATTACAGGCTTTAAGTTCTAAACCTCCTTATTTAGTTTTCCATAAGGACAGAGTGTCACTCAGTATGAACCGTACTTTCCTTCCTAAAGTGATATCAGAGACCAATATTAACCAGTCCATAGACTTGCCTGTATTCTTTCTAAATTTTTTAAATAAAGGCGAGTACAACTTGCATTTTCTGTATGTTCACAGGCAATTATGCTTCTGTAATGATAGAACTAAGCAATTTAGATGATCAGCGCAGTTATTTATATCCTTTGCTAGTGCAGCTTTGGGCAAACCAGTATCCAAGGTGACTCTGTCCAAGTGGTTAAGCAACTGCATCTCTTTCATTTATGTGAAACTTAAGATGAAGCTCCCTATGCCTGTCAAGGCACATTCTACCAGATCTATGGAAATGTTGGCTGTTTTTCATTCCAAAGCTTCCATTTCAGAAATGTGCACAGCTGCAACATGGGCTAATCCACATACATTTATTATTCATTACAAATGGATGTGGTCTCCAGGGGGAGAGCCTCCTTTGGTTTTCATTCTTGATCTTCATTCATTCTTGCATCCCTCCCACCTACCCCCTCCTTTATACTTCTGGTGGAGCGACTTCCTCTCCTGGGTTCTTCTTGCTAGGGATATATTGGACAAGATTTCTGTCTTATATTATAGAATCCTTTTTTTCTACATGACAACAAACTTGATCTGAGGTAATGTGGAGAGGGGCATTGTGGGTAGACTGGCAGCTCGAGAGATATTTGGTTGGCGAACTATATAACGTCTGGATCGGTTCTGAGGATTGGAACCATAACCCTCAAGTCAAGAATAGATGAAGATCGGCAACACAGATAGAACATTTTGGTAAGATATAAGTTCTTTTTTGTCTACAATATAATTTAATTCTGAGATGGATCTAGCTGACCTGGATCTAGCTCTTGAAGGTCCTGTCTTTTTCTGTTTCTCTTTCCTTATTCAGGTTACACCGGTTTGTCACCTGCTCTGTTAGTTTGCTTACAACTATATTTTATAATTTACATTGCTTTTTTGGGTGGTCAGACTCTATCTGAGGTAGTTTGCTGTGTTCACAAGGATTATGGGTAGGGGAGGAGCCTGAACACTAGATCCAAAGCTTCAAATTGGCTGCAGCTGGATCTGAGATCCTATCCATTGAGGAATGTATGGAATTAGACAACATCTATCATTATGCTGAGTGAGTAACATTTGTTTGCTGCTGGATGGCAAATTGACTGCATTTTTAATGGCTGACATATCAGCTAGGGAATGATCCAGTAAAAGAAGTGTAGTAGTTTTTTTTTTTCGTATGACTTTTCAAAAATGAATTACACAACACTAATATCAGTGAAATAATAAACACCATGTGATTTTTACGTATTTGTCTTACATGAAGAAGTTAGAGAACTTCCACAATAAACAGTTAAAATGCCAACCTAACTTTAGAAGCTGTGTTTGTACTGTGCATGTTTCTTTAGACTTTGTTTGACTGACATAGGAGCTTCTCTTTCAGACTTGTTTACTTTGTACAATGGCATTAGCACCCTCATTTTTTCAGACAAGAAAATATGGCAATGCTGATTTGTTTGTAGATGAAAGAAAAAGATAACATTTAAAGTTTTCTAACCTTACCCTTCATTCATATGTGTTATTTTTTTATCTTTCTTTGCTAAATAAGAAGCAATGTCAGGAGGTATAGATGGCAGATGTATGACCAGTCAGAAAACTCTACAGAAATATTTGTAAAATGACTGACATCAGTTTTCATTTAGTTCTTAGATATAGGTAACTATTATGAGAAGTTACAGTATAAGACTTTGGGGGTAATAGTAATAATGGTTTACATGTGTGGAATTCTACTTGCAAAGGTTTCCAAGTAAAGTTCAGAATTACATAAACCAAATACTGTGTTCATGTAAATAAAATGCAGTGACTCTTTCAAAAGGGTGATATTTCGGAAGTGTGAGGCAGTACTTTGAGTAGGTGACATGAAAGAGTTTATTTGCCTTTTTTAAGATTTTATGTGTTTCTCATATCAGTTAATAATATGCAAGTGATTCTTAAGCATCTATTCTGTCATATGCATGCCACTTACAGTTAATAGAAATATTCAGCTAACATTTTTTGTGACAAATTCAGTAATTTCTGCATATACTTTGAGGCATTTATAGAAAGTTGTACTTGTCTACATACAAGTGTATTTTGATTTTGAATTTAAGGAAAGTGAGGTATATTTGATTTTGTGGTATTTTGATGCTACAGTATTGTTCCAGAATACAGCAAAGTATATGATTTAATAAGGATTATTTTACTCTGTACATGAGATGGTCCAACCTTCATCCTCACAGTCACAGTCTCACAAACACACACATGGAATTAAGCTTTCTTTATACAAGATTATTGTATATTACACAGCAAAGGATGATAGGATTTAATGAATTTATTTGAAAATATATGATATTTAAAACTTTCTTGATACAGGGATTCTGTTTTGACGACTGCAAATCTGATGCAACTTTTTTTAGTGTCAATGACTCATGAAATTGGGTAAGAAATTCATATGTAATTATGGAGTGACCACATGTGTGTCTGTAACTTTTCATGGATTATGGATCCAGGGTTGCAGGAATACCAGAACAAGAATAATCAGAATTAACAGGATTACATGATTACCATAACTGCAAGGGATAGCAAGGGTTAAACATATTGTAAGACATGATTTTTTTAGGCTTACAGATGTCGTAGATGAACATTATTGGTGACAGGCTACATTTTTGAATTCTTAAGGATTGTAACAGAATTTTTAAATTAAAAGAATTTTACTGATAAAACTAACACAGCATTCATTTGGACTACTGTGAGCACAAATATGTTTTGTTTTTCTGGAAACTGCAGTGAAAAAAGTGAATGGTTTATTTAGTATGCATGTAAGGCATCAGATGTTTACAAAATTAACATTATTTTGAAGTTATTTATTGCATGTTTGCTGAAACCAAAATAGACATTGAAAATATTCAGTAACAAGGTTTATGTGCTCTTCATGTGGTCTGTTTATGTCTGTACTGCATCTGCTGACTGTGAAAACAGTATGACTTTTTGTGTCAGGACCTATCCGTGTTTAAACTGTAAACAGTGCAGGTACATTTAATTTCATGCACAGTGTTACTTTTAAACATCTTAGGAAAAATATTATGGCTAAACAATTGCAGAAATACTGGATTAGTGTATTTACCCAGCTGTGGTAGTTGTGAAAGTTTCTATTAGGGAAACACTATTAGTGTTGACCAAAGGTTTTTTACTGCTAGTTTTAATAATGTATTAGAAATTAAAGAATTAAAATGGCAAATTGCATTAAAAGCTGATAAACTTCCAGGTTTAAATGATGTTATAAACATTGTGTTTATTAAAAATAGGTTATTGTAGACCGACCCATTAAATTATCAAGGGTTATTTAATTTGTTTTGAATAGTTGATTTTATTGTATAATTAATTTGATGTGAACTATATGTATGTATGTATATATATATATATATATATATATATATATATGTGTGTGTGTGTGTGTGTGTGTATGTATATATGTGTGTGTGATATATATATATATATATATATATATATATATATATATATATATATATATATATATAGGATGTATTTTAGGGTTGTCATTTGTTCTGATGAAGTTCTTGAGAAATGAAAGCGCTAAACGTCAACAGTGTCCTGAGTGGATATTTCTGTTGTATGGGCAATTGTTCTGTTTTTCCAGTTTTTTGGTGTGCCTTTCCATTGTTTCTTTGCGGATTTTTAATACATGTAACATGCCAAGATTTTGGCAGACATTCTAATGCACATGGTATCTTTACTAAAAGGTATGACTGATGAGATGTAGTGGTTTGCTATTGTAGGTACATTAGACATTGATTTATAAATAAGTGCATTCTGGGTAGCAGTGATAGATAAATTGTGTAAATCAGCAGCCTTACATGGGGCAAGGAAAATACACATGCATATTTTGAGACAGTATTTAGCTATGGCCAAGTAAAACTCCCAAACTGAAAACATTTCTTTTTCACTTGAGCTTTTGTTACGTTATGTGAAGGAGAGTTAAGACTTTTGGGTTAATCCACATTTTCCCTTACTATCCTGAACATAATTCTAATGAGTAGACTTGGTAATAGCAAGTTGACTTAATTAGAACATTTTGAAAGAAAGGTATTTTGTGCACAGTGATAGACATAAATGCTTCTCAGAATACCTTTACAAGATAGAAAGGTAAAAAAGCAGAGGTACATATTTACAGAGCCATGTGAATGGCAGCTATGTGTGGAACTCGGGGAAATATTCACTAACCTCTGAGTAAAACAAAAATCATGGTGAGGGTTAGTCTGAGACATATTACAGGGGAAGCGATACATTTGCCATTGTTCAGTATTCCATTTGAAGAAGCAGAGGTTGTATCAGATAAGCTAACAGCCACTGGGAAAGAACAAATGGTTATAATGAGTGTATTATTATTGTTATTGTTATTATTATTATTATTAAATTGTTATTGTGTTATTATTATCATTACTATTACATTTTTATTGTTATTATTATTATTATTATAACTATTATTATATTTAGACTTCAGAGCACCACCACGGCAGCAGAATTATTCTAGTTCCAATGAAACGACCAAATGGAAATAAAAAGTGTTTATTGAGAGCCAAACACTTAAAAACAAACTGTATAAAAACAGGAATGATAAGCGCTTTCAGCTATTCAGCCTTCTTCAGATCGTAGAATTTTTTTAACTGAAACACTTCTTAAAAAGAAATAGTCATCCAATCAAATTACTAATAAAAAATAAAGGACCAATAGCTACATTCAAAACATTGATTTCTTATAGGATCAAAAATAAAATTCACATCCAATCAAGTGAACAGAATGAATTCCATTCAATATGAATAGAATTATTGGATATTATACTAGTGTTAATCCCTGTGGCTCAGTTAACATACCAGGAAATAACAACATATCCTGTCCAGCTGAAAAAAGCAGCTAGTAATCAACATTAGCCGAATTAAATTAAAAACAATATATGTGACACATATAACAAATCATAAACACCATAGAAACATTGCACATATCTCAGACTGAGGATGATCACAGACTACAAGTGGGTGCTGTAAACAGCATGAGTGCTAGATCACCTACAAAAAACACAGTATATCCTGTGCTTAATAATCAGCCTATGATATTAGTGCCTTTGGCTGAGCCACCAATGAGAAGTAAATTCAGCTCTTCTCAAGAGGCCGATTAAAGAACGCAATTGGCACTTAATTTGCATAACATTACTCAGCCAAGAATAACAAATGTATAACTTTCCTTGCAGAAAATTCAAGAGGGAAGGTAATAATTCTTTAGATAGTAGCAGTAAGTCGCCAGCAGAAACATGGTATTTATTAGTACATTTTGCTATGCAGCCAATAGAAGAAATTAACCCGAACCTTCTCAAGGGGCCAATCAAGGAACAGCCAATGGCACCTAATTTGCATATCAGTTCTCGGTCAAAAATAATGAATATAATGCTCCCAGTGCAAATCAATTAAAAAGGGGGCAGATGATCTCAAATATTATATTAAGGCAAACATCTTCAAGTAGTATAACACCCTAACTGTCTAACAAAATTTCGCCTTGATACTAAAAATTGGCTGTCATCATCAGCCAGCAAACATACACAATTTACAAAAAAATCATGATTATCATAAAAACATAGTATTAAGCTTAGTGAAGGCAACCATTCTAACCTTGGTCCAAGCCATCTTCCACAGAGAGCTCCCACCATATCAAACACATATAACTCTACTCTGCTGTTTTCCAAAAATGGGCACACATGTTTACTTTTCCTCAATATAAACCTTAAAACTTCTGCAGCAAATTACAAGACATCCATGTTTGCTTTGGATATTTCTCCCCTAATATATTTATAGCCACTGAATTATAATTAATACAGTAAATAAGAGATGACCAAATCATTCCTCCAAGCTATAATGTATTTTGACTGAAGGAAAAGAATAAGAGGACAGGTGGAGTAGCCATCATGTACAAAAATCCATTACAGCTAGCTACCTGTATAAAAATCCTCAAATTGCATAAAAACTCTTTTATCCTTGCCATTCTGGTACCATCACTAACAGTCAGCAACTGTACAGACAGCATGGTTAACCAGTTCATTTTTTTAATTTAAGCTGTCCTCTCTCTCTATTCACAAATATCCCCTTCCATCGTTTCAGTCCCAGTACAACATGAAAATCAATCTGCTCCATTCACTTTTCAGTTTGTCCAATGCACTGTGCATAGTCTGCTCTCAAGTTTCTAACATGGTTTCTGGATAAGGCACAGTGCCACAAATGCCCTTTGTAGCTGCACGAACACAGTCAACAGTGAGAAAAATAAATGTAACTTTGTTTCCTCCATTTTCTTAGATTTATCCAAGACATTTAACTTTGTCTGACACCAGAATTCCTTGAAGAACTTTCTTCTCTATATCTTTCCTAGACAGCTATATATTGGTTCTTTAGTTATATATCAGATAGGCGACAAGCAGATAAATGGCAACAGAACTTCTCATCCCTCCTAGCTGTTTTCATTATTGCTCACAAGGAGCAATCATAAACCCCCCATATTTATTATCTGCACCAGTAAACTTCGTAAGGGCACCAAACATGCTACAGTATTACAGTAAGCAGGTTACTCTGCCCTTGTCTGCTCAGCAGCATGTGACATTAAACTCTAGAAAATCACTCAAGAACACTGCTCAGTCATATAAAAATAGATACCAAACTCTCCCCTCCTCCTCAACCGCAAGAAAACCGCAACCCAAAGTACTCTACACATCAAAAATACTCATTCTTTGTGCGTCAAAAAGCAACAAAACCTTAGTGTTAGTGTCTCAAACCAAACTGCTAGGTGTTATAGATGAAAACATGAAGTATGATCATCACATACTACAACTCATTAAAAAAAAAAACTCACCTGAAAGTTTTTGTTCTCTATAGGTCCAAACCCTAGCAAACCAGTAAGGCTAGAAAAAACATGACATCAACCTGTTTACTTCTTTTCCCTACTGTATGTAACCTCTAAACGTGTAAATCTACATACCACCCCTCGTACTATAACAAGATTGCAAAGTTCACTGCATCCTGCCATCCTTCTCCCACCTTTGTATGGCCCCAAAACAACTGAACTTGGTGAAGCTTCCACACTACATAACTAACCTACACGCAATTACTGACCGCCCATACCTTAATTTACAAATATGAAAACAACCCTGTCTACAAAACACCCTAAGTATGCCTCACCAGTCAGAGATTTATGCTGCAGTACTAAATCACTTTTAATCATAGCCAAATCAAAGAATTGCACTGATGACTCTATATTCCCAAACAATGGAACCCTATGTCACTTGACCTAAACTTGGCAGATAAACTGACAGGCCTTAAAAATCCTACGCAAACACACACACACAAAAAGTCCTGGCTGTGTTCATGCCGTACTCCTGACTAACAGCACACATCAAGTTTAAGCCATAACACTGCTTATGTACATGAAAATATACCATGCAAAAAAAGCAATGTCTGGTTCCTGGTTAGGGGCCGCCACAGTGGATCACTGGTCTGCAGATTAATTGGCAGTGGGATTTTTCGGTGTCGTGTTGCCAGCCCAGCACCCAACCTTCACAGACGGCATATACATGCACCTTCCTGCATGTCTTTAAAACTCACTTTATCGCAGGGAGGACATGTGCAGACTCTGCACAGAAGGTGCTCCAGCCAAGAATCAAACCAGAGAACCTCTAGCTGTGAGGCGACAGTGCTAACTGCTGCACCACCGCAGCCAACCATACAACCACCTTCATATAGTTCTACCTATTCTAGCCGTTTAGTAGCTTCAAATACATTTCCATATTATGTTGTCTGTCACCTCCCTACCACTATCTTATGCTACCTGTCCTCTGTTCACTTTCACTCAACCACTCTGTTCTCATTTGCATTGATTCACTAACCTTCTATTTTAATACATCAATAATTAGACTACAAGACTGTATTATCTGTACCTCTGTTTTTTTATTAATTTTTCTGTTCTTTCCCTTGAAATCAGTGTTTCTACCTGTATTCTCATAAATTCTGCATCTTGGATTTGCAGTTCAGTTTTGCTGACCTAGAATTGCAATATTAACTGTGTTGAATAATTTTTGTGATATTTTTGTGTGGAGCTGTTCTCCCTGGGCCTCCTCTGAAAAGAGGCATGTGTGGCCCATCATCCATGTCAAACTTTCCTAATAAAAAAATGAAATAAAATGAAGTGGCTATATTCAGAAAAATAATTAATGTGAGTTGTGCACTGCCATAGGCAAGATTAGTAATGGTTATTTGTAAGATGTGACATTTTAAATTCAACAGATGAATTTTGCCCAGTCAAACGGAAGATATTCTATCAGTGTTTTATTGGAAACACAGTTTTACAGATTACATCTTAGTCTTTTTGCCACTTAGTATTCATGGTCATGATAAGACTTTTACAAAGAGTTATGACTTGCTTATTACCTGGTAGGATAAGTTAGATTTTTCACAGGGTACCTCTCCCATAATATGATTATTATGTGCTACAGTAGTGCATATGTGAATGACAATATTCTGTCAAGATTATTTTACAAGATTTGACATTTGAGAAGTACGTCATGGCATGTGCAAAGAAGCATGATTTAGCATGTATAATTTGATATTTGAAATTACATTTTGCTTTTTGATGTCTTGCGTATAAGAAACAGCAACTGATAGGATTATTTAAGGCCAGTTTATTTTTTGTATTTTGCTAAAATATTATGCAATACAACAGTGAAAGATAAAGTCCAATTTATTTATGTATTTTATTTATTTGTGTGTTTGTGTATTTTGTTAGAATCATATTCAGTAGGACAGAACAGCACAAGAAGGAGTTATGTAACAACTACCCATTGCTTAACTATGTACATTTGTTTTGATAAATTACCCATTTGAGGGGGAAGTTGTTAGATGTGGGTAAACAGGTTACGAATTTATGTTATTACATAATATGTGTGTATGGATTTTGTATGCATTTTCTCTTAGGGCAATCACAACTCAGGCCGACAAAGGATAATTCTGCAGTAGTAAGTATCCTTGAACATTTGAGTAAATGTGATGTATGAGTTCTGATATACCACAGAACATAAAAACAATGCAGTTTAAAGCAGACACAAGGCCATTGCCAATATGACAGTTGGATCAAAATAAACATTGTACTTGCAGACGTGTGACAAGAGAATAAGAAAACACTGACATAGTAATTTCAACTGCCAGGTGACAAAGAGCACGTCAGAAACTTCTGGAAATTCCATTATGGAAATGTGCAGATAAGATCAGGCTTCTAAATTTGTTCTGTATTTCATGGGTTCATAGGTTGGTACTAGGCTATCGGCCCTAGAGCCTATACAAGCCTAGCCATAACAATTCCTTGGCTATTTCGTCCCACAGTATTTACTTCCCTGGACCCCTGTCTAGCAGGGCAACTGACGTAATCCCCGGGGTGAATTTCCTGTCTCCCATGCAATCATCAAGGTTCCTTTTGAAGAAGGCCCAAGAGGTGCTCTGCTTGACATGTATGGGCAGTCTATTCCAGAGTCTGGGGAGTCTCTGGGTCAGGAACCTATCCCTCCAGCATGTTTTGTTCATTGTGATGACAAGGTTTAGATCCCTGGAGTGTGCGTCTTGGAGGGATTGGGGTTTCTTTAAGTGTAGCATGTCCAACAACTCTGCGTTTGACATGACCTTGTATGTTAAGCAGAGATCGCCTCTGAGTAGACGATATGCGACAGAGTATAGGTTGAGATTTTTTTAGACAGTCAACATAGGGCATGTGCTTTAGGCCTTTGATTGTTTTAGTGAGGTATTTCTGCGGCCTTTCCAGTTGTTGCAGATGTCTTGAGAGGTACATACCAAACAGGGCATTGTATTCTATAATGGGTCTAATGAGGGATGAGTGCAGTGGGACAATGACCTTCTTATTTCTGGATGAAAAGCCCTTAGTGATGAGGTGTGCCACATAGAAGGATTTCCTGACTGTTGTGGCGATGTGGTTATCGAAGGTGAGACCACTGTGTCCCTAAGTCATTTGTCACACTTTCGGTGTTTAGTGTACTGCCAACTATGTGGTAATTCACGGGTGCATGTTTTTTTCCCTAAAGGGGATAACTATACATTTCTTGGCATTGAGCTTGATCCCATGGCTCTGGCACCAAGCATTTGTTTTTGTAAGGCCCTTTTGTAGAATATCCACATCATTTGGGGATTCAGTAATGGCTCCCAGTTTGCAGTCATCTGCGAACTTTATTAGCGAGAGTCCCATAGTGTTGGCCTGTACTTCAGAAAAGTAGATGCCAAACAAGAGCGGTCCCAGGACTGAACCCTGAGGTACTCCACTTGTCTGGAGCTGGATTTGGAGTTGGCTACATTTACAATGTGGGTTCTGTCAGTAAGCCAGTTGGCAACCCATCGAGTGATGTAGGGATTAATGCCCAGCTTAGTAAGTCTATCTATGATTCCAGAGTGGAGGATGTTGTTGAAGACCTTGGCGAGGTCCAGATGGGATGTGTGGACCACCTTACCCTTTTCCACAGCTCTGGAAACTGATTCGAAGAAGTCATTCATGTTCAGGATACAAGATCGTCCCTTCACGATCCCAAACTGCGTGGGGCCCAGTGTTTGAAGGTTGCCACTGTCTTTGTTTATAAGTTCCATGATAATACGTTCCATGGCCTTGCAGATCAGGCTCATCAGACTGATAGGGTGGTAGTTCCCGGGATCCAAGGTGGATCCCCCCGTGTGGAGTGGCATAACTGTAGCTGTACGCCACTCAGTGGGCACAAAGCCTGAGGTGAGGCTATGATTAAACATGACACTTAGGTGAGGTGCCAGTTGATTTTGCAGTTCATGTAGTACACAGCCTGGGATGTCGTCTGGTCCCGTGGATGCTGTATTCTTAGCTTTGGAGACTGCATTTTTTACCTGTGTGGCCATTATTACCGGAATTTGACAGTCTTTCGGTATTGAGATGGGCTCTTTAGGGGGGGTTAGAGTGGGGTGAAGTTTGCACTGAAACTATCTGCCAGGATATTGGCAATATCCTTGGGATTAGTATATTTAATGCCATTTTGTTGTAGCTCAGAGGAGATCTGAGCATTGCCATTTAGATTCTTGACATAGCTGTAGAATGGCTTGTGGTTGTCTTTGGAATCTTTGACAGTTTTATTTTCGTAACTAGCTTTGCAGGATTTTATGAGGGATCTCAGCTTCTTACTGAGGCTGGTAAGGGAGTTTTTTGCTTCCTGGGATTTTCCTCTTTTCTGCAACAGTTTCTTCCTTTTGTTGTAAAGTTTGTTTATGGCAATTGATGTATTTATTTGTTTTCTGTTTTATTTATATGACACTACTAACTGTGAACTAGGTAATAGATTTGGGAATTATGGTTAAAATTAAAATTGGGAAGCTATGTAAGAAAATAAATTGATTTAAGTGGAGGACCTTGCTGACATAATTGCGTAGTGCTGACTAGTACAAACAGCTGAAATTAATGGGAAGGGCTTTAAAAGTTAAGGGATGGGCAAGGGAAGAGCCCCTGAACTTAACACATCAGGGACAGGGTGATGGAGGAAAACAAAAATCCACACAGAAATCAGGCTCCATGGTTAAAATTGCTGTCTTATAGCTCCAGTGTCCTAGATTTAGCACTTATTTCTCTTCACTGTCTGGTGGAGTTTGCTTGTTTTCTCCATGTACGTATGTTTTGCTCTGTGACTACTCCAGCTTCCTCTCACCTATCAAGTCTTGCAGGGTGGATAGGGAGGGAAATCACAAGAAATTATCACAAAACAGCTTTATCTGTCAGCTTTCGCAATATGGCTCATTGAAGAAGATCTCTTCCTTTGTATTTCAGAGTCCTGGATTCAGTCCCGATCTGTATATTTAGGGTAATTCTGAAAATTCTGAAGGACTCTCCAAATATGACTGTGGTGACTCCCTTTTGGCTCAGGCAGCACTGGTTCTCCATTCTTATGGAACTGCCCAGGAGCAGTTACCACAAGCTTCCTCACAGACTTGACTTACTGACACAAGACAAGGGGAGTTTGATACACTCCATTCTCAAACAAATTCATCTAACTACTTAGATAATTTAGTTTTTATACCTTTTAGTCACCTCTTTCATGAGTGCATGAATCAGGTACTAAAGGAGGCAAGAAAAACTTCTACTTGGAGATGTTATATTGGCAAGTAGAAAAGATTTTCTAATTGGTGCCTAGCTAGTAACCTGTGTGTTACTTTTCTTTGACCTTTCTTATTCCTTTGTGAAACCGCATCTTGTGACCATTCCAACATGGCTATCCGTGGATCCTTCCCTTTCTTCTCTTGTTGATAAAACAGTTTCTGAAGGGAGTTTTGCATTTTAGGCCTCCCAGAAAAGAAATGGTCCCTTCCTGGGATCTTAACTTTGTGCTGGAAACATTAGCTATGTCTCCCTTTGAAGCAGCTCATCAGCCAGACCTAAGATTTATTACATGAAAGAATGTACTTCTTATTGCTCTGACATCTGCAAGAAGACTGTGACTTGGAAGTTGTCATGGTGGATGACCCCTATATGTTTTTTTCCCATAGAGATAGGGTCACATTAACTGCAAATCCCTCATTTATGCCCAGAGCTGTTTCACAGTTCATTTTGATTCAGGTTGTCAGTCTGCTTGTTTTCTACACAGATCCTCAGAACAAATTAATTCTACATATCCTGGATGTGCATAGGCAGTTCAGGAGCTATCTTGAAATAATGAAGTCCTTTAGAAAAGCAGATTAGCTGTTTTTCTTTTGATGGGCTAA
The DNA here is from genome assembly GCF_019279795.1 of Protopterus annectens. Taxonomy (NCBI): domain Eukaryota; kingdom Metazoa; phylum Chordata; order Ceratodontiformes; family Protopteridae; genus Protopterus; species Protopterus annectens. The sequence goes on along the minus strand of NC_056748.1, from coordinate 342,541,660 downwards.
AAAGCCAATTTGTTTCAAGGTGGTTGTTCTCAGCTATTGCTTTTTGTTTTACCCACCATGAAAAATCTATTCAGGTAGTATCAAGGCACATTCAACTAGAGCCTTTACCTCTAAGATGATATACTGGAAAGGGATGGACTCTAAAAGCATTGTAAGGCAGCAACATGGTCCTCTAAACATACTTTTATAAAGCATTGCAAACTGGATTCCTTTTCCAGGTGCAGGACTGGCTTTTTTAGGACCTTTCTTCAGGGACTCCTGGATCCTCATCCTTCCTCCTCCCTGGATGGATTATTTTTGGTAATCAACCTATATAGCCGAAAGGCTACTATAACAGTGAGAATAATGAACATAGTACAGTTGTGTAAGTTGCAGTTGCCATAACTGTAAATGTTCAAATTCTTTGCTGCTGCAGTAACCATACCCACCCACCACCCCCCTATTTAAATGTGTAGTCAGTTGTTGGGATGTAACATTTTTGTTTATTGTAATATCATTTAGAGTTTCAGGATGAGTAAGTTTTCTCTCTCTCTCTTTGTGGGCAAGAAAGTACTGGTGTATTCTATACTCTAACTGCAGATTTCTCTCCAAGGGGCTAACCAATCAGCAGTCAGAGTGGGAGGGAACCAGAGCATTGTGAAGCTGGCTGGTTGTTGTATCCTAGGCAAGATACAGCCTATCTAACCAAAAGGCTTGTTGCAGCAGTGAGGAATCTGCAAATCTACTTTTATGGTAAGTGCACCTTTCACAAATGTACTATCTTTCAAACTGTAGGCCAATTGCCATTTTGTTTCCCTTATCAAAAATATTAGAAAATGATCAATGCTAGGAGCCTGAACAAGAAACTCCACTCCCTAAAAGCCTTTTTCACCCTGTAAGACATTGATGCCTGTGTAGTGACTGAGACATGGTTTAAAATAGTGAAGAGCATGCCAGCTGTGTAAGGCTATAACGCCTTCCATACGTTTAAACTAGCTACTTCACAGAAGTGAAAAAAAGTTGGAAGTGTATCCGTTTAAATCCAGAAGAGACTCACATCAAGGCTGGTAAAGGAACGTGATGCACTAGAGCGTCTTTGTTTCCAAATAACCATCAAAAAGGTCTCATACCATATATTAGCTAGCTATAGAACTCTTTATGTGACAAAAGAAAGGCACAACACTTACCTACAGGAATTGGAATCACCCATCATTAAACCCAGTACCATTTTCCTAGGTGATCTAAACTATTCAATTGTAGACCGGGAAACCTACACCACCACTACTGCACAAGCGCAGAGATTCCTGGACTTTGTCGGTACAAATGCCCTGTAACAATTAGTCAGAGTACCCATAGGGGAAATAATGTCTTGGATGTTTCCCTTATTGATGCGGGAGCATCTTGTGTTATCCCTCACATATCTTCATCACTTGTTAGGTCTGACCATAAAGCAGTCTCCTTTGAAATAACACAAGAACCAGAGATCCTTTCCACCCAAGGTACCTTAAGAAATTTCTTTAAGACAAACTACCAACTCCTACATTGTACATTGATACATTGGCAAGCTTCAGATCCCCACCAAACCCAGTTAACTCCACTGAGTACACAGAAATTTACACCATCATACTGTATCAACTGTACCCTGTAGGAACAAGTGCAGGGTAAACCCCAGAAGCAAACCCACATGGTGGAACTACAACATCAACAGGTTTTATGTTGTTGTTGCTGTTGTTTTTCTTTCAGCTTTTCCCGATTAGGGGTTGCCACAGCAGAACTCCAGTCCGCTAATGATTGGCAGTCGATTTTTACGGTACCGAGGTGCCAGCCCGACCCCCAGTCTTCAATGAAGGCACGCCCATTCACGCATATCTTTCGAACGCCACTTGACCACGGTGAGGACATGCAGACTCCACACAGAAGGCGCTCCAACCGAGAATCGAATGGGAGAACCTCTTGCTGTGAGGCGACAACACTTCCGCTGCACCACCGCAGCTAATAAAAGGAAAATAATTTTATTCAAAATTAAGAAGAGTAATTCCTAGAATGTTAGAGCTATTGTCTCTGAAATAAACAATCAACTTAAGAACTTAATAAAATCCACCAAAGCTGAGTTTGAGGCTAAAATAACTACCCAAGCCAAAGGCAGTCACAAGGTATTTTTAGTTATGTTTGTAATCTCAAAAGCACAGTGGAGCAATGCAGTGAGCTGTTTGTGAACAATGTTACTTACACTGAGGCTGAAGATATAGCAAACTTAATGGCAGATAAATTTAGCTCTAACTTTCCCCCTCTTTCCCCTCCATCTGTCCCTCAAGATGTACCTGAAACTGGGTCACCTCCAGCTATCACACAAATCTAAGGTCTAAAAGTGTTGTTAGAAGCTAATAATACTACATTGATGGGTCCTGTCAATATCCATGGATGCATATTAAATAGCATGAAGCATAAATTAGCCACACCCTTAAAAACACTTTTCAATCTCAGTTTTCATACAGGCTTTGTACCAAGTGAATGGAGAGCAGTTACAGTCATTCCTTGTCATAAGGGAGGACCTCCCACAGACCTAGGCAGTTACAGACCCATATGTCTGTCCAGCCTTATATGTAAATCCCTGGAAAGACTTGTCATAGGATCATAGGAAGTTGCTAGTGGCCCTGAGGCCCTTATATCATGGAATTAATCAGTCAGGACATAGGGAACCTCCAAATACTGGACCCTTTTCAGTTTGGATTCATCAGGGGCAGACCATGCTTACTCAACCTGGTGGATTTTTTTTTTAAAAGGTCACCAAAGCAATGGATGAAGGCAAAATGGTGCACACCACATATCTTGCCCTGGCCAAAGCTTTTGACACCGTTCCCCTCTCAGGCATAGTAGAAAAGATAAACTGTGGATGAACCCATGTGTCACCTGCTAGATTGTCAGCTGGCTCAAAGGACACAGATAATTAAAATAAGGAAAGTTACCTCCACAAAGAGGCCAGTCACCAGTGGAGTCCCCCAGGGCTCTGTGCTGGGACCTCTCCTGTTTGGCATCTGCTTTTCTGGAGTAAAAGCCAATAGCAAAGGGCTCTGACTAAGTTTGCAAATGACTGTAAGCTAGGAGCAGTCATTGAATTTCCAAATGGCTTAGCCATCCTGCAGGAAGATTTGTTTCAAATAAATGTTTTCAAAATCATGGCCTGAAAATAAATGCCAAAAATGCATTGTTGTATCCTTTGGGAAGTCCTCTACCCCAGGGAAATAGCACATTGACAATACTCCCCTAAGAGCTGACCCATTTGTTTGGGATTTGGGAACTTATATGGACAGTGACCTAATATTGACCACCCTGTGTCTATTGTTGTAAGAAATTCAGTAAAAAATAAGAACGTACCAAACTGTGCTAAACCAATTACAATCAAAATGGTAAGCCACAGAAAAAGTGTAAGGGAACAAATCAACTGTTTTCACATACATACATACATACATACATACATACAAAGATTTCAAGCACTGACATTAATGCCCTTCTAGCTTGCCAATAAACCAAAACACGTGTTCTCAAAATAAGTATCCAGGCTGTTCTTAAAAATATCTAAACTAGTACTTGCTTTAATGTAATTTGGTAGTCTGTTCCATGCATCAGCTACTCTGTCAGAGAACCAATTAGTACACTTCTCATTCCTATAGAATCTTCTACATAGGTTATCTGATGTTTCTCTAGTACTTTTTGTTAACCCCAAACATTCCCAGAGGTCGTTTTTCATTAAATGCCCTGTATACCTGAATAAGCTCTCCTCTTAGATATCTGTAAGAGACACTGTACAAGTTCAGATATTTTAGTCTTTCATAATAACTTAAATGTTCACATCCATGAATACCCTTGGTATATTTCCGTTTTACTCTTTCCAGGATACTCATGCTTGTTTTCTTATAGAGTTTCCATGTTGTTATTCCATACTCAAGTTTAGGTCTAATGTAACTAACAAACAATGACTTCATTATTTTTGATTTCCTAGACTTTATAAATCTTTTTATACAACCTATAGTTCTATAACTATCATTAACCAATTGGCTGATATGATGAGAAAAACTCATACTTGAATCTACCCATATACCCAGGTCCTTAAATGAGGCTACAGTTTCAATCACTGTGTGCTGTATTAAATATTCACCTTTCAATTTATGCCTACCAAATCTCATATGCTTAGTATTTGATGTATTTATCAGCATATCATTCTCCTGTGCCCAAATGGTCAATTTAGTCAAGTTATTTTGCAGACATGCCTTATCTGTAACACATGTAATCTTGACCCAATTTCAGGTCATCTGCATATAGACTATAGAACACTTCAGATGAAAAAGTTAGGTCTGAAAGATACAATCTAAACAAGTAAATGCCTAGGACAGAGCCCTATGGGACACCCTGACTGTAACCAAGGATTTTTAGTTTACAAAAATGTTATTCTCCACTTTTGTCTGAAACAGACTTCTTCAGAAACACAACTTGTTTTAAAAATCAGGATATTTATATAAATCTCAACCAGTCACATGCCTCAGATAATAATTCACATAATTAATTGAGAAACCAAATACTCTTAAAGAGACAGTACTTAAAATAAGTAAACAGTGTAAATATTATTTAATAACTTTTAATCTCCTGTCTTTTAAAAACATTTAATATTTATGGTATCATTGAAACCTGGAAAATGGTCTGCCCTAAGCTTTAATTGCTATGCTGTTTCTTTCATCACCAATCCATTTTTGAAATTGCCTCCCCTTAAATCTTCTAAGACCTGCTGTAGTACAAAGAAAAAACATTTCTTGTACTTTGTACACACAGGAATGCTTAACGAATGCATTATTATTGTCTTTGGTTTTGATAGAATACAAGTGTTCCTTAATCATTTTGCTTAAAATTCTAGTGGTCATGTCTATATAAAAAGCCTGACATCCAGAACACATACTAATATAAACAGACCCCGTAGAATTATATGTAAATCAAGTATCTACCCTGATAATTTGATGTAGACGTTCTAAAATGATGTAAGGTCCTTCAAAAATAAATCTGCAAATCATACGCACCCCACATTTGTGCATTCCTTAGGTTTTATTAATGAATAAAGGAACAATTTTAAAGTTGTCATTTTGCAGTAACGACTTGAAACTATTTGTTTTTTTATAAACAAATAGTGGCTATTTATTAACAATTTTGAATAACTCCGTATTCCCTTGTATAATTTTCCAGTCATTGCAAATAACCTTATGTGTTTTGAAGTTATCCACAGACATATCTAAAGAACACACCAGTATATTGTTGGTAAACTGCCTACTGTTATTCTTTTCCAAAGACTTTATTAAAATGGGTACAAAACATGTGTTCCTTTTTGAAGCTGTTACTTCTGCAATATCCATCAAAAATGGCCTTTTATAACCTCTTTGTACAAATAAAAAAATAATAAATTCCACTTCCCTTTTAAAATCTAAGTCCCTAGTAATCATTCTGGAAGATTGTGTAAACTTTCCTCTAGGAATATTCTTAAAAAAGACAGGATAGCTACCTCTGTAATGTAAGTAACCATCGGAAAACATTTCCCTATAATAAATGTTACTGTCATTTCCTAATATAATGTCAGTAAAATTGACTTTCATATCTCTCTCTCTTTCGTCTTTTCCTGGTTAGGGGTCGCCACAGCGGATCACCTTGTCTGCTCATGATTGGTAGTGGAGTTTTTACAGTGTCGAGTTGACAGCCCTGTGCCCAACCTTCCACGGAAGGTACACACATACATGCACTCATGCCTAGGGCCAATTTTAGCATGTCCAATCCACTTGCAGCATGTCTTTGGGGATGTGGGAGGAAACCGGAGCACCCAGAGGAAACCCACACGACCACAGGGAGGACATGCAGACTCCGCACAGAAGGCACCCCAGCCAAAGATCGAACCGGAGAGCCTCTTGCTGTGAGGTGACAACGCTAACCGCTGCACCACCGCATCAGTCTAGAATTGACTTTATCTGTTTCTCTTAATATAAATACTAAAAACTAGGACTCATAATTGAGATGCTCAACAAATTGAATACATTCATCAGTTCCATTAAATATAAAAAAACAAATCATTGATAAACCTTTTGTAGTAAATAAACTTGTTGTAAAATCTATTAGAAAATAAAATTTCAGTTTTCCACCACCCTAAAATAAGATTAGCAAATGCTGGAGTTACAGAGGAACCCATTGCCATATCTTTGGTTTGTTTGGAGTACTTTCCATTAAAAAGGAAAAGTTGTTATCTAACATAATTTCCAAAAGGGAACAATATACATTGATTTTGCATTAGATAGTTTGGTGTATTTACCCAAAAGTAACCTAATAGATTCTATGTCTAAATCTTGTGGTATACTGGTAAATGTAACATCTATTTTGGCCCCAAAAATCCCAGGAATCCCTAACATAAGAAGGCAGTTGTTGAACTAAAGGATTCAAAATAGTGTCCAGAAAAGAGAAATAACTTCAATAACACTACTGGGTGCCGAGACTATAGACCTAAAGTGGGATTTCTTACACTCTTATGAATTTTAGAAATACCAAATGAAACCCCTACCTTGGGGTTTTCTACTAGTAAAAAATTATATAATTCATATTTGATGTCATTGTTCATAAATAAGTCATGCAGGCAGACATATGAATTTGTAACTTCTATGTATAACATCTAAAGAAATCATTAAATATTTTTCAGTATTTTTAATGTTTTTGATATTAATTATATAATCATCACAGGTCATAATAACTAATCCACCACCTTTATCTGCTTTCATCAATCTTAGTTCCTTGTTATTTCTTAGTTCTTGAAGTGTTTTTGTCTCTTCATTGTTGATTGGTCACTCTAAATTGGTCATAGGTGCAAGTGAGTGGTACGGATGAACTACAAAGGCAGGGCTAACCACCCCGCAGTGTAAACCTTGGCTCGAGATGATTGTCAGTGTTGAAGTGACACCCTGACCCCATGTGCAAAATGGGAAAAGGGGTTGAGGATTGATGGATTGATGGATGGATGGATGGATTGATTGTTTAAATTTAAAAAAAAAAGATTCTTATTTTTTTAGTTAATCATTCCCCAATATCCTTTTTGCAGCATTGTTCAGATGTCTTTAGAGTATTATACAAATCAGGATTAAATCTAGATGGCTTGTTTAAAATGTTATTAAAACCCACATTCTGTAGTAAATTAAGCTTTCTAGTATAAAACTTCAGTTCTAATAAAGTTGTAGTTCAATTAGGTCTATTCATAGTAACGGACTTTAAGCCGAGCTGCAATAATTTGATTTGGGTATAATTAAAATCATGTTGAGTTGTTGTGTCTTTCGGCTTTTCCTGGTTAGGGGTCACCACAGCGGAACACCAGTCCGCTTATGATTGGCAGCAGATTTTTACATGCCGAGTTGCCAACCCTGATGCACAACCTTCAACGAAGGTACGCACATTCACGCATGTCTCCACACAGAAGACGTTCTAGCTGAGAATCGAACAGGACAACGTCTTACTGTGAGGTGACAATGCTACCACAGCACCACCACCGCAGTTATAAATTAAATATTTTGAGTGAACAGCTCACTGTATGTTCATTCATAGGTATGTGATTGGTTGAGATTTATGTAAATATCTTGATTTTTAAAACAACTTGTACTTCTGAAGAAGTTTGTTTCAGATGAAAGCAGTGAATAAAACGTTTGTATGCTAAAAACAGTTGATTTGTCCCCTTGCATTTTTTTTCCAGTGGCTTATCTTTCATTGTAAGAAGTTCCTTCTATATTGCACAGGTTATAAACAAAGGAATTGCGTCTAGATCAAGTGATGTCATTGTCCCCTTTTACTCAGCCCTCATTAGGCCAGTCATTGAAAGTAATGCCCTGTTTGGCAAGCATCTGTTCAGACACATGCAACAACTGTAATACCTACAGAGGTGCCTTACTAAAAGAATACAAGGTCTAAACCACATGTCCTACATGGTCTCACTCAAAGCCCTTTCACTGTACTTGGCATTCTATAGACTGCAAAGAGCTGATGTGTTTGGAAAACAAGGGATCCTCTGACCCATTACTGATGGATTTACTGCACATCAGTATATCCAAATGGCATTGGAAATACTCTGTCTAGGGATCTAAACCTTTTCTGCAACATCAACAGAACAGTTTGGAGGGAAAGGTATATTTCACAGAGGATACCACTGCTGTGGAACAGATTACCCATCCACATAAAACAAAGTTCATCCATATCCATTTTCAAGTTCAACTTAGATCTATGAACGGGAAACGGAAAATGTACCCCAGGACTGCCACTTGTACTATTAATGGACTGAGGCAGCTCCTAAATACTTTATCCCATGCATATGTCCCCTCAAATTATCTATGGTATAATTCCACTTATTCTTAGTGGGGGTACTGTATAATTATCGACCATGGAATGGATAAGACCAGTCTATAACCAAATGTGATAGGGTATTTAAAGCACCAGAAGGGACATTGTCTAGGCTTAAAATGGCCTGGAAGGACAGCTAGCCTAGTACTTGCCTATGAAACTAAAATGTATTTATACCCAGCCTCTCAAATATCTAATACGTAACCAACTTCTGTCTTCAACTTGACAATATTTCTGTCCTCATCATAGCACAACTATTGCTTTTCTGAATTTTGTTAATACTGTCCGTGCTCATATAAATGCCAGAAACCTAGTCTCCACCAGCTTCCTAAACTTATCAAAAGCTTTGATACTGTGTTCCACCAGAAACTCTTGTAGAAACTTTTATCCTTGGGGCTCTCCAGCTCTTCACTGCAGTAGTTCTATATCTGTCTCCCAGACAAAGCACAAGCAGTTGAATAGAAAAAATATTTTTTCACACTTATTACCACAATTGGTGTGGTACAAGGACCTATAGTAAGTCCCGTATTTTTCAACATATTCATCAATGATCTCTACACTGCTACAAAAAATGCTATCTTGGTTCAGTACGTTGATGGCACTACCCTAATGTGCTCTGCCAAAACATTCTCTAAACTCCCAAGACTTGCACAGCAATCCCTCCTTTCAGTTGAATTGTAATAAAATAATTTGTAAGTGTGTCTAACCCAAAGAAAAAAATTAGGGTTCTTTACCCCAAACACATCTCTGCCAAAAGAACACTATACACTATCGGTTCTACCAAGAACACCATGATTGAATAGGTAAACCACATAAAATTGCTAGTTATCATAGATGACCTGTTAAAATTTAACCAGTATGCATCACACATGGTTAAAAAAACTCATCAAACTGGGTACATTATACACAGTAAAAAGCAACCCCACTGATATAGCCAGAAGATGTATAGCCTCTTCTTTTTCACTGCCATGTATCCTCTATACTGTTTTTGTCTTCATTAAATTTTAAATTTCACATCTGTCTAAACCTGAGCAATGTTAAAATCGTCACATTTGCTGTAAACTGTAACAATCAGAGGCACACTGCTGCATAGCACTAAGAGAATTAAACTAGTTAGATCTGCCACATTACCTAGCCGTTTCTTAACTAACTACAATACAGAGACTAATGTAACCCAGAAAATTGACGAGCCCTTAACTTTATACGGCAGCACTCCACTAGTAGAATTTTTTTGCTCTAGAAAAAAATGTAATAAATATAAACAAATCATCTAACACTGAAAATGACTTAATATATTCAAATAGTGTAGCTAAACTATGGAACCACAAACCACTACTATTGAATTCCTTTTAGAATGTAAACTCATTTAAAACATAACTAACACTTCACCTTTCAAATTAGTTGATCTGCTCCTGTATATTTCTAAGACAAAGGCCACTATAATCTTCATCTTGCCATATCATCAACCCATTTCTCTTCACTCAGAATCCTACACTCCACTGAATAATTCTACTAGCTTCTCCGAGCCATATACATAGTTTTGTGCCACTGCTCGCCACTCCACATCTGACCTTATATAAACCTTACAATAGACATATATAATTGTCTGTGTACCTTCCTTCTCTCAGCTCCATGTCCTCTGAACACTACATACCCCACCTCTTAAGTAAAATACCAACATCTGATGTTGTCAATCTTCATTCATTCTTGACTGTTGGGTTTCGGATCAGTCCTTGGAACCAACTCGGTTGTTGTAACAAGCTCGCACCAGCCAGAAACCCTCGAGCTAAGGCTACCCATAGTGCCTCTCTTCACTTCTCCTCATTCGCCATGTAGAGTTTTAGGATGTGTCATCCATGCTGTCGAGCTAAGTGCTTATGTTTTTATATGTTTTTTCCTATTTATAGCTTTCTATACCCTATAAGACTTTATCATTAACCTTTTCTATTGTTTAATTGCCAATTTTTGTGTGTGCAAGTGCTGTTTTTTCCCCGTTATTACCTTTTGATATTTTCTTCTTTACCATCATTGGTATAGGCCCCTCCCTCCCCTTTTACCTTTGGTAAATCTTTAATACTATCGTTGGTATTCTTTTCCCTTCCTTTACCCTTTCTGGGTATCTCTTCGTTACCGCTGTTGGTACGTTAAAAAAAAAAAAAAAATCTTCTTCTGGCCCTTTTCCCCTTATCTTACTATTGGTGTGTGTGCGTATTTGTGTGTGTGTGTGTGTGGCCGATTGCTTTGGTTAACCTTATTTTATCATGGCAAAGAAACAGAGAGACACCATTGGCTTTAAGCAGTGTCAGGGTTGTAGCAGAAAGATGCTCTCTTTCCTGCATATATTATTTGAGGGTGCCACATTTGGAAGTCCAACCACCTTGTGAGCTCTGTATGGGTTTTAGTGCTTGGACCCTTGCAGAGCGCCAAAACAAATTAATCCTCAAGGGGCTGTTAAAATGCCCTTTATCAAAGGCTTTGTATGAGGTGAAGACCTCTAAGTCTCCTAAGAAAGAAGTGAAGAAAAGGAGCCACTCCATTCCAGCTCCTCAAGCTCATGACCCTAAATCATCCAAAGGCCAGGTTTCTGCTTTGGAACCGAAGTCTAAACAACCAAAATTGACTTCAACAACTGTTTCGGCACCGAAACCTACGACTCCTTTCACTGTGCCAACAACGACGACTTAACCTAAACCAACAAAACTTACCATGGTATCAACCCCTTCATTGGTACCTATGACCTGCTCAGCACTAACAATAGATCTGAAGTAGTTAACTTCATTTGATCAGCAACCTGTGGGTATTGGATCCGTCCTGGATCCGAGCCGGCAGCTTTCCAAACTAGAGATCCGAGCTCCAAGTTCCTCCCCTTACCCATAATACCCTGCATCCTCCCTCCAGTCCTCAGATCTCATTTGCCGCGGCTTTTATAAGCATGAGTGACGAGCTCCTTGCGATTAGGTAAGATAAGGATAGGAATTTTGTCTACCTTTTTACCAGTTAAAAAGTGTGTGTGTGTGTGTGTGTGTGTGTGTGTGTGTGTGTGTGTGTGTGTGTGTGTGTGTGTGTGTGTGTGTGTGATAGTTGATCCCTTAGACTAGTTTAGTTTAATTTAACTTTAGTGTATTCCCTTTCCCCTTATCTGTGTGTTAGGGAGTGTGATTGTGGTAGTCATGGCCGAAGGCCCTAAGGCCATATTTTCCAAATGCTCTGAGTGTGGCCATAAGCTGTCCCCAGCCGATGGCCACACTCAGTGCGTTCTTTGCCTGGGGGTTGCACATTTGACATCAGGCTGCCAGATATGTGCCGCGTTTAACGCCCGGGCTTTGAGAGCCAGGAGAAACAAGTTAATCTTAGCGGGCCTTTTACCCGTGGATTCTACCTCTTCCTCCTCTCCCTCAGTGGCGCCAGTTGCGGCTGTTCAGCCAACGGTTCCTGCTCCCCTGGCTGGGACTCAACCTCCCATTGTGTCCCAGGGAGAGAGGGACCCTAGAAAGAAAGAGAAGAGAGATAGAGAGAGGGAGAAAGAGAGAGACAAAGACAGGGAGAGGCATAGGAGCCACAAGCGGCGGGCCGACTCTACCCCCTCGGCCCCACCGGCTAAACAGCTCTATTCTCCCTTGAAGGTTCCCGGGTCCTCCCCCTCTCGGCTCCGTTCCCCACGTTTCTCTCCTGAGCTGGAGGAGGAGCCCTGGCCACCTTTGAGGTTGTCGAGACAGCCTTCAAGGCCAGCCTTGGCGGCCTCTTCTAGGTCTACGAGAAGCCTTTCTGACGCGGACATGGACCGGATGATGCGTCGCTTCCTTAAGGCCCAGATGCAGATGGGAGTGCTCTTGCCTCCCCCCCTCTGGGGGGGAGCTCGGCCCCCTTCTTTGCCCCCATTGCTCCTTCTTCGATCCATTATCTGGTTTCGGAGCCATCGGATCCGAGTAGCCTTGGAGCAGGGGAGTCGGCACCGATAGTAATTGCTACTTCAACGCCAGCCTTACCTTTGAGTTTATCGGGTCCCTTTTCGGATCCAAGCTCTCGGGACTGTGAGCCGAGCCTTGGATCTTGAGGGGTGAGTGTGTCTTCGGCTCCAATGCGGTCGGAGCACACTTCCCTTTCAGGTCTGATTGCTTTGGCTCCGGCGCCGATCCACACATCGGATCCGAGGGGGCTGATCTCGGATCCCAGGGAGAGTGGTTCACCTTCGGCTTTCGATGTGTTGGAGAGGGTCCTCTTGAGGGATTTGAGGTCCCTGGCTCGTGCTATGGATCCATCCGCCATTCCCTCACAGATAGGCCTGTCTTCCATCATCTGGCCCCAGGGACAGCCTGCGTCTACATCCCAGCTAGTTCCTGTAGAGGAGCATGACCCTGTTGGTGAGCCCTTCTCAGACAGTCCCACCGAGGAGGTCCCTCACAAATGAAAGTGTAAGAGGAGGCACTTGGACTTCCCCAAGTCCCTCATGGAAGACACTGACTTGGAGGAAGGGGAAGGTTCCCCCAGGTCACCCCCCCGAGGACGTCTCCTTTGGAGACATTATGGAGATGCTGCGCATTAGAGGGGGGGTGGTCAGCCCAAAAACCTTCCTCGGATGAGTCAGTGTTACTGGAGGCATTTGACGCAGGCCTGTCTACATCTTGGGTGTCCCCTCCGGCTGACCCCCCTGGTAGACTTAATTATTACCAGGGCGTGGAAGGAGCTGGACACTGTAGAGCCAATCCCCAGGAGACCAGATAAGATCCTTAGTCGCCCGAAAGACAAGACAGCGTGGAGTAAAGGTTCCCCGGTAGATGCCATGGTGGTGGCGGCTGCCACCAAGAAGGAACTGGCACAGGATAGTTCCTCGATCCATCCTCCTGACAAGCAGTCTCAGACGATGGATCTCATCGGAAAGTGGATGTTTGCTTCAGCCACCTTTTCCATAAGGGCGCTGAATTACTTGGCACACGTGATGAGACTTCAGCGGGATCTAGTAAAAGAGTACGCTGGGTCTCCCCTGGAGTCCATGTTGGCCGGGGACAAACGAACTTTCTCGGCTTGCTTGGCCACTCTAAAATCGATATCCAACACATCTATACGGCTTCTCTCCCATGCTACGGAGGGGGCAGCTAGAGCCAGTGGAGCAGGCATCACCTTACGGCATCACGCCTGGCTCCGACTTTGCAAAACCCTTCAAGGCATCCTTCGTGAACGCTCCCTTTGACGGTTCTACACTGTTTGGCAAGACCGTCCGTGATACGCTGCTCCAGAGCGAGAAAGACGGTAAGACGCTGTCTGGCATTGGAATCCGCTTCTCGGCTCCTCAAAGGTCCTTTTCCAGGAACCAGAGAGGACAAAAGAAGATGTGGTTCCGGAAATCTCAGCAGTCCCATTACGCTCCTGACCCGTCGTCCTTCAGAGGCAGGGCAGGGCAAGGTGGATGCCGGCCCAGAGCCAGAGGGGGGGCTGAAGAATTTCGGGTTGAGGGAACCTTTTTCCGACCGACCCGCGCAGCAACCCTGAGGGGTTGCCCGACTGCCCCTCTCTGGACGCAGTCGGGGGGTGTTTCTTGGAACACCTAGCACATTGGGAGTCCATCACGACAGATCGCTGGGTGCTCAGAATAATATCCAGAGGTTACTCTATCCCCTTCATAAATCTTCTTCCTCAGTCAAGGCGCCTCCCCTATGTTCCACCCAGTCAGAGGAAGGCAGCGGCTTTAGAAATAAAGGAGCTGCTAAGAAAAAGAGCCATCCAGCACGTCCCCCCAAGCCAGTCCGGGTTGGGCAATTACTCCAGGTTCTTTTTGGTGCCAAAAAAGACGGGGGACTTGAGACCAATTCTTGACCTGTCTACATTGAACCTATTAATTGCCAAAGAGAAATTCTGGATGGTCACTCTTCAATCTATTCTCCCCCTTCTGCAGGAGAAAGACTGGATGTGCTCCATAGACCTCAAGGATGCGTACTACCACATTCTCATGGACAGGCAATCCAGGAGGTTTCTCCACTTTCGGTTGGGGGCCGGTCATTATCAGTTCAGGGTCCTCCCTTTTGGCCTCACCACAGCCCCCAGGGTGTTCACCAAGGTCATGGCAGTTGTAGCAGCCCACCTGAGGCTTCATGGAATACAGGCCTTTCCTTACCTGGACGACTGGCTCCTCGTCGCTCCCACCAGGCATCTACTATGCTCAGCCAGGGATTGCTTCCTGCTCTTGGCCCACCAGTTGGGGATCACTATAAATTACAAAAAATCATCCCTTCAACCTGTTCAGGTCGTGGATTTCATAGGGGCCAGAATAGACTCACTTCAGTCCAAGGCCTTCTTGACATCAGACAGACTCTGCAACTTAACTCTCCACATCTTAGCACTTCTACAATCAACGACCCCACCAGCGGAATTAGTCCTGAGGGCCCTAGGGTCCATGGCAGCAGCTATCAACCTTTCACCCCTAGCCTGCTTGAACATGAGGGTTCTTCAATGGACCTTACAGGTCCAGTGGTCCATCCTTCGACATCCGTTGGACTCCCCAATTCCCCTCAGCAGAGTTTGCAGGGACTCCCTACTTTGGTGGCTCCATTCCCGAGAGCTTCGAGAAAGGCAGCTGTTTTTGATGCCTCAACCCCAAGCCACGGTGACCACGGACGCTTCTCGCCTGGGGTGGGGGTGGGGCATTGCATGCGCAGAACCATCCAAGGCACGTGGACTCAAACAGAGACCATTCTGCATATCAATGTTCTGGAAATGAGGGCAATGCTTCTAGCATTGCAAGCTCTCCATCCCCTTCTTCCTCTGGGGACTATTGCAATTCAGACAGACAACATGTCAGTGGTCTGGTACATCAACAAACAGAGAGGGACCAGGTCTTACCCTCTTTGCCGAGAGGCCATGAGAGTTTGGGAGTGGGCGATATCCACCAACCGTTTTCTGCTAGCAACGCACATTCTGGGTCAGTCCAACATTTTAGCGGACAAGCTGAGTCGAACTATCCACTCGCCTTACGAGTGGTCTCTGAACCCCCTAGTAGTGAAACAGATCTTCCTCAAATGGGGTCAACCTTGCTGTGATCTCTTTGCATCACCTTCGAATGCAAAGTGCAGCGAGTTTTTCGCTCTAATTCCCCCGCCGGGGGAGAGCCCCAGAGATGCTCTAGTTCATGCTTGGCCATCCGGTCTTCTTTATGCTTATCCTTCTCTCCCGTTAATAACAAAATTCTTACAGAAAGCTCGTTGGTTGGGGAGCAAGGTTATCCTCATAGCCCCATTCTGGCCTCGTCAAACCTGGTTCCTGTACCTACGATCTCTTCTCATAGCTCCTCTTTGGATCTTGGATCCCATTCCAGATCTGATCTCTCGTCCTTCGGGATTGACAACTCCGAATCTGGAGGACCTCAAGCTCTCGGCTTGGTTGATCGAGTTCAGTTAGTGGCTAGCACACCCGGTATCTCATCCGCAGTTAAATCCATCCTGGTGGTGGCGCATAAACCTTCTACCAGGAAGATCTACAACAGTAAATGGAAACGTTTTTCCATCTGGGCCGGGCGTAGGAATTTGGACCCTTTTACGGCTCCCATTCCAGCAGTACTTGAATTCCTATCTCACATTTTCCATCAAGGGGCCAGTTCTTCTACTGTGAAGGTTCAAATGGTGGCCATTTCCCACTTCCACATCGGGGACAATCTTGGTCCTTTAGCTTCCACTAAGATCTGTAAGACTTTCTTAAAGGGCACCTTTCTTTTAAGACCTCCTGTCAAGAATGCGGTTCCTCTGTGGGACCTAACCTTAGTCCTTCAGGCTCTAACTGGTCCACCCTTTGAGCCCGCAGCTTCTGTTGACTTAAAGTTCTTGTCTTGGAAAACTGCCTTCTTAATTGCTATTACCTCAGCTAGAAGGGCATCTGAGCTACAGGCCCTTTGTACTAAACCCCCGTATCGTGTCTTCCATGAGGACAGAGTATCCCTCAGGACTTATCCTTCCTTCTTACCTAAAGTGGCTTCCGAGGCTAACATCAACCAATCCATTAATCTGCCTGTTTTTTTCCCTATCAGAACAAGGGGCAGTACAGACTGCATTTATTAGATGTGCATAGACAATTGCGCTTTTACTTGCACAGAACAGCTGCCTCTCGCAAGTCGGAGCAGCTCTTTGTTTCCTTTGCTAAGCCATCCTTGGGTAAACCAGTAACGAAGGTGACTCTAGCTAGATGGATATCTCACTGCATTTTGCTCATATACAAAATTTCTGGTCGGCCGCAGCCCTTGGGGGTTCATGCTCATTCTACCCATTCTATGGCTACCTCTGCTGCGTTTTGGTCAAGAGTTCCCTTGGATGACATCTGTTCTGTGTCTACTTGGGCTTCTTCTCATACCTTTATTTTGCATTATAAATTAGATCTGATATCCAGAGGGAGGGCGGCCTTTGGCTCTGCAGTGCTCTGGACTATTCTTCCTTGAGGACCTCCCAAGTTTTTTGGTAGCTGGGGACTCTGTCCCACAGGTTGCTGATCAAATGAAGTTAATTACTTCAGATAAAGAAGTTATGTACTCACCATAACATTCCATCTGAGTAGGTAACTTCATTTGTCAGCAACCGACCCCCCCCTCCTTCCCCCTAACCTGGCTTTCGTTACCTGAATGATAGAATGATTCAGTCCTGGTATACATCTGGTTAGGATGTTCAGGTATTGTTTGTCTTGGTTGTCTGGTAATTGGACAAACTCAATCTGAGGACTGGAGGGAGGTAGCAGGGTGTTATGAGTAAGGGGGAGGAGTTTGGAGCTCAGATCTCTAGCTTGGAAAGCTGCCGGCTTGGATCCAGGACGGATCCAATACTCACAGGTTGCTGACAAATGAAGTTACCTACTCAGATGGAACGTTACGGTGAGTACATAACTTCTTTTTTCACCTACACCGGTTACCTCCCCTGTACCACAAACAATTGGTCAGATGACCATGGTGCCGAAGGTCGAATCCCTGCCCAGGACAAGGGACTCCCCATTTATTGACCCCTTTTATGGTCAACAGTTAAGCCCTTTCGCAGAACGTCCAGAATCTCCCTCAGGGATGTCTATTCATTCCACCAGGAGCCTTTCGGAGTTTGATGTAGTCAGGTTAGTGGATCAGCTCTTGGCGGCTAGAGGCCTTCCAGTGCCTTCTAGGACCTCCCTCCCATCTGGAACCGAAGTCTACACTCCACAGACTCCACCCTATCTTCCTTCTTCAACCTCTATGCAGGTTTTGGAGCCCTTAACTTCGATGCCGCTGCCTGTACCATCTACTTCGGTGCCGATGGTGGAGCTCACCTTGGGACCATGACTTGGCTGCCGGCTCTGTGATCCCTAGTTTGGAGCCAATTTTTTTTCTGTGATGCAGTCCATGGTTCTGGGTGGTTTGACAGTTCCAGGTCCTCTCAAGGTTCCTGCTCTGGGGGTGGGCTTATCGGAATGGAGTGTGACCCTGGTTCCAAGGTTTTCGTCTCGGTTCCGGGCTCCCATTCCTCTTCAGGCGGGCCTACCTTTCAGATTATGGAAAGAGCTCTTTCCTCAGCAGGCTCGCAGTTGGCACCAACTCCATCGGAGTGTCACATCTAATTACCTTCTGGCTTGCAGCTGTCACAACCTCCTACATTGGGGCAGCAGGCACGTGAGCAACTGGACACCCTACAGCAGGGTACCCTCTCTTCAGAGTCCCGCTCAGACCTTCCACCTTTGGAGCCACCCTGGACGTCATGCAAGAGGAAGCACTTAGATTCTCCAGAATAATCTCTCACTGAGGATACAGACTACAGTGGAGAGAAAGAGTCCCCACAGTCACCCCATGAAGATGTCTCCTTTAGAGATATCCTGGAGATCTTGAAGCAGAGGGTGATTGGAAGTCCACCATCCCTTACACTGAGGAATCTGTTTTCTTGCAGGCTTTTCGTGCCCGATCTTCTACTTCTTGGGTAACCCCTCCTGCCAATGATTTGGTCGAGCTGATCGTGCAGCATGCTTGGAATGCCCTTGACAGTATAGAGCCAATTCCCGGAGACCGGGCAAAATTATTAGTGCACCAGAGGACCAGCTCCACTGGTCTAAAGGCTTAGTGGATGCTATGGTGGTGGTGGCTGCTACAAAGAAGGAACTCTCAGTGGAAAGTCCAACTGTCCATCCTCTAAACAGGGAGTCTTGGATGATGAACAGATTTGGGAAGCTGGTTTATGCTTCAACGACCTTTGCCATACGGTTGTTGAACTTCTTGCCACATTTACCCATCTTCAGAGGGATCTGATCACTGAGCTCTCAGGCACCTTGGCAGGGGCAGTGTCTGACAAGGAACATGATAAAGTTGCCTCCCAGCTTGCCACACTAGAATCTATATCAAACTCGTCCATGGGGCTTAGAAAAATTAACCAAAAGACAAGTTGCAGGACGATGGATCCTCTTTACTAAAACATACTTTAGCGCTTTTGTCAATGGTATAAATGACTTCTTCAGAATGCAAAAATCAAACTACATTCTCTACTTATATGATAAAATAAGAAAGTCACATGTTTTCAGTTGATCTGTCAGCTTCAACCCAGCCTCTCTTAAAAACACAGTACATAAATTATTACTAAACATACAACAAGTCATACAATATATGATTACATTAAAATACTCTGAACAGAAAATATTTTAAAAAGCAAATTCAGATTTCATCTTTAAAACACAACTGATAGAAATCACATCATTGAGCCCTGGGGGTACACTGGCATTGTATTTTATTTGCTACTTCAGTTCTTTATTCTGCAAAAATAAATCTAAGTGTCCCCCTCTTGGACCCATTTCAACTTTTTCCATAGCCATGTATTTAAAATAATGTTCTTGGTGGTTTTTGACATATTTTGCAAGTGCATTATTTTCATCTAGCCTTGAAATGTCATATAGTGTTGGTAAATCCTCTTTCTATATGCCCCCTTGGTTTTACCAATATAGACACACAGCCAAAGGGATGGCCAGGGCAGTGGGAACAGGCATTCCCATCAGGATGCACTTGTGTGATTTTGCAGACCCTTTCAAGTCTTCCTTTGTCAGCGCTCCTGTTAATGCTACCTCTCTTTTTGGCCCAAAAGTCAGAGACACACTAGCCAGGTGTGAGGAGGATGGAAAGACCCTTTCTGCTGTGGGCGTGCATTTTTCTGCTCCTCATCGACCTTACTCCAGGAATCAGAGGAGTGGAAAGATGTGGTTCAGAAAGTCCCAAGGGCCTTTTTGTGACACACGTGGTGAGTTTTCTCCCCGGGGCGGGGGGGGGACGACTTCATCCTATGGCAGAGAGGGCCTGTGTAACCAGGGTTCCAGGGATTCTTTCTTTCTCTGGGCAACTCTACCAGCACTCCTAAGCAGTGGTCCGATTGCCTACCTCTGGAGGCAGTCAAGGGAAGATTCCTTCTGCACCACTTAGCCTGGCACCCAATAACATCAGATTCCTGGGTGCAGATGATAATTGCCGGAGGTTATCATATCCCCTTTGATCTTTATCCAAGACTGCAAAGGTGAATCCCCGACATTCCACCCAGTCAGAGGGATACAGCCGCACAGGAAATTCAAAAGTTCTTCTAAAAAGTCATACAAACAGTCCCACCAGACCAAATAGGATCCGTTTTTTACTCAAGATTTTTTTTAGTGCCAAAAAAGACAGGGGCCAATTCTAGACCTCAGCGTCTTGAACAAGTTTGTTCGACAGACAAAATTCCGGATGGTCACAGTACAGTCTAGCCTTCTGTTTCTGGAGAAAGATGATTGGATGTGCAGGACGCATATTACCACATCAAGATGGACAAGTACTCCAGAAGATACCTCCGCTTCTATCTGGGAGCTAGTCGCTATACATTTCGGGCACTGCCCTTTGGCCTCACCACAGCCCCCAAGGGTGTTCACCATATGTATGGCAGTGGTAGCAGATTACCTAAGATTGCAAACAAAAGAAAGGCAGGACACTGCTGTATGAATACTTTAATCCACCAAAAAGATTCACAGGTTAGCGCTTTCGGGATAAACCCTTCTTCAGACCATTACAAGGATTTCGGGTGTTTCCGTATCTCGATGATTGGCTCCTCACCGCCCCCACCAGGCATCTACTGCTTCATGTCTTGGACTCCTTCCTACACCTCACAGAGTGCGTAGGCATTTCAATAAACAGGGAAAATTCAAAGCAGTCACCCAAACAAGAGACCGAATTCAGCGGAACAACATTCAACATAAACTCCTGTATGGCTGCTGTACCTCATCACAGGCTACAGAGAGGTTAAGATCACAGCTTCAAGTGATGCTGTCTCAAGACAAAGTCCCGGCTTGCTTAGTCTTACAGCTGCTACTGTCAATGTTTGCCACGATCACTCTAGTTCCCCTGGCAAGGTACCATATGAGGCTTCTTCAATGGCTCTTGGCATCATAGTGGTCTCTGTTAACATACCCACTGTCTTACTTAATCCATATAACCGATGTAAGCAAGACCTAAATTGGTGGATGAAGTCAGCAGAGGAACTGTGGAGTCACAATTTCACCCCCGCACAGCCCAAGGCTTTAATGACCATGGCTGCATCCCTGATTGGGGGGGGGGGGGCATAGTCAGAGAAAGACGGTCCAAACCACTTGGTCCCCCTCAGAGGCCAATTTGCATATCACTGTCCTAGAATTGAGGGCTGTGCTTCTAGCATTGCAGGCATTTCAATCAGCCCTCCCTTCAGGGATAATTGCTGTATAATCAGACAACATGTCAGTGGTCTGGTACATCCACAAACAGGGAGGAACCAGATCCTACCCATTATGTCAGGAAGCCCTAAGAGTGTGGCAATGGGTGATAGCATCCAACCGCTTTCTGATAGCAATGCATATTCCGGGGAATTCCAGTGTGATTGCGGACAAATTGAGCAGATGTATCCTCCTGCCTCATGAGTGGTCTCTCATTCCCAATGTAACGATGAATATTTTTCGTCAGTGGGGTCAGCCTAGCTGTGACCTATTTGCATCTCCCATAAACCACAAATGCAGCAGCTACTTTGTCCTGTCTCCCCCTCAGGAGAAACCCCGAGAGATGCTCCTCTACATGATTGGCCTCTGGGACTGCTTTACGCCTTTCCTCCTTTCCCCCGATCCCCTAGTTTTGAAGAAAGCCCAACAGTTGAGAAGCAAAGTGATCTTCATTGCACCTTATTGGCCCTGCCAAGTCTGGTTCCCCTTTCTCTGGCCTCACCTAGTTGACTGTCCGTGGACTCTGAACCCAACCCCAGACCTGTTGTCTCATCCACAGGGGCTGGTCCATCCCAACCTACACAGTCTCAAGCTGACTGCTTGGTACCTTCACTTCAGTAATTGTCAGGCAGAACAATCTATCTTCCCAAGTACAGAAAATACTTCTGGCTTCTCATAGACCATCCACCTGGAAACGTCGTAGTAAATGGACTAGATTTGTGCTTTGGTCTCTTGCAGAAAAAGTGGACCCTTTTTCATCCTCGATTAATAAGGTATTAAAATATGTATCAACTATATTTCAGTCAGGAGCTTCAGTTTCTGCTGTTAGAGTTCATTTAGCTGCAATTTCAAATTTTCATAATGGTTTTGATGATCTTTCTTTAATGTCTCATCACCTTTGCAAAACCTTGCTGAAAGGTGTTATGCATTTGAAACCACCCTTTAAAGAACCCATTGAACCTTGGAATTTAACATTAGTTTTGCAAAGTGTAACCCGTCAGCCCATTGAGCCACCAGCCACCTGTGATATCAAGTTCTGGGTATTTAACATTTTATTTATCATGCATGACATTCATGTACAGGCTGATGCAATTCAAACCCTGGTCATCAGCATAACAATCATTTTCTTTCAGCTTTCTACCTTTCCTTATACCTAAGGATAAAGATAGAATGTTCTATATGAAAACTCTGGTTTGGCTTTGTTTGTCACAGCTGCCAGCACACAATGCATGTTGCTGTTAAATTAAGGGCAACTTGAAGCTAAAGTAGTTGGTCATTTACCTAACTCTGTGAAACAATATTGAGGTACAATGTAGTGTAACACCTGCTGTCCATTAGTTTCTTTCATGGGATAGGCAGTAGCTCCTAAGAAAATGAGTAATCACTTGTATACAACCATAATAAAAATATGTCTGATGTTGTTAATCTTCATTCATTCCTTACTGATGGGTGTTGGTTCCATCCTCGGAACAGAGTCGACCGTAGTAACAAACTCTCGCCAGCCAAAAATATCTCAAGCTAAGCTTTACCCATAGTGCCCCTCTCCATATTAACCCAGATGTCGTTTGCTGCGTACTGAATCAAGACTTGTCTAGCCAACTCTTAGCTAAGTCTTTAAAGTTTAATTTCTTCTTCACTTTCTTGTTAATTTTTTATACATAACTTAGTGTTACCTTGTTTATCGCATAGTTTTTTTCAATTTGCTTGAGTGTCTCTCTCTTCCTATTTTTTCTTTTTACCAAGTTGCTATTCTTTGTACCATTATATATATAAAATTATATATATTTCTTCTGTGAGTGTGTTCTCTGTTTTCCTTTCTGGTTTAAAGTGTTTACATTACTGTTATTATGTCGGAGAAAAAGGAAACACTCGGTTTCAAGTGTTGCGACCTGTGTGACAAATAAATGCCTAATGTTGATAATCATACGTCTTGCGTATCCTGTCTCAGTGTTCCACACCTGTCTGTGAAACCCCCTTGTGACATTTGTAAAGCTTTTAGTTCCTGCACCTTAACGAAACAGAAAAACAAGATTATGCTTAGAGGACTATTAAAAATCTCCCTTCGCGGAGGCTATTTCTGAGTCAGAAGGTTCAACCTCTCCAAAGAGAGAACATAAAAAGAGGAGTAAGTCCTTATCCCCTTCTCCTCATGTTACTAAATCAAAATCTATGGAGCCGAAGGCCAAGATTCCTAAATTGGCACCAACAACCTTGGTACCTGCGCCTCAAATGCCCTCCTCGGTGCAGACTTCGATTCCAAGATCTCAACAGCCGGCTGCATGCCGGCCTCGGCACCCTTGCTCCAAACTGTGTCCACAACACCGATTATAACTTCAGCACCAATCCCCCTTTTGGCAGGAAAAATAGTTCTCCTAATTCCGGTCACTTCTCCCCTTCCTATACATCATATTGGTCCTTCGACCTCTGTACCAAAAGGTGAAATAACCCCTCGGACCTGATATTCCCCTTCAGCGGACCCATATTTTGGACAACAATGTAGTCCATTTTTAGGCCGTCCTGACTCACCGTCGGGGATGAATGTCCGCTACTCCAAGAGCCTTTCGGAACTGGATGTAGTGAGGGTAGTGGATCAGCATCTGGCAGCGAGAGAATTTCCAACACCTTCCAAATCCTCCCTCCCACCTGAGCCAAGGACTTCTCTCCACAGACTCCACCACCATACCTTTCTCCTTTGACCTCCCTGGAGGTATCAGAGCCTTTGACACCGACCCTGGTTCCAACTTCTTCGGCTACATTGGTAGATCTTACCATGGAACCAGAGCCTACCCTTTGAACATTGACTCTCCTGGAGCCGAGCCAACCCCGAGATTGAGACTGGTCTGCTGGTACCATGTTCTCTAGCAAGGCACCTCTTTTTTCTATGGCGCCATCTGCTACGGTACCAGTTGCTTTGACAGAACCGACTCCTCTTGTGGCTCCTTTCTTGAGAGTGGGTTCATCAGAGTGGGGTATGACCCCGGTCCTGAGGTTGTCCTTCTCAGTTCTGGGCTCCCATCCCCCTTTGGGCAGATCTGCTTTCCAGGTGATGAAAATGGCACTTGCCTCTGCAGACTCCCAGCTGATTCCTTCAGTACAGGATACCCATATAGTTCTTTCCTCTGAGCCACAGCTGTCCCAGCCCACTACTCACAGACACCACGTACGGGAACCTCAAGGCAACCTTCCACAAGGTAACCACTCTGCATAGTCCTCCTCAGATAGCCCCATTGAGGAAGTACCATGCAAGAGATCATGCAAGAGGAAGCATGTAGATTCCCCCGAGGAATCCCTCACTGAAGATACTAAGTCCGATGAGGGGAAAGGGTCCTTACAGTCACCCCAGGAAATTTTGAAGCAGGAGGGTGACAGGAAGTCCACCACACCTTTCTCTGAGGAGTATTCTTGCAGGCTTTCTGCGCCCAGCCCTCTACTTCCTTAGTCACCCGGCCTGCAGATGACCTGGTGCAGCTCATCATGCAGCGTGCCTGGAAGAATTCTGATACCACTGAATCTGTCTCCTGGAGACTAGATAAAATTCTCTCCCCTCCAGAGGGCAATCCACACTGGTCCAAGGGCCTACCAGTAGATGTTGTGCCTCTCACCAGGCTGGAGAAGGAGAAAGTTACATTTAGTTGTCTGTCAGGTGTCAGAATCTGCCATATCACATACGCACTCAAGTCTCTCAACAACAGGTACTGTTATGACTCTGTCATAGTCCATGTTGGCGTGAATGACTTGAGATGTACCTCCCTATACTATATGAAGAGAGACATGATTGAGCTTGCTGATTATGTGTCCCAGGCAGGTATGTCCCTAGCCTTAAGCAGCATTCTGCCGTCACCCATAATGATGCCTCAATACAAACAGAAAATGATTGACTTTAACAATTGTCTTAGTTGCTGGTGTCATTCCAGGGAAAGCCAGTACCCAACAGCCTGGACAGATGTAATCAATAGACCATGATGCTTTGCCAGAGATGGCCTGCATCTTTCTCACCTGGGCTTCAGGCTTCTGGCAAAGGATCTTGCCTCCCCTATAGTGCCTTTTTTAGGAAAAGTGATGAGTTAAAACTACCAACATAAAAATTTCAGCAAAACACAAATTAAAGGTCATGCTGCTAAATGCTAGGAGTGCAAACATGAAACTGCACTCATTGCAAGCATTCCTAACCCTGGAAAATGCTGACATCTGTGCAGTCACAGAAACCTGGTTCAAAGCCACAGAGAGCACCCCAGCCTTACCTGGTTACTCATCCTATCATATATTCAGACCCCAAACTGTGGGCAGTGAAGCCAAAGGAGGTGGAGTTTCAATATAGATTAAAGACACACACACCTCCAGGCTGGTCAAAACAGTATGATACACAGGAACACTCAAGGTGCAGTTAACCATTGACAAGACCCCTATTCAAATCATTGCTAGCTACCGGCCCCCAAATCTGACTCAATATGCCCATTCTGCCTATTTGGACCTGTTTGAATCTATCAAGATTCAACAATTTATCCTGATTCTGGGTGACTTTAACCTCCCAGACATAGAATGGATGAACTACTCATGCCAGAACACAAATGCCCAGAGATTCCTTGATTTTGTTAGTGCAAATGCCTTGGAACAGCTAGTCGAAACCCCCACAAGAGGAGATAATATTTTGGACTTGGTATTAACCAACATGAGTAACCACTGCAGCATCCCTATAGTGTCACCCTCCCTGGTAGGATCTGACCATAAAGCGGTCACTTTCGAAATCAGCATCTTACCCCAACCCCCCCTCTAGCTAGGATCAGACATAAGAACTTCTCCAAAGCTGATTACAGCCTCCCAAGGGATGTTATAAACCGCTTCACAGCCCCCTCCCCCTCTGTAGAAACTGGCACCAATATCCAAAACTACACCAAAGCACTGTACCAGCATGTATATAGATGCATGGAATCAGGAATACCTGAAAGGGCATCAGTCCATATGTTACCAGGTGGGTAGCAAACTGGCTCATTGATAGAACCCACTAGTCAAAATAGGGGAAGCCACCTCAAGCAGTAGAACCTCAACAAGCGGTGTACCCCAGGGTTTGGTCTTGGGGCCTCTGTTATTTGGGATATACTTTTCTGAGGTGCAGGCCAAAACCAGTGGGATATGGCTGACTAGGTCTGCAGATGACTGCAAACTGGGTGCTGTCATTAATTCCCCTAGGGTTGTGGACATCCTCCAAGGGGGCCTCATTCAGACAAATGACTGGTGCCAGAAACATGGCCTCAAACTGAATACCAAAAAATGCATCATCATCCCCTTTGGGGAGAGTGACGTCCCCACAGATTATCACATTAATAGCAATGTCCTAAGCATGCAATCTGTCGTGAGGGATTTGGGCACTCAGGTTGATGACTTTTGACTACCATGTTGCTTTCGTTGTATGGAAACTCTTCTACATACCGCACCTCATAAGTAAGGGTATCTCATCCAGGCACAAGGAGGTCACATCATCCCTGTATTCTTCCCTTATAAGGCCCATTATTGAGTACAGTGCCCCTTTTGGCATGTACCTTGCAAAGCACATGCAGCAGCTGGAGAGACCACAGAGGTACCTCACCAGGAGAATCTAGGACCTCAAACATCTACCATACACAGATAGGCTAAAAGCCCTATCCCCTCTCTCAGTTTCATACAGACTCCTCAGAGGTGATCTCTGTCTGGCATACAAGGTGATAATGGACCCCACCTTGATGGGACTACTGCATATCCGCAAGTCAAGCTCCACTCGAGTAACCTGCATGCACTGCCTCAGCATGGTCTGTGACATCAACAAGACTTGTTGATGGGACAGATTTGTGTCCCAGAGACTTCCCATTCTAAGGAATGGACTCCCTCTTCACATCAAGCAGAGTACCTATTTACATCTTTTTAAGTGAAACCTGGATAACTGGATGGGAATCGGAAAATATACCCCTGGAATTTCACCCATGTCCCTGCTGGACTGGGACATCAGGTGCGGATTTGTCTAAACATGGGCTGAACTCTTTGCCAGGCTTAATAAGGGCCTCAGGGCCAATAGCCTAGTAACCTCCTATGATCCTATGACCCAAGAGTGTGCCAAGCTAGTGACTAATGGTATAATACACATTGATCCCACAGTGATAGCAAATCTGCTAGAGGACAGAGTTGGGTTTCACTCCTTTATCCCCTCCAAACTTATCACAAACCTTGCCCCAACTTCCCCCACCCTACATATCCAAAGAGCAGGTCATTAAAGCCTTCTCTAAGTCAAAAAAACACAGCTTCTATGGCACAAGATGGCATTCCAGGCTGTCTAAACAATCTAAAACATGAACTAACATCGTCATTAAGAGAGGGTGAACATGACAGATACTAGTGTGCATAAACACAATCTTGACAGAAGGTTGCTAATCATGAGATGAGGAAAACGATTCTTTAAATCATTCCTTTCAACAGTTTTAACAATGCTAACTGTTACCTGAAAGAAGAGTCCAAACTATGTCCTGTCAAAAGAAGACATACAGAAACATTGGATAGAAAACATTTCAACTCAAAAATGTACCCTAGTCCTCACTGGAATCTCTCTTATCAGAGTATGCATAAAAGTTAACAGTAAGCCAAGCAAAGGACCAACAGTTCCTGGGCTGTTCAAAGCACCAAACTGCATCCCCACTTAGGAGATGTGAACAGGAGTTTGGGAGAAACCACCAAAACACATTTCATAATCCATTACAAACATCCAGTAAATATGCAAAATCAGCAATTATACAATAAGTGAGGTTTGTACAAGTGGGAATGCTAAAGAAACCTTGTTACTCAGACTACTGTGATACTATCTAAACATTTTCTTTAAAAAAAAAATAATAATAATGCAGAATTGTAAACACTTTACTGGTTTGGTCCTTGGACCCTTTTCAACCCATGTCATACAAACAATTATATAATTAGGAACCTTATTATACACACACCTGCATGCATCTATACAGAATTACTCATGCACACATACATATAACCACAAACATATATTTACGAACAACATGGTGCACAAACTAGTATGTTTTTAGAAGATAAGCAACTACAGAATATGGAAATACATCAACATTAAAATACAAACACTAAAGTTATCAGACACAGTTCTTGCCAATGAGTGATCACACTGTTTAGGATTACAAATGATAGCAGAGTACCGTGATGTGTGATTCCTGAAATGTGCCCCAAATTTCTGAATCATATTCATTCTGGGACAACTGAATATAATGCTCATTTTGTACCTGTCCAAACACTTGTCAGAACTACAGTGGTCACAATTCTTTCTCAGTAAAAAAAAAATTAATTCTGCAGACGTTCTCAAAGCATTGCCACACTTCTCAGTGTCATACAGGCTCCTCAGTGGTGAGACTATAACAAACTGCTTGCAGATATTACAGTTTAGAGCTCACAGAGAGTGCAACAGCACTCAGGTTGACCTCAGATGTAATACCGGCTTTTAAAAGCTGGTATTTCATTAAGAAAGATCATGATCGGGTGATTGTATTTTCCTCTCGCCACCCACCCAAGCCACACTGTCACATTAGTATTACTGAATGGCACACACATCTCCACTTTTGGATAGAAACTGGATAACAACGGTAAATAGTTGCTGCAGTTTATAGTCTGCCTGCACAGAGCGCTACAGCACTCAGGTTCTACTTAAAAGAAAAAACATTTTTTTTAACTTGTAAACTGTAGCAAACTATTTGCTATAATGTAACAAGCAGCTGCAGTTTAGAGTAGACCACACACAGAGCACAATAGTGCTCAGGTTTGACCGCAAATGTAATGCATTAAAAAAGATCGTGTTCGGCTAATTGCATTTATCCATAGGGTCATAGGTTCATAGGTAGGTACTAGGCTATCAGCCCAAGGGCCTACGTAAGCCTAGCCAACAAGGTTCCCTGGCTTACACCACCCAAGAAAGTTATTTTCCTCTGCCACTGTCGAGCAGAGAGACAGAAGTGATCTCCGAGGTGTATTTCCTATTTTCCATCCACTCATCAAGATTTTTCTTGAAGAGTGCTAATGAAGAACTTTGCTTGACGTAGATGGGTAGTCTGTTCCAGAGTATGGGAAGTCTCTGAGACAGGAATCTATCCCTCCATCATGTCCGGTTTATTGTGTTGACTAGGTTTAGGTCCCTAGAGCGTGTAGCTCGGAGGGATTGGGATTTCTTTAGGTGTAGCATATCCAACAGCTCTGGGTTTGACATAACTTTATATGTTAGGCAGAGATCACTATGGATAAATGCAATTAGCCGAACACGATCTTTTTTAATGCATTACATTTGCGGTCAAACCTGAGCACTATTGTGCTCTGTGTGTGGTCTACTCAGCAAAATAATGGGTATAGTTCCCCATACTAAAGGGGTGGCGTAAGCCACAAAACTATGGGCTAGGCTTGTAAATGCCCTCGGGCAGATAGCCTAGTATGAACCTATGAACCTATGAACCTATCACCTCTGAGTAGGCGATATGCTACGGAGTAAAGCTGGAGTTTTTTGAGGCGGTCAGTGTAGGGCATTTGTTTAAGGCCAGTAATCCTCTTTGTGAGGTACTTCTGTGGCCTTTCCAGCTGCTGCAGATGTCTTGTGAGGTACATTCAAAAAGGGGAGTTGTACTCTATAATGGGTCTAATGAGTGTCGAGTAGAGAGGAACAATGACCTCGTTTTTTCCTGGATGAGAACCCTTTTATTATGAGGTGTGCCACGTAGAAGGACTTCTGACTACTGTGGCAATGTGACTATCAAAGGAGACTACTGTCCACCTGTGTCCCAAGGTCTATTATCACACATTCAGTGTTAAGTAGATTGCTGCCTTTGTGGTAGTTCGTGGGTACAGAGTTTTTACCAAAGGGGATGACACTGCACTTTTTGGCATTGAGCTTGAGGCCATGGTTCTGACACCAGGCATCTGTCTCAGTGAGGCCCTCCTGTAGGATGTCCACATCATTTGGGGACTTGAATATGGCTCCTAGTTTGCAGTCATCTGCGGACTTCGTTAGCCAGAGGCCTTCTGTGTTAGCCTGTACTTCAGAGAAGTAGATACCAAACAGGAGAGGTCCCAGGGTGGAACCCTGTGGTACTCCACTTGTCACTGCTTTGAGGTTAGATTTGGAGTCTGCAACTTTTACAGTGTGGGTTCTGTCAGTGAGCCAGTTGGCAACCCATCTTGTGACGTAGGGATTTATACCTAGTTTAGTGAGTTTAGCTATAATTCCAGAATGGGGGATGGTGTCAAAAGCCTTGGCGAGATCATGATAGGCTGTATGAACCACCTTACCCTCATCTATGGCTTTGGTGACTGCCTCAAAGAAGTCGATCAGGTTCAGAAGGCATGATCTGCCTTTCACAAACCCGAACTGGGTGGGATCCAGAGTTTGGAGGTTACCAATGTCTTTGTGTATGAGTTCCATGATGATACGTTCCATGGCCTTGCAGACCAGGCTCGTCAGGCTAATAGGTCGATAGTTCCCGGGATCAGTGGTGGCTCCCCCCTTTGTGAAGTGGGATAACTGTTGCTGTGTGCCATTCAGTGGGCACAAAGCCTGATGAGAGGCTATTATTGAACATGATGCTTAAGTGGGGAGCCAGTTCGTTCTGAAGTTAGTGTAAAACGCAGCCTGGGATGTTGTTCGGTCCCATGGATGCTGTGTTTTTGGCTTTAGAGAGTACAGCTTTTACCTGAGTAGTTGTAATTACAGGGACTCTACATTCTTCCTGTATAGATATGGGCCCTTTAGGGGGTGAGGGGAGGTGAAGTTAGCACTGAACCTATCTGCCAGGATGTTGGCAATATCAGTTGGTTCTGTAATTTTCGTGCCTTTGTGCTGTAACTCAGAGCAGATCTGGGTGTTGCCATCGAGATTCTTGACATAGCTATAGAATGTTTTGTGGTTGTCCTTAGAATTAGTGGCGATTTTGTTTTCATAGCTAGCTTTGGAGGATCTAATAAGGGATCTCAGCTTTTTACTGAGGCTGACCAGGGAGCTCTTCCACTCATGGGATTTTACTCTCTGTTGCAACAGTTTCTTCCTAATGTTGTACAGTTTGTTTATGGCAGGGGACCACCAGATTGGCTTCCTTTTTTTGGAGAATAGCGTCTTGGTTCTGTTTGGGATAGCACGATCCATGCACTCGTGTAAGTGCTTATAGAGTGCATTTGTGTAGGATTCAGCAGTTGTAACTGTATTATCCATCTGCATGGGTGTCATGAAGTTCACCACTTCTGTCATAAGAAGCATGAAGTTGGCTTTGGAGAAATTTTTTACCGTGGTTTCCTTAATTGGGGGGGGCGGGATGTGGATATCAAGGGTGACTAGCTTATGGTCGGATTGGACCAACGAGGAGTTGACTTCAGGTGTGGAACTCCGGTCACTCATGTTTGTAATGACTATGTCTAGGATATTGTTGTCCCTGGTGGGGGTGTGGATAAGTTGATACAGGGCATTGGAGTTTATGAATTCCAGAAAGCGTTGAGCTAAGGAGTTGGTACACGAGTAGTTTTCCCAGTTAATGGTGGGGTAGTTGAAGTCGCCCATTATTAGGGTGTTTGGTTGAACCCTAATATTTTCCAGTACATCAAGAAAAGAGGAGTGGGAATCCTGGGGCATGGTGGGGTTCTGTAGCAAGCTACAATCTGGATTGCAGTTTTGCCCAGAGTTAGTTGTACTTGGATAACCTCGGATGCATTATGCTGAGCAACTAGCCTGGAGGTGTGGATATCCTTAATGAATATGGACACACCTCTGCTTTTTGTGTTTCGGTCCTGTTTACATGGCCGAAAAGTGTGGTATGAGTTATAGTCTGGTAGTGCAGGGGCCTGTGCCTGCACAGAGCACTACAGCACTCAGGTTCTACTTAAAACAAAAAAAAGGTTTTTCTTTTTACTTGCAAACTGTAGCACATTCCTTGGTATAATGTAACAAGCAGCTGCTACAGTTTAGAGCAGACCACACATGGAGCACAACAGTGCTCAGGTTTGACCGCAAATGTAATACCGTTTTTTAAAAGCGAGTATTGCATTAAAGAAAGATCGTGTTCGGGTAATTGCATTTATCCCTCTCCACTCACCGTCGCTGTCACTGTCACAGGCAGGGGAAACCTTTTATACAGTTTAAACAAAAAAAAAAATCTCTGGAGCATCTTAGTCTCGCTGTGTAAGCACTGAGATCGGCTCAGAGAAGGTTGATATCACGCCTCTCAACTGTCAATATTTTCGTCTCACATTTTGAGTCTGTTCCTCATAAAATTTGTGGTTTTCTGATTTTTTTGTGGTAAATAGTAAGGATCGAATTTACTAAATAATGACAGACATTTGAGTTTCAGACTACATATCCTTAGGAAAATGTATAACACCAGACCTTTTTATTCTAGTAAATATCTAAGTTTCTAAAAGGAATATTTAAAAATGTGTCCCTATTTTTAGGGCTTTTCCCACCCATTATTTTTGTCTTTCTCCCAAAAAAAAAAAAGTAGAAACAAGTCTGGAGCACTATGTGAAGCAGGGAACCCAAGTGCTGCGTGTCTTATTCCACAGGGGAAGTAAAACAGGATTGGGATACAGGTTTGCGCACCTTTTAAAGAAACTTAATTCTGTGGGTGGGATTATTAGCAAATCATTACTGATGTCACAAACAGGGAGGTGATACAGTAAGTGGGTGGCATTAACTTCAGCTTTGGGCCGAGGCAGAAATGTGATTTTAGTTACGAGATAGTGTCCCTTTAAAGAGCTTTTTTTCCACAGGGAAAAAAAAATAGATATTTATTTAGATCTATTTCTAAGGTTTTCCACTCAGACTTCAGTCACTGTGAGGAAATACCTCAGGATTTTGAATCTGATGGCAATTATGATTCTCATGATACCCCTAGCAAGACTCTACATGAGAAATATATAGTGGTATCTGGAATCTTTCACCCAGCATCAACACCCTATATCTTTAAAAATCCCACTGCTGGTATTAGAAGAGAAATATTTTGGTGTAGACAACAGCTATCCTTAAATCCAGGTCTTCCCTTCTCCCTCCCCACTCCATAGCAGTCAGTCACCACAAACGCTTCAGGCTTTGCTTGAGGAGCAATATCAGGAGGGATAAAAGTGCAGGGTGTGTGGGACACTAAGGCAGATGCAAGCAGTAAATATCAAGGAGATTCTTGCCCTGATCAGGTCACTCAACACTCTGAACCATCTTTAGTCCCCAAGACCTCTTCAAGTGATTACAGATAATACCACAGTCATGTGGTACATCAGCATGTAAGGGGGAACCAGGTACATATACCCTTTGTAGATTAGCTATGTTAACTTGGGATATAGCTTCACAGCTCAATCTCACTCTAAAGGCATTCTGCATTCCATTAGAGCAAAACTGTGTGGCAGGCAAGCTGAGGAGGGTCAGGGTAGACCCTCACAAATGGAAACTAAATCATGGGGTTTTCGGAGACTGGAGAGTTCCTCAGGTAGATCTCTTTGCCTCCTCTTTGAATAATCAACTGGCAAGATTCTATTCCAGGACCTCATACAAGAAGGCCAAAAAGACAGATGCCTTTTCTTTTCCTTGGACAGGAATGTTCCTGTATACTTTTCCACCCTTTCAACTAATATTTAGGTAACTTCTGAAGATGCAGAAGGAATCCTCCAAGATCATTGGGGGACTCCCATGTGACCCAGAATACCGTGGTTCTCCCTACTTTTGGAAACGGCCCAGTAGCAGTTACCACAAGCTTCCTTATAGACTGTATCTGCTCCTAGCTTTGCAGGTAAGTACTAGACTAGCTACCCTTATGAGACATTTTAAGCCTAGCCTATTTTATGCTCAGAGTAACCTATCCCATTTGGTTATAGATTGAACTTACCCATCCCATGGTGTATAATTATGTATTACCCCTAACAAGAACAACTGTGATTATACCATAGAAAATTTGAGGGGACCCATGCATGGGAAAAAACATTTAGGAGCTGCATCTGTCCATTACTAGTACAGGAGGCAGTTTTGGGGTAAATTTTCTGGATGTTAAGTTGTCAAACTCGCCTTCATTCTTGCTGGATGGGTTCGGAGCCGACTCGGCACTTGCTAAGCTCGAGAGCTAATTTTACCAGCTCGAGGCAACCCTATATCCCATGATGCAAGGCGTGATTACCCCAGATCTCGTTTGCCGCTTCGCGAAGAGGTCTCCTTTTACCAGCTCAGGTAAAGTTTTGGATTTATACTATAGTTAGTCAGAGAGAAATGTCCCCTTTTTTCCAGTTTTCAATTCTAGTTAGTTAGTGTTAATATATATATATCTTTTGCCCTATATTCCCTTTTCTTCCTTATACAGGGATAGTTTTTCCTCCCTTCAGGCCTTAAGCCTCCCTTCCATTTATTTTCTGTCAGGGAGAGTGTCTGTGTTTTTCAGTTTCCCCTTTTTTCTCTTTAGTTAACTGTGTGACTGGTGTGTGTCTGTGTGTGTTTTGGCATACTATGTCAAAGGAAGTGAAGGTCTCAAGCTTCAAGAAGTGTGACTCGTGCTGTCAGAAAATGTCTCTGACAGACGGTCACACTTCTTGTGTGTACTGCCTGGGGCCTTTACACCTGCAGGACTCCTGTGCTATTTGTCACTCCTTTAGCCAGAGAGTCCTGCAGGAACGTAGAAACAAGCTAATTCTACGTGGCTTGTTGAAGCCAGAGGGTTCCCCGACTAAGACTGGGTCGGCTAAGCCCTCTAAGCCACCTAAAGCCCAGGCTGTGGTGCTTAAGCCTTTGGCGGTGGCTCCGACTCCTTCGGAGTCGAGATCTGCTCCGGCTGGAGCCGATCTTTCCACATTGGAGGTAGTGGTATCGGCTCTGTCTGGCTCCGATACACTGATACCTATGACTATGTTGGCTCCGGCCGGAGCCGACGTCTCTTTAACCAGCACTGGAGCCGATAAGCTGTTGGCTCCATCTGGAAACGAAGGGTCTTCGGCTCCGATGGCTCCGTCCAAGAAGAGATCTCGGTCTCCTTCCCTGGAGTTGATTCGCTCGGCTCCGGCATCTCCTCTACTTTCGGAGCGGAGCCATCGGAGCCGATCTTCAAGGTCGTCCAGGCTGTCAGACCATGACTTGGAGAGAGTGGTAAGTAGACTGTTGAAGTCACAGGCTCTGGCCCAAATGCTCCATAGCCCGTCTCAACAGACGACTGCTATTTCTCATCCCCCTGAAATTCCTCCTCCGACTCTCCTTCAGAGTTCAGAGCCGGAGCTTCTCGGAACGGTGACCATGGGTGCGCCGGAGCCGATACTCCCCCTGTCGGCTCCGTCGTCTTCAACTCCGATTTCCTCCATGAGACCTTCCTTGGAGGGATTCGGTCATCGGGTCTCCCTTGTCGGCTCCGAGGGGGCGAGTGGCATCGGACCCTTGTCCGACCCCGCTCTCCCTCTTGGAGCTTCGGCACTGGTGAGCTCGGCACCGACATCGGCCTCGGAGCCTTCTCTTTCGGTGGGACCGGGGATTCCTGTCTCTTTGGAGCGGGAGTCTTCTGGCCTCCCTGGGGAGGGGAGCCTTCGAGGTGATGAGGAGTGTTCTAGCCCCGGAGCTGAGTCAATGGTCTGTTCCATTAGCTCCTCCCTCTTCGTTGCCTGTTGATGTCTCTTGCCATTCTCTTGCTCCCGCACGCAGAGATCCATCGCCCCAGGTTTCCCCATTGGGAAGAACTTCCTCTTCCGAGGTTTCTCCTGATCCTGCTGGAGAACCCCCGTGTAAGAGGACGTGCAAGTGGAAGCACACAGACTCCCCCGAGTCTACGACATCAGATACCGACTTAGATGAGTCGGAGGGTTCCCCACGGTCCCCCTCTGAGGATGCCTCCTTTTCAGACATCCTGGAATTCCTTAAGCAGAGGGGGAACTGGCCTTCCATTAACCCCTCCGAGGATGAGTCTGTATACCTGGAAGCTTTTGGATCTCGACCCTCCACCTCCTGGGTGTCTCCGCCTTTCGACCCACTCATGCAAGTGGTGGCTCGGAAGGCGTGTCGGCCCCGGATTCTGTGGAGCCAGTCCCCAGGAGGCTTTCTAAATTCATCACGGCCCCTTCAGACAAACAGTTTCTTACCAAGGGTGTCCCTGTTGATGCCATGGTGATGGCGGCGGCCACCAAAAAGGAACTTGCTGATCCTTCTGTACCTGTCCATCCTCCTAACTAGGACTCTAGGACCATGGATAGGTACGGTAAGCGGATGTTTTCTTCAGCGACCTTTGCTATGCGTTCGCTGAACTATCTCTGTCACTTTACCAGGCTTCAGAGAGACATTCTCAAGGAACTAGGTGAGGTGGTTCAGGATCCGTCAGCTGCTGGGGCTCAAGAAAAGATTGCCTCACAGCTAGGAATCCTAAATTCTATAACTAACTCCTCCATGCGGCTCATTTCTTATGCAGCCGATGGAGCGAGTAGAGCCGCAGGCACAGGAGTGGCACTTAGGCGTCAGGCCTGAATGCGGCTTTGTAATTTTGCAGATCCCTTTAAGGCGTCCTTCACTAATACTCCCTTCGATGGTTCGGCTTTGTTCGGGCCTCAGGTGAAGGACACATTGACCAGGTGTGAGCAAGACGGCAAGACTCTTTCTGCCGTAGGAGTCCATTTCTTCACCCCTTCAAGACCCTATCCAAAAGGTCAGAAGGGGGGGGGGAATGTGGTTTCGTAAATCTCAGGGAGTCACGCCGGATACACGTGGTCAGTTTACCCCCAGAGGCAGAGGGGGTAATAACAATAGACGCCCTAGGGGCAGAGGGGTCCGCAGAATCAGGGTAGCAGGGAGCCTCTCTCTGATAAACCCTTCCAGCATCCCTGAGGTGTTGCCCGACTGTCCACCCTTGGAGGCAGTCGGGGGAAGATTGTCGCTGTACCCAATAGCCTGGCGTTCCCTCTCTCAAGACAAATGGGTACAGTCGATCATATCCGAGGGCTACAATATCCCTTTCGAGAGATATCCCGTTCCTCATCAATCCCTTCCAGACGTTTCACCCGGTCTAAGGGAATTGGCAAAGCTGGAGGTATCAAAGCTCCTAGCAAAAAGAGCCATCCAACTAGTGCCAGCAGACCAAGTAGGATCCGGCATCTACTCAAGATTGCAGAGAACCACCGCACGGCACAATCCACCTTCAATCTAGCAGCGTTGTACACACCAAAGACACTCCTTGGATATAAAAACAGTATGAATTTATTGAGACATACAAAAACGACTAAGCGCTTTCGCCAACAATATGGCTTCTTCAGAGTCGTTTGTTACATCTTTAATCACATATATATATCCCACACAAACTTATTTCATTGTTCAAAAACTCACTACTACTGAATGACAAACAGTTTGTCAACCACATTTAGTAATGTTTTTAACAAAGAGTTTTTTAACAGGAATTTTTGTAATTTTGACAACTGAATTTTTAGATGTTTAGTAATAAATGTATATTGTTAATTAATAAATAGGTAAACATATTGAGATGGCAAGGATACACTTGTATATTGGAAATACAATACTTGATTTATGTTATAGTAGGTAAACTATGAAGAACTCATTAGGTCTGTTTAATTATTCAGTAGTAGTGAGTTTTTGACCAATGAAATAAGTTTGTGTGGGATATATATATGTGATTAAAGATGTAACAAACGACTCTGAAGAAGCCATATTGTTGGCGAAAGCGCTTAGTCGTTTTTGTATGTCTCAATAAATTCCTACTGTTTTTATATCCAAGGAGTGTCTTTGGTGTGTACAACGCTGCTAGATTGAAGGTGGATTGTGCCGTGCGGTGGTTCTCTGCATTATTGGTATCTGCCCTTGTGGGTGTTTTCCTACCATCTACTCAAGATTCTTTTTGGTTCCCAAAAGGACGGGAGATTGGAGACCAATTTTAGACCTCAGCAAACTAAACAAGTTTGTCAAGAAGTCAAGATTCCGGATGGTCACGCTTCAGTCCATTCTACCTTTTTTGGGCAAGGACAACTGGATGTGCTCAATAGACCTTCAGGATGCGTACTATCACATAAAAATTCACAGGCGCTCCAGAAGGTTTCTCCGCTTTCAGCTGGGGACCAGTCATTTTCAATTCAGAGCCCTGCCCTTTGGCCTCACTACAGCCCCCAGAGTGTTTACCAAATGTATGGCAGTGGTCACGGCTCATCTGAGACATCAAGGATTCCAGGTGTTTCCGTACCTAGACGACTGGCTCCTCTCTGCCACCACCAGGCATCAACTTCTCAAGGCCAGAGACTACACTCTTCACACCTGCAACCAATTGGGGATTTCTGTAAACTTCGAAAAATATTCTCTGTCGCCTTGCCAATCTATTACCTTTATAGGCGCAGAATTAGACACTGTCAGTATGTCAGCGAGACTCACAAACCAAAGAATTCTGGACATCCAAAAGTACGTTCGGATCATATTACTCAGCAAGAGGATCAGGGCCAGATTTGTCCTGAAGGTTCTAGGTCTTATGGCGGCAGCCATCGTACTACTGCCGTTAGCCCGCTTCCACATGCGTCTTCTGCAGTGGATGTTGTTCACCCAGTGGTCATTCCAGCAGCTCCCCATGCGACACGAGATATTCGTGACTCAATCGTGCAAGAGTCATCTAACCTGGTGGATGTCTTCACCGCAACTCCATCAGGGCCGACTGTTTGTTCCCCCAGTCTTGGTTGCCACAGTCACTTCGGATGCCTCTCTGATCGGGTGGGGGGGGCATTATCAGGGCAGGATGGTCCATGGGACTTGGCAACCCATAGAATACCATCTGCACATAAATGTCCTAGAGATGAGAGCAGTGCTTTTAACGTTGCAAGCCCTCAGTGACTTTCTTCCTTTAGGGACTATTGCAGTTCAGACGGACAACATGTCCATAGTCTGGTATATCAACAAGCAGGGCGGGACCAGGTCCTATCCACTGTGTCAAGAAGTTCTCAGACTTTGGCAATGGGCAATCTCCTCTCATCGGTTTCTGATAGCAACGCATATCCCCGGGAAGTCCAACTTCTTAGCGGACAGGCTGAGCAGAGCTATTTTCATGCCACACGAGTGGTCTCTCAAACAATCGGTAGTGGACGAGATTTTTCAGAAGTGGGGTGTCCCTTGCTGCGACCTTTTTGCTACACCCCAAAACAGCAAATGCCCAGACTTCTTCACCCTCTTTCCTCTACCAGGCCATCCCCCGAGAGACGCTCTAACCCAGGATTGGCCCCGGGGACTTCTTTATGCCTTTCCTCCATTCCCACTGATACCTCAAGTAATTCAGAAAGCTACCGTATTGAGGGCCAAGTTGATTCTCATTGCCCCTTTCTGGCCTCGACAAATTTGGTTTCCGTCCCTGCATTGTCATCTCTTGGTGCAGCCTTGGCATCTGGACCCAGTTCCAGATCTTCTGACCCACCATTCGGGTCAACTGCACCGGTCCGTTCCTTCCCTCAACCTCACTGCTTGGGTGCTCCACTTCCTTCCTTAGCCAGGCTTCCTATGATCTCTGACCCTGTTAGAGAGATCATAGTAGCTTCTCTAAAGTCCTCTACCAGAAGGATTTATGCTAGTAAATGGCAACGTTTCTCCTTCTGGGCAAAGTCTAGAGACATAGATCCCTATACTGCTCCAGTGCATTCAGTCTTGGAATTCTTAGCTGAGATTTTTCAATCTGGTTCTTCTCCCTCTACAGTGAAAGTTCAATTGGCAGCAATCTCAAATTTTCATGTTGGCTTAGTGGATCAAAACATTATGTCTCACAAGCTTTGCAAAGCCTTTCTGAGAGGGATATTTCTCCTAAAACCTCCTATCAAAGATCCCCCTCCGCAATGGGATTTGAATTTAATGCTGGCATCCTTGATACTACCCCCCTTTGAACCGGCTGCTACATGCTCATTAAAACTTCTTTCCTGGAAGACAATTTTTCTGGTTGCTGTTACTTCAGCCAGAAGGGTGTCTGAACTTCAGGCTCTCTGTGTCCGTTCCCCATACTTGGTTTTCCACAAAGATAGGGTATCTTTAAGAACTAATCCATCTTTTTTGCCCAAGGTTGCTTCCCAGACGAATATCAACCAGTCTATTGATTTGCCATTTTTTTCCCTAATTATTCTAACAAAGCTGAACAAAAACTTCATTGTTTGGATGTCCATCGTCAACTCGGGTATTACTTGGACAGAACTAAACAATTCAGGAAATCTGATCAACTGTTTCTTTCTTATGCAGAAAACAGGAAAGGTCTTCCGGTCTCCAAAGTGACCTTATCCAGATGGCTGTCTTCTATCATTTCTTATGTTTATCTTCTTAGGGGCAAGCAACTGCCCTCAAATCCAAAAGCACATTCTACCAGGAGCCTAGCCACTTCCACAGCTTTTCAGGATAGGCTACCTATTGACACCATTTGTGCGGCAGCCACTTGGGCCACTCCTCACACCTTTGTTTCTCATTACAAATTGGACTTGGCCTCCAGGGACAGGGCTAGGTTTGGTTCCACAGTTCTCAAGAGTCTGTTCCATTGAGCTACCCAGGATAGAGGTGCTAGGGACGCGGTCCCATCCAGCAAGAATGAAGGCGAGTTTGACAACTTAACATTTAGAAGTTATGTACCTACCATAACGTTCCATGTTAGTTGTCTTCTCTCGCCTTCTTTCTTGCGTCCCTCCCTCCTTCCCCCTAGCCTGGACAGACCTTGAAGTTGTACTCCTTTCTGGGTATGGTTCACTCTTTTCATGGGCTCCCAGTAGGAAGTGTCACTACTCTTGGTGTTTATTGGCCTTGTTTCTTTCCACATTTAGTTTCTCTTCTTCCTTTATGGGAAGAAGTTTTTCTGGCAGGGTTTTTTCATAGCTACCAAACGAGATCTGAGGTAGTCACGCCTTGCATCATGGGATATAGGGTTGCCTCGAGCTGGTAAAATTAGCTCTCGAGCTTAGCAAGTGCCGAGTCGGAGCCGAGGATCGGCTCCGAACCCATCCAGCAAGAAAGAAGGCGAGAGAAGACAACTAACATGGAACGTTATGGTAGATATGTAACTTCTAATTCCCATCCGTAGATGTAAGTTGCACTTGAAAATGGATAGGGATGAAGTTTGTTTTATGAGGAAGAGGACTCATGTTTCCAAATCATTCTGTTAATGTTGTACACTCAGATAAGAACAGGGGTGTTTGATACACCCCATCAGTAATCTTCAATTGACTACCTAGGTGATACGTTCTTAACTTCTCTTAGGTGTTTGTTTACTGAGGATGTGTAGCAGGTACTAATAGAGGCAAGAAAGCCTGCTACTAGAAAATCATATGGTAGAAAATGCAAAAGGTTTTCTTGTTGGTTCTGACAGTATAACAAGCATCCATTCAGGCTAGTTGCTTACAGTATCCATGTGAGTTACTATCCTGTGGACTTTCTTACTCCTATGTCAAAGTTCATTTATCGGCTTTGTCAGTAAGCTTGCCCACGCGTCCTCCTCTTTCAGTGCAGTCTTGTCAAAGTGTTCTTGAAAGGAGTTTTGCATTACAGGCCTTCAAGAAAACCAGTGTCCCCTACTTGGGATCTTAATTTTTTATTTCTAGAAAAGCTAATACTTGGTCCATTTTAATCAGGTAATCTGGCTGACATGAGGTTTGTAACATGGAAAACAGTTTTACTGATTGCTCTGAACTCTGTAAGAGGTCAACCCAAACATATGACTATAGTGGTATCTGAGTTTACTTTAAGCCAAGCTATCCATCTCTCCATTTTGTTTCCTATACCTAAAAATGAGGGAGAAAGGATACTCCATCCTTGTATGTTCGCAGAATACTCGGGTACTATCGTGACAGAACTAAGTCTTTCAGATCTTTAGATCAGTTATTTATTTCTTGTGAAGTTAAGGAGAAGTGTTAGTCTGTGTCAAAACAGATTATTTCCAAATGGTTTTCTAAGGCTATTATCATTTGTTTTAGTTACCATAACAAAACTACTCCAGGCAAGGCAAAGTTCCACTGTGCCAGGACCTTGGCTTCATCTTTGGCTTTTTGGAAAGGGTTAAAATCTAGAAATATTCTAGAAGCTGCTACTTGGCCTCTGTACATACCTTTACTAAACACTATAAGCTTAATTCCTTCTGTAGGTCCAGATTAAGCTTTGTCAGAACTATTTTCCTGGGAATTATGGGCTCCTCTACTTCCACCTTCCAAATGCAGTTAGCTAAGGTAATCTACCCATATAGCTAAGGCTACTGCAGCAGTGAACAATATGATGACCATTGTACAGTTGCTTCAGTTGAACGTTTTATAACAATAAAAGTTTGGATGACCACTGTGGCAGTAGCAGCTCCCTCCCTCCATCCCCCTTGTTTTTGGTGTGTTTTTTATGCTGGGGTGTAGACATTTATTTTTTGTTGTTTCTAATATTGACCTTTCAGGGCTCAGCCTCCCTCTCTCTGTTGGCAGGAAAACTCTAAAGGGCTTTTCACCCAAACTTGTCTTTCAGTCAGCTGCGCTTGAGCTGCTGACAGTTTGGTTGCATGGAAGGTGCCATGAAACTTTGGAAGCTGGCTGGC
Organism: Protopterus annectens; assembly: GCF_019279795.1. Classification (NCBI taxonomy): domain Eukaryota; kingdom Metazoa; phylum Chordata; order Ceratodontiformes; family Protopteridae; genus Protopterus; species Protopterus annectens. Next base: position 342,499,094 of record NC_056748.1, on the reverse strand, counting down.
TTTTATATCCTTGGCAGGATTATAACCCCATATAGTGAAGGCTACTGCAGCAGTTATCACTATCACTCAGACGTCTCCTGTTGTGGTAAATTCAATTTGCACAACTGTACTTTTTTCAAACTTGTAAAGTGCGACATTTATTCTCTGCATAAATATAATACCTTCGGCTAGGTTTTCTGTGCAGAAGTTCATATAAATCTCTTTCTGTGATCTTCAAAAGACCTCTAATTGTGTTTTGAGTGGTTAATTATACAAACCTAGTTGTTCAAAACTTTTGGTATTACTAATCGAAACATTGATTAAACATTTCATATTGATTTCTCTTGTAAACTCTTGCAGGCACTTCAGCATCTCTTTAGTATCAGCCTTGGTGGCAGGTACACAAAGCCAGCTATTGCTGAGTACTTTAATTTCCAGTGGAGTTAAAAGAATGACTGGAGGTGTTAAATACCTTACAGCAAATATAAAAAGTCATACCTGCTGTGACTTTCCCCACTCTAGGCCTGTAATCAAGAGCCTGAATCCTCACCACTGGCACTGGAGAGGGACATTCACTTGGAACAAAAATAGATACACCCAGTATTTCCAGATGTAGCTCTCTGCATCAAGCAGAATTTCCCTTAAGAGCACATAGGGAACACACTCAGTCCGGGGTCTGGGTTTCCCCCTTTTTCCACATCCCTAATAAGACCCCCACTGGCACAGCTGTAAGGCTGAGTCCTCAGCCAAGTGTCCAAGCCAAGTCCTCCAGCACTGTCTCTGTGATACCAGTGCTTTGTGCCCCTGCTCCAAGTAGCTGACACACACACTTTGAGATTTGATTTTCACAGACAGACAGACAGACAGACACACACACACACACACACACACACACACACACACACACACACACACACACACACACACACACACACACACACACCTGGCTGGGAAAGGCTAGTAGAGATTTACTAGTGATGCCCCCCTTCTGCCCAGAATATAAGGTAGTTGCACTGTCACCAGACACCGCAAAACCAGCTACTATAAGGCTGTTGCAAAAGTATCCAGTTGTACTGAGTGAAATTAATATTAATACAAATGGTAATATTGACCAAGCAGCTAGGCTTTCAGGAGTAGCTACAGTGTCACCAATAGATACAAGTACTCTCAAAGGCTGAAGTATTCTCTAAAGGACCAGCCACAATAAAAAGTTTAAATATATTTAATAATAAATAATAAAAGAACATGAAAATACTAAATATCTGTTTACAATAAACACCAGAGTTTCATTCACAGGAAATATTAAAAATATCACAGGTGGACAGGTTCACACAGTTAAAGAAAAAACAATACTTAACTAATCTCACTATATTTTCCTGATTAATCTAAAGAATTGTTATTCCTTGTTTACTTACTAGAGAAGGCAAGATGAAGTGGGTAAGAGATCCTGCTTTGTCAAGTTACAAAAACAGAGTGATTTTTAGTGATGGATTACAGAATGACATTATATTCATCTGGTCATCTGATTTCTGGTTCCCATGCTTCCCGCCTTGGCTAGAAGCTGTCAGAGCTTAGCACATGTCAATAATACACATAACAGAGAGCTTTGCTAAGATTTGTTGCAGCACCTGGAAGTCATAAAACATTTTATTTTATTTATTTATTTATTTTACATTTCTTTACTGAGATGGTCTGACTGGACAAGGTCCATTTACAGCGGAGGCTCGGGGAGAAAAGCTCCACTTAATTAATACAACAGACAATGATAATAATACATAATGTAAAGTAAAGACTTTTTTATTTAGCAGTATTTTGTGCATAATAGAACAGTCCACAAAGAAAGATCATATCAGCAATTTATGCAAGTGAACATTAAGTTAGTCATCAAAATATACAGACGGAGATCACAACAACATTTCCAAATGTCAAGGGATACCATTTGTTACTTCCATTTTTACTGAAGGTCTGATAATTGGAGAGAAGAGAGAAAGATGGTGGTAGCATACACTAGGATTAAGTAACACATGGACATAGCCAAGAGCTAATAAGATGAGCTGTAAGGGAGTTTTTGAATTGTTTGGTATTAGGTGCAGAAGTCACCAAGGGACGGAGATTATTCCAACTTTTTGCTATACTGTGAGAAAATAGAGCTTTACCTGCTGTGTTGTTGGCTGTGGAGATAGAGAGGAGTGATTTGTTGGCAGAGCGGAGTGGTCGATTTGGAATGTAGTTAGTAGTTCCCTAAGGGCTGGAGTTTTTTCAGGATATTTTAGGTTGTTATAAGCTATGACTAGTTGGTGGTAGGTTAATAACTGTGGAAGCTGAAGCCACTGAAGTTGCCTAAGAGGTATACAATGGTGTGTTCTAAAGAGGGAATTTTTTGCAAACTTGGCGATTTTGTTATAACACAACTCAAGTTTCTCCAGGTCAGATTTTCTAACATAGGTGAGAATAGGTGTTGAATAAGTGAGTGTGGAAAGAAGGTGGGTTTGAGCTAGGGTGACCCGAGCTTGATCTGATAGAATGCCTTTTTGTCTGCATAGGGACCCCATTTTTTGTGTACCTTTTTAATAGTTTGAGAGAGATGGATGTCAAATTGTAGGTTATCTATTCGACGCCAAGCAGCTTGGTGTGGAGAGAGGGTGAAACGACAGTTCCATTATTGGAGGAGATAGAGAAGGAGAGTGGAGTGTTTTTTTGATTTGTTTGGGGTAAATAGAAGTTGTTTTGTTTTGTTGGGATTTAAGATAAGTTGAATATCTGTGATCCAACTTTCTACTGAGGTAAAATATTCCTGGGTGAGATGCTGTAGGATGGTGAGACTCTGGGCGGAGCAGATCAGGGTAGAATCGTCTGCATACTGTATGAGTGAAGCCTGTAGGGCAGATGTATGTAGATTATTGGTAAAGATAGAAAAGAGGAGTGGACCGAGTATGGAACCTTGAGGTACACCAGTGGTAGTTGGGAGTAAAGATGATACAACTCCTTGCCACTGGACAGCTTGTTGTCAGTCTGATAGATAGTTTTCAGACCATGCAAAAGTGTTAGGGGCAAAGGATAGAGAGGTAAGAGTATCTATTAGAATGGAGTGGGAAACCATGTCAAACGCTTTGGAGAGGTCCAGGAATATAGCAGATACAAATCTGTTGTTATTTCTATGTTGGTTAACCAGGTTTGTGAAAGAGAGAAGGGCTGCAGTTGTGCTCTGGTGTGGGCAGAAACCATGTTGTGTAGAGGAGAAGAGATTGTTAGAGTCTAGGAAATGCATGACCTGAGAGTGTATGCATTTCTCAAGTATCTTTGAGAAAGGAGACAGAATGGTTATGGGGCGATAGTTAGAGAAATCATAGGAATCCCCACGCTTATGAAGGGCAGTAATGTAAGAGATTTTCCATAGTTGAGGGATGTGGAATTCCTGTATGGTTGATTAAGATTGAGACTGGGTAGGCTAGAGAGTCAGCAGCCATTTTCAGGAAATGAGCAGATATACCATCTGCTGCAAGAGTAATGGGTTTAAGTTTTACAAGGTTTTTTTATTGTTGAGGTTGGGACAGGAGAGAATGTAAAGGGAGGTGAGCTGTTAGGAGTTGTTGGTATGGATGAGTAGCTATTTCTGGAAAGTTGAGTTAATGGTGATTTAAAGGATTCAGTAAAGTGGTGATTAAATTGGGAGGCTATATCGCTATCTGTTTTTGTGGAGGTGGGAGCTGGTGTGGAGGTATTACCAGATTTTAGTAGGGAGTTTATTGCATGCCAGGACTTTTGGGGGTTATTGGAGTGTTTATTTTGTATATCCTGAAAGTAGTTTTGTTTATCAAGCTTTGTTTATTTTTTGACCTGATTCCTAAGGTGTTGATAGTTTTGATTGGATAGACTAGTGTTATCTTTCTTCCAGGTTTTCCATGCCTTGTCTCTGCTTTTTAATAGGGCTCTAGTGGATTTAGTAAGCCAAGTAGCATAGTGTTGCTTAGCTCTAATTTTTCTTACTGGGGCAACTGAATCAAGAATGTTGATAAGAGTACTATTAAAATAGTCCACTGCTTGGTCTAGGTCAAGGCTTTGTAGTGGTTCCCAGTTACATTTTTTAATATAGTGTTGCGTTCTAGATGGTTAACATTGCAATTGTTTCTGACTTGTCTATAGACTGTAGGTGTGGGTAAGTTAGTACGTTTTCGTAGGAGGAAAGTAGGGAGATGGTCACTAAGTCTGTCAACTAGACTACCTACTTGTTAATTATGTTCAGGGTAATTTACTAATGTCCAATCTAGTATAGATTCCTTATGGGATTTTTTTGTCTACTCTTGTTGGTTCTTGAATGAGTTGAGAAAATCCATACAAGTTTATGTGGTTAGTGGGGTTTTTAGAGTTACAGGCTAGCCAGTCAGTGTTTAGGTCACTTAATAAAATAGTTTCCTGTGGGAGATTATCTTTTGATTTTTCAAACCTTCACCCTTCCAAAGTAGCAATTAGTTCACCCCATTAACAATGCAGGAAGCTTCCTAGTACAGACATTTTGCTTCTGGCTGCATTGAGAACTGTAAGATACAATCTTTATTGCCTAAATTAAGTAATTTAATTTCTTATTTTTCAAAGTCAGGTGGATTGAGATTAACGTTTTCTCATCCAGTATCCTCTGTTAAAATATCTGCATTTAATTCAGTTACTGTAATACATGCACATTTCTTCCTCTATCCAGCAGGACACACTGTTGATACATTTTTAACACAAGCACCTGTAAAAATCAGTTTGATATTCAAATAATATATAATTCTTTACTAGATTCCAGCCAGCTGTGCTGGGATATGATACACGTCCACTGCCCTACCTCTGGCAGAGCTGGTAATACCTCACATCGTCACACTTGCTATTTCACATTGCTCCTTTTATTCCAGTTTTCCTTCTTGTGATAACTCGCACATCTTGGAGGTTGAGCTGCCACTTGGGCCCATATTTTGTAACATCCTGTAGTATCTTGTTAAACCTCTATGGTCTGAAAACTGCGCAAGTCTCTCAGAGCATTGATATTTGTCATTCCTGTGGTTGCCACTGAAACACTGTTGCAGTTTCTGTCAGCTAACCACTGGGATCTATGCACTGTGTTTTTGTGTCCTGGTGTAAAGGCCACGCTGTCTCTTTTTGGTCTCTCATGAGAAGTCTTGGTCCACAATCACTCGCTTTTCTGTAGCAAGAATTTTTATCCCTGATTTGCATATCTGTTGCAATATCCTTTCCTTTATTTCATATGTCTAGAAATGTGGCTGTCACTGTTCTAGGTATATTGCTCAGTTGTCTGCTAGACCTCCAAACAGTATGATGTGCTCAGCTCCACTTTATTTTCATTGCAGCTGCTCGGTAGTTCTAGCATATTCAGAGTATACTGTTCTGTCGTATAGTTTTCTTGGTGCCTACATATTTTTTTATGATTTTCTATCTTGATATAGTCTCCAAATCATCTGTTTTTTTCTTCCAAACAGTCCAAGTGTGCTTCCTCTTCCTCATCCCTTGCCCTTAGCTGCACTTTATCATCAATCAGCATCTGTATGGTTGCAGAAGGATCGTTTAATGCCTGTTCAGTGTCTGGCCTTTTTTTTCTTGTTCTATCAAGTTTTCTTGAAGGGTTTAATTTATTTCAACCTGTTCAAAATAGCGTTCAATGAAAGAGTCTGTTCCTTTACCAGAACCATTCTCACTGTCTCTATTTTTTTAGATTTTATTTCCTTTGCAAGCAATGTCTTATCTGATGCTTATTTATCATACGGCCTCTCTTAATTTACGGATTGTTTTTCAGTCAGTTCTGCAGATACACTATATCAAAAACCCACTATTTAGAATCTCACCTCTGAGGAGCTTCTCGGGATCATGTTAGGGAGACAGCGTATTGGAAGTCTCTCCTGCTGTCTTACCTTTATACAAATCCTTCTTGTGGCCTTTCTCAGAGTTTCACTATCAGTTTTATTATTGCCTAGCTAATTAACCTCATAAGAGTATCAGTACAATGACTTGGTAACAAGAAAATAAAGAAGTGCCATCACTTAATTATTCTGAAATATTGAAGTCCATGGGCATGTTTTCTGTCATTAAATGCCAGTTTTTGATTATTTATTGCTTTTAATTCCCAAAAAAAGTGATGTACTATTGGAACATTGAAGTTTTAAGAGAAGACTTATCAGGATAAATAAAAACACTCTGAGGAAGGATCACTTTGTGACTCATTATCATCTTTATTTTTGATTATTTTTACATATGAAAATTTGCATACTGTAATGTTTCATGTGAAATACAATGCATACATTTAGTTTATTGGGCTGCAGCCTCCTTGTTGGCCCAGTAGGTGTTTTGAGCTTGTTAAACAAATAAACCTCTCATTCGGTGTATTGTGGAGTGTACCTCTGTAACAGTGCCTCTTAAAGTGATTTCTAAGCCTTGGTGTATGATTAAGTCTTAACTGTAGACCTAATCTGTCAATTGCACATACAAAAATATGTTGCTTGATAGCACTACATTTAGAATCTATTTTTCTGTTATGATATCTATCTGGAAGACCATAGCATGGTATGGTAATATGTTATTTACAAAGAAATAGAAATATTTCAAGCATATATATTATTCTTAGCGCTTTGTAAACTAAATTGAGGAAGGACAGACTCTAATAGGACAAAAAATGTGGCGAATGCTGTGCTACAAAATAGAGAATTTGGAGGTTATGAAAATTTTACTTAAAGACTCCTTAGTTACCTGCTTTAATACAGAAGCACAACACATTTAGACCATTTTTTCTGTTAATGTTTGCATTGTATAAACTGCTATGGTCCTTTACATAAATACTGTTAGGAACTGCACAGTGGTGCATAAGACCTTTTTCAATATATATCCATTTGCAAAACGGCATTCAGCTTCTTTGCTTTGATGATAACTTTGTCCTTATGGCTATTTTCTGTAAATATTTAATGCAAGATTTGTTATTTCTTGTTTATATTTTAATTTTATAATTTATAGAATTTTATTGTGACATATTTTCACTGAAGATCTGGTACCAGCTTTGATTTATTGTATTTATTTTTAGATTCTGTCTCTTTTCTCTGAGTTCTTAATGTTACTTTTTATTGTAATTTCAGTATCAGATCCTGATCAGTCAGTTCAGGAGTTGACATATGACTTGCGCTGCCAGTGTGATGCCATAAGAGTCACGAAAACTGTTCGCCCTTTTAGTATGGCATGTTGTCCTGTTAATGAAAACTCAGTAGCCATTGTGGTTAGTGATGGCAGAGTAATGATATGGGAACTGAAGTGTAATGCTGTAGGACCAAATGTGCATAGCAGGTATGTATCATCTAGGGAACATGATACTTATGGATTCTCTAGAATGAATTTTAGCAGTACTAAGTGTAACACGTTAACATTTTTTTAACAGTTTGTGAGCCAGTGTTTCACATTCTAGAGCAGCATAATGTATGCATGTAAAAACCTAGCCAATATGTAGTTTTGATTTAGGAGTTGCTTGAATTAAAAGTTACAGTATTTCTTTATTGTATAAAACCCTTGTTATGTAAAGGCTTATTATACGTTCAGAATCTGAAAAAACTTAATGTGCTTGTAAAAAATTAACTAAAAAAAAAAAAATGAGGAAACTTCTCTTTGTGGAAGCTCTAAGATTCCCTAGAGTTCGGGCACCTAATAAAAACTATACTGTGAATATCCAAACTTATAACAGGTGGTATAAATACTTTCTTTAAAAAAATTCCAAAGTATAAATCCACTGATGAAAGTAGGGAAGCACAAGCTGGTTCAAGTGGAATCTCTTTTATTAAAAACACACAAACAAGTGATCCAAATAGTAGTTGAAAAAAAAAAAAAACAGAATAAAGTTCAGAAATTTACCATTCCGTTTATATACCTGTTTAAAAGCATGGGAGCGGCTTACTAGGGTAGCTGTGTTGTAAAAGACAATTAGCATGTTTACTTGCTAAATACACCTTCTCCCATACACTCGCGTGATATTCGACACAGTACTGCCTTACTTCAGGCTCTGTGAATTCATGATTTGTTGAACTAAACTAAAAGTTAATCTGAAAGTTACGCATTAATAATTGCTAAAACTTCATAAAGGCATTTGTGTAGTATCAAAACAGAAAAAGTTAACATAAGTCTTCAAAATTCCACAGAAATCTTTTATATCAACATTCAGAAACATTTTTAACATAGATCACTTTCATCTGTTAGAACTTCTTCAAGTTTGTGTGTCAAGAGAGAAAAGCAACTAAAATTAAAAATGAAATAATATATAACACTACATTTTGTTTGGTTAAAAACAAAACATATTATTTGATAACATTGTAAAAAAAGTTCTGCCTTATTTGCCACATAAGTTCTTGTTTTTTTAAAGTATTTGGGATGTTCCTTCAAGTTCAATGAGGTCTGTGTGAGCAAGTATTTGAAATTTAAAACCAGAGTGTCTTCTGTGGAGTTGAAGGTGTTTGGCCAGGGTATTGTTTCTACATTTAGACCAGATATCAGATAGGTGACTCAAAATCCTTTGTTTCAGTTTATTAATAGTCTTTCACACATAACATTGATCACATCCATTGCAACCAGCTCTGTACACAACTAAAAGAGTCTCCTCCTTAAAGGTGCAAAATGAACAGTTTATTTCACATTGTTTCGTGATCCTTTCCTGTGGTTTAGGTTTGGCTTCTACAAAGCTGCTAATATTTCTAGGTTTCCTATATTCAAAAATCGGGGCTTCACCCGAAATGTCTACAAGATAAGGGCTATCTGTTATTATGGCCCAGTTCCACTTGATAATATTATTGATACAATGAAAATCCATTGTATATTTCAGTATGCAGCTGTTGTTTGAGTTATTGTCCACAGATTTCTTAAAAATTCTTCCAGTGGATCAGTTTAGTGTGGGTGCATTGGTATTTTTAAGCTCAAAGATAGGTTCAAAATGTTTAACATTTGAATGTTAAGTTGTCTATCTCGCCTTCATTCTTGCTGGATGGGTTCGGAGCCGACCTCGGCTCCGACTCTAAAAGCTCGAGAGTTGGTTCCACCTATATCCCACAATGCTAGGCGTGAGTTACCTCAGATCTCGTTTGCCGCTACAGCTATCGAGACGTGTTGCTTCACCGGCTTCAGGTTAGTGTAGGAACTAGTTTAAAAAAGTTGAGTTTAAACCCTTTAATTTAGTTTTTCCATACAGTTTCCCCTTACCTTTAAGGTCTATTATCCCTTTATTCTAGTTTTTCTTTAATTTTTACCTAAGAACTTATAGTTCTTCCCTTAGGCCTTCGGGCCCTCCCATTCCTTGGAGTGTGTGTGTTTTTGTAGGAATTTATACATTAAACAACTAAATTCTTAGTTTAATTTCTATTTTTAGTTTTTAAGTGTAATCGGTGTGCTTGTGTTTGTGTGTGGTTACACTTGTTCCTTGTTATGTCCAAGAATCGAAGGTCTCAGGCTTCAAGAAGTGTGACTCGTGCTGTCAGAAAATGTCTCTGACAGACGGTCACACTTCTTGTGTACTGCCTGGGACCTTTACCTGCAGGACTCTTGTGCTGTTTGCCATGGCTTCAGCCCCAGAGTCCTGCAGGAAAGAAAAATAAACTTATTTTAAGAGGTTTACTTAAGCCTGAGGGTTCCCTTTCTGTTCCTTCGGGAAAACCCTCCAAGGCTTCTAGGTCTTCGGCTCCAGCATCTGGGCCGAGGCCTAAACCGGCTCTTCCACATCGGCTCCGACTGGAGCCGATGAGTCTCAGACTGTAGTTTCTGTGGTTTCCTCGGCTCCGGCTGGAGCCGAGGTATTGGAAATTCCTTTGTCGGTTCCGACTAGACCTTCGGAACCGACATCTAGAAAGAGGTCCAGGTCACCGTCCCTTGGCTTCGTTCTTTCGGCTCCAGCATCTCCCTTGCTGTCTGAACGGAGCCATAGATCTCACTCCTCTAGGTCATCGAGGCTTTCGGACCATGACCTTCAGAGGGTAGTGAGTCGACTTCTTAAGTCCGAGGCACTGGCCCAAATGCTTCAGAGCCCGACTCATCAGTCGATGCCTGACCCTGTCCCCCATTATATTCCTCCTCCGACTCCGTTGAGCTCGGAGCCGAGGCGTTTCGGAACCGAGACTGTGGTAGCATCAGAGCCGATACAGATGTCTTCGGCTCCATCGTCGGCTCCGATTTCTTCCTTAGAAGAATCTCGGCCGGACTTCCTCGAGGGGTGAGTGGCATCGGACCCTTGTCCGACCCGCTCTCCCTCGGAGCTGGCGCTGGTGAGTTCGGCTCCGACATCGCCTCGAGCCATCACTGTCGGTGCCGAGGGAGGTTTTAGCTTTCGGAGCGGGGACCTCTGGCTCGGCCTGACAGGGGTGCGTTCGAGGTGATGCGGCGTGTGTTGGAACCTGGTTGAACTCCACAGTCGGCTCCGTCCGCCACTCCCTCTTGGTGCCTCAGGTCAAGTCGACTCACTCCCTCATCCCAGACCGCAGAGAGCCAGCTCCTCAGGAATCCCCTGTGGGATCTCATCCTCTTCCGAGGCCTCTCCTGATTTGGCAGAAGAGCGCCCTCGGAAGAGAAAGTGTAAGAGGAAACACATAGACTCACCTGAGTCCGTCACCTCTGACACAGATTTAGAGGATTCGAGTGTTCCCCCCTTCTGAAGATGTCTCCTGCGGACATCCTAGAGATCCTGAAACAGAGGGGAAATTGGCCAGCCCTTAACCCTTCGGCGGATGAATCTGTGTATCTTGAGGCATTTGGCTCTCGCCCTTCCACCTCCTGGGTGTCCCCCTTTGATCCCCTCATGCAGGTGGTTGCAAAGAAGGCCTGGACGGCTCCTGATTCAGTGGACCCTACCCCCAGGAGACCTTCCAAATTTATAACAGCACCAACTGACAAGCAATTTCTCACAAAAGGTGTTTCTGTGGATGCTATGGTGGTAGCTGCTGCCACCAAGAAGGAACTAGCTGATCCTTCAGTGCCTGTTCATCCCCCTAATAAAGAATATAGGTCTATGGACAGGTACAGGAAGCGGATGTTCTCATCAGCGACCTTTGCTATGCGTTCGCTGAATTACCTATGCCATTTTACTCGTCTTCAAAGGGACTTGATCAAAGCGAGTGACATGTTGAAGGATCCTACGGCGGGTTTTCAGGACAAGATGAACACTCAGCTGGCTACCCTGAACTCCATAGCTAACTCCTCCATGCGCCTCCTCTCTTATGCGGCTGATGGAGCGAGCAGGGAGGGACAGGTGTGGCCTTACGAGGCATGCCTGGATGCGGCTATGCAACTTTGCGGACCCCTTTAAAACGTCTTTCACTAATTCCCGTTTGATGGATCATCTCTTTGGTCCTCAAGTGAAAGAAACCTTGACTAGGTGCGAGACAGATGGCAAGACTCTTTCTGAGTCCGTTTCCACTCCTTCTAGGCCTTACCCCAAAGGCCAGAAAAGTGGAAAATGTGGTTCACAATCTCAAGGGACTTTGTCTGACGACAGAGTCGGTTCCCGCCAGAGGCAGAGGGGAACAACAACGCCCTAGAGGCAGGGGATCCGCAGAACCAGGGCAATCGAGAAGCCTTCTCAGATCAGCCCTTTCAGCATCCCTGAGGTGTTGCACGACTGCCCACCGGAGGCAGTCGGGGAAGATTGTCACTGTACCCAGAAGCCTGGCTATCCCTGACTCAAGACAAATGGGTACAGTCCATCATTTTAAGGCTATTCCATTCCCTTTCGCATTCCAAACCAATCAAAAATCCCTTCCAGATGTTCCACGGATCTTGCAGCTTTGGAAATTTCAAAGCTGCTTGCAAAAGAGCAATACAGCCAGTTCCAGCAGACCAGCAAGGATCCGGAATCTACTCCAGGTTCTTTTAGTTCCAAAGAAACAGGGGACTGGAGACCAATTTTGGATCTCAGTATCTTGAACAAGTCAGTCAAGAAAACAAGATTTCGGATGGTCACGCTGCAGTCCATCCTTCCCTATTGGGAAAGGAAACTGGATGTGCTCTATAGACCTTCAGGATGCGTACTATCACATAAAAATGAACAGACGCTCCAGAAGATTCCTCCGCTTCAGGCTGGGAACCAGTCATTTTCAATTCAGGGCCCTGCCCTTTGGTCTCACCACTGCCCCGGTGTTTACCAAATGCATGGCAGAGGTAGCTTCTCACCTGAGACGTCAAGGATTCCAGGTGTTTCCATATTTGGACGACTGGCTCCTCACAGCTCCCACCAAGCATCTTCTTCTAATGGCCAGGGACTACACCTTCGCATTTGTCAAAAGTTAGGCATTTCAATAAATTGCGAAAAGTCTGTTTTGTCGCCTTGTCGTACTATTACCTTCATAGGCGCAAATCTAGACACAGTCAACATGTCTGCGAGACTAACACATCAGAGAATAGCAGACATACACAAACTGGTCTCGCTCCTCTTCAGCAGCAACAGAATCAAAGCCAGGTTAGTTCTGAAAGTGTTAGGGATTATGGCGGCTGCCATACCTCTGCTTCCATTAGCCAGATTCCACATGAGAATCCTTCAATGGATGCTCTTCACGCAATGGTCATACCAGCAACTTCCAATGTCCCACACCATTATGATCACGCAAACATGCAGAAATCATCTTCTGTGGTGGATGTCTTCCCCTCAGCTCTTATTGGGAAGACCCTTTGTTCCTTCCCCTCCGGTTGCTACTCTGACAACGGACGCCTCCCTGATCGGGTGGGGGGGGGGCATTATCAGGGCAGAACTGTCCAGGGCAAATGGCAACCAGACTAATGCCACTTGCACATAAATGTTCTAGAGATGAGAGCAGTGTTTTTAGCGTTGCAAGCCCTTCAAGACTCTCTTCCCTTGGGAACGATAGCAATTCAGACGGACAATATGTCTGTAGTGTGGTATATCAACAAACAAGGGGGAACCAGGTCCTACCCCCTGTGTCGAGAAGCACTCAGACTATGGCAATGGGCGATTTCTTCTCAGCGGTTTCTGATAGCAACGCACATCCCCGGGAAGTCCAATCAAATCGCGGACAAATTGAGCAGAGCTATCCTCATGCCTCACGAGTGGTCTCTGAAAGACTCTGTTGTGAGAGAAATTTTTCTCAAGTGGGGTCAGCCTTGCTGCGACCTTTTTGCTACTCCCCAAAACAGCAAGTGCAGAGATTATTTCACCCTATTCCCTTTACCAGGCCAACCCAGCAGAGACGCTCTAGTCCAAGTTTGGCCCGGGACTTCTGTATGCATTTCCACCTTCCCACTAATCTCTCAAGTGATACAGAAAGCTATCGCTCAGAAGGCCTCGTTGATCCTCATTGCTCCTTACTGGCCTCGACAGGTTTGGTTCCCCTTTCTTCATCATTTTCTGTTGGAGCGACCTTGGCATCTGGACCTAGTTCCAGATCTTTTGATCCATCAGTCGGGTCAGTTTCATCGCTCCCTTCCCTCTCTGAACCTCACTGCTTGGTTCCTCCAGTTCCAACCTTAGCCAGGCTTCCTCAAATATCTCACTCTGTCGAGATATTTTGATAGCTTCCCATAAATCTTCCACTCGAAAGATTTATTTGAGTAAGTGGAAACGTTTAGCCTATTGGGCTCAAGGAAGGGACATAGATCCTTTCACTGCTTCCATCCAAATGGTCCTTGATTTTCTAGCTGAACTCTTCCATGCAGGTTCATCTCCATCTACTCTTAAAGTTCAATTGGCAGCTATTTCTAACTTTCATGTGGGCATTTCAGAGTCTGCCATAATGTCCCACAAGCTTTGCAAAGCATTTTTGAAGGAGTTTTTCTTCTCAGACCTCCTATAAGAAATCCTCCTCCTCCTTGGGACCTAAATTTAGTTCTTAGTTCTTTGATTCTTTCCCCTTTCGAACCTGCAGCCTCCTGTTCTTTAAAATTGCTATCATGGAAGACACTCTTTCTGGTAGCTATTACTTCAGCTAGAAGAGTTTGAACTTCATGCACTCAGCTGTCGACCTCCTTATCTGTTGTTCCATAAGGACAGGGTATCTTCTGAACCAACCCGTCCTTTTACCTAAGATAGCCTCGGTGTCTAACCTAAATCAAAGCATTGACCTTCCTGTGTTTTTTCCAGAATATTCTAACAGGTCTGAACAGAAATTGCATTGGCTAGATGTTCATCGTCAGTTAAGGTACTGTTTGGATAGAACCAAACAATTTAGAAAATCTGACCAGCTGTTTGTCTCTTATGCAGAAGGCAGAAAGGGACTTTCAGTTTCAAAGGTATCATTATCTAGATGGCTAACATCTCTGATTTCCCTTGTTTATGAAATTAGACACCAAAAGCTGCCTAACAAACCTAAAGCCCATTCTACCAGAGCTTTGGCTACTTCTATAGCCTTCCAAGACAGACTGCCTATTGATACCATTTGTGCAGCGGCTACTTGGGCTACTCCTCACACTTTCATTTCTCATTATAAGTTGGATTTAGCTTCTAGGCATAGAGCTAACTTTGGTTCCACTGTTCTCAAGAGTCTGTTCCGTTAGGCCACCCGGGACAAGGTGCTAGGGTCCCATCCATCAAGAATGAAGAGATAGACAACTTAACATATAGAAGTTATGTTTTTACCATAACGCTTCCATGTTAGTTGTCTTCTTCTCCTTCTTCCACCCTCCTTCCCCTGGCCTGGACAGACCTAGAGGAGTTTGATTGTGACCTCTCTTTCTACCACCTCTTACTTTAGGTATATGCTGCTGTGCATATTTTCCTGGATCAGGATGTAGGTCACCCTTCTCTTCTCCCTGTTTTATAGAGGTGGACTTTGTTTATAGTTATTCTGTTACTATTATAAGCTGGGCCTAGCTTACAAACGAGATCTGAGGTAACTCACGCCTAGCATTGTGGGATATAAGGGGAGCCTCGAGCCGGTGGAACCAACTCTCGAGCTTTTAGAGTGGAACCCATCCAGCAAGAAGAAGGCGAGAAGAAGACAACTAACATGGAACGTTATGGTAAGAACATAACTTCTATTTCTCGTACCCCCTTGCTAAGAAATCTTTTCCAAATTGTAGCCCCTCCACATAATTTTAATGTATTCACTATTATAAGAAGGTATATACATTAGAACTGCATTGATCTTTAGTAAAAACTGTTGGCATAATTTGGAGTATATTTTCTATGGTCTCAGGCTGCCTTGGGTTTGTTCACCATATCTTTCATTTAACAGGGAAGACTACAATAACTCCAGTTCTCACTTTCTCACTATCCCTTCACGAATGGAGTCCCTCAAATCACTGTCTTGGGGCCACTCCTTTTTGGCATTTTTTTTTTTTCAGATGTCAAAATTGAATGCACTGTCTGGGTCATCCAATGCACATGTGACTATAAACTGTAGCATTGTCTTTGATCCACTGACATCTTTTTTCTTTCAGCTAACACTTAACATGCAGTAGAAATAGCATTGCCTTTTATTAAAAAAAATCCCATTCTAGCATTTAGCAAAATCCTCATCAGCTTTATGTATTTTTGATGGGCAACAGCTAAAAGTTGTCAAAACAATAAAAGACGTTGGTAGTCCTTGTAGATGATGACCTTTCATTTTATACTCTTATAGCTGCTGCTGTTTGCAAAGAGTGCAGATTGCCCACCTGATCCACTGAGGGTCTGAGAGCTGTATTAGATAAGTAATTGTCTCCCTTTACACAGCTCTTGTCAGACCAATTACAGAGTATTGTAAACTATTCAGTTGCCATCTAATGCAGTTAGAGAATGTGTAAAGATTCCTCTCAAAAAGAATTGAGCTTCAAGACTTATCTTATAGACTACAGCAACTGTATGTTCTCCATGTTTTATCACCCTCTTAGAAGAGACCTGTGCTTGACATGCAGAACATTTTAATGATACATTATTGTCTGAAACTGTTTACTTAGAGTGCTTTTTTGTGAATTCAGCTTTGTGTCTTTAGGCTTTTCCCGGTTAGAGGTCGCCACAGCGGAACTCCGGTCCGCTAATGATTGGCAGTAGATTTTTACGTACGGAGTTGCCAGCTCTAACGCACAACCTTCAATGAAGGTACGCCCATTCACGCATGTCTCCACACAGAAGACGCTCTAGCTGAGAATTGAACCAAACAGTGTCTTTTATCTGAAATACTTCCAAATCAGTAAAAATCTCCTTCCCAGTTAAAATCAGCCCATCATTCCTTAAAAAAGGAGTTGGATGGCTGTTTACACACCCACATGTTCTAGCTTGGGATCAAGGGCATCAAACTCCTTGATTTCCAGTGGGCATTGAGCTTATTCACTAAATCAGTGAATATATTATTTTTAAAAATTGCATCCAGTCTCGGACATAAGATTGGGATTTGTAATGTATTTCTGATTTTCATTTAAAAAGCTGGGTGGGTTGGCAATATCCGTGCCACTTTCCTAATGAATATGCTCTAGTTTGTGCCTCCATGCCAGTTTTGTAGCCATGTTAGACAGTGACTGGCATACTGGCCCTTACCCTATCCTCTTCTAAGAAATGGCAATTTGCCTTTAGATTGTTAATTTCTCTCCCTAGATAACCCTACCTGTTTACTCCTTTCATTTTTCATACATCAGCTTCTGTGACTGAAATCAGGATCTGATTGTGGTAGAGGATATATTTATTTCTGCCTTTGCTTATATTTAGGCTCATCTAATCCTAATGACAACTTCAATGCCATTAACATGATGAACGTTGCTTAAAGTTAGTGTTCTAGCAAGTACTTTGTCGCAGCAAGAAAAAGTAATTGAGTTGTACTCATTTAATGACTGTTTCACTGAAGTCTGAGTAAATGTGCAATTGAAAGATAGGGCCCCCTTGAAGACAGACAGCAATGTTTTTGTGTTACGGCAATGCACAATTCTGAAATGTGAATGTTGTAAGATATTAACATTTTGAAAACAAGTAAACCAAAAAATGTAGAGGCAGTGAAGAAGTCCATTCATTGTATGGCTCTAACTCATTCACCTTTTAGGGTATCTTCTGCAAGTAAACTTTGCCTCTAAAATTCACCATTGTGCAATGTAAGGAGAAAAAAGTGACCACATTCTGTAACCTGGTGGCAGCACCTGAGGAAAACCTTCCTGCTAATGAATTTGTATCATTTTTGACAATAGTCAAGTCCAACTCATTCTTTTTTTTAGATAACCAGCATTCATTTCTTTTAGATATGCACATTACATTGCAAAAACATATGGGCACTATTTTTTAAAATACATAAAAGCTTCATCCAAGAGAGCGATACTATTCAATTTAAACACTTTCTTTTTATTTTTCTCCAGTGGCCTTGGGAGAAGAGCACCACAGCTGCACACCTGAGAGACACTTTTTGAAAAGTGTAGATCAAAAATCATGTACATTGTAAACACAAAATAACTAAAATAATTTCAGATGATATTCACTACATAATGGAAGAACATAACTTTCCTGAAGGCACAAGCATGCCCTGAAAACAATCCTCTGTAGTAATCTCTATAATACATTTGACTCTTCCTCAACTGTTGGGTTTGGATCTGATCCTCTGATCTGACTCGGCCATTACTTTAGCTCATGGCCACCAAAAAGCTCTCAAGCTCCTTCCTTACCCATCATGCACCAACCTCTAACATACCTCAGAACTCGTTTGCCACTTTTGAGATTAGACATGGTCACCTTCAGCTCTTGAGCAACTGATAACATTTTTTTTTTCAATTTTCTATTTGTCAATAATAGTTTATTTTGTTCCTTTCTGTAAATCCTCCCTCTTCTTACAATTAGTGTAGTCTTATTTTTACCATTATTGGTAATTCCTTTTTTTCCTGCCTTTACACCAGTTTGGCCTAATTCTTCATACCATAGTTGATATTTCTTTCTTCTTCCCTTTTCCTATGTATAAAAAAAAAATTCTCTTACCCTTTTTGTATTTTGTAGTTTTTACAATATCAGAGAAAGGCCCTTTTGGTTTGAAGAAGTACCAAAATTGTGGCCATAAGTTACCCTTGTCTGACATGCATTCTTTATGCCTTTATGTTTGGGTCCGGATCACCTTCAAGTAGATTGTTAGATATGTAAAAACTTTAATCCATGTGTCATTATGGACAGAAAAAATAAACTTATCTTGAAAGGTTTACTCCCTACAGGAGGGTAAGAGAATTATTTTTTTTATACATAGGAAAAGGGAAGAAGAAAGAAATACCAACTATGGTATGAAGAATTAGGCCAAGCCTAGTACCTACCTATGAACCTATGAACATCTTTCTCTGAGGCTTTTGCTGAAGCTCAACATTCCAAGTCAAAATCTAAGGAACCTTTCACTAAGTCTCCCAGACCTTAAGGGTCCTTGACTCCTTCATCCATGGAGCTGCCAAAGAAAAAACATAAATTTGCTCCAAAGGCTACCTTATGTATATTAGTGTCAGATCTAAAAACGGCCTCCTTGGATTTAAGTTCTTCAGATCTGAGGCCATTACCAAGAGCTAAGTACTCACCCAGTCTTGATCCGATACCTTCCAGAGTACCTTTCTCCTTTATGGAATGTCAGCACTCTAAGTACCCATCCTTAGCTTCCTCTAGTTCTTCCAGAAGTCTGACCGAAGCTGGTGTGGACATAGTGATGAGGAGATTTCTCTCGGCACAGATACAGATGGGAGTTCTTCTGGCTCCTACCTCCTCGAGTCAGAAAGCCCTAGTTCACATTGCTCCACCTCTCTTGGCTCCTTTTCCAATCCGTCCAGCCTTTTCAGAGACTCTGGATCTGAGTATACCGGGATTGACGATCAGATACAAAGATAATTGTATCTTCGGCTCCGATTAAGTCTGAGTGCTCCGGCTCAGACTATTTTGGAGTCAGATGATTCTTGGAGCCATAGCATCCCTGTCACGTTCAAGCTGAGTCGACTCTGAAGTTGTTGGAGCCATCTCTGTGCCTCAGGGCCCTGGCTGGACAGCTCAGCTCTGACCTATAACTTGGGTGGATTGCCCTCAGGACAGGCAGAGCTGATAGGGTGGAAGAGTGGCTTTTCAGCTCCATCAGCTGCTTTCTTTTTGGGACATTCTTCCTTTGAGGTGGTGGAGAGAGTTTTCTCTGTTTCAGTTAGATGGACAGTCTCTCCCCCCTGAGCTTCCCTCTGGATCCCAGATGTGTCTGTGCCTTGAGCCACATCATTCTGTGCACAGGGACAGCCAGCTCAAAGTCTCCAGGCTACCCAGCAGGGTATTACAATCTCTTTCGACACTTCACCTGAGCATCCTACCAAGAAAGTCCCTTGGAAGAGGAAGTGGAAGAGGAGGCACTTGTACTTCCCTCAGGAGTCCATCACCAAAGATACTGATGAAGGGTCCTCAAGATCACCATCCAAAGATGTCTCATTTGGCAACATTCTTGAAATCCTTAAGCAGAGGAGTGGTTGGTCCTCTAACTGTTCTTCAGAGGAATCAGTATTCCTGGAGGCCTTTGAAGCTGGCCCATCTACCTCCTGAGTTACTCTTCCCACCGATGAGATCATTGAATTGATCTCTAGGCAAGTGTAGAAGGAACCTGACTCACTTGAGCCGATCTCCAAAATAGCAGATCAGGTTCCGGCTCCACCTTTAGGGAGGGAATTCTGGAGCAAAGGAGTACTCTTAGATGCTGTGGTCATGGAGGCGGCCACCAAGAAGTAACTTGCTGAACAGAGTTCCTCTGTCCATCCCTCTAACAGGGAGTCTAGGGCGTTGGACAGATTTGGGAAGTTTGTGTATGCTTCAGTGACTTTTCATGTTGCTGGACTACCTGGCACACTTTACAAGATTGCAAAAGTATTTGATAAAGGAACTATCAAATTTCCTTTCTGGGACCACTGCTGCTGAGACTCAGACTTCTGTGGACTCACAGCTGACTACCCTACAATATATTTTTAATTCATCAATGAGGCTTATCTTGCATGCAGCTGAAGGTGCCTCAAGGGTGGTGGGTTCAGACATTTCCATCAGGAAACATGCTTGAATGTGCTTGTAAGATTTTTTGGATCCCTTCAAATCCTTGTTCGTCAGTTCACCCTTTGATGGCAATTCATTATTTGGTCCTAGAGTTAAAAACATACACTCCAGGTGTGCGGAAGACGGAGAGACCCTATCTGCAGTGAACGTACATTTTTCAACTCCTCAAAGATCTTTTTCTGGGAATCAGTGAGGTGGTCAAAAAATGGGGTTCAGAAAGTCCCAGGGTCCTTTCCAAGAAGCACATGGAGATGGCTCCCCTAGGGACAGAGGGGGAGAACTCGAATGGACAGTGACACCCAAGCAGAAGAGGAGGCCCACAGAACCAGAGCTCCAGAGATTCCTTCTCTGATAGAGACCCTACCAGTGCTCCTGAAAAGGATGCCTGATTGTTCTCTGGAGGCAATCAGGGATTTATTTTCCCTGCACCAGAGAACCTGGCGCTAGACTCACAAAAGATATGTGGGTGCAGAGGATTATTTTGAGAGGTTATATAATTCACATTTCCCTTCCACCTCTGACTATATACAAATTTTCTGATATTATACCAAGTCAGAGGAAAGCAGCAGCACCAAAATTCCAGCCTGATTGATTCTTCAAGGTCTGGGATCAATATCAGTGGCCATAATTTTAGTTCCTCTAACAAGATTTTATATGAAAATTCTTCAGTGGATGTTGGCAACACAATGGTTGATTCTTTATCAGTGCATGTCAGCCCAAATAAGAATCACTCAGGCATACAAGAGATACCTTTGGCAGTAGATTTGATCAAACCAGGTTCTAAAAGGCTGTCCTTTCATTCTCCCTCAGTCCAAGGCTATAGCGACCACAGAAGCTTCCCAGATTGTGTGGGGGCACTTCTTGAGGAAAACAGACAAAGGCACTTGATCACCTGAAGATCAATATGCATATCAATGTCCTGGAAATGAGAGCTTTGTTCTTAGCATTGCAGACCTTCCAAGATTCCCTGCCTTTTTGGATACTTACAATTCAGATGGACAACATGTCAGTAGTTTGATACATCAAACTACAAGTGGAAAGCAGGTCTTTCCCCTTGTGTCGAGAAGCCCTCAGTGTGTGGCATTGGCAATCTCTTCCAACTGCTTTCTGATAGCAATGCACATTCTGGGGAAGTCCAGCGTGATAGCAGACAAACTGAGCAGATCTACTACCTCAGAAGTGATCTCTCAAGATGAAAGTGATAGAAATTATTTTCCACCAATGGGGCCAGCCTTGCTGCGATCTTTCTGCATCTCCCCTAAACAACAAGTGCAGCAGCTTCTTTGCTCTGTTCCCCCCACTGGGAGAATCAGCAGGGGTTACTGTACTCTGTGATTGGTCCTGCCATCTCCTTAATGCCTAACCCCCTCAACTTCCCTAATTTCTAATTTCTGCAGAAAGCTGCCCAGTTGAAGAGCAAAGTCATCCTCATTGCACCTTACTAGCCTTGGCAGATTTGATTCCCCTTCCTTTGGCCTCATCTACTTTACCTACCTTGGATTCTGGATCCAATTCCAGACCTCCTGTTTCACCTGGCAGGCCTGGCTTCAGATATCTCAAACCTCAAGCTAACAGTGCGTTGCTCCAGTTCCTTTAATAGCCAGACAACCAATACTCATTTACCCTGTCCATCATATACTTTTATCTTCCCATAAGGCTTCTACAAGAAAACTTTACAGAAGTAAACAGAAAAGGTTTGTTTTTTGTGTACATCAGAAACACATTGACACCTTCTCAGCTTTTATACAAAGTGTTCTTGAGATTTTTGGCAATGATTTTTAATGAGGGAACTAGCTGCTGAGCAATTAGAGTTCAGTTAGCAGCATTCTCTAACTGTCATATTGGGTTTGAGAATGCTTCCTTGGCTTCATGTAAGCTTTGTAAAGCTAAAGAGGCACTCTCCTGCTGAGACCTCCCTATAAGAATCCTACTCCACAATGGTATTTAAATTTGGTACTGCAGGCCTTAATACATTCCCACTTTGAACCAGTGGCAAAATGTGAGCTTAAAATCTTGACCTGGAAAATTATCTTTATAGTGGCCATTACCTCTGCTAGAAGAATTTCAAAACTTATTTCCTTTGTAAGGTGGTGTCAGAATCAAGTATTAACCAGTCCATTAATCTGCCAGTCTCTTTCCTAAATTTGCAAAAAAAGGTGAATATATGTTGCATTTATTGGATGGCCACAGACAATTGTTTTTACTTGCTAGAACAAATGAAATTGGGAAGGCAGATCAATTATTTCTTTCCTTTGCAGTTTCTAAATTGGGCAAATCAGTTGCAAAGATAACTTTAGCCAAATGGATGGATTGCATATCATTTATCTACAATAAATTGGGACTATCCTTACCAAAACCTTTAAGAGCCCATTCAACTAGGTCCATGGCAACTTCTTCAGTGTTCCTCTCTAGGGTGTCCATGGGCGACATATGTGCAGCTGCAACTTGGGCCAATTCCCATACCTTTATTACTCATTACAAACTGGATCTGGTCTTGAGGGGACAAGCAACCTTTGACATAAGCTATGTTTAGGAATATCCTTCCTTAGAGTTCATCCGGTATTTTAGGTAGCTGGGGACTCTGTCCCAACAGTTGAGGATAGAATGAAAATTGACAACACCAGATGAAAAGTTATGTACTTACCATGATGATCCATCTGTGCTGTCCATTTTCATTGTTCTGCAACTTCACCTTTCAACCCCCCAGCCTGTTTTTCACAGTAGCTTTCTGGAAGAAAGAGAGCTGATAAGGACACCACTGCCCATCATGTTGAGGTATGGCTTCTTCTCTCAGTAATATGATATTAGTACTTCCTACTTTATGAAACAAGATTAACCACTGGGGAATAATATATAAATTCTAAATTGACATATTCCATTCCAAATATTGAAATCTATTTCTTTAGAAATCTCTCCTCTTTTGTTCTATTTTCTTTCTAGCACCACTTGGTACTTATTTACTATTGAAAATCATGTACAAGCCCTCTCCCATAAATAATAATCTATGCTGAAAGTGTTGATGGGCAGTTCTAATGCAGTGGATGTTGGCATAATGGTTAAGCCGTTTATCACACAGGTGCAAGGTGTGAAGCATGGTTAGGCTTGAAAGGACCCTGGAGTCATTAGCTTAATAATCACCTATGATTTCTCCCAATAATCTCTAATGCTCCATAATAGTTTTGGGTGAAATATAAATACATGTCAGTGTAATCCCTTTCCCCGTTGGTAACCCCTTATTAGCACAAATCTATCATTACTGTCTTTTTCCCCTCTTCTGTCATTGTTGGATCACCTCAATGATACTCTACTGAATGTCCATTTTGAAATACTTTTTTTGTCAACCTTACATGCCTATTTCTATCCAGATGTGCTGTGCTATTTCCACCCTATACTTTGTATAATTCAGTACTCTTTGATTTGGCTATACTTGTAATGCTATTTACATTCCTTGTTAAAATGGGAGAGAGGAGCATTCTGATAAAAAGCTATTTATTTTACATATTCTGCATTGGCAGTTCTTTTAAATATGTTTTCCAGCTTGTAACTTGCACACACTAATGCTCAATGGACTGATCTTGTACACAGTTGCTACTTCTCATCTGTGTTTAAAGTCTTGATACATTTTCCAAGACGTTTCACTTCCAAAAATCATTCACAAAACAGAAAAATAAATACATTTTCAAACCCCAACCCCCTTTTAACTCCCAGCAAACGTACAAAACTGTATACATTTTCCAAAAAAGTGAAGTTACTCCTCCATATTCGAGCAGTTGTTCCAAACAGACAGCTGCACCCTCAGACTTACCTATTCTAAAGTTAGGTTTAATCACACTGGGAGTGCATGCTAGAGTCTATGATATTTAAACAAAGATCATTTTTGTAATACCCTAAGTTATTTGGGTTCACCCTACTGCAACAGACAGGCTTTCCAAAGTTAAAGGTGCCTTTAATAAGTTCCAACTGTCAGGAGCTTCAGCAGAGCTCCATAGTTGGAGTGCAAGCTTTTTACCATTTAACAGAAGTATTTCTTTGATGGGCTCCAACAAATTGTCGATTGGCGATAGATCTTCCAGAGCACTCTGTTGGAGAAAGCCTTCCACTATATTTTATTTTTATGTAGAAAATTGATTGTCCTTCCTTAATCACTGTTGCAGTATTCCATACAATAGGGATATCCTGCAGAAGATAGTAGTGCATCTAACCAACATTCCAAAGCTTGGTCCCTTTCAAATTCTATACTAAAAAGTATTAGGTATATAAGTGAAACACAAGTCTCAAACCCCTAGAACTTCTTTTAATGCCATTATGAATGCCATGTTTGAATTTGCTGTAAAAGTCATTCGTATCAGTTCAGCTTTCAAGGTTAAGGTAAATAAGTACCCTGTTGAGGAGTCATCTTTTTCCTCATCGTTTGGTGTATTGAAGGTATGTGTCATCCAGAAAGAGGACATGTGAGTGTGATAAGCAAATTCCCCATAGGGATAGACACAAGAAGTGCCTTTTTTGTTTGGGTGAAGACCACAAGTACAAACAGTGTGATATTTGCCAAGCTTTTGTTCATAAGACCCTGCACAGCTGCCTGTCTTCTCTTTCTTTTTAGAGAATTAGCACTTGAAGTTCCTTGCTCAAGGTGCCATGACATCTGAATCCACTCACCCAGGTGGCTAGCTGCCTTCAAAAAAAGTAAAAAAATAAGTTGTGATTGGAGACTTATGCCATTTAGCCTTTACTGGATGTCTCTGTAAGGTCAGATGAAGAGCCCGAGGATCTTCCAGTTCCAGTACCTATTCCCACTGTTCCAACCTGTCAGGAGGCCAACACAGGGCATGCCATTTGCATTTCTCTCTCTTAATTTTTCCAAGTATTTAGGGTTTCTAATACCATGACAGGAATGGACTCCATTCCTAAGTCAAAGTACGATTAAAGTTCATGAAATTAGTATTGTTTCAATCTTTGATGTCAGCTAGAAGTGCTCTTCGCAGCATCCGCAATGTGCCAAGTAATGACTCCTCCTGCAAATCGTATGGGATTATATGTATTGGTAACATATCTAAATATGATTGTAGATTCTTTTTTATAAGACCCATTGCTCCTACTAGTATTGGAACTGTCTGGGTATCGTTCTTCTACATTGCTCTCGTTTCTTCCTGCAGATCCTGATATTATATGACTTTGTCCTTTTCTGTATGTAAGACACTGTAGTCGCTGGGTGTGGTGATGTCAATGATCAGTGCTATTTTTGTCTTCTTTTCATGGACCACTATATCCAGTTTTCTAGCATCTGTCTTTTGAACTGTTGGTAATGGGTGATCCCAAGTGATATAAACTTCATAATTTTCTGTAATGCTTTGTGGCTCATGTTTCCAGTGTTTTTCAGCCACTTCGATACCGTAATGCTCTACTGCCATAATTGAGTTTTCTTCTAAATGGCTATAAACTCTGTCAGCATCAGTTTCAGTGTGTAGTTTATACGACATTGGAAGGCAAGTTATTGATCTATAATTTTTAGGGTTGCTTGCAGGTTCACTCTTAAGTAAGAGCATTATTTTGCCTGTTGTTAGCCAGGTTGGTGTCTGTTCAGGGTGCGCATATAAATAGTTCTTACTCATGGCTAAATCCTCGTGCAAAGATGTTAATGCTTTTAACCAAAAGTTAGGTACTGCATCTGGGTCTGGGGTTTTCCTTTGGAGTCTTTTCTTAACTTTGTTTCAATCTCTCTGGCAGTTACGTCATCCAATTTCATGTACTGTACCTTTAAACTTCTTATTCTTTCTTTTACTTCTTCTATCCATTTAGCATCTTTATGTTCCACAGGATCTTCGTAGATACTTCTACAAAATGTATCTACTTTCTCTTTTTTTTTGGCGGTCTTTCATTTCCTTTTACCTTATTTCCCAGTTCTCTATAAAACTTTTTGGGTCATCAATATAGTGCTTATTTTGTACTTTTTCCTTATATTTATCTGTGTATGTTCTGTGAGGCTGAGCTGATGTCCATTGTGGATGATAAGGGGGAACCACAGCTAGGAATTTCTGAAGGACGTAGCGGGGTTCCACAGATATTTGTAAGGGAAGCAATAGCTGGTTCCCGTATAGGCATGTTCTATGTTTGTTAGAGCTGAGGTTCCTGTAAAAAAGAAACAAAAAAAAAAAATAGACGTGGCTTCTGTTGTTAAAGACTCCCAAAAGAAATGGCAAGATTTCACCCAGTGTGTCTTTATAGCACTTATGACTTTAAAGCCTTCTCAGGATTTGCTAGTACCTTCTCCTGTTTATTTTTCACCTTCTTCCATTCCCTCTAAAAGGACCATGGATTCTGATGAAAATGAGAATTTGGATTCTGGGGAGGAATCTTTGGGTTATTATTCCCAGATTTACTCTCTTCTAGCTTTAGGCTCTGATGAAGAAGTTACTTTTTCCCCTGACTTGCTGGTTGAAGTACTTTCCTTTGGGGATACCATTGTTAATATGATGGGACATTTCCACTGGACAAATTGTCAGACGTCTGACATCCAGAACAGAAACCGTGATCCCTTATAAATGGATTCTCCTAAACATTCTTCAGTTCCTTCCATTTTGGAAAATTTTCTAAACACTTTCTTGTTTGCTTCCATAGCCCCTGAGTCCCAGCTCCTGCTTCTAAAAAAACAGGTTGTGTAAGGTTCCTAAGGTATAAGACCCCATCCTCAGACCCTTCTATGATTTCCCGTTCAAATGACCAACCTGCTAAGCTGCTTGCCCCTTCTAAACTTTTTCCTTTAGATAAGGATTGTAGACCAAGGGATTGCTATGGTAAGAAGGTGTATACTCATGCTACCTTAGCCTTCTGAGCCATCAGTTACCAGGCACATATGACTAGGTATGTGGTTGCTCCTCCTTGGGGGGGGGGTGTTGGCTGACATGCCTAAATGTGATTCTAAATTGGATTCTGCTTCCTAAATAGCATGCCATTCCATCAAACACAGCTGTAATGCTGCTGCTGATGCTTCAGCTAGAATGGCTGTACCAGGGTCTCTCATTAGGGGGTGTCCATGGCTTCAGCTGTAGTCTCTCTCTGAGGATTTGAAGGCAGAATTGCTGGACTGGCCACTAGATACCCAGCATTTGTTTGGTTTTGCTGCTGCAGATCTTTATTTAACATTTGCAAGACAAAGGGGAGGTCATGCCTGACCTTAAGCAAATGTTTCGCTCATCTGTACCTGAATATTACTGAAATTACCCTCAAAGGCACCTTTGTTTGTAAACATCATAATCAACCTTTAAAGAGTAAGAGACCCCTTAAGAGAATTTTTTTCTGAAAAGCTTACTTCAGATTCCCGAGAACAAAGGTCTTCATTTCTGGACAAGTCAGTCTCTGTTTGATAATCATCTTTCTCTTTCCCAAAAGTTAACTCTGTCTTTTTCCAATTGGCAAAAAATTGCCACAGACTCCTGGGTTCTATCAGTAATTCGCAATGGTTATTTTATGGTATGGAAGTCCCTTCCTCCCTTTTCAGAGATTCTTTGACCTCCTACTTGCCTGTTATTCATTTTCCTCCACTTTTTCAAGACTTCTTGGTTCAAGGTACTATTCAGCCAGTACCTTCTTCCTAGAGTGGCACAGGTTTCTACTCCAAGATGTTTATGGTTCTTAGAAAGGCGGGCTCTTGGAGACCTATTCTACACCTCTCCTTTCTCAACAACTTTATGAAAGTTCCTTTTTTCAAAATGTTGACTTTCCTGGCTCTGTTCAACATGCTTCTTCCTCGGGCTTTTCTGGTGTCTCTGGAAATGAAAGATGCGTACCTACATATTCCTATATACTCTGTTCCTGAAGTATTTATGGTTTTCTGCATCATGTTTACAAAATCAATTCTCTTCTTTGCCTTTTTGTCTTGCTACTGCCCCAAGGGATTTTAAAAAATGTTTATCCTCAGTCACAGCAGGCTCCATAGTGTTCAAATGTTTTGTTATCTGGGTGACCTTCTGCTTCAGGCCCCTACTCCGCACCTTGTTCTGCAGGACCTAAAGTTCACCATGCTTCGTCTTTGCAGTGTTGGTTTCACTCTGAATCTCAAAAAGTCAATTGTGACTCCTTGTCAGGATGAGTTTTTTGGGGATGCAGGATTCACGCCTTCTCTATGACAGCCTTTTTTCATCCTCCTTCAGATCCTTCTTCTTTTCTTAGGGACCTCAGCAAGAGAGTTTCTGATAGCCATGGAGTTCATGGTATCTACTACTCCAAAGGTTCATTTTGCCAGACTTCATATGAGGAAGTTCTAGTAATATTTGAGGATAATTTGCACCATTGTCAATCTCTGGGCATTCCCATTCCTCTCTTGCCTTTCCTAAGGAAGGAATTTCTGTGCTGAATCCATCAGGCATCCTATAATCCAGGCCTTCATTTTCAGGTATCTTCCCCAATTCAGGAGCTGATTAAGGATGTTTCAAACTTGATCTGTGGAGCTTGTTGCAACAACATCAGAGTCCAGGGCAGTTTGGTCTCCATATGAGGTGAAGGAATATATCAACATCAAGGGAATGAAAGCTCTTATCCTGGCTCTTGAGGCTCTGCATTCTCTTTGGACTACTGGCCCCTTAGAGTTTTCACTGACACCACCACTGTCATTGTAAATAAATAGTGGGGAACACGATTTTACTCACTTTGTGGACTAAACTTCATAGCATAGAATATTGCCATCCTCCATCAATCGATTCTTCAGATGGTCCGTATTCCCTCAGATCACAATGTTGTGCTTGACAGTTTGAGCAGATCCAAGGCGGATCTTCTCAAGTGAATGATGCACAGAGAGGTGTTCTTGGACATAGTCCATCAGTGGGATACTCACTTCCCAAGTTCTGTTGCATTGTACCACGTCCTCTGGCTTGGAAAGTGGATGTCATATCTTTTTTCTTGGTGAGTGATGTTCATGTATGCTTATCCCCCTGTTCATCTATCATATGGGATAGGCCGAAAGTCAGTCATCACAAGTTATCCCATAGGATGGATCTCTTCAACACAGGACAAGGGCTATCTAATTCACCCTCATCTTTTCACTGTACACTTGAATTGATGGGTGATAGGGTTTTGATTCCTTTTTGGCATCAGTTTTCTGAGGATGTGCTTTGGGCTTTGCAGGTCAGAAAACCAACAAATAAAAAGTCTTATGTTGCAGAGTAGAAAAGATCTTCTTTTTGTGTCACAACAATGAGCAGGACCCTCTTAGTGTGTATTCCCACTGTTCTTTCTTATTTGTGTGAGTTGATAAACTCTGGTCTGGCTTACTCTTATTTGGCAATCATTTCTACTTGTCTGCCTCTGGCTCCACCACTTTCCCCTAGGTTTGAAGTTGAGCAGTTCCTAAAAGGCGTCCTTCATGTTAGGCCTCCAAGAAAAACTAATTTTTTCCTCCTTGGGTCCTTAACTTTGTTCTTGAGAAATTGATTTGGCCACCTTTTTGAACCACCATCCTCTTCCCCTTTAAAGCTTTGTACCTGAAAAACTGTTTTGTTGGTGGCTTTGACTTCTGCCTAGTGAGTCTCTGGACTTCAGGCCCTCATGGCAGTTCCTTCTTTTTTTTCAGAGTCATGGTTTCTCTTAGAGCTAGATCTTTTATGTCAAAAGTGGTCAGTGACTTGCTTTGCATCAGACCATCCATCTTCCTTCACCTCAAAATAGTAGCGAGAGGGTTCTTTATTCTTCGGATTTGTATAGACAGCTCAGATGTTATTTAGACGGGACTAAAGATATTAGGAAATTTGAGCAACTTTTTGTTCCTTTTCAACACATGAATTGTCTTTACTCTTTCTAAGCAAACCACATCTTCTTGTATTTCTAAAGCCAGTTGTGTTACTCTTTTCATGGCAAGCAGCTTCCTTCTGTTTGTGGTCATTCTACTGGGACTGTTGCCTCTTTTGTTTATTTTCAAGGGTTTTGATGCTAGGTCTATTTTGGAAGCTGTAAGTTTGTATTCTCTGCATACTTTTATGAAGCACTTTGAGTTGGATGTTATTTCTAGGGCTAACAATTGTATTTCTTGTGGGAAGCAAATACCTCATAAGGATTTTCATTCTTATTGCATACCTTGCCTAGGCCCAGACCACGACGTCACTAGTTGTCATTTTTGTGCTAGGTTTAATAAGCGTACTATTAAAAGATGCTTTGATTTCACACGACACTACTTCGGTAGAAAATTTAACTATGCCGTCGGAGGAACAGACTACCAGCGTGCACAAAAAACGCAAGGATAAGGACAGACAGCCCAGGCCTAAGCCAGATTCCGAGGCCTCAGCTGGTCCGGTCTCCGGTTCTCCGGTCCTCAGTGAGGCTCCGACGCAGCCCCTGACTACCGCAGATCTGGAACCTGAGACCGCTTCAGAACTTTTGGCGGAATGTACTAGGCCGACGCAGCCATTTTGTTCAGGCCCTACCGACGACATTGCTGAAAAAAATGTCGGTGCTGCAGAAACGCCATCGGTTTCTGAAGACGTTTTCAGACCGACGACGCTCACCATTAAAACGTATCCTAAGACGAAGACTCCTATTAAATCTAAAAGGACTGCACTTCAGACCCCTGTTCAAGGCCCCATGCCTAAGAAACAGACATTCAAAATGGCTGAAGATTTGATCTCTTTAATCCGGGTTTCCCAGCCCCCTCCTGACAAAAGGCCTAGACAAGAGGAAGATTATGCATCCTCTGAACAAGTGTCCATTTCTTCAGACTCCTCTGAGGACCAAGATTATTCCTTCTCCCCTTATGAAGATTCTGATGCTGAGGATTCCATTCCCTCAGCTTCTCCTCATGAAGACTACTCCTTTGGGGAAACTTTACACACTATGAGGGAACATTTTCACTGGGAAGGTCAGGACTACTCTGACTCGAAGAAAAGTCTCAGAGAGTTTCTTTTACTCCCCCAGCACAGACCACTTGCCATCCCACCAGTTTTAGACATTGTGGATGATGGTTACTTAGAATCCAGTTTGAACCCAGACTCTCTACCTCCTGCTCCGGCCAAGCCTGACAAATACTATAGAGTGCCTGATTCCCACAAATTTCTTTATAAAAGCCCTGTTGCTGACCCAGAGACAATCTCCCAGGGTCCCAAAGGGGCTAAGGCTTCTATGGCTAAAAATCCTGTACCCTCTGAGAGGGATTCCAGAGCACTAGACAGGTGGGGGAAAAAGGTTTACACCTCAGCCACTCTAGCTGTGAGGGCACTAAATTGCCAATTTCACATGCTTAAGTATCAGCAATTTCTAATCTCTCAGTTAAAGCAAAGAATGACCACTCTCCCTCAACAGTCTGAATTGAAAGAAATGCAAGATCTGTTGCATGCAACTGAACAGGTGGGCAAACATACCTTACAATGTGGGTTTGATTCTTTGGAGGCCTCCTGCAGAGCAGCTGTCACTGGGTCTGTTATACATAGGCATGCTTGGTTAAAGGAACAAACTCTGCCTGATCATGTTAAAGCAAAGCTTCTAGATGCTCCCTTACAGCAGGATGTTCTTTTTGGAGTTAAAACAGTGGAAGTCTTAAAGAAAATGGAGGATAAGGCAAAATCTATGCAGACAGTCAAAGATTTCCTACAGGTACAGCCCCCTCGCTTCAGCAGAAACCGGCCAACAAAAAATTGGTCCTTTCCAGCTACTGACAGACCACAGAGGGGTAAATACAGACGTCCAAGAGGCAGAGGACAACCACAAGCCCAGTACAAACCTCGCCAATGGGGCACTACAACACAGAAGGGAGGAGAAGACAGGTCCCAATCTACCAGAAGGCAAACTCAATGACTTGCACCTCATCTAGCCAAGCAACACTCTCTTGGCAGCACCCTTGGGAGGAAAACTCGCACTTTTTTCAGACAACTGGCACATTGTCACAAAGGACAAAAGGGTCCTAGACATAATTTTACGAGGATACAGATTCCATTTTCACACCTTGCCAATGAAAAGAGGAATGCCAAACCTGCCACAAAATCAATGGGCAGAGGCACAAAAACAAATTACAACTCTCATGGACATGAGCCATTCAACTGGTACCTACTCGAGAGCAAGATCAAGGATTTTACTCAAGACTCTTTCTAGTGCCCAGAAAGGACAATGCCTGGAGACCAATTCTGGACCTTTCAATTCTAAACACCTTCTTACAAGTACCCAAATTCAAGATGCTAACACTACAGCAGCTTCTTCCCATGTTGGGCAAGGAAGCATGGCTAGTAACATTGGACCTCAAGGAGGCATACCTGCATGTCCCTATCAGACAAAGTTGCAGAAGATACCTCCGTTTCATTGCAGGTTCAACCCATTACCAATTTTCTGCACTGCCCTTTGGCTTATGTACTGCGCCCAGAGTCTTCACAAAATGCCTGGCACCAGTAATTGCATACTGCAGACAGAGGAATTCAAATATACCCATACCTGGACGACTGCCTCATCCAAGCAGAAAGCAAAAACATTCTCTTACATCATCTGGCTTTTGTAAAACATCTACTTAATTGCCTGGGGTACACAGTAAACGAAAAGAAGTCAAAACTAGTACCCTCACAAAATATGATATTCCTGGGTGCCAGCTTGAATACAACGGCCCAGAAGGCTTATCTGACGCCAGACAAACAACTACAACTGACTCAATATTTCAAAACAATGGCAACAAAGACCCAATTAACTGCAAGAAAAATTTTGCAGGCCTTGGGCTTCATGGCATCTTGCATACTACTAATACCATTTGCAAAGTTGCATATGAGGAAATTACAGTGGTACCTAAAAAGCGTATGGTCTCAACACAGCCACAGCTTGGACACAGTGATATCTCTCATTCCCTGCCTACAACAGGAGTTTCTATGGTGGTCACAGGCATGTCACCTCAACAAGGGTCAGCCTTTCACCTTGGCCCCAGCCAGGCAAACTATCACAACAGATGCATCAGACTATGCCTGGGGGGCACACATGGCAGGACAATGCGTTCAAGGCGTATGGACTGCAGATCAAAGAAATCTTCACATCAATCAAAAAGAGATGCTAGCTGTACAGAAAGCTCTGACAGCCTTCTAGAATCTATTACATCCAGGACAACTTACAATAAAGACGGACAACACCACAGTAATGTGGTACATAAACAAACAAGGGGGTACTCTCTCCTACCCTCTATGCAGGCAAGCAATGATCTTATGGAACACAGCTCTGGCTTACCAAGTTCAGTTACAAGCTCAATTCCTGCCAGGAAAGAAGAACACATTGGCAGACGACCTCAGCAGAAACATCATGGATCCCCACGAGTGGAAACTAGATCCACAAGTATTTACAATGATAGCTCAAAAATGGGGCCTTCCAGACATAGACCTGTTTGCCAGTCCTCAAAACTATCAACTAACAAAATTTTGTACAAGGGCACTTCACCATCAAGCTTGGAAAGTGGACGCACTCTGTTTCAGTTGGAAAAACCAGACAGTATATGCCTTCCTTCCATTGCGCCTCCTCACAAAGGTACTTCTGAAAGTCAAAAAGGAGAGACCACGACTAATTCTCATAGCCCTAGACTGGCCACGCTAGCACTGGTACCCACTATTGAGGAATATGGCCCATGGCCCACCTTGGATATTACCACAAATTTCCCATTTGCTCACACAACAAAACAATCAGATTCTTCACAGCCAGCTCAAAACCTTAAATCTGGCTGCATGGAAAATCAACTAAGCATCCAGCCAGCTCCTCTTTCCAAAACAGTTATGGATGTTATTCTGGAAGCTAGGAGGCCAAGCACCAGGAAGGCTTATTCGGACAAATGGAAAAGGTTTTGTGCCTGGAACCAAGCTAAAGGCCAAGACACAATTCAGCCTCACATGCCTCACATTCTACAGTATTTAACTGAGGTGTTGCACAAAGGACTTTCTTTCTCCTCCATTAAAATCCATGCTTCAGCTGTTTCAGCCCAGTACAACACGGATCCACCCTTGTTTTCGCATCCACTTCTAAGGCAGTTTCTCAGTGGGGCAAAAAACATTAGGCCACCCAGGAGAGCACCTACACCAACATGGGATCTTAATTTTGTTCTGGAAAAACTAACGTTACCTCCCTTTGAACCAGCTTTCTCTGCAGATCTTCAGTTCCTATCATGGAAGACTGCCCTGCTGCTGGCAATAACTTCAGCTAGAAGAGTCTCAGAGCTGCAGGCACTAATGGCAGTGGAACCTTTCCTCATTTTTCATCAAGACAGAGTTTCTCTATGAACTAATCCTTCCTTTATGCCTAAGGAGGTTTCCAGTGTGGCTTTGAATCAAACCATCCACTTACCCACCTTCTTCCCAAATCCACAGAACAAAGGTGAGAAACTCCTGCATTCCTTGGACATTCACAGGCAACTTTGTTACTACTTGGACAAAACTAAGGCTTTCAGAAAATCTGACCAGCTCTTTGTATCCTATGCTACAGCTTCACAAGGGAAGGCTATATCAAAACAAACCATTTCCAAATGGATAGGTCATTGCATACATTTCTGCTATACCCATCATGGAAAACCATTTCCTGCTACCATTAGGCCCCACTCTACCAGGGCAACAGCTACTTCTACAGCCTTTCTCAGGGGGGTTCCAACCAAGGAGATTTTGGAAGCTGCTACTTGGAGTTCAGTACACACCTTTACCAAACACTATCACTTACCTCTTTACTCTAAGACTAGGGCGGGCTTCGCCACTGCAGTTCTGCAGGGCCTTCTAGCCTCCTCTAACCCTCTATGATTCCTCCACCCATCCTTAGCTTTGGGATTCAACGCAAGTGTGATGACTGCAGCAGGGTAACATGATGAACATAGTACAGTTTTGTACCTACCATAAATGTAGATGTTCGAGTGTATACCCTGCTGCAGTCCAGGTTACCCTCCCTCCATCCCCTCTGATCTATCTGGCTAAATCTCTACAATACCTTCCTGATGTATTTTCTTACAGCTGAAGGGATTTTGTGTTTGTGCAAAATTTACTCAATTTGGTACTAATTACTGAACACCTTTTTGGGGGCACCTGACATCTGGGGCAAGAAAAACTGAAGAAAATGGCGTTGGTTGCATTATATATACCCCTGGTGCACTGACGTCAGGGAAGAAGCGACAGCAACCGACGCCAGACCAAGACTTTGGAATTCCGACCGACTGCGGGACCGCCTGACGACAGGATAACCCAAGTGTGATGACTGCAGCAGGGTGGTGTACACTCGAACATCTACATTTATGATAGGTACAAAACTGTACTTTATTTAGACAGGACTAAAGATATTAGGAAATTTGAGCAACTTTTTGTTCCTTTTCAACACACGAATTGTCTTTACTCTTTCTAAGCAAACCACCTCTTCTTGTATTTCTAAAGCCATTTTTGTTACTCTTTTCATGGCAAGCAGCTTCCTTCTGTTTGTGGTCATTCTACTGGGACTGTTGCCTCTTTTGGTGTTTTTTTCAAGGGTTTTGATGCTAGGTCTATTTTGGAAGCTGTAAGTTTGTATTCTCTGCATACTTTTATGAAGCACTTTGAGTTGGATGTTATTTCTAGGGCTAGAGCAGATTTTCCCCGATCCATCCTCCGTGGGTTTTTGGAGGGGACCCCAGTTTTTTATTCTTTCCTTCCCCATCTTTTCTGGTGGCTCTGGTACTCTCCCTGTTGTAAGACTGGAAATCTCGGTGTGTGATCTGTTTTCCACAGGCAAGACAATTGTTAACTTTTTTGGAGATCGGTTAGTGCAAGAAAAAAGGATCCCCAATGGGGTACATAGCTTTAGACATTTTCAGCTGAAATTCAACTTCTGGCAGCGGCCGACTGGCACTCGTGCGAACTGCTTCTGCTACGGGCTCCATGGCAAGAAAAATGAATGTAATGACGTCGGCTGTCTTGCTTTATAGCACTGATGACCTGACATCAGACTACAGGCAATGGCAGCTGACACAAAAAAAATTTAGTCTGGTATTCGGGCCAGCCGAGGGCTACCACAGCAGGGATAACCCACAGGTGATGACTGCAACAGTGAATACACTCGAGCATCTACATTTATGCTAAGTGAGCACAACTGTAATTTCTCTGCCGTAGACTTCACTGACATTTCCAGACTCAGTTAATTGCTTTCGGCATCCCTTCCTTGGCTTGCTTATAGAGCAACATCTGGTCTGTGTGGTAGTGTGTATTCCTATGTGCAACAGGAATAAAGTTGGGAGGGAATCTTTGTGTGTCATACTGGCTCCTATTCTGCTTCATCTGTTATTGGACAACTGTGGATTTTTGTTGTTCTCTAGTCATCTTTGGTGTAGCTTTGTCAACCATCAAAGTCTGTGAGATAGCCATGTCCTTTCTGGTTGTAGGGATGCCATTTATATGTAAGGGGGTGCCACGTTTGCCAGTGTCAGCAGAAGTTGTGGGTGAAAGATCTCCACTTGTCAGAGACAAGGAGATGGAAGCTGGCACCGATGTGCCTAAAATGGACTCACTTTATAATCACGAAATCCTGAAATACTGAATCTCAGAATTTCGAGACCACAAAGCCGAACGTCGTGATTTTGAAATTCACACTTCTGGGGTTTCGGTATTTAGAACTTTCGGCTTTATGATCTCAGGATTCTGTAATTCGGTATTTCAGAATTTCGAGATTATAAAGTGTTCCCGCCTAAAATACAGTCTGTTTTTAGGAAAAGTATGCTTAATGAGAGAAACTTTCAGTCATCTATTTCTTTTTCTGTGGACAGAGCAGACTTGCCAAGGAACTTGTTAATGCTTTCGTTTTGCCCTTGCATTCTTGATGCTAGAAAAGTAAGAGTTCCTTCTCTTTCTGACAGGGAATACTAGTCAGAAGACATAGCATAGGGCTGGTTTTACTTCAAGAAATTCTTCTCAGTCAAGAGTCTTTTTTTTCTGAGACTTTATTTGAGTTAAAAGAGGTTTTTCAGTGGAACCACAGTGGTGTTCCTGTGCCACAAAAAGTGTACTATGATTTATTACAGTTAGGGATGCCAAAAATTGTGGCTGTGCATCTTAATTTGCCAATCTTAGAGAATGCTTTCCTTACTGCTTCTGCCTTACCCGATGGTCAGCCTCCTGCCCCTGGAAGTTTGACAAGTTATACAAGATACCTCGCACTCATATGTACCTGTTTTCTAGTTCTAAAGCAGATCCAGCAGTTATTTCTCTAACTAAATCTGTTTCTACTGAACAGCTTATGACTGCTAACTGCCCCTCCCATAACAAAAATTGGAAAGCAATGGATAAGTTGGCGAAGGGAATGTGTTCTTCTAGTATTTAAACTTTCAGAATTTTAAAACTGTCAAGCTTGTACACTAAAGTTTTCATTGTTATTTTTGAGAATATGCAGACGTTGATGTCTAACCTTCCTTCGTCTAAGTTAAAAAATTCTTTAAATAGTTCTGTGACTGTTGTTTCTCATGTGACTAAGCATATTTTAAAGTGTGCCTGTGGTACTGATGATTTTCACACAGAGCTGTGATTTCTTGTTTTGTTTTAAGGAGATTTGCTTGGTTTCATTTTCAAAATCTTCTAGCTATGAAAACAGAATTGCAGCAGATAGTAAAGACAACCACAAGGCCGTCTATAGTTATGTAAAGAATCTCCACGGCAATACCCAGATTTGCTCTGAGCTACTGCACAATGGTACCTCCTATACCGAGCCAATAGATATTGCCAATATACTGGCCGGCAGATTCAGTGCCAGCTTTACCCCTCTCTTCCCCCCAAAGGACCAATCACAATACCAGTAGATTGCCAGGCACCCAGTATTACTGCTGTGCAGGTTAAAACAGCACTGTCCAAGGCCAAGAATCTTCTATGGGACTTGACAATATCCCTGGCTGTGTTCTACATGAACTACAGAGTGAACTGGCACCTCACCTGTGTTCCCTGTTCAATCACAGCCTCACCTCAGGCTATGCCCTTATCGAGTGGTGCACTGCTATAGTCATCCCTCTCCACAAAGGAAGAATGACTACAGAACCTATGAACTATCGCCCCATTAGTCTGATATGCAAAGCTATGGAATGCATCATCATGGACCTGATAACAAGGATATATGGAATCTCCAAACTCTGGATCCCACACAGTTTGGTTTTGTGAAGGGTAGATCATGTCTGCTCAACTTGGCCAACTTCTTTAAGTCAGTCGCCAGAGATGTGGATGAAGGCAAGGTGGTTCATACAGCCTACTTTGATCTGGCCAAGGCCTTTGATACCATTCCGCACTCAGGAATCATAGAAAAACTCACTAAGCTAGCCATCAACTTCTATATCACTAGGTGGGTTGCAAACTGGCTCACAGATAGAACCCACAGTGTGAAAGTAGTTGACTCCAAGTCAGACTGCCGACCAGTCACGAGTGGAGTCCCACAGGGATCGGTCCTGGGTCCTCTCCTATTTGGTATCTACTTCTTAGAAGTCCAGGCCAACACGA
This sequence comes from Protopterus annectens, assembly GCF_019279795.1. Taxonomy (NCBI): domain Eukaryota; kingdom Metazoa; phylum Chordata; order Ceratodontiformes; family Protopteridae; genus Protopterus; species Protopterus annectens. The sequence goes on along the minus strand of NC_056748.1, from coordinate 342,460,769 downwards.
AGGGACACTGGCTGACAAAGTTCACAGACAATTGCAAGTTGGGTGCCATTATTAACTCCCCAAATGATGTTGACATCGTACAGCAAGGCCTCACTGAGGCCAGTGACTGGTGTCAGAACCATGGCGTTAAGCTCAATGGCAAAAAATGTGTCATCATCCCCTTTGGGAAAAACCCAGTTCCCATGAATTAACACATCGATGGTAGTCCTCTGAACACAGAAGGCATTATAAGAGATCTGGGAACACAGGTAGACAGCAACCTCTCTTTTGACCACCTCATTGCCACTGTGGTCAGAAAGTCCTGCTATGTGGCACATCTCATTACTAAGGGTTTTGCATCCAGGAAGAAAGAGGTCATTGTCTCCCTCTACTCTTCCCTCATTAGGCCAGTCAATCGAGTATAATGCCCCATTTGGCATGTACCTCACTAGACACCTGCAAAAACTGGAGAAGCCGCAGACGTACCTCACAAAGAGGATCCTTGGCCTTAAACACTTGTCCTATATGGACAGACTCAAAAATCTCCAACTATTCTCTGTCTCATATTGCCTACTTAGAGGCGACCTCTGCTTGACTTAAAAAGCCATGTCTGACCCAGCTCTGTTAGACATGCTACATCTAAAGAAGTTCCAATCCCTCCACACCACACGCTCCAAAGACCGCAACCTCATTACCACAATCAACAGAACATGCTGGAGGGACAGGTTCATAACCCAGAAACTGCCCATGCTATGGAATAGACTTCCCATACGTGTCAAGCTGAGCACCTCACTGGCCCTCTTCAAGAGAAATCTTGATGAGTGGTTGGGAAATAGAAAGTTCACCCCAGAGATTACTCCAGTGGCTCTACTTGATAGAGGCATTGGGAACTAACGTCGGGTGGCACAATGCCAGGGTAATCCTATTGGCTAGGCTTGTATAGGCTCCAGGGCCATTAGCCTAGTACACACCTATGAACCTATGATGCATCTGAGATTTTAAATTAATCTTTAGTTAAGAAGTTGTTCTCTTTGGCCCTTCTGTAAGGTGAGGTGCTTTAAGGGTGTGATGAAAGGGGAAAACTGATTCAGTGAGTGCATCAGATTTTTTAACCCTCCTTTTTCAGAACAAATCATTTCCTCTTCTTTTTAGCTTCCGTTCCCAAATGAGCAATTTAATCAGCAAGGATCCAGCACATAGGATTTTAAAGAGCAATGGAAAGGAGGCTCTAAAAAAAAAAAGAAAAAATATTCTAATCAAGTACAGTCCTGTTCATCAGCATACCTGTAGGTGTGTTCAGTCTCTTCCCCTCTGCCACCCTGGCAGCCTTTTCATGTCTAAGACTTCACTTCTCCTTGTGGCATCAGATTGTCTGATACAGCTCGGTTCTTAAGGTAATCCAGCAGGGGTGCATTTGACATTGAGAATCCCTCCTCCTTTCCATGAAATTCTCACTTCTCCAGGGAACTGCATCTATTTTCTTCTTTCCTGCAACACCTGATGTCTCTGGGAATCATAAAACCTGTGCCCCCCATCACCTAGGCAAAGGTTTTTATTTAAGCATTTTTCTAGTTCCAGAAACAGAAGGTTCTTGGAGGTCTGTACTTGATCTTTCATTTCTAAGCCTTTTATCAAGATTCTGAAGTTCAAGATGTTATCTTTTCAGTCTCTTGTACCTCCCATTTTCCTCTAGCTTACTACCATCACATTCCCATTGCAGAGCATTTCAGGTGTTTCATAAGATTTGCTGAATCTGGCATGCATTATCTCTTCTCTGTTTTACCCTTTGGACTGTGTACAGCACCAGGAATGTTCACAAAATGCCTATCATCAGTCATTGCCTACTGCAGACTTTAAGGTAGTCAAAATTTTTCTATATTTGGATGATTGTCTTATCTTTGCAAACATATCTTTTCAGCTGTCAAAAGTCTTTAGCAGTTAACTGTTCAGCAGCTTCTATTGTCTGGGTTTTCATATAAACTTTCATACGTCTTCTCTCTTCCCTTCTCACAGACTGATTTTCTTGGGATGTTTGCTGGATTTAGCTTTGGAAAGAGCTTTTCTTCCTCTAGTCAGAGTAGACTTGTTTTAACAGTACTTCATGAGTTTCTTCAGTCAAACCATGCAACTTCAAGGTAGTTTCTCAAGATTCTGGGATACAAGTTCTCTGGCCAGGTGACACACGAAGAAAATACAGTGGAATCTCAAATTAGTCTGGACTCCAGCTACACCCTTTGTCCTTTGACATCCCTTTCCAGGATTTGTAAAGGAGGAGACTAGATGGTGGCTAGACCAGATAGCTTGCAAACTAGTTCTTCCATTCTCCCTTCTAACTCCTTTACAGTCAGTTACTACAGATGCTTCAGACCTGGTGTGAGGAGAATACCTCTCAAATGTCTAGACTTTTGCAGAATGTCTAGATTTTTGACCCATATTTTTGGTCTGTTCCTCAGAAAGTTTGTTTTTCTGGCAAAGATGTGGATTTATATCACTAAATAATGGCATACAGTTGAGTTTCAGACTTTATTTTCTTCAGAAAATGAATGCTGACACAAATCCTGTAATTCCAGCAACTTTCTATCTTTATAAGAGTGATATTTAAAATCTTCCCCTCTTTTTGGCCCATTGCTCCCCCATTATTTTCGGCTTTGTCCAGATTTATTGTGCTAAGAGATTGAGAGGTATGGTGGGGAGCAGTTTCAAAAGGAGTAAAACTACAAGCTCTGTGGGATCCTATAGTCAGAAGCACGTAAATATCAGAGATTTTTGCAGTTATCTATGCCTTGAAGGTCTTGAATCATCTTTGGTCCTCTCTAGAGGCGTACTCAGCCAGCACCACAGTCAGTGTGGCATGTAAGCAAACAGGGGGATACCAGGTCTTATCCCCTTTGCAGACTTACCTGGGAGGTAGCAACACAGCTCAGTTTGACTCTTCAGTCTTTATATATTTTCTTACAGCAAAATTTGTTTGCACACAAGCTCAGGAAAACAAGAACAGACACCCAGAAATGGAAACTTGATCCTGGCATCTTCCAGAAAGCGATCTGGCTGTAGAGAACATACCAAGTAGATCTGTTTACCGATTGGATAGATTATAAGTGATGTATAATGTTTGCAACTGGGAGTGTACCTGTATGATTTGTGATGTAAAATGTTTGCAACTAGGATTGTGTAGGTGTGGTTTGTTTTCATTTGTATAAATGTATGATTGCCTATGTCGTAAATGATAGTTTAATAAAGATGTTTCTTGTTTAAAACAAATAGATCTATTTACCTCCCTTCAGAACAGTCTAAAAATACTGTTTACCTTCCTTCAGAACAGACTAAAAATACTTTCTCCTCCCATGGACAAAGATGTCCCTTTATGCTTTTCTACCCTTTTCACGGATATCCCGGGTTGTTCTAAAGATCCAGATGAACCCTCCAAAAATTGTGTTGTTGACCATCTTTTGGTCAAGGTAATGGTGTTTCTCCCTTTTTTTAAATTTGGCCAAGGGCATTTACTGCAAGCTTCACTACAGACTAGATTTACTCACATAAGACATTGGGAATTTGATGCAGCCTAATACAGAAATTCTTTAACTGTCGGGATGGTAACATTTTGACACCATTTGGACACCTTTTTTTCTGACGACTTGTAATAGGTACTAAAAAAGATAAGGAAGCCAGAAAACCATGGCCAGACAGATTTGTGTGAGGTAGTGTCCAATGTCCTTTCATATTCTTCTGCCAAAGTACTTTTGTCTGACATTTCTGCTTTTCTGTCCTTGGATCCCCCTTTCTAATAACATTGTCTTCTTCCTCATCATCACCACCACCCAACACTTGGTCTTTTGTTCAAGTTCAAGGTACACCTGATTTTTCTAGTCAGCTCCTCAGTTTTTTTTTCTGCTACCTAATCATTTTTCTTTGGAAGAAGTTTCACTGACAAATTCTCTCTATGGGCTTTGTTATTGTCAGACAAATAAAAGCAGGGTCACCTTCAGCTACTTGGCTCACTCTTTATTGGGTAATGTTTTTGTTGCTTCCTTTGCCTGATCTATATCCAAAAAATGTCTGTGATCCACCAGAAAAAAACAATTCTTAAAAGATAGCTGGATATAGCAACTTGAATCTCACACCTGCCTTTCGACATTCCCTAATTAAAGGGATAAACCCAGTCATCTTCTGCCTGCTGTTCACAGAATAATCATTTTTCATAAACACACTGCTATCCCCAATTTTAATATTTTTCCCATCTCTCACAATTTTGTCAGGAACTTCCTTTTTTGCTTGTATGCAGTATAGATCTTGGCTGCATTCTCATGACTAGATTTGGAGCATACACATGATCTATCCTTTCTTTTAACAAATCCTGCTGCAGAATATCAGACCAGTTGTCTGTTTCTGTTTTCATAAAATTCATGGCAGTCTGTTCTCAGTTTCTTTATTATATCAGAAAATCTTGGATTTTCTCTACATGCTGTCTTCTATTTTTTAAGCAGTTCATGAGAAGCCTCGTATTCAAGTAAGGTTTTCTTTCATCTCAGCCTCTTGTTTCTTAACAAGCTCAGCTGATCCAAATAGCTACTCAAAGCTTCTTTTGTTCTTTCCAGCCTTTTGTTGTTTGACTTTGTATATTCTTCCAGTGTCTCACTTATTTGATGCTTTTTTTCTGCTACATTACTGGAAACCAATTCCTGTGCAAAAGATAAATTTGAACTGCTTTTTACTGAACAAATACAAGGCTCTTCCCCGCCAGAGTTTTTCTTCTCCTTTTCTTGTTGATTTTCTCTTTCTTTTTCCAGATTTCTTTTTTGCTGATATTCAGGCAGTGTAGTTACTAACCAGTAACCAAATGTTACCCAAACTATTAATGTTTACTGTCTTTTTTGTTCAACTCTCATTATGCACACTGGGAGAGTGCTAATCAACCTACTTTTCAGAATGCAGTCATCTTGCAATCCAGTTATGTGTATGTCCAGCAATAAACTTATTTTTTAAGGGATAAAATGCCTCTATCCTACTAAAACAGATATGTACTGTTTGTAGCACAAATAAGTGTATTGTAGACCATAACTCCCTTTACCATCTTGTACCTCTCTGGGTCTCTGGCTGCTGTGGCTGCTGTACTGCGGGCTTGCTCTGCTCTAAGCTCTAGCTCTACTCCTGCCCTAAGCTACTCCTAACTTGTGTCTGACGAACTTGGCCTTCCTCCAGTGATTGTAACTCGGACTGCATCAACCTACCCTGTCTATTCTAGGAACAGAAACTCTAAGCTCTAGCTCTACTCCAGCCCTAAGCTACTCCTAACTTGTGTCTGTCTAACTTGGCCTTCCTCCAGTGATTGTAACTCGGACAGCATCAACCTACCCTGTCCATTCTAGGAACAGAAACTCTAAGCTCTAACTCTACTCCTGCCCTAAGCTACTCCTAACTTGTGTCTGACGAACTTGGCCTTCCTCCAGTGATTGTAACTCGGACTGCATCAACCTACCCTGTCCATTCTAGGAACAGAAACTCTAAGCTCTAGCTCTACTCCTGCCCTAAGCTACTCCTAACTTGTGTCTGACAAACTTGGCCTTCCTCCAGTGATTGTAACTCGGACTGCATCAACCTACCCTGTCCATTCTAGGAACAGAAACTCTAAGCTCTAGCTCTACTCCTGCCCTAAGCTACTCCTAACTTGTGTCTGTGAACTTGGCCTTCCTCCAGTGATTGTAACTCGGACTGCATCAACCTACCCTGTCCATTCTAGGAACAGAAACTCTAAGCTCCAGCTCTACTCCTGCCCTAAGCTACTCCTAACTTGTGTCTGATGAACTTGGCCTTCCTCCAGTGATTGTAACTCGGACTGCATCAACCTACCCTGTCCATTCTAGGAACAGAAACTCTAAGCTCTAGCTCTACTCCTGCCCTAAGCTACTCCTAACTTGTGTCTGACGAACTTGGCCTTCCTCCAATGATTGTAACTCGGACTGCATCAACCTACCCTGTCCATTCTAGGAACAGAAACTCTAAGCTCTAGCTCTACTCCTGCCCTAAGCTACTCCTAACTTGTGTCTGACGAACTTGGCCTTCCTCCAGTGATTGTAACTCGAACTGCATCAACCTACCCTGTCCATTCTAGGAACAGAAACTCTAAGCTCTAGCTCTACTCCTGCCCTAAGCTACTCCTAACTTGTGTCTGACGAACTTGGCCTTCCTCCAGTGATTGTAACTCGGACTGCATCAACCTACCCTGTCCATTCTAGGAACAGAAAGTATGTTTGGGCTCCAATATTGTTGATGTGTTTGGCTCCCATTGGGTCCCCTAAAAGAGTTTACAGCTGACAGTTTTCTAGCCTCCAACAGCCAGCTACCTCTCGTTCCTTACCTCCCCCCCTTTTTGTACTCACTTCTCTTTCCAGCCACTCTTTTACCTTATTTTTTCCCTTTGCCTCCTCATTTTCCTTTCCCGCTATTATCCCCTCTCACTATCCTTTCCACCTGAACTATATAGCAAGATACCCTCCTCTCCCGGCTACTACCTTGCTGCTACTTTGGCTCCTTCTGGCCCTTTTCAGACTGTAAAGCTCATCACTGTCCTTTCTTCTTAGTAACCTCCACTCTCTACCCTATTTGCCCATCTATCCGCCTTCTTATATATTCTGACTCCTTATCTGTAACCTGCATTTTCTCAATCTCACCTCTCTCAGTCCTCCTGTCCTCCTGCTGTATGCTTTACACTACCTCTATATTATCTAACACTGTTTAACTTACTGGTGCTCTCTATTCTTATCCCTACCCTTTCCTGCTATACTTACCTGCATTTCTGATTGTCTCCTTTCTCATCTCTTCTTCTGTGGTTTCTTCCTGCTCCGTTCGCCCTGCGGGCTCACTCCGCTCACTTCCCTACCCCCAATTCCCACCCACCCCCAGGGGTCCTATTCTTATAGCTCCCCAGCCACACCCCCTATCCCACCTATCCAATCCTTCTCCTTCCCCTGTGTTTCTTACCCACCCCTCAACACACCCCTTATACTCTTACCTCTTCCTCTTTGTCTTCTCTACTACCTTTACTACTAGTTTAGCCTTTCTCCTCTTTTTCTATATATCTCTTTTATCACTCCACTCTCCTCACCAGTCTTACCCTCTCTATACACTATAGTATACTGTAGTTCTCCCCCAACCTATAGTATACTGTAGTTCTCCCCCACCTTCCCAGCAGACTTACTTCCACCTATATACATTACCACCTATATCTTTCTCTCTTATTTCTCCTTTTCTTTATTTCTATAAATAATGACTCCCTGCTCTCCAACACTTCTTACTGTATCAGTCCTACTCTTAACCTCCCTATTCTCTACTTACCAACTTACCTTCTTTGAAAACTCACTTACCATCCTGCCTAATTTCACAGAAAAACAGACCTCAACCATATACACCTTCACATCCTACTCCAATGCTAAATCCACCCCTAACTATCTTCTTCCTAAATTTCACAGACTGTCTCACCTCACCTATATCCTACCCTCAGATAAAAAACCTAAACTTCTAACCTTTTTAAAGAGTAACATCATAACCAAGCTAGGTAATCCTACCTTACTAGATGGTGACATACACCCCAACCCAGGCCCAGCTGACCCCTCCCCTCAATAATGCTCTTCTAATCTCAATAATAAATTCCTCATAGGGCACCTTAACATTCAAAGTATAAACAATAAAATACCCCACCTTCATGCCCTCCTAGACACCTATTCTTTTGACATTCTATGCCTCTCTGAAACCTGGCTAAAATCAGGCACTAAAGACTCTGAAATAATACCCCAAGGCTATAATATACTTAGACAAGACCGAACAAAATGTAAAGGTGGCATTTGATGCTATCCATGACTGACTGTGTATAAATCTTTGATATCAACAACTAAAATACATGGTTTGAATTATATGGAATTTTACCAATGTTCTCCAGGAAACCCCAAGAATCTTTGCAAATTTGTACCTCAAGCTTTAACATGGGCTTTAAGATCCTATCCACTAATTTGGCACAAGCGTACGTGATCGAACCCCTTCCATCCACTATCGGCCTAAAAGGGGGATCCACTAAATCTTTGTGAATTTTAGGGGTGCCAAATAGTGTGGGGATCCTAGGTGCTAGCATGGTAAGGTATTGCAAAGTGTCATTGTCTATGGTACCCTCCAAAAATAAATCATCCAAGATATTCTTGATTTTACTATAAGCCCTATTAACTTCATTAATACTGGCTTTGAGATAAAAATCTGAATTCAGGTATTCAAGCATTTTATTTTCGTATACATATTCATCCATAAAAATTAAACCCCCAGACCTAGGTCTGTACTTGATCTTTCTTTTCTAAGCCTTTTATCAAGATTCTGAAGTTCAAGATGTTATCTCTTCAGTCTCTTGTACCTCCCATTTTCCTCTAGCTTTCATGGTACAGCTCTTTCTAAGGAAGACTACTACCATCACATTCCCATTGCAGACCATTTCAGGTGTTCCATAAGATTTGCTGAATCTGGCTTGCATTATCTCTTCTCTGTTTTACCCTTTGGACTGTGTACAGCACCAGAAATATTCACAAAATGCCCATCACCGGTCATTGCCTACTGCAGACTTTAAGGTAGTCACATTTTTTCTATATTTGGATGATTGTCTTATCTTTGCAAACATATCTTTTCAGCTGTCAAAAGTCTTTAGCAGTTAACTGTTCAGCAACTTCTATTAAGTCTGGGTTTTCATGTAAACTTTCATACGTCTTCTCTCTTCCCTTCTCACAGACTGATTTTCTTGGGATGTTTGCTGGATTTAGCTTTGGAAAGAGCTTTTCTTCCTCTAGTCAGAGTAGACTTGTTTTAACAGTACTTCATGAGTTTCTTCAGTCAAACCATGCAACTTCAAGGTAGTTTCTCAAGATTCTGGGGTACAAGTTCTCTGGCCAGGTGACACATGAAGAAAATACAGTGGAATCTCAGATTAGTCTGGACTCCAGCTACACCCTTTGTCCTTTGAGATCCATTTCCAGGATTTGTAAAGGAGGAGACTAGATGGTGGCTAGACCAGATAGCTTGCAAACTAGTTCTTCCATTCTCCCTTCTAACTCCTTTACAGTCAGTTACTACAGATGCTTCAGACCTGGTGTGAGGAGAATAACTCTCAAATGTCTAGACTTTTGCAGAATGTCCAGATTTTTGACCCATATTTTTGGTCTGTTCCTCAGAAAGTGTGTTTTTCTGGCAAAGACGTGGATTGATATCACTAAATAATGGCATACAGTTGAGTTTCAGACTTTATTTTCTTCAGAAAATGAATGCTGACACAAATCCTGTAATTCCAGCAACTTTCTATCTTTATAAGAGTGATATTTAAAATCTTCCCCTCTTTTTGGCCCATTGCTCCCCCATTATTTTTGGCTTTATCCAGATTTATTGTGCTAAGAGATTGAGAGGTATGGTGGGGAGCAGTTTCAAAAGGAGTAAAACTACAAGCTCTGTGGGATCCTATAGTCAGAAGCACATAAATATCAGAGATTTTTGCAGTTATCTATGCCTTGAAGGTCTTGAATCATCTTTGGTCCCTAGGACCTCTCTAGAGACTCAGCCAGCACCACAGTCAGTGTGGCATGTAAGCAAACAGGGGGATACCAGGTCTTATCCCCTTTGCAGACTTGCTGTGATAACCTGGGAGGTTGCAACACAGCTCAGTTTGACTCTTCAGTCTTCATATATTCTCTTACAGCAAAATTTGGTTGCACACAAGCTCAGGAAAACAAGAACAGACACCCAGAAATGGAAACTTGATCCTGGCATCTTCCAGAAAGCAATCTGGCTGTAGAGAGCATACCAAGTAGATCTGTTTACCAATTGGATAGATTATAAGTGATGTATAATGTTTGCAACTGGGAGTGTACCTGTATGATTTGTGATGTAAAATGTTTGCAACTAGGATTGTGTAGGTGTGGTTTGTTTTCATTTGTATAAATGTATGATTGCCTATGTCGTAAATGATAGTTTAATAAAGATGTTTCTTGTTTAAAACAAATAGATCTATTTACCTCCCTTCATAACAGTCTAAAAATACTGTTTACCTTCCTTCAGAACAGACTAAAAATACTTTCTCCTCCCATGGACAGCGATGTCCCTTTATGCTTTTCCACCCTTTTCATGGATATCCAGGGTTGTTCTAAAGATCCAGATGAACCCTCCAAAAATTGTGTTGTTGACCATCTTTTGGTCAAGGCAATGGTGTTTCTCCCTTTTTTTAAATTTGGCCAAGGGCAGTTACTGCAAGCTTCCCTACAGACTAGATTTACTCACATAAGACATTGGGAATTTGATGCAGCCTAATACAGAAATTCTTTAACTGTCGGGATGATAACATTTTGACACCATTTGGACACCTTTTTTTCTGACGACTTGTAATAGGTACTAAAAAAGATAAGGAAACCAGAAAACCATGGCCAGACAGATTTGTGTGAGGTAGTGTCCAATGTCCTTTCGTATTCTTCTGCCAAAGTACTTTTGTCTGACATTTCTGCTTTTCTGTTCTTGGATCCCCCTTTCTAATAACATTCAAATTAAACAGTTTTCGAAGTGAGTGTTACATGTTCATCCATCTTAGAAACAGGTGACTCTTCCTTGGGCTGTGAACTTTGTGCTTGAAAAGCTTACTCAATCTCCATTTGTGCCAGCTTATGAGGCTAAACTGAGGTTCTTAACTTGAAAGACTATTTTACTTATTGCTCTTACATCTGCTGGGAGAGCATCTGAGTTGCAAGCATTTACTGTGAGTTAGCCCTACCTTGTTTTCCACAGAGACAGAGTGTCTTTGAGAACATGTCCCACCATTATACCTAAAGTAAGACTTTAAGCCAGTCTGTTAATGTCCCATTTTCTTTCCTGAACCAAAGAGCAAGGGGGAAATGATCCTTCACACTACATATATCCACAGACTGGTCAGATAGTACCTAGACTAAATTTGACCCATCAGTAAAGTTGATTAGCTGTTTGTCTCCTGTGGTAATCTACCCATATAGCGTAGGCCATTGTGACAGTAATCTCTGTGTGCGAGCATAGTACATTGTAAACTGTAGGAGAGGCACTGGAAGACAACCAGAGTACAATCCACTGTTTAATGAAGTACACAGCAAGACACAAATATAAGAACGCATTAACTGAATCACTGTGTTTTCATCACAGTAACTTCCTCAGATGAGTGTGCCAACATCTAAAACACAGTTTATATACACAGAAAATCCCAGTCAAGCAATCAAGCAATTAGTTACCATGCGTATCCTGTAAAAGTGCCTGTACTTGAAAATGTGTATATATACAAGTGTTTAAAACAAGTAAAATGTATAAAACAGATAAAATATTGACATTCAATAATAAAATATGTACATATATTTGTTGATTTATCGTATTAAACTAAAAAAAAAATCAACAAATATCTGTACATATTTTATTATTGGATGCCAATATTTTATCTGTTTTACACATTTTGCTTGTTTTAAACACGTGTGTGTGTGTGTGTGTGTGTGTGTGTGTGTGTGTGTATGTGTATACACACACACACATATATATATATATATATATATACACACACACACACACACACACACACACACACACACACACACACATTTTCAAGTACAGGCACTTTTACGGGGTAGGCATGGTAACTAATTGTTTGCTTGATTGGGATTTTCTGTGTATGTAAACTGGGTTTTAGATGTTGGCACACACATTTGAGGAAGTTACTGTGACAAAAATGTGGTGGTTCAATTAATGCGTTCTTATGTTTGTGTCTTGCTGTGTACTTCATTAAACAGTTGATTGTACTCTGGTTGTCTTCCAGTGCCTCATTCTTCAGTTTTTGTTCTGCTTTTGGCACTTTTTCCACATTTTTTGGTTACATAGTACAGTAGATGTTTTAACAGACCATTGTTTCAATAACCTCCCTTCCTCCAGACCCATTTTCTTGCTTGTGTTTTTTTGGAGTTACTAGGGTGTAGACTTTTTTGTATATGGTTACAGTTAGTTTTGTAGCATGGTTCTTCAGGGCTTTTGCCTCCCTCATGAGCAAAAAAATGTTCTGAACCTTATTGCACTCCACGTTTTTATTAAGCCATGCTTGACCTCTTTACAGCTGGAGTACATGGAATATGCCCTTAGCTATGGACACCTGTCTCCTTGCATTTGGGTAGGACCCATATAGCTTAGGCTCCTGCAACAGTAATCTTTTAGAACATTCAACTATTATGATAAATACCATCTGCCCTTGTCCTGTCCGTGTTTCCCTATCTAACTTTGAGCCTTAAGTAAAAGAGCACTGACTACCCTTAAATGAATAAACCAAATTGTGCACTGTTATATATAGTATTGAAGCACTAAGTCTGCTGGGAATGTAACTATTTGCAAAAATATTCACTTTTTTCATGCTTTCCATTTTGTACTCTGTTTCTTTATTTTTTCTCATGTCTACAGTGTAAGCCAAAAACATTAGCCTATACTTCCACCTGTACATAAACCTGGAAAATTATTATATTGTAATGCATATGTAATATGATCTGTATACTTTTATTCAGTTATGCTATTTACTCAGTAGCCTTGGATCATAACATTATATTGCTTATTACAACATTGACCTTTTGATACATTACAGTCGATAAAACATACTTTCTTGAAAAATAAGAAAAAAAGAAAAAAAATTAATTATTTAATGTCACTAGCATATGTAGCAGTTAAGCAATAACCCACGCCTGGGTGTGGGTAATGCTGGATTTACCCACGGTTGGTGTGGTTTGGTCACGAGGGCAAAGCCCAAGTTGCCAAACAAAGATGACCGTGGGTAAATCCAGCATTACCCACACCCAGAAGTGGGTTATTGCTATTATACAATGACATAATTTAAGAAAAAAAATACTTGCTTTTCTTAAATAATGGCATTGTATAATGCCTCCGTGCTGCCCTTCCGCAGCTGTCCAGTATTTTGCGGCGGTTTTGATGTACTGCACATGCATATGCTTACACAGTACATCAGAGCTGTGTGTGGAAGCAACGGAGAAAGAAAGATTTCCGTTGCTTTTTTTAAAGCTGTCTCGCTATGTTAAACGAGTTTAACATAGTGAGACAACTTTAAAAAAAGCAATGGAGAAAGGAAGATCTCCATTGCTTTTTTTTTTAAAGATATCTCGTTATGTTAAACCCATTTAACATAGCGAGATTACAGCAATGGAGCTCTTCCATTCTCCGTTGCGGTGTAACACAAAAAAACCCCAAAAGACTTATACTAATGGAAAACGTCCAGGCGACCGGACCTTTTTCCATTAGTATAAGTCTGATTTACAACGAGCACGCTGACTAATCAGTGTGCACATTTTGGAATATTAATGGGGGGGGCATTGTATAATTACTGATAAGACACTCCCACCTCACACTTAGAATACCTCTGCATTCTATACAGAAGTTCTTTACAATATAGTATGCATTTTCTTCCAGACACTTATAAACATAATTCCATTTTTTACTTGCAGATACATATTCAGTCCCTTCATTGTCATGCTAAACAGTAATGACAAAGTAGAAGTTATGTTTTGGAGTCCTACCACCAATTTAACAATGTTAACAAACATCCAGTCTTTTTTAGCTAGTTCTTCTTGCAGAAATACAGTTATTATAATTAAATTGCATCAAATGGAAATAACACTTTATGATTTGTCGATTTATTTTCTTATTTTACATTAGTGATGGTCTTCTTCCTCATCATCACCACCACCCAACACTTGGTCTTTTGTTCAAGTTCAAGGTACACCTGATTTTTCTAGTCAGCTCCTCAGTTTTTTTTTTCTGCTACCTAATCATTTTTCTTTGGAAGAAGTTTCACTGACAAATTCTCTCTATGGGCTTTGTTATTGTAAGACAAATAAAAGCAGGGTCACCTTCAGCTACTTGGCTCACTCTTTATTGGGTAAATGTTTTTGTTGCTTCCTTTGCCTGATCTATATCCAAAAAATGTCTGTGATCCACCAGAAAAAAAAATTCTTAAAAGATAGCTGGATATAGCAACTTGAATCTTACACCTGCCTTTCGACATTCCCTAATTAAAGGGATAAACACAGTCATCTTCTGCCTGCTGTTCACAGAATAATCATTTTTCATAAACACACTGCTATCCCCAATTTTAATATTTTTCCCATCTCTCACAATTTTATCAGGAACTTCCTTTTTTGCTTGTATGCAGTATAGATCTTGGCTGCATTCTCATGACTAGATTTGGAGCATACACATGATCTATCCTTTCTTTTAACAAATCCTGCTGCAGAATATCAGACCAGTTGTCTGTTTCTGTTTTCATAAAATTCATGGCAGTCTGTTCTCAGTTTCTTTATTATATCAGAAAATCTTGGATTTTCTCTACATGCTGTCTTCTATTTTTTAAACAGTTCATGAGAAGCCTCATATTCAAGTAAGGTTTTCTTTCATGTCAGCCTCTTGTTTCTTAACAAGCTCAGCTGATCCAAATAGCTACTCAAAGCTTCTTTTGTTCTTTCCAGCCTTTTGTTGTTTGACTTTGTATATTCTTCCAGTGTCTCACTTATTTGATGATTTTTTTGTACTACATTACTGGAAACCAATTCCTGTGCAAAAGATAAATTTGAACTGCTTTTTACTGAACAAATACAAGGCTCTTCCCCGCTAGAGTTTTTCTTCTTCTTTTCTTGTTAATTTTCTCTTTCTTTTTCCAGATTTCTTTTTTGCTGATATCCAGGCAGTGTAGTAACTAACCAGTAACCAAATGTTACCCAAACTATTAATGTTTACTGTCTTTTTTGTTCAACTCTCATTATGCACACTGGGAGAGCGCTAATCAACTTACTTTTCAGAATGCAGTCATCTTGCAATCCAGTTATGTGTATGTCCAGCAATAAACTTCTTTTTAAGTGATAAAATGCCTCTATCCTACTAAAACAGATATGTACTGTTTGTAGCACAAATAAGTGTATTGTAGACCATAACACTGGATTTGATGTTAATTTTCATTCCATTCTCAACCTGTGGGTCCGGATCTGATCCTCGGATCTGAGATGGAGTTAGAATAACTCATGGCAATGAAAAAGCTCTTGAGCTTCTCCCTTACCCATAATATACCCTTCCCAAGTTACCGCAAATCTTGTGTACGGCTATTCGTGAAAGATGTGGTTCACCATTAGCTCTCGGGCAGTTAAGTGTTCAATTTTTTCTTTTAGAAACATTGTAAAAATTCTTTAAACACCTTCTCTTCTTGCTCGTTTATCTATCCCTTACCTAATGACTAACGTCTACCTTAAATTCCCCTTTACTTACCCTTCCTTATCTTGTATACAAAAGTACCTAATGATACTGTTGTTAGTATCTCTGTTTTTACACCTTGTGTGTATCCTTTATTTACCATTGTTGGTAACTCCTTTTTCCTACTGTCGTTTCCATATATAAAAAGGTAGTTGTAGTTCTCCCTTTCCTTACAGTCTTTTTCTTCCTTTTTTAAAGTGATGGCAGAAAAAGATAAGGATAAGCAGGCTAGTTTCAAAAAATGTGTCAAATGTAGACACAGAATGTCTGTTAGTGACTCACTTGCGCTCTGTGTCTATTGTCTCAGTCCTCTACATTTTCAGGGGGACTGTGAGATTTGTCACTCTTTCAACCATAGAGCCTTGGTTGAATGTAAAAATAAATTGATACTTAAAGGTTTATTGCTGTCTTCTCTTGGTGACAATTTCTGGAGCTTCCACAACAAAGAACTGCCAGAGGATAAAGTGGCCCCAATGAAGAAATTAAAATCCACAAAATTAGTGTTGCCTCGAGAATTTCTGGAGCTTCTCCTGTAGAAAAATCAGAAAAGGGCAAGTCTGCACAGGCTAGTCCTGCTTCTTCCTCAACAGTGTCTGACAAAGGAAGAAAGAGAACTATTTCAGTTACGACCTCTCTGTCAGATCCATCCGCAAAAAATACTAAGATATTGGATCCGACTCCTTCGTCGGATATGAAAGCCAAAAAACATAACTCTTCTGATCCTTTACACATTAAGAAAAAGAACTGTTCAGAGCCGATACTTTTGGATCCAGTAGAAAGTTTATCTCCAGCTCTACAATATCTTCTGAGGACTCAATACTCCCCTTCACTTAACCCAGTCCTATTCAGGGTCCCTTTCCCATTGATGGAAAGACTGAAGACACCTTCAGCAATGTCTGCTCACTCTTTTTAGGAGCCTTAGTGAAGAAGACATGGAGAAACTAGTGAAGAAGATTATCTAGGTGCAGAGTCTATAAGAGGTTCCCTCGGCTCCTAGAGTTCTGTGCATCTGCTACCCCTCCACTACCTCCTCCTCTGAATTCCTCGAAGCATCACAGTCATTGGATCCGAACCATCTGGCGCCATCTGCATCAGATCTGAGAATTCCCCTGTCTTTGGATCTTATGCGTGTTCTGAGTTCTTCGGCTTAGTTGGAGCTGAAGACCTGTCAGAGCAGTAGCAATCTTGTCAGCTCCAAGGCTTTGGTCTTGACTCCGAGATTTTCGGAGCCATCGCTACATCTTGGGGCTTCAGATCAGATTAGCCATGACTTCAGCCTCAGGAGGATTATCTTCTGAGCAAGTAGGGACTACAGGCCAGAGGCATCCCCTCTCGTATCCTGTGTCCTGTTCCTCTCGGGACAATCGGCCTTTGAGGCTTTGAAGAGAGCCATGTCTGCTTCAGCAGCTCAGACAGTGCCTGCCACCTCGGATTTGCAGTCCTCAATTCTGACAACTCTGCCTACTGCTTCTGACTTTGGTCTTCCACAGGGACAGAGAGTATCAAAACCTCCAGGCTATCCCCACCTCTTCTTATACCTCCCCAGAACATCCCACTGAGGAGATCCCTAAGAAGAGGATGTACAAGGTGAAGCACCTTGACTCCACTGAGGAATCCGTCACCGAAGACACGGACTTCGATGAGGGCAAAGGGTCCCCAAGGTTACCTTCTGATAATGTCTCCTTTGCAGACCTCTTCAAAATCATGAAGCAGAGAGGTGACTAGAAACCCAGCATTCCTTTGCCTGAGGAGTCTGTGTATCTGGCTGCTTTTGGCACCAGATCACCTACCTCCTGTGTGATACTGCCCATTGATGAGCTCCTGGAATTGATCTCTTGGAGGGCATGGAAGGCCCCCGGCACCATTGAAATGATTCCCTAGAGACCTGATAAAATTATTATAGCCCCAGATGATAAACCATTTTGAGCTAAAAGGTGTACTAGTAGATGCCATGTTCATGGCAACAGCCACCAAGAAAAAAACTAGCTGGGAAAAGTTTTTCTATCCATCTCCCTAACAAGGAGTCTCAGATAATGGATAGGTTTGGGAAGCATGTTGATGTTTCTTCAACCTTTGCACTAAGGTATTTGAACTATCTAGCACATTTTACAAGATTGCAAAAGGATCTGATAAAGGAACTTTCATATACCCTGTCAGGATCAGTATCTGAAGAAGTACAAACATCAGTTTCTTCTCAGTTGGCCATCCTACAATCCATCTCAAACTCGTCAATGAGGCTTATCTCTCCTGTAGCTGAAGGAACAACCCAAGCAGCGGGAACAAGCATTTCTATGAAGAGGCATGCATGCCTGGATGCACTTATGTGATTTTATGGAGTTCTTCAAGTCATCGTTCGTCAGTGCTCCCTTTGACTACTCTTCATTGTTTGGTCCAGCAGTAAGCGATACCTTATCCAGGTGTGAGAAAGGTAGTCGTAGACCATAACACTGGTTAACAATGACTGTGCTAAAATTTGCCTGATTTACATGGCATCTTAGATATAGACTACTTATTTCAGGCTATTTTTTTTTGTATCAGAATAGGAACATTATTACAGAATAAATGACTACTATCAGTTATAGCATCCAGATTAGTTACTGAACTGTCTTAATTAAACAAATTATTAACAGAAACAGCAAAAGAAAAGACTGCATTGTTTATTCCACATATATTTAAGACCAATACTTATTTAATTATTCAGTATTTTACAGTCAGTAGCAACACTGAAATTTTTGTAGGTAACCATCCAGAGTAACATCTCTAGTTTGTTTATTCTTCATATAACTAGAGACTGAAAGAATCACCCACACTTCTTTGTGAAACTATACTATATTCGTGTGTGATAGTGGGTGTTACAACAATATTTTTCCCACATTCACACTCCATTTTATTGCATATACGTTAATACTGTGTAGTTTAACTGATTAATATATGTGTTGCTCATAATGTTTCATTACAGAATGTCTAAACTTTTTACCCTTTAATTTTGCATGCTTTATCATTAAGGTGAAGTGCTACTGGGGATGTGCTATTGAAAACAAGCAAAGATTCCCTTGGCAGTGCTTATTGGCGACTATAATTATACTAATTTGCTTATACTTATGAGTTTGATAAACTGCATAGATACTTTGTTGGAAATGTAATTGTCTGAAAGTATATTGGTAAGTTTAATTAGTTTTAATTAGTATAATTGTAAAGAAAGTGTGTCTGTGCGGTGCACGTGTGTGTGTGTGTGTGTGTATATATATATATATATATATGTGTGTGTGTGTGTGTGTATATATATATATATATATATGTGTATGTGTGTGTGTGTGTGTGTGTGTGTGTGTGTGTGTGGGTGGGGGGATGGCATTGAGAAATGTTAAGCACCTCTTAAAAATACCAGCATTAAAAAGGTTACCATGTCTAAAAGCAGAGAATGAGAGGTTGAGAAAGAGATAGAGAGGTGAATATAAGGCCTGCTGATATTGGAGGCGCTGGGGTATGTGAATATAAGGGCTATTATTGGCGATACTGACGTATTTTTTTACCTTAAGTGTACGATTGAGTAAATCATCTTTTCTGATAAGATGGAAGGGTCAAACGTAATAAAGGACTTCAGTAATGCATGAAACCTTTCAACTGTTTAGATTTTCACAAAACACCTTATTTCTGTCTCATACTGTTTGTCATAATCTGGTTTTTTTGGGGGGGGTCAATGATATACATTTGAGTTTGGGTTCATATCCGTCAGAAAATGCATGCTAGTACAAATCCTTTTATTCTAACAACTTTCTATGTTTATAAGAGAAATATTTAAAGTGTCAAACTACTTTTGTGGTCTTTGTTTCCCCATTATTTTCAGCTCTGTCAAGATTTCTTGTGCTAATAGGTCGAAAGGTATGATGGGACTTTCATCATGCAGTTCTTAAGAGGGATGACAAAAAATACAGCTTATCCATTAAGTGGAGAGATGGGCAGATTGGCTGGTTCATGCAGTCTTCTTGTCTTATCTGGTTGTGTGTTTTCATTACTGCAGCAAAATAAAGGAACTGTGGTTTGAGGAAAGCAGTCCAAGATAGTACTTTGTCTCATAAAATGAAGGCAGTAATGCTATCTCTGTGTTTTTGGATACTGTTGCTTAATTGAGAAACATGACATCTGAAGACAGTTAAGTTTACTCAGAATTATGTTTTGTTTTAATAATTTTTCTGATGCTGTGTCAGATAGAAGTGCTTACAGATGATAGCGAATAGCCAGTTAATAATGCATCATGTTTCTGTTGTCTTTCTGCCTTTAGCAGCACAAATGCCTCACCATTGTACTCCCCAATCTCTTTCTGTGGGATTCCAGTAGGATCAGTGCAGAAGAAATTTCCAGATCTTTCCCTGGATAGTATGATAGGTAACATAATTTTCAGTTTTTATTGTATACTGTTTTCTGTTACTATTATTCATGTTGGTACCTGATAATTAAAGAAGTTCATAAATGAGATGTGCCTAACATTATTTTCTCCATGGTAAATGTTGCTGTTTCATAGTCAAGATTTATGTAGAATTTTACATGTTTACTATTGCAGTATTATGCCTTATTAGTTTTATCACCTTCGATAAGGAGAACATTTGGACTGTTTGCATATAAACAATGCCCTTTGGTACAGTACAAAGTATTGTGTAACCCTTATCAATTGACCTGCAGCCTTTTCTTATATACTTTTGTCCTTTGAATGTTAGATCCCTTTGGTAGTTGTTATTTTTGTTCTAGAGAAACTATCTATTTTCTAGGCAACATAATGTTAAATGATTTAATTGTATGGTTCCTGAATTTGCTCTCAGGCCATAATCTATGATATAACTTTATGTTTAAAAATTATGTAGATGTTCTTCATCTCACATTGCTGCAGTCCTTACACTTGGGTAGTCCGCTGTCCTCGGTCGGCCCGAATATCAAAGTATTAGGCTGACGTCGGTCAAGGCGCTTAAGACTGACATCAGGACGTCAGGGTACAAATGCGCATGACCGACGTCATATCCTCAGTCTTTTTTGCCGCATGGTCCGATGCAGAAGCAGCGTTGCAAGTGCCGTTCGGCGTTCTGAAATTTTTCGAATTCGGAGTTTCAGACCGAGTCAAAGTTGGCTAAGTACCCCGTTGGGGAATATTTTAGTTTTTTCTTGCCTCAGTGGTTTACCGGATGTCAGAAAAAGTGAATAACTGTATTTCTTGTGGGAAACAGATACCGCATAGAGATTATCATACTTTGTGTATTCCTTGTTTGGGGCCTGAGCACGGCGTTGTTGGGTGTCGCTTTTGTGCTAGGTTCAATAAGCGCACTATTGCGAAGGTTAGATTGTGCCAGGTTGGTCTTCGAAGCGGTGCAATTATAAGATGCCGTCGGATGCTCCGGCGCTTCTTCAAGAAGCGCAAAGACAAAGCAGCTAAGCCCAGGCAAGAAGAGTCGTCCGTACCGGACGCCGGTTCTTTAGAGGCGTCAGTGGAACCGGTGGTTCCGCCAGAGGCTTCTCTGGAGTCCCAGGGGGAGACTTTGATATTGCAGGATGTGGCCTCTCAGGAGGCAGGTCAGGCTGAAGGGGCTTCTCAGGTTACTGTACTCCCCTCCCTTCCTAGGGTGGTTAGGCCCTCTCCTTCTGTTTCCAAGGCTTCTCCCAGAGGCAGGCCAGGTTTAGCTTCGGTTGGTGTCACTCCTAGTTCTACAGGATCTGTGCCCAAGAAGCACATGCTTAAGATGGCAGAAGATTTAATTACTTTGATTAGGGGTTCTTTGCCCCCTCCTGATAAGAGGCCTAGGGTGGAACCAGAGTTGGGGAGTTTTGAGCAGGCTTCAGATGTTTCGGAGTCTTCGGCTGAAGACTTGCAGGAGTACTCTCCTTATTCTGATTCTGATGCAGATGATTCGACTCCTTCTGCTTCTCCTCCTGAGGATTTTTCTTTTTCAGAGACTCTTCATTCCATGAGGGAGCATTTTAAGTGGGAAGGTCAGGACTTCTCTGATTCCAGGAAAAGGCTTAGGGAATTTTTGCTTTTACCCCAGCATAGGCCTTTGGCTATACCACCTGTTCTGGATGTTGTGGAAGATGTGTTTGCAGAGGCTTCACTTAATCCTGATTCTTTGCCTCCTGCTCCTGTTAAACCGGATAGGTATTACAGGGTGCCTGAGGCTCATAAATATCTATATAAGAGTCCTAGGGCGGACCCAGAAACTGTTAGTCAGGGACCTAAGGGTGTCAAGGCCTCTGTTGTAAAAAATCCGGTTCCTCCAGATAAAGAGGCCAGAGCTTTGGATAGATGGGGAAAGAAAGTCTATACTTCTTCCACCTTAGCTATGAGGGCTTTGAATTGCCAGTTTCACATGTTGAAATATCAAAACTATCTTCTTTCTCAATTGAAGTCTAAGGTAGATGCTCTGGCGGAAGGCATTGAGTGTAAAGAATTACAAGATTTGGTACATGTCAATGAACAGGTGGGAAAGCATTCTTTACAATGTGGTTTTGATGCTGTACAGGCCTCGTCTAGGGTGGCTGCCACTGGGTCAGTTCTTCGCAGGCACGCCTGGCTGAGGGATCAGAATTTATCTGACAATGTTAAGACAAGGATTTTGGATGCTCCTTTACAGTCTGATGTGTTGTTTGGTTCACCTGTGGAGTCAGTCTTGAAGAAAATGGAAGACAAGGCTAAGTCTATGCAGGCTGTTAAAGATTTTTTGCAAGTTCAGCCTCCGAAGTTTAGCAGGACTTGGCCTGCTAAGGGGTGGACGTACCCTTCTTATGATTCACAGTCTAGGGGTAGATCTAGACGTGGTAGGGGCAGAGCTCAGAGCTCCTTCAGACCTAGAACAGGAGTTCACCTGCACAATCTTGGTGAGGGCAGGGGCCAGTCCTTTCGTAAACAGGCCCAATGACCTACCTTTTCAGCTGCCAGATCCTTCTTGCCTGGCAGCACCTTTGGGAGGAAGGTTGGCACTCTTCAAGGAACATTGGAGTTTGATTACCCAAGACAGATGGGTATTGGATATCATACACCGAGGTTACAGGTTTTATTTCCATACCTTGCCTCCTTTCAAAGGCATGCCGGACGTTCCTCCTCAGCAAAGGCTAGAGGCTCACAAACAAATTTCTCTGCTGCTCCAAATAGGGGCCATACAACCGGTCCCTCTGCCAGAAGTGGGCCTAGGATTTTATTCTCGCCTGTTCCTAGTACCAAAGAAGGGGAACACGTGGAGACCAATTTTGGATTTATCTATCCTCAACACTTATCTGGACATTCCCAAGTTCAAAATGTTGACGTTACAACAGCTTTTACCTCTGCTGGGCAAAGATCACTGGATGGTGACTCTGGATCTCAAGGAGGCTTACCTTCATGTTCATATCAGGCTAAGTTGCAGGAAGTATCTGCGTTTTCGGGCTGGGACTTCTCATTATCAGTTCTCTGCATTGCCCTTTGGCTTATCTACTGCCCAGAGTGTTCACGAAGGTTCTGGCTCCAGTGATAGCTTTCTTCAGGCTAAGAGGAATACAGATCTATCCTTATTTGGACGATTGCCTGATTCTGGCCCAAGGAAAGGACAAACTTCTTCATCATTTACAGTATGTGATAGCAGTGCTAAGATGCCTGGGGTATTCTGTGAACGAAATAAAGTCCAGTCTAGTACCCTCTCAGGACATATGCTTTCTGGGTGTGAGACTGAATACAGCATCCCACATGGCCTTTGTGACCCCGGACAAAGAAAAGAATCTTTCTCTTTACTTCCATCAATTGTCTCATCAGTCCAGGCTGACTGCAAGGACAGTCCTTCAAGCCTTGAGGTTCATGGCATCTTGTATTCTGGTGCTTCCCAATGCCAAACTGCATATGAGGAAGCTACAATGGTATCTCAAAAATGTATGGACACAGCACTGCCAAGATATGGACACTGTCATTCAGATAATACCTTGCATTCAAAAGGAATTTTTGTGGTGGGCTCAGGAATGTCACCTAAACAAGGGACTCTCTGTCACCCGGCCAGAGGCGAGTCAGATTCTAACGACAGATGCCTCAGACAAAGCTTGGGGAGCTCATCTAAATGGAAAGTGGGTACAAGACACGTGGCCTGCCATACTTCAACATCTACATATCAACTTGAAGGAGATGTTAGCAGTCCAATTTGCATTAATAGCTTTCAAGGATTTACTTCTTCCAGGGCAGGTGTTGGTTCTAACAGACAACACAACTGTCATGTGGTACATCAACAAGCAAGGGGGAACACATTCTTATCCTCTATGCAGACAGGCAATGATTTTGTGGGAGACTGCTCTCAGTTTACAGCTCAATCTTCAGGCAAGGTTTCTGCCGGGAGCACAGAACTCCTTAGCAGATGTGTTGAGCAGACAAATTATGGATCCCCACGAGTGGAAATTGGATCCTCATGTATTTCAGAAATTGACAGTGTTATGGGGAACTCCAGACATAGATCTGTTCGCTTCTCCACTAAACTACCAGCTGCCAAAGTTTTGCACAAAAGGTTTCATCCCACAGCTTGGAAAGTGGATGCTCTTTCATTCAATTGGAGCAATCTTCATGTGTATGCCTTTCCACCTCTGCCTCTCCTCCCAAAGGTACTCCTGAAGGTCAGACAGGACAAGCCGAAGATGATTTTAATAGCTCCAGATTGGCCTCGACAGCACTGGTACCCATTACTGAGAAGTCTGGCAGGAGCCTCCATGGCCTTTGCCTTCAATTCCACACCTGCTGTCTCAGGAGAATAGTCATTTACTCAATGTCAAACTTCACTCTCTTCACCTAACAGCCTGGCATATTCTGTTTTAAACCCTGGAGGGTCTCAGCTTCCACAGCAAGTTTTGAATGTTATTTTGGAGGCCAGAAGGCGTAGTACAAGGAAAGTGTACGCAGATAAATGGAAGAGATTTTTATTTTGGAGTACAGCAAAGGAATTTGATGTTTCTAAGCCTAATTTAAGTGTGGCTCTTCAATATCTTACTGAGTTACTGGACAAAGGTTTGTCCTTCTCTTCTATTAAGGTTCATGCTGCAGCAATTTCTGCTCACTATGACTGTGACCCACCATTGTTTTCTCATCCTTTGTTTAAGCAATTCCTTAGAGGGGCAAAGAATATAAGACCCCCACGTAGAGCTCCTACTCCTGCTTGGGATCTCAATTTTGTGTTGGAGAAACTCACTCTACAACCTTTTGAGCCTGCAGCTACTGCCGAGTTGAAATATTTATCATGGAAGACTGCTTTTTTGTTGTCCATTACCTCTGCAAGAAGGGTTTCTGAATTACAGGCCCTTATGGCGGTTGAGCCTTTCTTAATTTTCCATAAGGATAGGGTATCTTTGCGTACTAATCCTTCCTTTATGCCTAAAGTGGTTTCTAGTGTGGCTTTAAACCAAACTATTCATTTGCCCTCCTTTTATGCAAACCCCCAAAATAAAGGGGAAAAGATTTTGCACACTTTGGATATACACAGGCAGTTGCGATATTATTTGAGCAGAACTAAAGGGTTCAGGCAGTCTCAGCAGTTATTTGTTTCATTTGCTTTGGGCTCTCAGGGTAAGCCTGTGTCAAAACAAACTATTTCTAAGTGGATTGGGTTTTGTATTGCTTTCTGTTATTCCCATCATGGTAAGGAGATTCCAGCTGGGATTAGGCCTCATTCCACTAGGGCTACTGCCACTTCTACAGCTTTTTTAAGGGGGGTGGCAACTAAAGATATTTTGGAGGCAGCTACTTGGAGTTCAGTACATCCTTTCTCTAAGCATTACCACCTTCCACTTTACTCTAAATCTAGGGCTGGTTTTGCCACTGCAATTTTACAGGGCATTTTGGCAGCTCCTACTGTTTCATAGTTTTGCCATCCTCCCTTACCTCTGCTTTGGGATTCTACCCAAGTGTAAGGACTGCAGCAATGTGAGATGAAGAACATAGTACAGTTTTGTACCTACCATAAATGTAGATGTTCGAAGATCCACATTGCTGCAGTCCAATTTACCCTCCCTCCTTCCCCTCTGTAGTTAGAGGTGGTTGTGTGGTTTGGGTTGTGCATATTGTGGATATTGTATATATTGTACATTTGATTAGTACAAGGGTGGTTGGTTGTTTTTTGCTGTCTTTTGGTTTTGACCTTTCTTTTTAGGGTCTTCTGACATCTGGGGCAAGAAAAGACTGAGGATATGACGTCGGCCATGCGCATTTGTACCCTGACGTCCTGATGTCAGTCTTAAGCGCCTTGACCGACGTCAGCCTAATACTTTGATATTCGGGCTGACCGAGGACAGCGGACTACCCAAGTGTAAGGACTGCAGCAATGTGGATCTTCGAACATCTACATTTATGGTAGGTACAAAACTGTACTTTTTTACAGATTAAATATAAACAAATTACAGTACATTTCCCCACAGTTCCCAGCTAGCATAGCCGTATTGTACATATAGTGAAACAATCTAGCTCTGTAATAGAAATACTTCAGTCTACAGCTACTGAGATAGGAAGCTGAGTAAACAAACAAAAAATAAACAGTGATAGAGAGGAGATGATGACTATTTTTTTTTATTTTTTGTAGCATCAGTGAACAAAGTAAAATGTGCATACATAAAGAATGTGTGGAAAAAGAATTGATATATATTAAATGTACAGAGATATCAATTTTTGAGTTGGCAATCCACTGCTTACATGTTTCAAGATAAAGTACGCTTAGAATTATTTCATTTTTAGTGTACTAGTCAGTTTGACACAATAAGCACAGTTTAATAGTTGCAATAAAAAACATTTACGCTGCCGGATTATCTTCCTGTTATGGTGGAAAGGCCATTTTTTTCTTTCCACTTTTATATTGAGAGTCGGACAGATAAGTTAAACAAGTGGTGCATTTGCAATATGCATATTTAAATAGATAAGCTTTCATGGATGTGTTCCATCTGCACAGGTAAAGCATTCAGTAGTTTTGAGCTAGGTATGGAAAAGCTGTAATGCAGCATTTGAATGAGTGGTGTGGTATGCTGCATTTGAGTTGTGATGAAATTGATGATCATAAGATATTAAAGATCTTGCAAGAAATACTAAGTGTTTGAAAACTGAAGAGTACATCAGGAAAATATTTATTTGTGTGATATAGATGCATCATGCATTTTCCATTGTGGTGCAGTGATATTCTGAGACCACATGATTTTGCATGGTCTGATATCTTGGGGGATATTCCAGTCTCCCAGCTTCACTATTCTATGCAGGAGGAGATGCTCATCTCCTGGAAGCATATGCTGTGACATCACTCACTGCACTAGAACCACACACCAAGCCACTGTGCCTGTCAGTTCTTTTATGTCACTTCTAGTCTCAGTCCTGACATTTGTCATAAAGAATGCCTCGTGTTCATTACATAGAAAATAGAACTCTTCATAGTGTTTGCATATCTGCAGGATCACAAGCCAAGGCACATGCTGGCCATGTCTGTGCTCTCTGGGAGAGGACAACGTTGTTATGCAATACCATTAGTGATAAGTAAAAAATACAGGAGGGAAAACAGCTGGCTAAATTAATTTCTTATAAAATGGCAGTAACATAGTTTGCAAACTGTCTAGTGTGGAGATCAGCAGAAACTTCATATGTAAACTCAGGCTGGAGCTATAGCATCATTAGAAAGTTATTTATACTGAGAGCAGACATGAGTTGCACTGTCCTGAAGACAAGTCCATCTCTGAGACCAACTTTAATCCCATATGTTTCCATCTCCTGGGTGACTAGTGAAGTGTCAAGCTCATGCTATCATCTGCCTTGACAAACATTAAAAGAAAATTAAGATATGTTCCCCTGACAAACCATTTCCTCAAAAGAAGTGGTTAAAACTACATCTCAGGAGCAGTCTCCTATGTCATCTGCATTGTACATAGTATTAGTACCCAGAACTTAGACTCTTGTTCTGCCAGGCCTTTTTGGCCTTGTTTGAGGAGAGTCCACCAAGGCTTAATGCATTAGGTCTTGCAGGACAGGCCTTTGTCACACAGCTGTTTGTCATCTGGTGGTACCTTTTCTGCCTGGTGCAGGAGCATACCCTTACATAATGTGGACTGATTTCAGTGCTTTTGTCCTTTTCAGTCCTGTCCTGTCCCCTACGCTGCAGACAGTACGCTATGCACTGGTACTTCATTGTCTGAGAGCTAACACTTCACCATTGCACACCTGACACCACATATGTTAGAGCTGGGTCCAGGAGAGGTTCCTGCTCATCTTTTGTGCCATGGGAGGAAACATCAAACAGTCAAAGCCCTTACCTCTGAGATGCATAAAGACAGTAAGTTTTCTCTTCCCAGCAGATGCTACCTGGATGACACACTTCTTCCATGTAGCTCTCAGGTTAACAAAGTTTTTTACTGACTGGTCCTTACCCTCTCCTCAGAAATGTCTTGGGAGGACCACCCATGGAGCCAGTGCTGAAGGATGCTGTCTTTACAGCTTGTGAACATCCAGGCTCCTCACTATCTGCTTCTAGGAGTGGCTGAGATCTTGACAAAGCATTCAGCTAGAGATTATTTGTGATGTGCATAGTACAGCATAGATCCTGAGACCACAGCAATTTGCTGTCTTACCCCATGATAAGGAGACTAAAGCTTTAGACATGGAAGGGTGTTCTCCTCTGATACTGCTTGACTTTGATTTCTGAACTCTCTCTCCCCTGTCTGCTTTCATTCCTCCTTGGTGGATCTGGCACTGGAAGAACTTTCAGCCCTCCCTGATTCTGGAGCAAGGCAGAGTGTTGGTTATGATACTTAGTACCACATAAGTGTTGGGATTGCTGTCTCTGTGAGCCAGGCATCGACAGGGCAGATGGTTAGTATGGCTGATGGAAAGTTACAGGGCGCAGATGTCCATTGGCAGTCATCAGAAGATCATGCTTCTGAGAGTTGGTCAGTAGTCTGCTGAATGCCTAAGGCTCTTTCCTTCATTGTTTACAGAAAGACTGCACAAGAATGCTTTGCACCAATTCAGAAGCAGCTAAATCCTTTATAGCTGAACCTCAGTCTTCATCCACAGAGCTAAGAAGAGGAAAGTGACCCACCTCTTCTTCTGGTTCAGAAGTTGAAGGAGGTAATATGCTGGCCTAATCTAATCATTTTTCATTACCTATGGGATATGGCTGTGATGAAGGATCTGTTCTTATACTTTACTCATTAAAATGAACCATTTGAATGAACTTTTAATTTGAGGAAGGACCTTTTTGTGTGGTCCAGCAAGTTATCATCCAGACAGAAGGTATTTTCAACATCTATAGGCAGGGCAACCTAGGCCACTGAGTATATGGCCTTTATATATTTCTACTGTGGCACTCAGTGAAGAATTATTATTGGAAGCAGATTTCCAGTTATCTCCCAAGAGACTGCACTTATTTTATAAAATCCTTAAATATTTAAATAAAAACTGTGTGCTGGAACTTTTCTGTTATCTAATTAGAATCTCTGAAAAGGTGTGACATGATAACATTATCAATCTTACTAGCAGGTGACTAAATTAGAGTACTGGACGAGTTTTGGGAAAAGGTATCTATACTTCCTATACTAGTTGTAAGTGTAATAAACTACCAAACTACATGCCACAGTACCAGTTCATTATCTTGAAACAACTTGAGTAGCTTAGTTAGAATATAGGTGATGTGCCCACTAGAAAAAAAAATTCATAGAGCTCACCCAGACGGTAAATAGACTAGTTTCCCACCTGGCTAGATTTAGATATAATACTGTAAATGCTTGTTGTGTTGCAGCAGCTTCTAATACACGACTGTGTGGTTGGTTTGACTCAGAACACAACCTTTCTCTCAGAGGATGGTAAGCCAAAGTTTTAAAAACTCTCTATTTCTCTGCCCTCCACCACAGCCATTTTGCAACAGTTGGAAGAGGGCATTACAGTATAGCATGTGAAAGTAATGTTCCAGTTCCCTGTTCTGAGCTACAGTAAGACTAATCTTTCCAAGAACTGACTCTTCTGTCAGAAATAGGTGAAGTAGAGAGAGTTTTGCGTGATTTTGTTAGATGCATTGTCAGTGGTGCAGCATATGTATCACACTTGCCTTTGGTGAGGAAGGCTGTGAGTTCTACTCCCACACCAAGTAGATGGATTGCTGACACTGTAGTGTAGCATAAAGGGGGGTGCTGCATTTCTGAATGTGCTGTCCTTCGGATATGATGTTAAACTGAGGCCCTATCTGACTGAGCTGGTGGTTGCTAAGTTGGCTGTAAAATATCTTGTGTACCTATTAAAAAGATTCAATGCCCATTGTTAGTGGCCCAATGCCCTGGCCAAATTCCCCCTAGTAGTAGTATAAATACTACCTCAGGTCTCCTAGAAAAGAGACTGCTAGCTTAATGGGACTAACCTAGTCAACAAAACGAAATAAATAAAATCAAGTCAGTGTCCAAGAGAAATAACTTAGCAGCATCACTAAGGATCTTCACAGGTAGTCAGTGCTGTTAATGAGGGCTACTATGTTTCTTTCTGATTGCCCCCCCCCAGAAAAAAAATATATACATTTTTAAGCCATGTCTTCAGTAGTCCCATTCTTTCCTCCCTCACGCTTGGCACTGGAAGAACCTGGGATGTCATTCTGCTAGAAGTTAGGATATAATTGTTGCTTCTTACAATCCTCCCTATCATCTGTCAGGTGTGGTACAGTGTGTGGCTATACCAAGCATCTATGAGTGCATGGTTCTGCACACCCCTGATGTTCAGCTGAAGTGCATGCACATATTTTTCAGGCTTGCCCCCATGAGGCCCTGTGTCTTAGAATGAATTTTTTGACATTCATATAAGCCACTGCTTATGCTGCAAAATTTAAACCAATTTCCTTCCCTTGGAATGACTAAGCTGTCCTTGGCCTCTCACTCTTATTGGCTTCTGCAGCTTCTGGGCTACTGACAAAAGAGGTTGTCTTGGGTATAGTAAGGACTTTATCCATCTTCTCCATTGGGCCTGGTTATTTCCATAATCACTTCATCTCTGCCCTTCACCTGTATCTTCTCCTAACAGGAACTTTGCCCCTTTTTTTTTAGGAGGGTGAAGCCAAATTGCTAAGGATCATTTAAGTGCACTAGTGTTAATGTGGCTCTCCATAGAGTTCTGTGCTGTACTAGTTCCAGGTTTTATCCCTTATACTCCTAAAGTGAAACTTTCTCTGACAGTTCCAGTAGTCCAGCCTGCTGCAGAAGCAGGAAAAAAATTCTGGTACAAAAAGAAAAGTTTAGGGCTTTCATAACAGTACATTCATCAAAACAAAGGAATTCAAATGTAGACTGTCAAATGTAGTGTATTCTTCCTCTTGCCATAGTCATACATAAATATTCTAGGCATATAGTATCACAGAATATTTTTCATATACCAGATGTTCTTCGTGTTTCTCTGTTGCAGTCATCACCTGTGGGTTATCCCTGCTGTGGTAGCCCTCGGCCAGCCCAAATACCAAAGTCAATTTTTTTCTGTCTCAGCTGCTGTCGCCTGTAGTCTGACGTCAGTTCATCAGTGCTATAAAGCAAGGCAGACAAAGCTATTACATCAGTCTGTCTTGCTGTGGAGCCCATAGCAGAAGCTGTTTGTAAGTGTGCAGGTCGGTCAGTACCAGAGTTTGAATTTCAGCTGAAAGCGTCACTTGTTTAGGCCCAGACCATGATGTCCTCCATTGCCGGTTCTGCTTTAACGAGAGCCATTCACTGTAGAGCTCTTATTGAAGACAGGTATTTTCATCTTCTACTTTGCATTCTGAAATGGCATCTGTCAGCCAACAATCCGTAGACATTCCGAAAAAACGCAGAGATAAAGATAGGAACAGACCACACAAGACTAAGCCTTCTGATGACTGTACCGCTATGCAGGTCGTCAGTTCTCCAGAATTCAGTGAGGTGCTTTTGCAGCCCCTGATGCCCAATTCGATATCTACGCAGGCCTCTACTGAGACCCTTTCAGAGTCTGGTATGCCGCAGAAATCTTTGTCTTCCGAGCCTTTGGCTGTCTCTGCCTCGGTTCGGTCTGTAGTCGCAATGCAGGCACTGGCTTCCGAGGAGGCCCTCTCTCACTACCGAATCTAGACAAAAAACGTCTTCTCATCCGACTACCGTTTCTCTCAGACCGATGGATACTCTTAGGCCTAGAAGCCAGGCCACTCCTAGAAAATCTGCCTCTAGCCACCATCTTGTTCCTGCTCCACCACCCCAAGCCCAAATGCTTAAAATGGCAGAGGATCCCATTTCCCTTATCAGGGGTAGTCAGGCCACAACTTCTAAAAGGAAAAGGCACCCTTCTCCAGAAATTATGACAGAACAGGATTCTGAGGAATCTGACTATTCAGATTTTAAAGGGGAACTACAACCTCTGACTGCTCATGAGGATTCAGATGCAGAGGAATCCATTTCTTCTGCTTCCCCACCAGAAGACCTTTCCTTTGGGGAAACCTTTCACACCCTCAGGGAATATTTCCAATGGGAATCTCAAGATTTCCTCAAAAATCACTCGGAAGTCACTAAAGTCGTTAAAATTTAATCAGAAGCTTTCGGGCTATCCACCCTTCATCAGCATATAAAACTTTTGAATTCATCACATTTAAATAGAGGTACAAATAAAGTCACATGATCAAGCCAGCCATACAAATTACACATATACTTTAACATCAATTAAACCATAAATTTCAACATATTCAAATCATATATAACTTATAACAGCTTACTAATAACTATATAGAATAACATGAACAATAATGTTAAAATGTTACAATACTAAAATCCTAAAAAGTTCCGGTGTAGATATAATAATTCATCATATATTTTCTCTCTGCCTTTTTATCAATATGGGTTTCAGACTAACAGTACTATTCAAGCTTGGTGGTGTATCAGCTTGTAGCTTAACTATCCATTCGTATTCTCTTAATTCTAAAATGTTATTTACATCACCTCCTCTTAACCCTATATTCAACACATTTATACACCTAAACTTAAAAGTATGTGTATGAAACTCCATGATATGCTTATACAAACTATTATTCTGTACTTTCCTTTTTATTTCTGACCTGTGTTCAATTATACGGTCTTTTAACTTCCTTATCGTCTTTCCTACGTAGAATGCCATACATTGTGTACATGTCGCTAAATATACTAATTTTGTCATATTACAATTTGCTTTACAATTAAAAGTAAACTTTTCCTTAGTAACAGGATGTTGAAAACATTCGTTTGGTTCAAAAATATCTATGCAGCATGTACAATTGTGGCATTTATATGTTCCCACTCTACTTTGTGATGTCACTTCTTTATTCCTGAAATCTTTATAACATAACATCTGCTTGAGCGTCTGATGGTTTCTATAGGCAAATCTGGGTTTCAAACCTATCAAATCTTTTATTTCTGGCATTGCCATTAGTATTATCCAATTTTTTTCTATAATTTTACATACTTCCATTGTATGTAGTTGCATATCTCACGATATTATTATTCTTATCTGTTTTTTGTAGGCCTATTTCCTGTGTTGATTCTAATATAATATTACTAAAGGTGGGGCTATATTTATCCTTCCTACCTAAAAGGCTATCCCTCTGCAAAGAAAATTGGCTTTCTGTAACAAAGGACGAATGGGTCTTAAAAAATCATTTTTCAGGTATACAAATTCTCTTTCAATTAACTCTCAGTTTCAAGAGGATACCCAGACTTACCTCCAAATCAGTGGGTAGAGGCAATGAAGCAAGTACAAACTCTCATATCCCAGAGGGAAGTAGAACCTGTCCCCTCAGATCAAACAGGCAAAGGCTTTTATTCCAGACTATTCCTTGTTCCCAGAAAAGAGGGCACTTGACTACCCATCCTGGATCTATCCATTCTGAACACCTCCCTGGTGGTCCCCAAATTCAAAATGCTAACTTTGCAGCAGCTGCTACCTATGCTGACAAAAAAATGCCTGGCTAGTGACCCTAGACCTAAAAGATGCCTACCTCCACATCCCCATAAGGGAATCCAGCAGGAAATTGCTGCGCTTCAGAGCAGGCTCACAACACTTTCAATTCTCTGTGCTACCCTTTGGCTTATTTACTGCACCCAGAGTATTCACCAAATGCTTAGCCCCGGCCATAACATTTTGCAGACAGAGAAATGTACACATTTTCCCTTATCTGGACGACTGCCTCATTCGGGCAGAGTGCAAAGAAAAGCTGCTCCAGAACCTTCTCTTTGTCAAAACTCTCCTAACTTCCCCAGAGTTCACCATCAACGAGAAGAAATCAAAGCAAACACCCTCCAGGAAGTTCTTTTTCTTGGGTGCACTGCTGGACACAGCATCCCAAATGGCCTTCCTATCCCCAGAAAAGCAGAGCTTCCTGCCTCTCCACTTTACCCAGCTGGCTTCCGGAAATCACCTCACTGTGAGGAAGTTTATGCAAGCCTTGGGGTACATGGCATCTTGCATCCTTCTAATTGCCACTGGTCAGGCTTCACATGAGGAAACTTCAGTGGTATCTAAAGAACCTTTGGTGTCAGCCTCTAGAGACCTCTCTCCCGCTGATTCCCTGTATAAGGGCCGAGTTTCTCTGGTGGGCAGGGGCCTGTGCCAAGAACAAGGGTCTTCCCTTCATCCTGTTCCCTTCCAGCCAGACCATCTCCACCCCATCTCAGGCCAGGGGTTCTCCTTATCAAAACAGACAACACCACAGTAATGTTGTATATTAACAAACAGGGTGGGACCCAGTCTTACCCTCTGTGCAGGCTAGTCATGAACCTCTTTCTGACAGCCACCTCCATGGGTCTACACCTAATTGCCCAATACCTACCAGGGGTCAAGAACACCCTGGCAGACCACATAAGCAGAAACTTACTGGACCCCCATGAATGGGAGCTCCACAGAAATATCTTTCTGCAAGTCACTTGGGAGTGAGGAACTCTGGAGGTGGATCTCTTTGCTTCACACCTCAACCACCAGGCTGAGAAATTCTGTACCAGGGAGTATCCCCACCTAGCATGGAAGGTGGATGCCTTGACCTTCCTCTGGAACTCACTCTTTGTGTATGCATTCTCTCCTCTGCCTTTTATTCCCAAGGTACTGATCAAAATAAGGGAGGAGAGACCAAAGGCCATCCTCATTGCTCAAGATTGGCCCAGACAGCAATGGTATCCCTTACTGCACAGCTTAACATTACAGCCCCCCAGGCAGCTTCCCCTGATCTCAAACCTCTTTTGACCAGGTGTGGGTGGAAATGCTGCACCCTGACTTGCAGACTCTCAGTCTGTCAGCATGGCTAATACTTTAAAAGCAAACAGGTCCTAGACATTATCACAGAGGCCAGAAGGCCCAGCACCAGAAAATCCTATACTTGGAAATGGAAATGATTCTGCTCCTGGTGCCAGTCCAGAGGGGCCAGTACCTCACAACCTTCCATCCCTCTTATCTTGGACTATCTAGCCAAGTTACTCGATAGTGGCCTCTCCTTCTCTTCTATTAAAATCCATGCCTCAGCCATTTCAGCTCATTTCGATTCAGAACAGCCCCTCTTCTCATATCCTTTGATTAAACAATTCCTCAGAGGGGCTTCTAATGTCAGATCCCCGAGAAGGTCACCCATGCCAGCCTGGGACCTGAATTATGTCTTAGAAAAGCTAACCTTACCTACATTCCAACTTGCTTTTTCAGCAGAATTGAAATACCTCTCCTGGAAGACTGCTTTCCTACGAGCTATCACCTCAACCAGAAGGGCTTCAGAACTTCAAGCACTCATGGCCATTGACCCCTTCATCATTTTCCATGCAGACAGGGTCTGCCTGAGGACTAACCCCTCCTTTATGCCCAAGGTGGTATCTGATGTGACCCTCAACCAGGACATACATCTACCCACCTTCTTTGCCACCCCTCAAAACAAGGGGGAAAGAATTCTGTACTCACTAGACATCCAGAGGCAACTCAGATGCTACCTGGACCATACTAAACCCTTCAGAAAAATACACCAGCTTCTTGTCAGCTTTGCCCCAGGGGCAGAGGGGAAGCCCATTTCCAAGCAAACCACTTCCAAATGGATATCACACTGTATCCATTTCTGCCACAGACTACATGGGAAATTACCCCCTAAGTCTATTCATACCCATTCCACTAGGGCAGACTCAACTTCCACAGCATTCCTCTGAGGAGTCCCCACCAGGGACATCTTGGAAGCTGCCACCTGGACCGCTGTTTATACCTTTACAAAGCATTACCAACTACCTCTTTTCTCCAAGTGTAGGGCAGGGTTTGCCTCTGCAGTTCTGCAGGGCTTGCTGACCCATGCCTAGGGCTATAACCTATCCTTACACCCCTCTGCTCAGGTTTAGGAATCCTCCCACAGGTAATGACTGCAACATTGAAACATGAAGAACATAGTACAGTTGTGTACACTTACCATAAGTGTAGATGTTCAAGTGTATTCACTGTTGCAGTCCTGGTTTTCCTCCCTCCTTCCCCCTTATATCCTCTTTCCCTAGGTCGACATAATTTTCCCAGGGTAGCTTTTAGCCACCAGGACCACTTTACCATATTACCGTGTGCTTCTGATGGGTTAGGGCAAGAAGAACTGATGTAATGGCATCAGCTGCCTTGCTTTATAGCACTGATGACCTGACGTCAGACTACAGGCAACAGCAGCCGACGCAGAAGAACACTGACTCTGGTATTTGGGCCGGCCGAGGGCTACCACAGCAGGGATAACCCACAGGTGATAACTGCAACAGTGAATATACTCAAACATCTACATTTATGGTAAGTGTACACAACTGTACTTTTTGCTGCTCTTAAGAGTCTTTTACAAAATTACTGGTTGCAGTGTTTGTGCATCTGTGGTTGAAAGGAATGTATATCTTCCCAGTATGATTATCTGATTCAAGCCAGCTCTGCAAAAGCTCTCCTTTCAGCTTGCAGGACTCCTTACTTTGTTCCCAGGATGTAGGCATTGCTTCCAGTATTTAGAAGTTATACTTACAAACCCGCGGTGGTGGTGCTGCTGTAGCGTTGTCGCCTCACAGTAAGACGCTGTCAGGTTTGATTCTCAGCTAGAACTTCTTCTGCGTGGAGACATGCGTGAATGGGTGCACCTTCGTAAGGGCTGGTAACTTGGCATGTAAAAATCAACTACCAATCATTAGCGGACCGGAGTTCCGCTGTGGCGACCCCTAACCGGGAAAAGCCGAAAGACACAAGCAAACTTACAAACCTATGGGATGAAAAGGTTTTATGAGCTATCTTGACTACCAAAGCATGTGTAATCTCTGTATTTGGGTCAAAGTTCAGCTCTGTAAAGGAAACATATGTACTAAAGTATTTCTGATGGCACTGGATTTTCTTTGTTAATCATGATTTTCTGTTATGCCAACCTTGCAAATAATAAACACAAGTGAACCACAGCAAAACGGCTACTTAAATGCTATTTCCTCAGAAAGAAAGTCAGTCCATAGTAAAGCAAACTTCTTCTTTATTCATAAAATTGTAGAACCACGAAATGAGCGCTTTCACGTATCTAAAATACGCTTCATCAGATTTTAATGTACAATGTAGCAGCTCAGTTTATATAGTATCTGTATTCATATAATTAAAACAATTAACTTGACACCAGCTGTCTCCAATTGAGCAGCATGGCTGTCTTTTAAAGTTGTAAGAGCACTGTTAGGTCTAGTGTCTCCGTGGTTTATTTAACCAATATAAAATTAAATGTAGATGTTAAACATCAATAATGATCACTTAAAACACAAAAAATAAAAATAAAAATATATATGAATAAACATCAGGAATGAACATCAAAAATCATCAAAAATGGAACAGAAAAGACCAAAGGAAAAACCTAGGATGAATGTATATTAATAAAACTCAAATCATTCGTCCAAGCCATATACCTCATTGATTACCTCTTCTTAGTATCTATTTCTCCCATATTCAGTGTAATTGAAATATGTATATTTATCAAATATCATTTCTACCCAACATATATAATCATGATATGTCAATAAATAAAAATAAAAATAAAAATATATATATATATCTAAAATCATGTATATGCATAAAACAGTATGCCTATACCTATACATCCATGAGTATAAATAAATAAAACATGGAATGTATTACACATATGCCTTTCATGTGTGCACAAATCTATGTGCATATATCCATATATCTATATATTCTAGCAAATAAAGTGCATAGTGCAAGTCTTGTAAACATGTGTTAATCCCTAGTTGATAAATATAGTCAACACATATTAAACAATCTATAAATATAAAAATGCAGCACATAAATATATAAACCAAAAAACATATAAAGTGCTCCTTGCAGATCTAATACAGTACAAATATGTAAACAAAGAGAAATATAAAGTGCTTCGTGCAAATCTTGTGGTCATATATAATGCACCATGTACCATAATTGTCATCTTTTGGATACTGGAAAAACATATATATGTTCATATATTAAAACCTACACCTAAATAAATATATATATATATGTACAATATAAAAGTAAATGGATATATAGCATGGTCCCTTGTCATTGTTGAGTTGGATAACCATGTAGCACTAAGTGCTAAGTACACAATTCATGTGGACCGAACCATTGCTATACTATATCACTGCCATATGATGATATAAAAAAAGAAAAGAAAAACTATTCATATGGGAATGTATGAAGTCCATGTATATATATATCTCAAATCCATAAATATCTGCCAAATCCATAAATACATATGTATAATCATAAAGTTCTAATATTGAAAACATATCATTGTATATACCAACATATAATTGTGTTAAAATGTGCAAATTATCAGATGGTGTTTGTTATATATCAAAACCCATAGTATTCATTTTAAATATAATGTAATTCATTAAATGCCACCACGAATCTTGTAGACAAACATATATATATGAAAAAGTTGTTAGCCCTTATCTATAGCATAATAAACATCCTATAGACTGTCATATACAACCTACATAGACTAACAAATATGGACCAATCTATCTTTTATATTGGTCTTATCGTAGCATGGGTGCCATCGGAACATACTGGTTTAACCCAGGTGGATAATGTGCTCTCATTCTTAAGATCCAGTATAATTCCTTCTGTTCCAGGATATTTACCACTTCTCCTCCATTCCTATCTTCTTCTATTACCTGTAGTATCCTGAACCTAAAAACGTGTGATGTATTCTGTTTTATATGCTTAGCCAATGCATTCGTTTCGTTACTTTTCTTTATGTCGTATATGTGGTTGTATATTCTTTTTCTAAATTCTCTTTTTGTAAGTCCTACGTAGAATGCTGTGCAATTTTCACAATTTGCTAAATATATAACGTTGCAAGTATTGCAGGAGGCATAAAAATGGGGTTTGAATTCATACTCCAAAGTTGGGTGCACAAACTCTTGAACCCTTGTAATAAATTGACACATGTTGCATCTGTTACATGCAAATGTTCCTTTCCTATCCGAGTCTGGAAATGAATGCATCCCTTTCTTGTGCGTCTTACATAATAACCTTTTCAGGTTTTTGTTGTTTCTGTAAATAAATCTGGGTGTTTCTCCTACTAGTGTCATTGTTTTCTCATCTATAGTCAATACTGGCCAATGTTGTTCTATAATCTGTGTAATTCTCTTATTATCATTAGTGTATGTAGTCAAGAATTGTATCCTTTCTTGAGAGTTAGACTTAGATCTTTGCTTATTGCTACAGAATCTCCACCCCTTTCTCTCTGATATTGGCCTGTCCCTATCTCTAAGTGCTTGATCTTTAATCTCACCCACCATTTTCTTATCATAGCCCCTTTGTAGGAACAGTTGTTCCATTACATCTGCCTCTATCCTGAAATCTGTCTGTTTTTTACACAGTTTATTAAGTCTTGTATATTGGCTTTTCACTATGCCTCTAAAGACATGCCTGGGGTGCATGCTATCATAGCTCAACAAAGCATTTTTCCAGCAACTCTTTCTATGGATTTTAGATGTAATTTTTCCTTTCTCCATCTTTAGATTGAGATCCAAGAAATTAATTTCTTTGGAGGAAGCTTCCATAGTGAATCTTAGGAAGCTTGTGGTACTTTCCATGTGCTGTAGCAAGCTAGAAAATTGTTCCTTTGTGCCCTCCCATATAATTATGATGTCATCTACAAATCTTGAGTATAGGACCACATTTTTAAACATGTGATGACTAAACAAGTGTTCTCTCTCCCACCAATTCACCACCAAGTTAGCGTAGGTGTTAGCGCAGGGTGTGCCCATGGCAACACCCCACTTCTGAAGATATATATGGTTGGAGAATGAGAAAACATTGTTGGAAAGAACCATGTCCAATAACTGACATATTAATATGCTTTTATTTCTACTGATTTCAGGATAGAATTGCAGTAACTCTCTAATGCTTTGTATTCCCTGATCGTTGGGGATACATGTGAAGAGGCTCTGTATATCTAGGGTAATAAACATATGTACCCCTGGAATTAGTTCTATAGCAAGATTATCCACCATTTCCAGTAGCTGATAGCTATCTCTTAATATGGTAGGGATCTGGTTCATGATGGGTCTCAAACTTTTCTCTAGAAAAATAGAAATATTTTGCGTGGCCCATCCTTCACCATCTACTATAGGTCTGAGAGGAGGTGGAGATACCCCTTTATGCATCTTGGGCAATGCTTTTATGTGTGGTATCTGTGGAGATCCTATACTAAAATAGTCATATAACTCTTTACTGATTTGACGACACATCAGCATATCATATATTTCATCCTTAATTCTACTTAAAATTCCTTTAAATGATCTTAGAGAAATTTCTGTATATGTGTCTTGATCACTTAACATTAGCAGCATGGATGCATTGTATTGCTCAGTGTCTAATATTACTATGCCTCCCCCCTTATCAGCGGGCCTGATAATGATCGAGGGCTCTTCTATCAATGCTTGTAGTGATAGTCTCTCATCAGAATTCATGTTAAAATACATGCATTTTCTATTGCCCTGATGAAAATAGTCATATATACTCTTTTCACACAATTTTACAAAGCATTCCACATGACTTGGCAATGGTGGACAATAAGTACTTTTCTTTCTGAAACATGGAACATCATTCCTATTAACCTGGTTACTATTTCTTTCATTAAAAAACATCAATTTCAATGCAACTTTACGACTGAAAACTCTAATATCAATCAAAATATCTTGGAGGTAACTGGCTTGGGATGGCACAAAAGATAGGCCTTTATTGAGAAGGCTTATCTCAGAACTACTCAAAACATAACTAGACAAATTAAAAAATAGCAATAAAGAAGAAGAGGAAAAGTCATTTACTGCCTCTGTCGTCGCCGTTGTTGTCCATTGTCTTCCGAGTGGGTTCTTTTCCTTTTCTCCCAACTCCTGGATCGTTCTCTGAACGTTGCTGGTTTCCTGATGGAGTACGGTAAAAAAAGGGGGGCCACTGCATGTCGCTTCAAGATAGCCCCAGTGTTGGTGGTATTCGGATCTTGTTTCTCTTTGTCTGCCTCTTGATTAGGTAATGGAGTGGAGGCAGAGACCTGCAGCATCGGATCCACCACTTCCGGCGGAGTAACAAAGGCACTGTCTGAGTTATTGGCGTCCTTGACCTGAATGATAGTGGTATTCTGTAGCCTGGTTTCTCGTGTGTCATTACTTTCATTACGCAACGTGGGTTCTCTTGCATTCTGCCTGACTGTTTCTTCCTGGTTCGTGCGACGTGGCCAAATGAACACGTGACCCTCTGCAAAATCTGAGTGGTCACGCTGCAGCTTACGTTGTTTGATCAATTGCAGTCTATGGCTGTAGGCTTCAATTTGAATATACAGAGCATCTAATTTACCCATGCAGAACTCATTGTTGAATGTCTCACATATTTCATGATTAATTTGATTCGCACTGGATATCAATTCCTGCTCCATGGGCATGAAATGTTCTATTAGTAACTGCATATACTGTCGGCTAGTGTTTAAGTTAATTTCCTGCCATTTTCTTAATAATTCTGGCTGACTGTCGCCATAAGTTGGCATACATAGAACCCTCATACCTCTCGGTATGATGTTAAAGTGCAGTGACGCTTCAAGATGCTTGCGTTGCCAGTTGTAGCGTTGCACTTTATATAGGGTGTTCTCTAATTGTTTATAAAGCTTATTAAACAAGTCCATATTGCAGTTACCTTGCTCCATGTGGGATGTTGATACTCTCCCAAAATCCAGACTCAATAAAGGGTTCGAACCAATGCTGATAATATCGGACCATCTTTTGGCACCTGCCCTCGACTCCGGATTGTAGTCTAGTTCAATATTCGAATGAGCCATTATGCCAGGTGAAACGGTTAGGAAATATACAGCCAAAAAACAACAAAAACCGTTCACCTGAATCTGGAACACTTGTCACGAATCAGGAAATGCAAATAATAAACACAAGTGAACCACAGCAAAACGGCTACTTAAATGCTATTTCCTCAGAAAGAAAGTCAGTCCATAGTAAAGCAAACTTCTTTATTCATAAAATTGTAGAACCACGAAATGAGCGCTTTCA
Organism: Protopterus annectens; assembly: GCF_019279795.1. Lineage (NCBI taxonomy): Eukaryota > Metazoa > Chordata > Ceratodontiformes > Protopteridae > Protopterus > Protopterus annectens. The sequence continues at coordinate 342,418,967 of NC_056748.1, read as the reverse complement.
CGTATCTAAAATACGCTTCATCAGATTTTAATGTACAATGTAGCAGCTCAGTTTATATAGTATCTGTATTCATATAATTAACCGAAAGACACAAGCAAACTTACAAACCTATGGGATGAAAAGGTTTTATGAGCTATCTTGACTACCAAAGCATGTGTAATCTCTGTATTTGGGTCAAAGTTCAGCTCTGTAAAGGAAACATATGTACTAAAGTATTTCTGATGGCACTGGATTTTCTTTGTTAATCATGATTTTCTGTTATGCCAACCTTCACATAAGCAAAGTCCTGTAGTACATCAGATACTGATAGAGCAAGAATGGACAGCCATGAGAATTAATAGTAGCTAGATTTCATTCTACCTATGTTGCAGTTTCTAGCAAAAATAAGTTACTGTATGTACTTACCATAACATTCCATCTGTATTGTCGATTTTTCATCTGTCCTCACATGTGGGTTTGGATCCTAGCCCTCGGATCCGACTCTGCCGTTAGCAAGCTAGTGGCATCCAAAAAGCTCTTGGGTATCTCCCCCTTACCCACAATGCATCTCTCCCCATTATCTCTGATCTTGTTTGTTAAACTTATATTAGTAGGAACAGAAGGGTTAGTATTTAACACACAAAAGAGCCATAAGTGAAGCAATTTTTGCAGTCTAATGAAATTTAATCTATCCTTAGAAATGATCTTCCCATTCAACTCGGAATCCAAGGATGGGGGTTGGAGGGTGGGATTGTGAGGAGAGATGAAAACTCAACAATACAGATGGAATATTATGGTGAGTACATAACTTCTTTATCTAATATTGTCAATTTTTCATGTCCTCCTCACATATGGGACAGAGTCCCCAGCTACCTTTATTCAGGGAGGACTCATGGGAGAATGTTCTTCAGAACGATTGCTCCAAAGGAAGCCTTTCCCGTGGAGACCAAATCCAATTTGTAATGAGTGACAAAGGTGTGATGATTTGCCCAAGTGGCAGCTGTGCAAATATCATCCAAGGAATGACTGGTGTGGAAGACCGCAGAAGTAGCCATTGCTCTGGTAGAATGAACCTGAATGGACTTAACATGCTTCATGCCTTTTGAAGTGCAAATAAAGGAAACACAACTCGAAAGCCACTTCGTTAAGGTAACTTTGGTAACTGGAAGGCCTTTCCTAGGTCCTGCAAATGCAATGAACAGTTGTTTTGCTCTCCGAAACTCTTTGAGTCTATGTAAGTAAAAATACAACTGTCTGTGAACATCCAACAGATGCAGAACATATTCACCCTTATTACTAAAATTAGGGAAGAAAACTGGCAAATGTATAGTCTGATTAATATTCGTTTGAGAAACAACTTTGGGCAAAAAAGAAGGGTTTGTATGCAAAGAGACTCTCTTTTTATGAAAAAACAAATATGTAGGCTGAGAAGACAGCACTTGAAGTTTTGATGTCCATCTTGCTGATGTGATAGCTATCAAGAAGAGAGTCTTCCAAGAAAGATATTTAACATCACAAGTTGCTGCAGGCTGAAGGGGGGGGGTGTTGAGTAATCGGACACAGAACCAGATTTAAGTCCCAAGGGGGAGAAGTGTCCTTACATGGATGTTATAACAACATGGTCCCTTTTAAGAAGGCTTTGCAAGGTTTCTGGGATTTCAAGGACAAGTTATTTAACCCAGAGTGAAAATTTGAAATGCCTGCTAACTACACCTTAATAGTAGATGCCACTGCTCCGTTACTGAAAAGGTGGGTGAGAAATTCCAGAATGAAATGAGTGAGAGCCATAATGGGATCCATATTGTGTTTTTGTGCCGAGAGTACAAACCTCTTCCATTTACTCCTATATAGTTTCTGAGTAGACAGCTTATGGGAGGACATCAAGATATGATGGACCTCGGAGAAGAGAATAGGTTGTTTGGTGATCAATGGAAGTGGAGGAACCAAGCTGTCTGTTTGAGATTGTGAAGGCTGGGATGAGTCATTCCTGTCTGATGTGACAACATATCTGGAAATGGATCCAGAATCCCAGGGATCCTTCTGTAGATGAGGTCAAAGAAAGGGAAACCAGATTTGCCAGAGCCAATATGGTGCAATGAAGATTACTGTCCTCTTCAAAGTTCTGGCTTTCTGAAGAAACGTAGGGATCAGTGGAATGAGGAAAGGCATATAGAAGTCCGAGGGGCCAGTTGTGTATCATAGCATCCCTCGGGGTTTGCCTTTGTGGGGGAATCAGGGTGAAGTAGTTGCTCCATTTGTTGTTTAGGGGAGAAGCAAAAAGATCACAGCAAGGCTGGCCACATGTGTGGAAAATATTCTTTGCAACATTCTTGTTGAGGGACCACTCTTATGGCATAAGACTGTCTCTGCTCAGCTTATCCACTATGAAGTTGGATCTCCTCGGAATATGCGTTGCTGTCAGAAAGTGGTTGGATGAGATCCCCCATTGCTGCACACTCAACTCTTCCCTACAGAGAGGGTACGATCTGGTGCTTCCTTGCTTGTTTATATACCATGCAACCAACATGTTGTCTTATTGAATCACTACTGTCCCTAGAGGAAGGGCTGACTGAAATGCCTGCAACACTGAGCACCACCCTCATCTCTAAGACATATATGTGGAGCTTGGATTTGTCTGCATAACAGGTACCTTGGACAGTCTTTTCCAGATAATGCCCCCATCTGAGAAATATCTGTGGTCGCAGTGGTCTGTGGTTGAGGGGGAACAAATAGTTGACCCTGTGTCACATGTTATGAATGAATCCACCATGAGAGATCCTTTTTACATATGTCTGTTATGAAGATTTGATGAGACACTCGATGATGAATTATTGACCACTGAGAGGCTAGAAGCCATTGCAAAAATTGCATGTGAAACCTGGCCAGTGGAACTAACACAATTGCAGCAGCCAGTAGAGCCCAAGGCCTGTAGAATATGATGGGCAGCTATCCTTTTGCTTCTGATTAATCTTATGGTCTGCCTTTTGATTGTTAATACTCTGGAAGGGGGTAGTTTGGCAACCATCATAGTTGTGTCCAGCAAGGCTGCTGTGAACTCTGTTGTTTAAGTGGGTTCCAGATTAGATTTTTGATAATTTATGGTTATGCCTAGTTCCAAACAAAGTTGAAGAACAGGGTCTCTTGCTTAAACTAGTCGATGCCTGGTCAGGTTGGAAATGAGCCGGTCATCTAAGTATGGAACTATCCGGAATACTTGTCTTTTCAGGTGAGTCGCAACCACTGCCATACATTTGGAGAAACTCTGGGGATGGTAGTGAGACCAAAGGGCAGCACTGTGTACTGGTAATGACTGGGTCTCAACCGGAAGTGAATGTAACCTCTGGAGCGCCTGTCCATTTTCAGTAGCAGTATGTGTCCTGAAGTGCTACTTAGCACATCCAATCATCCTTTTCTGGGAAAGGAAGTATGGACTGAACCATGACCATTTGGAACTTGCTGTGTTGGACTGATTTGTTTAAATTGCTGAGATCCAGAATCAGTCTCCAGTCCTCTGTTTTCTTTGCAACTAAAAAGAACCTTGAGTAAGTTCTGAATCATCTCTGGTCTGGAGAGACCTCTTGGATGACTCTTTTCTAGCAGTTTTTGAATCTGTGAGACTGCTTGATCCCTCTGACTGGGTGGAGCATCCAGAAATTTTCTTGTTGGCAGGTGGTTGGTGGTAAAAGGAAATTTGGTAACCCCTGGATATTATCCTCTGCACCCACACATCAAAAGTTATCTTCTGCCAGCCTCTCCAGTGGAAGAATAGATGACCCCTGATTGCCTCCAGAGGTGGACAATCAGGCCTCAATTCAGGATCACTGAAAAGGTTTCCTGAAGAACAGTTCCTGGGAACCTTGATTTTGCAGACCTCCTCTGCCCTGAGGGTGACATCATCCATTGTTATTTCCCCCTCTGCCTGTGGAGGAAAACTCTCCACGTGTGTCTTGGTATGACCCTTGAGACTTTTTGAGCTACATTTTTCTGCTACCTCCTTGACCTTTGGTATAGGGTCTCTGAGGAGTTGAAAAACTATGCCTATGGCAGAAATGGTCTTACCATACCTTCTCACACGTGGATAGCGTATCCTTGACTGGGGCCAAAAAGTGATGTGCTGTCAAATATAGCATTGATAAACACAGAGGTTCTGCAACATCACAAACGCACATGCAGGCATGCCTCCTCATGGAAATGCTGGAACCCACCGATCTGCTCGTTCCTTCTGCTGCATGGGCAATGAGCCTAATGGAAGAGTTGGCAATTGAATATAGGGCGGCTAACTGGGAAGCTGCTTTCTCTTTAGCTTCTTCAGCTACTGCTTCTTAAAGGGTATCTGAGAACTTTTTGATCATATCCCTTTGTAACCTGGTAAAATGAAGTAGATAATTCAGTGACCGCAGGACAAAAGTTGCTGAGGAAAAGACATGCTTCCCACATCTGTCTATCATCCTACAATCTTTATTAGGAGGATGGATAATTGAACTCTCCTCAGAAAGTTCTTTCTATGTCACTGCTGGCACGACAGTGGCATCTACTGCAACCCCCTTAGTCCAGAAAGCCTTATCAAATGGAGCGGTTATAATCTTATTTGGTGTCCGGGGAATCGGCTTGATGGTGTCTGGGGTCTCCCACACCCACTGTGAGATTATATCTGTGAGCTCATTGGTGAACAGAGTCATCCAGGAGATAGATGGGTGGCAACCAAAGGTAGCCAGGTGCACTGACTCCTTGGGCGAAGGGTTGCTGGACTGCCAGTCATCCCTCTGCTTGAGAATCTCTCCAAATGAAATGTCCTTGGGGGTGACTGTGGGGAACCCTCACCCTCATCAAGGTCAGTGTCTTCAGTAGCTGACTCCTCTATGGAGTCCAGATGCTTCCACTTGCATAACCCTTTCCGAGGGACCTGCTCACTGGGATAGCCTGGGGAGGTATTGGAAGATTCGGGAGTACCCTGACTTGTATCCAGGAGCCTAGGTTCCTGCTGTCCCTGTGGAAAAAGATGGGATGAAGAAGAATGTAAGGTATCTATCTGGGATAACTGATCCAAGGGGGACAAATGACTTTTTTAGTGCAGTGGCATCCATAGCCCTCTCCAAAGCCCCAAAGGCTGATCACTTCTGGAAGGATGAGGACTCCAGATCTGATAAACCATGCTTTTGGGATGGAGACCCCCCATTTCAGAAGACACCTTTCCCAGGGTTTTAGCCAGAGCTGATCTCACTTTTGCTGAATACACAAGAGGCATTGACCACTCCAAGGATCTGGGAGTCGACTGCACCCGAGGTTCACAAAGCTCACTTTGTCTCTCCGGGAGCTCTCCGGCTCCGAAAAGGCCGGTAAGCTCCAAGCGGAAGTTTGATTTGAGGAAGAGGACAACCTAGAATCCAAACTCAAAGGCACCGAGCATATAGGATCCTTGAGCTCTGAAACTTGCCCCAAAGTCGGTGGAGAAGGAAGAGGGGGACTGGACGGTTTAGGCAGACCTGGAGTCGAAAAGGCCAAGGGTGAGGGGGACCTAGTGATACCCTGCACTCATAAGATCTTTAGTACCATCCATTCCACATCTTTTTCAGTAAGACCTCTAGTCAAATGGGAGGACAAAGCAGAAGGAGATCTTGGCCATGACAGAAAAGGGGACAGTACCCTTGAAGAAAATGGGTCGGATGAGGTAGAGTACTGTGTTCTCAGTAAAGTCAAAATTGGCTTGAAAGGACTAAGCATCAGATCCGACCCAAATGGATCTGACCCATACTTGCCAGATGAGATCAGAGCCAAAGTAGCCGGATCTGATGAAGTAGTGGTTGGAGCAGAAGGCTACGACTGGATTCGAGACTCCCCATACGAGGGAGATTTTATGTTTTTGGACTTGGGCTCCGAAAAATCGGTCTGTCCCGACTAAGGTCTTTTCTTGGCCTTGTCCGAAGATTTGGAGGACAAAGATGAAGCAGGGTTTGAATAAGCCGATTTAGTTTTAGAAGTTGAACTTGACTTATCCTTCGCTCCAGAAATAGCTTCATCAAAGGATGAAGGCAGCATCCCGCTTAAAATTAGTTTGTTCCTTTAGTCAATTAAGGCTCTATTGTTAAAGGAATGACATATTGCACAGTGCTCCTGTAAATGCAGAGGCTCAGGAAAAACATAGGGAGTGCAAGTTGCTAAACAGAATCTTATGCTCGCACTTCGTGCACTTCTTGAAACCAGCCAGTTTCTCCACCATGACAGAGAAGGGAAGGCACAACACATGCACAGACTCACTAAAGAAAACAGAGGAAATTTTCGTTTTTGGCAGACAGAAGGGAGAGAGAGAGAGAGGGAAAAAACCCTACTAACAGTAGTAGGCAAGGAATACCCAAGGGTAAAAGGGGAGGGTAACCTGTCAAAAAATGGTTACTGGTGGGAAGGAAAAGTAAGAAGTAAAGGTAAACTAAATAAAGTAGCAAGCAATACTGGAACAGACCAAAAGTTACTGAAAACTATTGAAGTTTAAAGAAATTTGAAGTGAAAAAAGGAAAAATTACAACCTGATACTAAGAGCTAGCTGGAATGACCACGTCTTTGCAAAGTGGCAAACAAGATCTGAGGTAATGGGGAAAGATATATTATGGGTAAGGGGGAGCTACCCAAATGCTTTTTGGTTGCCACGAACTTGCTCATGGCTGAGTCTGATCTGCGGGCTCAGATCCAAACCCACATGTGAGGAGAAGATGAAAATCTGACAATATCAGATCAGTTCTTTTTGTTGACTTAACACTTACCCAAACCAAGGCCTTCCTTTGTATTATTTTCTCCCAAATCAAACACTAACTACAAATGCCTCAGATTGTGCTTGCAGAAATAACTTTCAGGGACAAAAAGTAAAAGGGCTGTCATCCCCTTCCTGGAGGAGAGAAGACATAAATGTTAAACAGTGAAGTACATGTGACTTCACAAAGTATTTGGCTCATTTATTTAGTGAGGAGTCCTGCAGATAGTCACCAGCAATACCTTGCTAATGTGGTGGATAAACATGGTATGGGGTGCATTCATTTCTGTCAGTTTTGCAGATTGTCTGGAAACTTGGAGTCAAGATGAACTTCACTCTGCAAACTGTTTGTATTCCAAACTACCAGAATGCTATACTAGATTTTGTAAGACTAATGCCAGTTTCTCATAACATGAACGTAGACAAGATGATAGAAATTTCTGGACATAATAAAAACTTGGGGGAAATAGTTTCATAATGGCTGAACAGCCAACTATCAACATTCTGTTCCAGATGGTGAATGGTCTGTGCCAGTGATTTTCTTTTTAAGTGAATTCTAAAACTATGATCCCATCCCATCAATAGATTTGAAACTGCAACCCCTGCCACACCACACATGCAGATGTTTTTGCTATCTGCACCCTCTAATTAATTGAACCTAATTTGAGGTCACATATCTCTACTGTGCATTTTTTGTAGTGGTACCTGCTGATTATGGGTAATTGCTACAACTCTTCCCTTTCATTCCCTAATGGGCTAAAAACCATTTGTGGTGCAACTGTCATCAAGCAATTTTGTACTGGCAGTTTGGGACAGAGATTTCTAAAACAATATATCGCTATGCAGCCAACCTGGATTTGATTCTACAGCTTCAGTTTGCCTAGTGTGTGACTCTGAGTAAGTCACTTAACGAGACATTGCTCAGGGGTCACCCCTAAAAATGAATTGTGTGTCCAGTGGGCCTATGGGCCTATGGGCCTACCTAGTTAACAAATTGATATTATTATTATTACTACTACTACTACCGTTCCTGGTACTGTTATTATTGTACTGTTTCCTGATACATACCAAGAAGTGCACCTGGGGCTGAGAAAATAGTGAGCAAGCTTGGGGTTGTCATGTACTTCTACAAGTGACATAAACCCACAGATATCTTCATTTAGAAAGAACACCTGCATAGATTCCTTGGCCTTCACCAAGAAGTACTCATGAAGTGCTTGTCCTTAGACATATTTCCATACCCCCCTCCCAAGGGGATGAACAGGCACAGCTCCTTCACTCCTTTTTTTTTTTTTCTCAAATAATGCATTTTTTGAAATTGTATATGCAGGAACAAACTCATTGACATAGTAAAGCAAATAACTATTTATGCATGTGTCTACATTAATTCTTATTGTACACATTACTAAAATTTATTAAACAGTTAAACAGTATAAACTGATCACAGAGCATACATTAATGTTTATCTATTAATGAGTTCACTTTTATCCAGTAATTATATTGGGTCATATTCATGGGCACCTACACAGTGTACACCATTCTCAGTGAACAGACAATACAACCTCCTAATTTTAGTTTTCCTATTGATTTTCTTGCAGCCTTAATTATCGAGGGGGATTCATAAAGGTTACCACAAAGTGCAGACTACATATGCACTTAGAGTAGTCTTTCTGAGTGAGTAGAAAGCACAGGTAATGTGGTAGGGATATTCTTGAATACAGAGCATGTAAACTTAGTGTGCACTTAAGTGTAGGCATTAATGAATGGGGCCTATTGTGTGGCTATTTTGTTTGCATACATTGTAAGAATGAACACAGATGTGGCAGTGTTTATAAATTCTGTAAATGAAGATGTCATTTTGCTGGCTATTTTTAATAAACTTCAGAAAAGTGGAAATTGAGTACACATCCAGGAATTTGAGTATTGAATAACACCACAAGTTTATTTCACGTGAATTTATCAGGCCACAATGCTTGCAGGAAACATTGATTTTTTTTTCTCCGAAAATGTTTGTAGAATTTTGCAGTCATAAACTAGATGCTGACAGCCTGCTTTGATTAAGGATTTTCATGTCAAATAACCAATACCTTCTTTTTGTATAAATTTCATTCTGTGTGGAGTTATAAATGATTGTTGTAAAAATGTCCAAGACAGTAATATCCAAAATAAAGATGTAGTTTTTTTTTGAGAATGTTAAAAAAAAACGTTTTTATCTGTTAAAGTTGTGATGCTCATATGGGGATCAAAATCCCAGTAATCATATTTGATGTGAAATTTATTGTGTTTATTTCATATTTTTTGGATAAATATGTTCTCCCAGCTCACATATTTGAGATTGTTTAGAAAAATCAAGAATCATAGATATTTTTTACCTGTATCTGACTTTAATCAACTTTTTAGAATAAAAAAATGCCTTTTTTTCAAAATATCAAATCCCTATAATTTAAGCTTAACATTTTTTTTAAATAAGACTATCTATATATTCTGGTGCTAGCACTGTAGGAAAGTGTGTGCAACAATATGCTTTTATTACAGAGTAAGCATATATAATATTTTAAATATTTTAATGTGTTTATGTAAATAGAATTTGTTGGATTATTGGTGTTTTTAAATACATACAGTAGTTATTTAGTAGCCTTTTTGTTTTATTATTTGTGTGTGTTGTATACTGATATTTTTTTCTTGGCAAATGGTTTTATGCAGGGTTTTCCCAATTGTAAGAATAATTAGAATTTAACCATAAAGGTACTGCTTTAATAACTGGCGCTATAACATATGTTACTAGGTCAGGAAATCTATTCCACCATCTTTCCATTGTCTTGCATGATGACATAGCTCTTCTAGCTTTGCTGGGGAAGTGTAATAAATGCAAACAAATTCCAATTATTTGTTTAATGTGTTTGTAGAAGGATATAAAGAAGCTGTTAGTATAACTTATAATGCCATGGGTAAAATAACCATTTTGATTAAAATGAACCTATCTTTCCTAAAAAAAACAATAACTTAAGCAATTTAATTGTTGTTATAATATTGTCTAAAATCTGTGTATCATTTTTTGCATTTTCTTTACACCTGCATGCCATAGTAAGCCCTAAATAGTCAGTCTCTTCACTATCCCATGTAAAATCACTATTAGCTTTCACCATATAAATCTTTGTTAATTAATAAGGTGTTAGTTTTATTCTGATTGTATTTAGGCTTGACATCAGTTCAAAAAGGTTTTAATGAATTGTTTATATTTATTAGTAAAGAAACAATGTTGCTAATTGTTAATAGTATATCATTGGCAAATAACTTAATTTTGGAAGTATATTGATTATTTATTTTAAATCTTACTAACTTATTGTTAAGTTTTATTTAATTTGCTAGAAGCTTAGTAGCCCAAGCAAATAAAAAAGGATACAGGGACAATTTTGTTTTTTGACCTTACTTAGCTTTATTGATTCATAAATAAAATATATTTGTTTAAGGCATGACATTAATTTTGGTAAAGATAATAAGAGACATAAAATTACTTGCAAGTTTGTATATTTCTAATACTTTAAATAAGACCAGTTTACTGAATCAGTGACTTTAGATTCTAGCTGTAGTCAACTAAAGTAATTCTTTTTTGATGTTATACTGTGTTTGCATGTTTATAAAACCGTTTTAGTTTCCTCCATTGATGTAGGTTGTGTATGTTTTGTCTGTTGCCAAGGATTGTAATCAACAGTCAGTAATGGTATAGGTCTTTAAGAAGAGCATAGAGATGAATATTTTCCCTGTTTTAATAAAGGGTAAATTTTTGTATATTTCTGTGTTAGAGCTACATTTATTTATTTATTTATTTATTTATTTATTTATTTATTTATTTTACATTTGTTGACCGGGCTAGTCCAACTGGATTTATGTCCATTTTCAGTGGAGGCCCGGGGAGGAAAGCTCCTGAGGTACAAACAATTTTACAAATACAGATAATACATAGTACAAGTGTGTTATGCAATAGGAAGAATGAAATGTAATCACATATATTATAGATCTTAACAAACTAAATAAGCTAACTTAGAAAAAAAGAGGCCTGTGGAGAAAAGCTCCAGAGGTAAAACAATTTTACAATTACAAATATTGCATAGTACTAATGTGTTATATAATCACCTATATTATAGATCTTAACTAACTAGAAAAAGCTAAATTAGAAAGAGAATAAGTTAGAGGTTAACTCTTAGCAATACAAAAGGAAGGTCAGAAATGTTAAAGTGAATAAAGTAATATTTACAAAGATAAGGGATATTTTGTCAGTTGAAGAGTTGAGGTAGATGGGAGGGTCCAAGTGGTAAAGGAAGGTTTATGATAGAGTAAGGTGCAAACAGGTTAGTCTGGGTTGGTACAAGAGCAAAGCCAGAATTTGTTAAGATGTCTTAATAGTTGTTTCTTAAAGAGTGAAAGAGTAGACAAAGAAGAGATGTCAGATGGAAGATTATTCCATATTTTACCTACTGAGTTAGAGAAAAGGCAGTTGCCTGCAGAATTAATAGTTTTGGTAATATTAACAAGTAGTTTATCAGAGGAACGTAGTTGTTTCAGGTTAATATAGGGAGTCAAGAGGTTATAAAGAGCTGGTGTTTTAGAAGATTGGTATAGAATTTTGTGTGCTATTAAAAGTTGTTGAAAAATGAGCTTGTTAGGGAGTTCCAGCCAGTGTAGTTGTTTTAGGTTTAGACAGTGGTGGGTTCTGAATTGGGATGAGGTGGCAAATCTGGCAATATTATGATAAGATGTAGTAAGTTTCTTAAGGTTACTTTTAGATAGATTAGTGTAAATAGGGGAGGCATACAGAAGAGTAGAGATAAGGTGTGTTTGGGCTAAGGTTGTCCTAGCTTCAGGTGTGAGGAAGGGCTTTATTCTGTACAGGGATCTTATTTTCTTATTAACTGCTTTTATAGTACTGTTGATTTGACAATCATAGTTAAGACTGTTATCGATAATAACACCGAGAAGTTTAGTTGAGGAATCAGGAGAGAGAATGGTGTTGTCAGTTGCTGTAATACAGAAGTTTAACAAAGTTGATTTACGCGTAGGTGAAAAGAGTAATAATTTAGTTTTCTTAGGGTTAAGGAGTAGACAGCGATTGGAGAACCACTGTTCAACAGTTGAGAAGGCTGATTGAGTTTGAGTCTGGAGTTCAGTTTGAGAAGAAGCAGTGCAAATAATGGTGGAATCATCTGCATATTGTATGCAGGTAGTGTTAGGTATAGATGATTGGAGGTCGTTGATAAAGATGGAAAATAGAAGTGGGCCTAGGATAGACCCTTGTGGTACTCCTAAAGAAATAGGGAGGAGAGCAGATAGTGAGTTTTTCCAGAGTACGGCTTGCTGTCGGTTTTCTAGATAGGAAGAAAACCAGGTTATGGAAGAGGATTTGTAGTCTTAATTTCTGTAAAAGTGATAAAACATTTTCAGGTTATAGTGTATGTAATTCAGGAAGGATGTTAGCTTGAACTTTGTTTTCCATTAGCCTTTTAATTTGCTTCTTCATTTCTGTTGTAGAAGCATTTTTTTATTTTTCTTATTTGCTCTGAAAATTATTTTTTAATATTTTTTTTTAATTTCAAATTACTTTTTTATTTTCTACATTACTGTTCTGTGCATTTAATTTCCTTGTATTTTTTAAACAGTCCAGAATTTCTTTCATTTTTGTATGTTTCCTTTTACTACCATGGATAGATGTGTTGTTGATACGATTTAGTTCTTGCTATTGTTTTGGATGTAATAGTTAATTTGTGTAAGCCTTTAGGAGTTGGAGTATAAGAATGTAATTTGACTTTTTCTAAATTAATGGAAATCTGATACTGTAAGGTCTTATGAATCCCTGCATTTGTTTATTTTTAATTCTGCTAATAAACCCTTTTTTACTTTTTGCATTTTTAACTTTGTCATTTCTTGAAGTTCCAATAAGTCTTCATCCTATTGCTTTTTCTTGTATTACCAAGTTGAGACTTTGACATATAAATTCACTTTAATTGAGTCCCATAAGATCACATTATAACTTTTATCATTTTAGTAAAGTTTAAAAAATGTTGTATTTCCTTTATAAAATCTGTTATGTAAGCTGGCAGTCTATTAATAAATTAAAACAAAAATTCCAAAATTACATTGCACAAAAAAATCAAACTATGAGCCACACAAATTTTGGAAGCTAAATTCACTTTATAAACATCAGCATTTGGTACCTCGGCATTCCACCTTCAAGGATAAATTACATTCACAGTACAGCTCCTTTTTTATACAGCAATGCCTCCTACTGATTGGTTGCACAAACATTTCAAATGCACTCTTCATTGCAACCATATAAATATTACAAAGTCAACATAAATACTTTGTAACATTCACATGTTAAACCATTTTTATACTCCCTTATACAAAAACCTTTTGCAAAACCTTTTATGCTTGCTTACTGACACATCCAAATATTGCAGTGCACTTTTATCCCATTGTGCAGTTCATATTCACTGGTTATACATTCAAATTAACCTCAAAGTTAAGACCCCTTCTAACCTAAGCAACTTTGTAAAAAAAAAAAAAAATCACCCCCTCTCATATTATAGGGTTGACCCAACACACAAAAGAATAAAGTTTCATCTGACTCACCATGAACCAAGTAAAAGTGCTCAGCAACAGGACTGTTAATATTCCTCTATTAATATTTCCCAAATGTTCCAAAATTTGAACCTTAATCATTCATGTGAGAGTGTTCGATCTCGCCGTTTGTTCTTACACCTGGGTTCGGAGCTGATCCTCGGCTCCATGTCGGTCGCTTGCAAGCTCTGCATCGAGAAGAAGCTCGAGACCAACCTAACTCCCACAATCCCCCTCTGCCTTTACCTCAGATCTAGTTTGCCGCTGCAGCGTTTGCATCAGTTTGATGAGCTCGAGCAACCTTAAGCTAAGATTTATATATTTTTTTCTTATATTTCTTAAGAAATTTTCTTCAATATTATCTAGTGACTGTGTGTGTGTGTGTTTATAGTGTTTCGAGGAATCCTCGGTTCCATATAAAGTTATTTTAACTTTATTAGAGTTTTCCCTCGGGGCCTAACCCCACTAAAGTTACTGGATTGGACATCCCTTTTACTGGATTGACTATTGGATTGACCTTTTTACTGGATTTGACTAAATTTACTGGATTAGACATACTACTGGATTTGACTTTTATTAAATTTAACCTTGTTACTTTAATAAGATGTCTGAGAAAGCTAAGTCTGGCTTTAAACGTTGCCAATGTGGGCAAAAGATGTCAGTGACTGATAACCATAGTTCCTCGTCTACTGTCTTGGCCCTCTCCATCTGCAAGAAGACTGTTCAATTTGTCATTCTTTCAGTGGAAGGGTCATGACAGATAGGCGCAGGAAACTTATGGATAGGGGTCTTTTAAAACCTACCTTTCAAGAGGCTCTGGATGCATCAGACCAGGCATCCAAATCCTCGAAGGAATCGAGCGTCGGAGCCCAAGTCATCGGCTCCGAGCTCTTCAGTTAAAGTTCGATCACCGGTTCCACAGACCGAGTGTTGAACTTTGTCAGTATCCGAGCCTCGAGTCTTGGAACGAGCTCCCTCCACCGACACTGTTGAGGTCGGCTCCGTCTTCGATTCTCTTCCAGACCCTCTCCGACACCGATGTAGACCGCGTGGTGCAGAAACTAATGGAGAATACGGCCTTATCCAAACTCATCTCTGTCTCCTCCCAGTTGGTGTCGAGACTGAAGGCCTACCCTTATCTCCATCTGTTCCTCCTCGAAACCTATCCAGTCTTGAGCCGGAAGAGGCTGATCTGCTGATTGTGGAGCCCTCGGTGCCAGAACCGTCCTTCTCTCGGTTGGCGCCGTTCACCTCGACTCCGTCGGATCCGGAGTCTGTTCCGGGACTGAGAGTCGGACCGATGTTTCCCAACTCTCCCTCTCGGGCTCGGATCGTGTCGATGCCTTCGGTGCCTGTCTCTGGGATTCTTCCCATTTCCTCCGAACCGGGAGATACCTCGACTCGGGACCTTCGACCTCATGAGGAAGGTGTTGTCTACCCAGACAACCACATCAGCAGAAACAGCTTCTCCTCCCCATAAAGGACCGTTATCCTCCTCTGCACTCACGGCTACATCTAGCGTCGAGCACCTGTGTCTCAGCCACCCCTGGAGGTGCCCCTCTTCCTCGGAGGCTTCTTTGGATGCTCCAGAAGTTCGAGGAAAAGATTGTGTAAGAGGAGACACTTAGATTCTCCACAAGAATCATTGACATCGGACACTGACTTAGATGAGTCAGAAGGGTCCCCAAAGTCACCCTCAGAGGATGTCTCTTTCTGACATCCTGGAGATCCTAAAGCAGAGAGGTGATTGGCAAGCCCTCCCCCCTTCTGAGGATGAGTCAGTTTTGCTGAAGGCATTCTGGGCTCGCCCTTCCTCCTCCTGGGATGAGTTGATGGAGCTGATTGCCGCGTGGGAGATGCCTGACACGGTGGAGCCAGTCCCTAGAAAGCCTAACAAATATATTACTGCTCCTCAGGATAAGGCTTATCTGACAAAGGGAGATGTCTGAATCTTCCTCATCTGTCCATCCGCCTAACAGAGATTCTAGGACTATGGACAGGTATGGGAAGCGCATTTTTAGTTCAGCGGCTTTTTCTATGCGATCCCTGAACTACTTGACCCACTTCACACGGCTACAGTGGGATCTAATCAAAGAGTTGGGAGATACCCTCCAGGGTACTACAGATGCTGCTATTTCAGAAAAAGTTACAGCACATCTCAATACCCTTACATCCATTGTAAACTCGTCCATGAGGCTGATCTCATACGCAGCTGAAGGATCGAGTAGGGCAGCAGCTTCAGCGATTGCTCTTCACAGACAATCCTGGATGCGCTTATGTTCTTTTGCGGAAGCCTTCAAGTCTTCCTTTACTAACGCCCCATTTGATGGTGCCACTCTCTTTGGCCCCAAAGTAAAGGAGACCCTTACCCGGTGTGAGCAGGAGGGAAAGACTCTGTCTGCTGTCGGAGTCCGTTTTTCCACCCCATCCAGACCGTACCCCAAAGGGCAACGTGGTGGAAAAATGTGGTTGCCAAAACCCCAAGGATCTTTCCCAGGCACACAGGGTGATGCCCTCTAGAGGCAGAGGAGGGGCAGAGGTGGAAGACGCCGCCTGGCGGCAGATCCAAAACCAAGGTGACAGGGATACACCCCTGGAAAACCTTTCCAGCACTCCTGAGAGGAGGCCCGACTGTCCTGCTCTGGAGGCAGTAGCTTTATACCCTCAGGCCTGGCAAAATTTTACATCAGACAACTGGGTAAAAGCGTTGTTACCAGAGGCTACAGAATACCCTTCCTATTGCCCCCATTCTGAAGAAGACTCCCAGATGTACCGCCCCATCTGCGAGACCCTGCAGCTATAGAAATTTCAAAGCTGCTAGAAAAGAGTCATCCAACCAGTCCCAGCGGACCAAAGAGGATTCGGAACTTTCTCAAGGTTCTTTAGTTCCAAAGAAGACAGGGACTGGAGGCCGATTCTGGACCTAAGCAACCTCAATACCTTCGTCAAGAAAGAAAAGTTCGGAATGGTCACGCTTCAATCGATCCTTCCATTTTTACAGAAGGACGACTGGATGTGCTCAATAGATCTGAAGGACGCATACTACCACATCAAAATGGCCAGGGCTTCCAGGGATCACTTGCGCTTCCGGCTGGGAGCCAGCCACTTTCAGTTTCGAGCCCTGCCCTTTGGTCTGACCTCAGCCCCCAGGGTTTTCACCAAATGCATGGCAGTGGTGGCGTCTCACCTGAGACGCCTGGGATTCCAGGTGTTTCCGTATCTGGACGACTGGCTCCTTTCTGCCGCCACCCAGCGTCAACTAGTTCTAGCCAGGGATTACACACTACAGCTTTGTGTTCATCTCGGAATTTCCGTAAATTTCGAAAAGTCATCACTACAGCCATCACAGCATATCTCATTCATAGGAGCAGAATTGGATACGCATCATTTAATTCTAAGACTTCCTCCAGAAAGGATAGCCTCACTACAAAGCCACATTTCTCTCCTTCTGTCATCCAGAAAGTCCCCAGCAAAACTGGTTCTGAAGGTTTTGGGTCTCATGGCAGCTTCTCTCATTGCGATACCATTGGGAAGACTGCACATGAGAGTTCTACAATGGCTACTGTTTGCACAATGGTCGTTCCAACAGCTACCTCTGACACACAAAATTCTGATCACAAATACATTCAAATCACACCTAGACTGGTGGCTTCAGACTTGCAACCTTTCCGGCGGAAGACCATTTGTGCTACCCACGCCGACAGCTACGGTGACCACGGACGCTTCCCTGATAGGGTGGGGGGGCATCTTTCAGGGACAGACAGTCCAAAACGAATGGACCAATTTAGAGTACAATCTGCACATCAATGTCCTAGAGTTGAGGGCAGTGTTTCTGGCGTTGCAACACTTTGCTCCCCTTCTTCCTCTAGGGACTATTGCGGTTCAGACGGACAAGATGTCCGTAGTCTGGTACATAAACAAACAAGGGGGAACCAAGTCTTATCAGCTATGCAGAGAGGCCATGAGAATCTGGCAATGGGCGGAGTCCACGGGTCGCTTTCTGATTGCAACACACATCCCGGGGTCATCCAACGTCATAGCCGACAGGCTGAGCAGAGCAATCCTGTTGCCTCACGAGTGGTCCCTAAAACAGTCAGTAAGAAGATTTTCGCAAGTGGGGCCAATCTTTCGTCTCCAATGAATGCCAAATGCAGGAGCTACTTTGCCCTATAAGTCCGCTGGTTCACGATTGGCCCCGGGCCTCCTGTGCTTTTCCTCCCTTTCCCCTGATTAAGTTTCTGCAGAAAGCCAACAACCTGCAAAGGACGATTATCCTCATTGCCCCATTCTGGCCTCATCAAATTTGGTTTCCCTTTCTTCGGGGACCCTGGATCCTGGACCCGGAGCCAGATCTACTGACCCACTCATCAGGGGCTCCCCACCCTCGCTCTTCTCACTCCATCTAGCAGCTTGGCTGCTCCTTCCCTACTTAGCCAGGTCTGATCTTCTTTCACCTGCAGTTCAGAATATACTAGTGGCTTCTCATAAAGCTTCCACTACAAAGACCTACACTAGTAAATGGAAGCGCTTTGTTTTTGGGCAAAACACAGCATTTGGATCCTGTTATGGCTCCTTAAACAAGATCTTGGAGTTTTTAACAGAGTTGTTCCACCAAGGAGCTTCTCCTGCCACTTTAAGAGTGCAATTGGCTGCCATTTCCAATTTTCATGTGGAAGAAGGTGGTGCACCTATTATGGCCCACAGACTTTGTAAGGCCTTTTTAAAAGGATCTTTCCATATTAGACCACCAGTTAGAACTCCTACATCTCCTTGGAATCTGAACCTTTTATTGTCTAAATTGATGTTGCCTCCGTTTGAACCGGCTTCCTCTTGTCCATTGAAGTATTTGTTGGAAGACCCTCTTTTGGTGGCCATTACACGGCTAGGCGGGTGTCAGAGCTTCAGGCTCTTTCTATTAAGCACCCTTATCTGATTTTTCATTCTGACAGAGTATCTCTTCGCACTAATCCATCCTTTCTCCCCAAAGTCTGTTCTATTAATAACATTAATCAATCCATTGAACTCCCTACCTTTTTCAAAAATCACTCCAATAAGTTGGAGTATAAAGTTGGATGTTCATAGACAACTTAGATTTTACTTGGATAGAACAAAGGATCACAGGAAATCAGATCAACTTTTTATAGCCTTTGCAGACAGCAGGAAAGGTGTAGCAGTTACCAAACGAACCCTTTCCAAATGGCTAACTGATTGCATTATATTTGTTTATGCTACTTCGGAACAAACCTTACCTTTCAAACCCAAAGGACACTCTACAAGATCAGTATCTACATCCCTGGCTCATGCAGCTCGTTTACCATTAGACACTATTTGTGCAGCTGCCACTTGGTCTAAACCACATACATTCATTTCTCATTACAAGGTGGACAAGGTTTCTAGGGATAGGGCAACCTTTGGTTCCACTGTGCTCAAGAACGTTCTCCCATGAGTTCCTCAGGAACATGGAAGGTGTAAGAACAAAACACTCTCACATTTAGAAGTTATGTCCTTACCATAACGTTCCATGTGGAGTGTTCATCTCGCTTTGTTCTTACATTCCCTCCCACCCTCAGGAAGAACGTCGGTTTGGTGCCTGGTCTGGTTTATTCTGCTTCTGCATTCGCAGTTGTTGTGTATATATGTATGTACATATGTATATAGGTATAAGTGTTCTTGCACTTATGTAGTTTTTGCATGAGTATGTTTCTCTCTGACTTCTGGTTTGCTTGCAAACTAGATCTGAGGTAAAGGCAGAGGGATTGTGGGAGTTAGGTTGGTCTCGAGCTTTGCAGAGCTGACATGGAGCCGAGGATCGTGTAAGAACAAAGGCGAGATGAACACTCCACATGGAACGTTATGGTCAGGACATAACTTCTAATTTTAGTCTGTCCCACATACCACCTAACCTTATTATAACCACAACCCAAAATGTACACCACCCCACAAGAATGTCTTTCCATTGATATAACTACCTGCCAAATTTTTTCACCTTTTTACAGACCATACAATGCTTACAAGGAAATGTACCCACTTTATCCCAACTTACACCAACCTGCCTGGTATTCAATAACTCTTTAAGCTTCAAATATCTTCTATAAGAAAATGTAACATACCCAGGAAGTAAGCCTCCATACTGTTCATCTCGATATACAAGATACCAGGATTCCATCACCAACCTTCTCAAGATATCTGAAAATGGGGAATATTTTGCAACAAAATACAAATCCCTCCTGTCCATTTCATTGCACTGATGATCCTCTACTACATCATTCATCCTCCAAAAACCACCAGTACCCCCTGTATTTCCATATGTCAATCAACCCTATCCTTATTAACAATACCACCACCGTACACTCTCTTAATAGCCTCATCCAACATCTGCCAACTATACCCTCTCATCTATAACCTTTTCACCACTTCATTAAGCTTGATATTCTTAAGTTTTTCATCAGAAGTGTTACATAGGGTACGTTTAATTTCACCTACTGGAAGAGAACTAATAAGGTGGAGTAGATGCATGCTACTTGCATTTAAGAAATTATTAACAGCAGTGGGTTTTCGGTAGGGTTTAAACTGGTGTTACTATGCTCATCCACATAAAATTCCACATAAAGGAATTCTATAGCATTCTTTCGACATTCAAAAGAAAACTAAACCATGCAAATTTTTATTCACTTGCTCTATAAACAACATAAATTCACCCATTGGTCCTCTATAAACAAAAAACAAATCGTCAATAAACCTTTTATATAAGATGACTTACTTTCTAAAAAAATTCAGTACTATAGATAAAACTTTTTTTATAACTCCCCCTTTATATAGAATTGCATAGAACGAAGTATATGGTACACCCATAGCAGTTCCTCTCTTTTGCAAAAAAACTTCACTTTCAAACAAAAAATAATTATGCATCAAGCAAAATTCCAAATGTCAGACCACAAAGGCAGTACACGGATCTTCACCCGTTATATTCCAAATAGCCTCCAAACCCCATTTAATATCGATGTTTGTATATAAAGCATTTACAGCCACAACAGCCCAATAATAATCATCCTGCCATTCCACCTCAGTCACCAACTGGCTTACTTCCTGGGTATTTTTCACATGTGCAGGCACCATACATAAGTACTTTTTAAGTAAAGAATCAAGAAAAATGCCAACATTCTCCAAATATGAGTTTACCCCTGACACTATGAGTCTTCCAGGTGGGTCAGATAAACTTTTATGCACCTTGGGGATGGCACACAATATTGGATCAATAGGTTTAGCAACATATAACGTCTTAACATCAGCAGGATCTAAAAAAACAAGTCCCCCCCCCAACAATTGCAGCAATTATGCATTAAAGTACTTAAATGGATTATTAGACAGTTTAAAATATTCTTCCTCGTTCATCAATAAATTTCTAACCATGACATTATACTTGTCTCTAGGTAAAACCACCCAATTTCTCCCTTTATCACACTGTTTAAACACGTATTGTTCAGCATAACACTTGAGTTGCCTTAAAGACTGCCATTCCTGTTTTGTTAAATTAAAATGCTTTCTAGCTTTTTGAAACTTAGAATATTCCAACTGAACTTTTTTAAGCAACACCTGTTCAGACAGAATTACAGCAGAGGATAACTTAGGAGGACAAAAATTGCTTACATTTGAGAATTTAGGAAGAGCTAATTTCCTGTAGCCTGTGCCAAGCAAACTTTGATCCCCCTCATTAATACATTCATTTACATATTAAAAACACATTATCATACACAGGTAAATTTAACAATGGATCATCACAATTAACATCCTCATTAACATTTTCCAATAAAGTCAATTCCACTAGCAAATTTTTTATTAGCAAAATACACCCTCAAATGCAGCTTCCTACAAAATCTTTTTACATCAAAAACAATGTCAGCTAAGGTAGGAATTACCATAAGTACAAACACCATACCTCTTTCCAGCACTTTCAAACCATCCTGACAAATATTCAGATCAGATACATTTATTACCTGCAAAGCTTGCACACTACTAAAATCATGACTGGAATTGGCAGAGTCCTAGGAAAAAACATTATGTCCTACTGAAATACAAACATCAGTCCTTAAGTCTTTTTGAAGTCTTTTGTCCTCTTTTTCAGGCCCTTCCCCTTTGCCAATGAGAAAACCTCATTTTGTTTTACTTCAACTTGTTGCAACTGTTCACCTGCATCTTCTGACCTAATATTTTCAAAATAAATGCTTTTCTTTGAGGAGATTTCTGATGGCAATACTGAAGACTCTCTTGTCACAGAACCACGCTCACTGAATCTAGCCTTGGGCCTACCCCGTTTGGGTCTCCACTGCCAAGCATAAATCTGTCCAGCTTGAAAGTCACCAATGTCTCTCAATAACTTCTTTCTTTTCCTCCCAATGGTTTCCTGCTCGATTTTATCAGTTTTTACTTTTATTGCAGTCATATTCATTGTATACCCAGTATCCGTTGAGTCATTAGCTAACTTTGTCTGTAATTCAGCGATATCGCTCTGCAACTTCTCACATAACCTGTTATCTGAAGTAGTTACTTAATTTGCTCTGCAACCTGTGGGTATCGGATCCGACCTCGGATCCGAGCCGGCAGCTTTACTAGCTAAAAGATCCGAGCTCCTAGCTCCTCCCCTTTACTCATAATCCCCTGCTGCATGCTGCCTTTCCTGAGATCGAGTTTGCCGCGGCTGAAACAAGCTACTAGTGAAGAGCTCCTTAGGCTTGGGTGAGATCATTTCTATATATCTTGTTCAAAGTTAGACAAAAAGTTTATTATTTTTGTCAGTGTGTGAGTGATTTTGCCCCCTTCATCGAGTTATAGTCTTAGTTTTAATTTTTGTGGTAATTTTTAGTTTTTTGGTCGTTGTGTTCTGTCCCTCCCCTATAGTGTCTGGGTGTGTTACTGTGATGGCTGAAGGGCTCAAAGCTGTCTTTTCTGAATGCACTGAGTGTGGCCATAAGCTTTCCCCGGCTGATGGCCACACTCAGTGCGTGTTGTGTCTGGGGGTGGCCCACCTTTCCACTAGCTGCCAGATATGTGCAGCGTCTAACCCCCAGGCCATCAGGGATAGCAAGAACAAGTTGATCCTGGCGGGCATGTTACCGCAGGACACTTCTTCCTCTCCCTCTAAGGCACAGGCTGCTACCGCATCCCCTATACCTTTAGGTCCCCCCACTCTGCCTGGTACTCAACCTCCCTCTGCTGTGCAGGGTTCAGGGGAATCATCTGCCTCTTCTAGGGAGAAGAGACATAAAGAAAAGGAGAAGCACAAGAGTCATAAAAGGCGGGCTGAGACTCATCCCTCAGCCCTGCCATCTAAAGTCTCTAGTCCCTCCACGAGGGCCTCCAGATCTTCTCCCTCTCGGCTCTGTTCGCCTTGTTTCTCACCAGAGCCAGAGGAGGTGTACAGTCTCCCTCGAGGTCGTCAAGGCAGACCTCCCGGCCAGCCTCGACGACGTCTTCTAGGTCTATGAGAAGCCTGACCGACGCGGACATGGATCGGATGATGCGTCGATTTCTGCGGACTCAGATGCGAATGGGGGTGCTCCTGCCTCCCCCCCCTCAGGGGGGGCATGCAGTCCCCCTTTTTGCTCCGATCACTCCTTCTCCAACCCGTTTTTGGGTTTTGGAGTCGTCGGATCCGGGCCCTTTCGGAGCCGGGGATTTGTCGGCGCCGATAGCTTCGACGCCGACTGTACCCTCGAACGTGTCGGATCCTAGCTCTCGGGGCCCAGAGCCAAGCGTCAGATCCATCGGGGTTGGTGTGTCTTTGGCGCCCTTCAGGTCAGAGCAGACTTCCCTCTCAGATCCGATCGCTTCAGCACCGACACCTATCCCTGCTTCGGAGCCGAGGAGACTGCTTTTGGAGCCTGGCGAAAGCGGCTCGCCTTCGGCTTTTCAGGTAGTCGAGAGGGTTCTGTCGAGATCTTCCAGATCCCTGGTCCAGGCGTCGGATCCTCCCGCTCCCCCTTTGAATTTGGGTCTATCCTCCGTCATCCGACCACTGGGACAGCCTGCTCAAACCCTCCAGTTAGTTCCCTTAGAGGAACAGGACCCCGTGGGTGAGCCCTCCTCGTATAGTCCCAACGAAGAGGTTCCTCACAAATGGAAGTGTAAAAGGAGGCACCTGGACTCCCCTGAGTCCCTCACGACAGACACGGATTTGGATGAAGGGGTAGGTTCCCCAAGGTCACCCCCTGAGGATGTCTCCTTTGGAGACATCATGGAAATGTTGCGAATTAGAGGGGGCGGTCTGCCCAAAAACCTTCCTCGGACGAGTCCGTGTTTCTGGAGGCAATTGAGGCAGGCCCGTCTACCTCCTGGGTGTCCCCTCAGGCTGACCCCCAGGTAGACTTAATTACTACTAGGGCGTGGAAGGAGCCCGACACCGTGGAGCCAATTCCAAGATGGCCAGACAAAATTCTTAGCTCTCCCTCTGATAGGCAGGCCTGGTCTAAGGGGTCACCTGTGGATGCCATGTTGGTGGCGGCTGCCACGAAGAAGGAACTCGCGCAGGAGAGTTCCTCGGTCCACCCTCCGGATAAGGAATCTCGGGCGTTGGACCGCATTGGGAAGCGGATGTTTGCTTCAGCCACCTTCTCTGTAAGGGCACTGAACTACATGGCACACGTTATCAGGCTACAGCGAGACCTAATAAAGGAATACGCTGTAGCTCCCCTGGAGTCCATGGCGGACAAGGAAAAGAAGACTTTCTCGACTCATATGCCCACTCTGAAGTCTGTCTCGAACACGTCTATGCGGCTACTCTGCCATGCTATGGAGGGAGCTGCTAGAGCTAGCGGAGCCGGGGTCGTCTTGCGGCGTCACGCCTGGCTCTGCCTTTGCGATTTCACGGAACCCTTTAAGGCGTCCTTTGCGAATGCTCCCTTTGACGGCTCTTTGGCAAGACCGTATGAGAGACGCTGGTCCAAAGCGAGAAGGATGGGAAGACGCTGTCTGCTGTCGGAGTCCGCTTCTCTAATCCCCAGCGATCCTTTTCGAGGAATCAGAGGGGACAAAAGAAGATGTGGTTCCGGAAGTCTCAGCAGTCCCGTCCAGCTTCGGACCCCTCATCCTTGAGAGGCAGAGGAGGACAAGGTGGACGCCAGCCCAGAGGCATAGGAGGGGCTGCTCATTTCGGGTCTAGAGAACCGTTCTCGGATAGACCCGCGCAACAGCCCTGAGGGCTTACCCGACTGTCCCTCTCTGGAGGCAGTCGGGGGGGTGTTTATTGGAGCACCTACTAAACTGGGAGTCCATCACGATGGATCGATGGGTGCTCCGAATTATATCCAGAGGTTATTTCATCCCCTTCCTAAATCTTCCCCCTCCCATGAAGCGCCTCCCCGATGTCCCACCCGATCAAAGGGAGGTGGCAGCTTCAGAAATTTCGAAGCTGCTAGAAAAAAGAGCCATCCAGCGTGTCCCCCCAGACCAGTTCGGATTGGGCTGTTACTCCACGTTCTTTTTGGTGCCAAAAAAGACGGGGGACTTAAGACCGATTCTAGATCTCTCTTCCCTGAACCTGTTCATTCCCAAAGAGAAATTCCGGATGGTCACTATTCAGTCAATTCTCCCCCTCCTTCGGGAGAACGACTGGATGTGCTCCATAGACCTCAAGGATGAGTACTACCACATTTTGATGGACAGACGATCCAGGAGGTTTCTCCGCTTCCGTCTGGGAGCCAGTCATTATCAATTCAGGGTTCTTCTGTTCGGCCTCACCTCAGCCCCCAAGGTGTTCACCAAAGTCATGGCAGTGGTTGCAGCCCACCTGAGACTCCAGGGTATTCAGGTATTTCCATACCTGGACGACTGGCTCCTCACCGCCTCCAACAGGCATCAACTGTGTGTTGCCAAGGATTATGCTCTAACTCTTGCCCAGAGTTTGGGCATCTCGGTAAACCTTCAAAAGTCCTTTCTTCATCCGGTGCAGGTTCTGGAATTTATAGGGGTCAAATTGGACACTCGCATCTCTCAGGCCCTACTAACTCCAGACAGGGTGAGCAGTTTGTCTTATCAGGTATTAGCCCTCCTTCAGAACCCGGCTCCTTCGGCAGAGTTAGTCCTGAGAGCACTAGGGTCTATGGCGGCGGCAATCAGTCTTTGTCTATACGCACGTCTAGGAATGAGGATTCTACAATGGACCCTCCAAGTCCAATGGTCTCTGTTACTACAAACGTTGAACACCCCTATTCCACTAAGCAGGGCTTGCAGGGACTCCCTCCTCTGGTGGCTTCACTCAAGGGAGCTGCAAGAAGGGGGACCCTTTGTAATGCCCCCGCCCCAAGCCACATTGACCATGGATGCTTCTCGCCTCGGGTGTGGGGGGGGGCATTGTTCGGGCAGAACTGTCCAAGGCATGTGGACCCCCTTAGAGACCACTTTGCATATCAGTGTCCAAGAGATGAGGGCGGTGCTTCTGGCGTTGCAAGCTCTCCACGACCTTCTTCCTCTAGGGACTATTGCGGTTCAAACAGACAACATGGCAGTAGTCTGGTACATAAACAAACAGGGAGGAACCAGATCTTATCCCCTTTGTCGGGAGGCTATGAGAGTTTGGGAGTGGGCGATATCCACCAACCGCTTTCTGGTAGCAATGCACATTCCGGGTCGGTCCAACATTCTGGCGGACAAACTGAGTTGTGTGATCCTCACACCGTACGAGTGGTCTCTGAAACCATCAGTTGCGAAACAGATCTTCCTCAAATGGGGTCTACCTTGCTGCGATCTTTTTGCTTCTCCGTCAAACACAAAGTGCAGCGAGTTTTTCGCGATACTTCCCCCACCAGGGGAGAGCCCCAGAGACACTCTGGTTCATGCTTGGCCACCCGGTCTCCTCTATGCTTATCCTCCCCTTCCTCTTATGATGAAGTTCATTCAGAAAGCACGTCGGTTGGGGAGCAGAATTATCCTCATAGCCCCATTCTGGCCTCGCCAGATCTAGTTCCCATATCTGCGGTCTCACAGTGTAGTTCCTCCATAGATCTTAGATCCCATTCTGGATCTGATTTTGAATCCTGTGGGACTGCAACCTCCGAATCTGGTAAACCTCAAGCTCGTGGCTTGGTTGATCCAGTTCCACTGATGGCAAGTACTCCCAACATCTCATCACCAGTAAAGGCCATTCTGGTAGCAGCTCACAAGCCTGCTACCAGAAAAACTTACAGTAGTAAATGGAAGCGTTTTTCTATCTGGGCTAAGGACAAGGGCTTAGATCCCTTTTCCGTTCCTATCCCGATGGTTCTTGAATTTCTGTCACACATTTTTCATCAAGGAGCAAGTACATCTACAGTTAAAGTACAATTGGCAGCCATTTCCCATTTTCATGTGGGAGATGGATTGGGATCTTTAGCTTCTGCGAAGATATGCAAAACCTTCTTGAAAGGCATTTCTCTTTTGAAACCACCAGTTAAGACTGCGGTCCCACCATGGGACTTAACTCTAGATGTTAAGTTGTCAATCTCGCCTTCATTCTTGCTGGATGGGTTCGGAGCCGATCCTCAGCTCCGACTCGGCCAATACTAAAGCTCGAGAGCTAATTCCACCAGCTCAAGGCTCCCCTATATCCCACAATGCTAGGCGGTAACTACTCAGATCTCGTTTGCCACTTAGCTGCGAGGTGCTTTCTTCTACCAGCTCTGGCAGGTTAGTGAGTTTTTTCCAGTTAAAAACTTCAAATATCTACCCCTATCCGTTTTATTTAGTTAAGTTTATAGTACAGGGTATCCTTTTAGTTTAAATCGGGTCTCCCTCATTTTTATGCCCTTTTTATTCCTTTTTAAGTTCTAGGCCTTTGGCCCACTCCCCTTTTTCCCTTTGTCATTCAGTGTGATTGGGTTTTTCCTTTTGGTTAAAGGGTGTGTCTGTGTGTTGTGTCTGTGTCTTTTGGTATACAGTCTCCTTTTCTGGGATGTCTAAAGACTCCAAGGTCTCAGGCTTCAAGAAGTTTGACTCGTGCTGTGAGAAAATGTCTCTGACATACGGTCACACTTCTTTGGTCTATTGCCTGGGACCTTTGCACCTGCAGGACTCCTGTGCTGTTTGCCATGCATTCAGCCCGAGAGTCCTGCAGGAACGCAAAAATAAACTTATTCTTCGAGGCTTATTAAAGCCTGAAGGCCCCTCGACCCAGTCTGCATCGGGGAAGCCTTCAAAGACTTCCAGGCTGTCAGCTCCAGCTTCAGAGCCGTCCGCTGGAAGCATTAAGGCTGCTTCGACATAGGCTCTGGCTGGAGTTGATGTTTCGAAGACTCAAACCATTACCTCGGCTCCGGCCGGAGCCGAGGTTGCTAAGACTCAGTCGGCTCCGATAGTTTTATCGGAGCCACCTTCTAAGAAGAGGTCGAGGTCCCCTTCCATCGGCTCCATCCACTCGGCCCCGGGATCCCCTCTTCTGTCGAAGCGGAGCCATAGGTCCCATTCCTCTCGGTCCTCCAGGCTGTTCGACTTTGACTTACAAAGGGTGGTGAGTAGACTTCTCAAGTCCGAGTCACTGGCCCAAATGCTGCATAGCCCTACTCAACAGTCAGTGGCTATTTCCATCCCTGTTTCTGTTCCTCCTCCGACTCCTTTGAGTTCGAAGCTGGGGCTCGCCAGAGCCATGGCTGTCGGTGCGTCGGAGCCGATACCCTCCCTTTCAGCTCCGTCGTCTGCTCTCGGCACCAGGCTTCCCTCGTCGGCTCCGAGGGGGGCGAGTGGCATCAGACCCTTGTCTGACCCCGTTCTCCCTCTCGGAGCATCGGCGCTGGTGAGTTCGGCTCCGACATCGGCCTCGGAGCTGTCCCTGTTGGTGCCGGGGGGGTCCTTGTCTCCTCGGAGCGGGGACCTTCGGCCTTGGCTGATCGGGGCACCTTCGAGGTCATGCGGAGCGTGCTAGACCCCGTGTCTACCCCACGGTCGGCTCCGTCAGCTCCTCCCTCATTAGTGCCTGCAGTGGTTTCTACCCACCCCCTCGTACCAGACCGTAGAGAGCCAGCCCCTCAGGTTTCCCCATTGGGAATATCCTCTTCTTCTGAGGCTTCTCCTGATCCGGCAGGGGAACCCCCTCGGAAGAGACGGTGCAAGAGGAAGCACATTGACTCCCCTGAGTCTATCACCTCCGACACCGACTTGGAGGAATCTGAAGGTTCCCCTCGGTCCCCCTCTGAGGATGCCTCTTTTGCTGACATCCTTGAAATCCTTAAACAGAGGGGGAACTAGCCCGCCCTTAACCCTTCAGAGGATGAGTCAGTCTACCTTGAGGCGTTTGGCTCTCACCCTTCCACCTCCTGGGGGTCTCCTCCCTTTGACCCCCTCATGGAAGTGGTGGCAAGGAAGGCTTGGACGGCCCCTGATTCGGTGGAACCTACCCCAAGGAGGCCGTCAAAATTTATTACTGCCCCGAAAGAGAAACAGTTCTTATCTAAAGGTGTCTCTGTTGATGCCATGGTTGTGGCCGCAGCCAGTAAGAAGGAATTAGCCGATCCTTCGGTACCTGTCCATCCTCCTAATAAGGAGTCTAGGACCATGGACAGGTATGGTAAGCGGATGTTTTCCTCAGCGACCTTTGCCATGGGGTCGCTGAACTACTTGTGTCACTTCACCTGTCTCCAGAGGGATTTACTCAAGGATATGGGTGATGCTATGCAGGATCCAACAGCTGAGGGGTTCCAAGACAAAATGAACTCCCAGTTGGCAACCCTGAATTCGATTGTCAACTCCTCCATGCGGCTTATCTCATATGCGGCTGATGGGGCGAGTAGGGCCGCAGGCACAGGTGTAGCTTTAAGACGCCACGCCTGGATGCGGCTTTGCAATTTTGTGGACCCTTTCAAGGCGTCCTTCACCAATTCCCCCTTTGATGGCTCAACGTTGTTTGGACCTCAGGTGAAGGATACATTGACTAGGTGCGAGCAGGAAGGTAAGACTCTCTCTGCCATGGGAGTCCATTTTTCTACCCCTTCCAGACCTTATCCCAAAGGTCAGAGGGAGGGGGGATGTGGTTCCGCAAATCACAAGGAGTCTCATCTGACGCACAAAGTCGATTCCCCTTTAGAGGCAGAGGGGGGAACAACAATAGACGCCGCCCTAGGGGCAGAGGTGGTCCGCAAAACCAGGGTAGCAGAAAGACTTTTTCTGATAAACCCTTTCAGCATCCCTGAGGAGCTGCCTGGCTGTCCACCTTCGGAGGCAGTCAGGGGAAGATTATCACTGTACCCTTAAGCCTGGCTTTCCCTCACTCAAGACAAATGGGTACAGTCGATCATATCCGAGGGTTAAAAAATCCCCTTTATTCACATCCCATACCAACCCAAAGGATCCCTTCCAGACGTTCCACCCAGTCTAAGGGAACAAGCAGTGTTAGAAATATCAAAGCTGCTGTCAAAAAGAGCTATCCAGCCAGTCCCAGCAGACCAGCAAGGATCCAGAATCTACTCCAAATTCTTTTTGGTACCAAAAAAAACAGGGGACTGGAGACCAATACTGGATCTCAGCAAGCTAAACAAGTATGTGAAGAAAACAAAATTCCGGATGGTCACGCTACAGTCCATTCCACCCTTCTTGGGTCAGGACAATTGGATGTGCTCGATAGACCTTCAGGATGCGTACTACCATATCAAAATGCACAGACGCTCCTGGAGGTTTTCCGCTTCAGGCTGGGAGCCAGTCACTACCAGTTCAGAGCCCTGCCCTTTGGTCTCACTACAGCCCCCCGAGTGTTCACTAAATGTATGGCAGTGGTCGCGGCTCACTTGAGATGTCAAGGATTCCAGGTGTTTCCATATTTGGACGACTGGCTCCTTACCGCCACCACCAGGCGTCAACTTCTTCTATCCAGAGACTTCACCATTCAAACTTGCCAAGCTCTAAGCATTTCAGTAAATTTCAAAAAATCTGCCTTGTCACCTTGTCAATCTATTACCTTTATAGGCGCCACCTTAGACACAGTTCATCTTTCTGCCAGACTGACAGAGCAAAGAGTATCAGATATCCGCAAACACGTTTACCTCCTGCTTCAATGTAACAAGATCAAAGCCAGGGTGGTCTTGAAGGTATTAGGACTCATGGTGGCTACCATTACACTCCTCCCCTTAGCTCGTTTTCACATGCGGATCCTCCAGTGGATGCTGTTTTCTCAATGGTCCTTCCAACAGCTCCCGATGTCTCACATCATTCTGCTAACCCAATCATGCAAGAATCACCTGTCTTGGTGGATGACATCACCTCAAGTTCTTCAGGGCAGACCCTTCATCCCTCCCCCCCCAATCGCCACGGTGACAACGGACGCCTCCCTGATTGGGTGGGGGGGGGGGCATTACCAGGGCAGGACAGTCCAGGGCACGTGGCAATCCTTCGAGTGCCACTTGCACATAAATGTCTTGGAGATGAGAGCAGTGCTTTTAGCGTTGCAAGCCCTTCAGGACTCTCTTCCCACAGGGACTATTGCAATTCAGACGGACAACATGTCCGTAGTGTGGTACATCAACAAACAGGGCGGAACCAAGTCCTATCCCTTATGTCGAGAGGCACTCAGACTTTGGCAGTGTGCGATTTCTTCTCAGCGGTTTCTGATAGCAACACACATTCCCGGGAAGTCCAACGTGATTGCGGACAAGTTGAGCAGGGCTATTCTCATGCCTCACGAGTGGTCTCTAAAAAAATCAGTGCTGGAAGAAATCTTTCGAAGATGGGGCCGGCCTTGCTGCGATCTTTTTGCTACTCCCTAAAACAGCAAGTGTCACGATTTCTTCACCCTCTTCCCTCTACCAGGCCAACCCACCAGAGACGCTCTAGTCCACGATTGGCCCCGGGGACTTCTGTATGCTTTCCCCCCTTTTCCACTGATCTCTCAATTAATTCAGAAAGCTATCGCCTCGAGAGTCATTATGATCCTCATTGCCCCTTACTGGCCTCGACAGATATGGTTTCCGTTCCTGCATCATTACCTCTTGGAGCAGCCTTGGCATCTGGACCCAGTGCCAGATCTTTTGACCCACCAGTCGGGCCAGCTGCACCACTCCCTCCAATCTCTCAACCTCACAGTGTGGGTTCTCCGATTCCTACCCTAGCCAGGCTTCCCTTAATTTCTCATTCGGTCCGTAACATCCTGATAGCCTCTCACAAGTCTTCTACCAGAAGGATTTACAATAGTAAATGGAAACTTTTTCCTTCTGGGCAGCATAAAAAAATATAGACCCCTTCACTGCACCTATCCAGTCTATCCTAGACTTCCTGGCAGAGCTCTTTCATTTAGGCTCTTCCTCATCTACCATTAGAGTACAACTAGCTGCTATATCTAACTTTCATGTAGGTGTCTCGGACTCCAGTATCATGTCCCATAAACTCTGCAAAGCCTTTCTAAGAGGTGTCTTTTTGCTCAAGCCCCCATTCAAAGATCCCCCACCTCAGTGGGACTTGAATTTGGTCCTAGCGTCCTTGATTCTCCCCCCCTTCGAACCTGCGGCTTCATGCCCTCTTAAGTTGCTCTCATGGAAAACACTTTTTCTAGTAGCCATAACATCAGCTAGAAAGGTATCTGAACTTCATGCTCTTTGCAGTCGTCCTCCTTACTTAGTTTTCCATAAAGACAGGGTGTCCCTCCGGACTAATCTGTCCTTCTTGCCTAAGGTTTCCTCTGAGGCAAATCTAAACCAGACTATCGATCTCCCTGTCTTCTTCCCTGATTATTCCAACAGGTCGGAACAAAAGTTACATTTTCTAGATGTTCATCGCCAACGTCGATATTATTTAGACAGTACTAAACAGTTCAGGAAATCTGACCAGTTCTTCCTGTCTTATGCAGAAGGGAAATTGGGCCTTCCAGTTTCTAAAGTGTCCCTTTCAAGCTGGCTTACCTCTATAATTACCTTCATCTATGAAATCAGACATCAAAAACTGCCATCAAGACCTAGAGCTCATTCAACCAGGGCATTAGCTACATCTGTAGCTTTTCAGGCCAGGCTACCAATAGATTCCATTTGTGCAGCAGCCACATGGGCTTCTCCTCATACCTTTATCTCGCTTTACAAATTGGATATGGCTTCCAGAAACCGTGCCAGCTTTGGTTCCACTGTTCTCAAGAGTCTGTTCCGATAAGCCACCCGGGGTAAAGTGCTAGGGACGCGGTCCCATCCAGCAAGAATGAAGGCGAGATTGACAACTTAACATTGAGAAGTTATGTACCTACCATAACGTTCCATGATGTGTCGTCTCGGACATCTACATTTATGGTAGGTACAAAACTGTACTTTAGCTGTCTTCTTCTCACCTTGTTTCTTGCGTCCCACCCTCCTTCCCCCCAGCCTGGACAGACCGATAGGAATTTTTGGGATCTTCCATTGGGGCTTCCTTCCCACATATTCTACCACCTCTTTTCTCCCTTTTATGTTTGTGGTAGCTTACATACAGGTTTATACAGAGGTGGGTTCCTTTTCTTTCTTCTCCATGCTATGGAGACTAGAACTGCTTGGTTTTAGCTATCAAACGAGATCTGAGTAGTTACTGCCTAGCATTGTGGGATATAGGGGAGCCTCGAGCTGGTGGAATTAGCTCTCGAGCTTTAGTATTGGCTGAGTCTCGGCTCCGAACCCATCCAGCAAGAAAGAAGGCGAGAAGAAGACAACTAACATGGAACGTTATGGTAGGTACATAACTTCTCATTTTACAAGCATTAACAAGCCCACCTTTTGAGCCTGCCGCCTCAGTTCCTTTAAAGTTCTTATCATGGAAAACAGCTTTTCTAGTTGCTATTACTTCAGCCAGGAGGGTTTCGGAACTTCAAGCCCTTTGCATGAAACCCCCATATCTAGTTTTCCATAAGGATAGAGTGTATCTCAGAACTAACCCTTCCTTCTTACCAAAGGTGGCTTCAGAGTCAAATATTAATCAGTCGATTAATTTACCAGTGTTCTTTCCCAACTTTCAGAGCAAAGGGTAATACAAATTACACAAGTTGGATGTACATAGACAACTACGTTTTTACTTGCACAGGACGAAGGATACTCGCAAGGCTAATCAGTTGTTTGTGTCCTTTGCCAAATCTGCCATGGGTAGAGCTATTTCCAAAGTTACCTTAGCAAATTGGATTTCACAATGCATCATTCATGCATATGTATCCTCAGGTAAACCTGCTCCTATCAGAGTCCATGCCCACACAACCCGATCCATAGCCACATCAGCAGCCTTCTGGTCCAGGGTTCCTCTGGACGACATATGTTCAGCAGCTACTTGGTTCTCTTCCCATGCATTCATTTCTCATTATAAATTGGATATGATATCCAGGAGTAGGGCTTCCTTTGGCTCCGTGGTGCTTCGGAATATCCTTCCTTAAAGGCCGCCCAAGGTTTTTAGGTAGCTGGGGACTCTGTCCCACAGGTTGCAGAGCAAATGAAGTAACTACTTCAGATAAAGAAGTTATGTACTCACCATAACATTCCATCTGAGTAGGTACTTCATTTGTCTGCAACTGACCTCCCCCTCCATGCTCCCTAACCATTATTGTGATTCATGATCATGATTGAGATTGTTTCATGAGGTTAGGCTTTATTTGGTCCTCTGTTGAGGGTATTAGTTATTGGATTAATCAAACTCGATCTGAGGAAAGGCAGCATGCAGCAGGGGATTATGGGTAAAGGGGAGGAGCTAGGAGCTCGGATCATTTAGCTAGTAAAGCTGCCGGCTCAGATCCGAGGTCGGATCTGATACCCACAGGTTGCAGACAAATGAAGTACCTACTCAGATGGAACGTTATGTTGAGTACTTAACTTCTTTTTCTCGTAATAAGGATGTGGATCCACCCTACTATACAATCCAAGCACACTTGCTTCCACTCCTCCAAAAGGTCGCTCTCACTTTTAGAGAACTCCCAGGCTGGTAAACAATCAACACTTAAACCTCGAGGCATGATACCCGAGCTCAAATAACGTTCCAGAAACTTGGTATCATAAAACAAATTAATCTCCTTGATCAGCATTCTCTCCAGCTGTTTGAACTGCATGCTAGCTTCCTTCTCGCTCTCAGTAAACCAAGGATCAAAGTTAGCCAGCCTATCATGGGCTTTCACCAACTCCAAAAACAACATTTCAATATGAGCAACTGGAGTCCAAAAGACCTCAGGCAATGCGTTGGCTCTATCCAACGACATAAATTAAAACAAAATTCCAAAATGACACCGCACAAAAACAAAATACAAGCCACTCAAATTTTTGAAGCTAAATTCACTTTATAAGCATCAGCATCTGGTACCTCGGCATTTCGCCTTCAAGGTTAAATTACAATCACATTACAGCTTCTTTTTGTACAACAATGCCTCCTACTGATTGGTTGCACAAACATTTCAAATACACTCTTCCTTACAACCATATAAACATTACAAAGTCAACATAAATACTTTATAACATTCACATGTTAAAATGTTTTTATGCTCCCTTATACAAAAACCTTTTACAAAATATTTTATGCATACCTCCTGACAGTCACAGATTGCAATTTTATCCCATTGTGCCATTCAAATTCACTGGTTATACATTCAAATCAAACTCAAAGTTAAAACCCTTGGAGACAGTGTACCAAAGTTTTAATAATCATCCTGCTTTCTAACCTAAGCAACTTTGTAATAAAATCACCCTCACTTATATTATAGAGTTGACCCAACACAGAAAAGAACAAAGTCTATTAATAAAGCCAGTTTCTTGTTCTGATAATTAATGCATAAGTAATTGTATTGCTGTCTAATAAAGGATATGTTATCAGCTTTACCTTTTCTAGTTTAGAAAGCAAATCATTTGTAATACATACCCTTTCAAATATTTATTGTTTTTAAATACCGTTGTTAAATATTTACTTAAGACATATGCAAACATACAT
This sequence comes from Protopterus annectens, assembly GCF_019279795.1. Lineage (NCBI taxonomy): Eukaryota > Metazoa > Chordata > Ceratodontiformes > Protopteridae > Protopterus > Protopterus annectens. The sequence goes on along the minus strand of NC_056748.1, from coordinate 342,383,776 downwards.
TAATATAAAAGAAAACAAACCATGTTAAGTGTTTCCATTTACATAAATTGTAGACCACATATGTTTTTTTTGTAGTTATCATCGGTCCAATATTACATAAATTGCTCAGTTTCTGCCTTCCCTTAAAACCTCATTCATCCTGCAGAACATTATTCTGCATGTATTGTTCCCAGAGTTTCCATTTATTTCTATGTAATTTGCTCATACCTTTTTGAAACCATCCCACGTCCAGTTCTTTTCTCTCTCTGTTACAGTATTCAGTATTTTGAGTACAGCTTTTTTTAATTTCTATTTCCTAGTAATTGCCTTTTTGGCAGCCACCAGAATTAAACTTTAGGCCTTACTATATGTAGGCACTTCAGATCCTGTGTCTGAGCTCAAAAAAGAATTTCCTTAGTTACACCCATTTGCTCACCCAGTATTTCTGACAGAGTACTGTGTAGGCTGTGTTTAAAGTCTATCAGCTCATTACATTCCCCAAAAATATGTTCCCAGTTACTTCTTTCTTCCCTATCACACCTCCAACATTTGCTTGAGGAAAAGTTCTTTGGAGTCTGCTTGGAGAATAAAATACCTATGCAAACACTGCCAAGGAAAAGTCCTAAACCTTCTAGACTTTGTTGCAAATTTGGGAACCATACACATGCCCTCCCTTTGTTCCCTTATAAATTGCTTACCCACTCTCTCTTCCCAATCTTTTCTAACCTCCTCTGATTGATTCTTATAGTTGTCATGCAATATTTTTATGTCATATTAATTATCTGTTATTTGACAGCTGCTTCTGTTCAAGATTCAACTAAAATTCTGTCAGAGCAGTTCTTTCACTTAGGATTCCCCTAGTCCTTTCTCTTTGTCTATACTCTAATAAAAATTCCTGGTAAGGAAAGCGGTCTCTAACCTGCAGTCCAACTGTCTTCTTGGCCTCATCCCATTCTATTACCTTTCCTTTTCTAGTTATTTGCTCCCAGTACCATGGGTCATTGCTAGTTTCCTCCAGTAAATTTGAGCTCCATGTTGCCTATTTGCTGCACCATTAATTACAGTCATCCCTATAAACAAAATCTCCTTTCTCCACTCTCATCTTGGCTTAAATCTTAGAATACTTTCTGCTACTTTGAGTATAATATTCTGTATAGCTGTTATTTTCCTTAATCTCACTGTTTTATTTCATGACCCCCCCTTCAGCATCATCCCTTATAACTTCCTGCTTTTTTTATGCATGTGAGCCTTAATTGTTGAGCTGTAAAATAATGCTTCAAGTCAGGTAATCCTAGACCACCTTATTCTGTTGGAAGGATTAACTTATCTCACTTAACTCTTGCCCTCTTCTCTTCCCAGATAAATCCTTCAACTCTTAATTATTGTGAAGAGCTTCTGCTGTGGTTGAGAAAAGTATGCCTGGCCTAGTCTGCATAGAAAACTAAAGGGACTAAAAACATTTTCAGTACGTGTATCTTAGTGTCATAACAGAAACTTCTTTTAAGCCATATTTCCAAATACTTCATCTTATCTTGTCCCCATAAATATGGTTATTTTTGAACCAAGTCATGTGTGGGTACATAATTTATGACTGTAGCCTTTGTTTTATATTCATTAATTTTATATCCCAAAAAGACATGAAACTGTTGCAGTATTTTACTTAACACTGAGATGTTGTTTTCTGGATTTATCATGTACAAAATTCTGTCATCTGCAAATAAAGCCAGCTTTTCTTGATTACCATGCCAAGTCCCTTATTTTCTTTGCCAGTGGCTCTAAATATAAAGCAAATAACAAAAGGGAAGGAGGTTTACCCCAAATGGTTCCTCTGTTCAGACACACATGATCAGAGAGGAACACTCTCACTTTAATTCTTACCTCCAATCCTTCATATATATCCAAATTAACCTTATTACTGTGTCAGGGAAGGCAAATGCTTCCATTGCCCTTCTCATAAAATCTTAGCTTACTCTGTCAAATACTTTCTCTGCATCAAGACCCAGCAACAACTGTGGTCTTTTCTTACATTCTGCTTCCCTCTGGATCATCATTGTTCTAGTAATGTTGTCAAATGTTTGTCTCTCTCCACAAAACAGCATTTTTCCATGTCTATCAATTTTGGCAACGGGTCTACTACACATGATCAATATTTCATATGTCTGAAATTTATTTGACTGAGATCAGAACATCAAAAGTTCAAAACACTGAAAACTCATTTGACTGAAACTCATAACACTGACACATTAAAGTAAAAGGTATATTCCCTTGTCCCCACTGTAGTGCGATCCTGGAGTTAGTATATATAGTTGGGGGGTGTGGGGGTCGTAGCCCCCCAAATAGTTTAGGTATATATTGTCTTCTGCAAAGGGTTATTCATTGCAGTTATAAGTATCCATCTGTAGGTTTTAAAATGTATAACGCATGTGGGGGGGCTATGTTCCCCCACACCCCCGTAACTATATATATATATTATTCAAATGAGGTTTCAGTGTTTTGAACTTTGATGTTCTGATCTCAGTCAAATAAATTTCAGTCATATGAAATTTCGATCATGTGTAGTAGACCCTTGGCAACACCTTTGCCATTCTTTTACCTCATATAGACATAAACACTTTATAATCTTGGTTTAAAATTAAAATGTCCACATGAAGCTGTGTCTGATGGGTCTTTACCATCTTTAGGTGGTTACAGCCATTACAGTTTTCTTCTCAAGGTGGTGGTACTTCGACTTCTTTTAAAATACTGTTGAACAAAATCTTCCAAATTTTTATGAGTTTGTTCCCTCTTAACATCCAGACTTCCACAGAAGTGCCATCTGTTCCTGGAAACTTTACTATGCATTGATTATCCATCACCATTTTTATCTCATCTCTTCCTGGCTTAACTGTTAATTGTTGAGGCTCATCTGCCTCTATAAATATTTCCATTGGTGTGCTCTGTCTTGATTTCCATCTTTCTCTGTTTTATACAGATTTTCATTTATCTCTACTATCTTTGCACAATTGCTAGTTATTTGTCTTGCTATAGGCTGCCTAAGTTTGGCGACAACCCCTTCTACTTTGTTGCCTAAGTCGTGCTAAAAGCAATGTGGTTTGTTAGTCATGTCCTCCATTGTCGATAAGTATTGAATCCCCTGTGGAAAACACCGGAAACTAAGCCAGTTATTGAAGTCAATACATTAGAGAGTCGATTATCCAAACTAATTGGGATCTAGGGTAGTCTGGATAATTAAACTGTTTGGATAATCAAAAAAATACTTGAAGTGGATAAAAAACTTCTAAAAATAATTTTGATGAACATTAAACAAGTGTTTCATCTACAAATTTAATGCCTACTGTCCTTGAAGAATAAATTGCCTATATTACATTAAAAAATAGTACTGTAAGCAGGTAATATTGCAATAGGAAATGGATGGCAAACTGATAAACCGGTTCATAGTTACTAGGTATCTCCTCCAAAGGAGGTCATACTCAGGGATGCAGCATCCACGCCCTTTAGAATACAACATAGTACCATATCAGCAATCCATCTGCATACTGTCGGAATAGAACTCACAGTCTTCTGCATCAGAACCAAGTATACTACCTGTTGTGCCACTAGCAATGCTTTTAAATGCTTTAGCACAATAGTGATATCATTTGCTAAACAACAGTTGTAAATTGTAAACAGACTTGGCATAAGCAGCACTAAACTTCTCTTCCCATGAAGCTCTCAACTCCTTGTAAAATGCACTTGACACTCAGCCATATCTCTCAACTTTGCAGCCCAAGAAATCTGGAAAAAGCCATAATTTATTAGGGGGGGCAAAGGCCCAAAACCAGGGACATGTTTTAAATATTGCTGATATAATCTTAGAAAGTTGCTAGAATAAAATGTTTTGTGTTACCATGTATTTCCCGAAAGATAAGAAGACTGAAACTTAAATGGCTGTCTTTATTTAGGGAATTCAGTCCTCACTGATTTGACAGAAAAACACAAATTTTAAGAGGAACAGACCAAAAGTATGAGCCAAAAATTCCAGACATTCTGTGAAAATCTGGACAGTTGAGAGATGTGGACTCAACTCTTTGAATCACAAGTGGTGATAGGGTAGAGAATTCAGGCTCTTGTTTCTTGTACCAAAGGTACAGGGTTTGAGTAACACTAACCACCAGTTTTCCCTAACTGGGGCATTTTACACACACACACACACACACACACACACACACACACACACACACACACACACACACCTTGCAGCAATGTGAACAGGTGAAGCAGCAAAATTCTAACAAGTAAAGGAGCAAAGGACAAAATTTCTGGCAGTACAGACGCAACTCACACACACATACATCCTGAAGTAAAGCAGCAAACTTAAAATTCTGTGAATTGAACACTTACTTGTTATAAATAGGCAGCAACGAACAGATGAAACAGCAAAATTCCATGAATGTTAAATTTTGTGAGGTAGTACAGACGGAACTATTAGGAAGGCTTTGTTCGGATAATTGATGTTTTGGGTGATCGACATTTGGATAATCGACGCTCTACTGTAATCTTTTGTTTGTACTGTTGCATCATCCCTGATGAAGGTAGAATGCTTTTTGATGCAAGGCACATACCTTCCTGAGATACATACTCAGAGAGCTTAACAGTATCTTTCTTCATATAGTCCAGAATGGTATGTCTCATGTTTTTAACACCCACATGAACTGTGATAGAATCATACTGGTACCTGTGGTGTAGTGACTTGAGTGCGTAATTTGGCAGAGTTTGGCTCCATTTAAGCAACTAACCTTTATCTTCTCCTTGTTCAGTCTGGTGAGTGGTGCTTCTGCATGAAGTACAGCAGGTCCCCTATGACAAGATTCCTGGGTGATGTGTTGCCTTGCATAATGGACTTTGCTGTTGGGGCTCCACCACTGGGTGTAAGCGTATATGTTGTGTTTGATGTTGCTTTTCGTGAATGCTTTAGAGATTGCTAAGAATAAAGATTGCTGATTACAGGACTAGGAGATCTTTGAGGTTTGAGAAGATTGCTTTTTAGTGCCTCAGCATAGGCTGGTCTATGTGTATGGTGGACACTATGTGGTGGAGGTAGTGTGTGTGTTCTTAACAAACTTGTTTGTATGTGGGATTTTTGCCTCTAGTTAAATTGTGTATGTGCATCTTTCACATTTTGCATTTGTTTTTAAGGATTATATAGTTGTTTGTGAACATGAGAAAATTGTTAGAATATTTACCAAGCTGGCTATGGAGATATTTGCAAATTTCATATCCATGTAGTCCGGACCTGTGTTTGGGTAGGTCATGGACTGGGTTATACAGACATCTCCTTGGGAGGCCTCAGGTTTGCCACAAGACTAGATTAGATTGTGCTAAGACTTGATAGTGCTGATGTTCTTTGTGTTTCACTGTTGCAGTCATTACATTTGGGTAATCTGCTAGCAGGTTGCCCTCAGTCGGCCTGAATTTCAAAGTCTTGGGTCCTGCTTCGATTGCTGTCTCCTCTTCCATGACGTCAGGTCGTCAAGGGTATAAAACATGCAGCTGATGCCATTTTCTTCAGTCTTTCTTGCCGCGCGGTTCCCGAAGCAGAAGCATTTCTTAAGTGCCGGTTGGCCGACTACTGAAATATTCGAGTTTGAGTTTCAGAACCGAAGTCTTCACTAAAGCTAAGTACCCCGTTGGGGAAACTTTTTTCTTGCTCTTTACCGATGTCAGAAACAGTTAATAATTGTATTACTTGTGGGAAGCAAGTACCTCATAAGGATTTCCATTTATACTGTATTCCTTGCCTAGACCCTGATCACAACGTGCCTGGCTGTTGGTTTTGTGCTAGATTTAACCAATGCACTATTAAGCGTTGGTATATTTTTGCATCAAAGTATTTTGGAAACAGATTTAACTACCCAGAAATGTCATCTGATAGCAATCCGACTACCGGAGTACATAAAAAACGCAAAGAAAAGGACAGAGAAAGGCAGTCGAGAGCCAAAACCGACGATGAAGCTTCTCCTAAGCCAGTCGCCGGTACTCAGTGAGGCGCTTTTGTAACCCCTGATACCCGCTACCTTCGAGTCGCAGGCCTCTGCTGACACCCATGTGGAGTCCGGCATGTCACAAGATACTCAAGGTATTGGAACGACGGATGCATCTCCCTTGGATGGGTCCGGAGCCGCTGAGCAGGCACCGGCTTCTGAGGGTGTATTCAGACCTCAACATTTGTATATTAAACCGACAACAGCTGCAAAACAAAGACAAAAGCAACTTCTAAAACTAAAAAAACGATGCATGAGCCAGGTGCACAGGCCTCTATGCCTAAAAAACAGATGATCAAAATGGCTGAAGACCTCATTACCTTGATCAGGGGTACCCATCCCCCTTCAGATAAGAGGCATAGGCAAAACGCTGATTATGAATCTTCAGATCAGGTTTCTATTTCTTCTGATTCCTCTTCTGATCAGGAATTATCTATACCTCCCTATGAGGATTCTGATGCTGAGGAGTCTATTCCATCTGCATCTCCTCCTGAGGATTATTCATTTGGAGAAATCTTGCATAATTTGAGGGAGCATTTTCACTGGGACAGTCAAGACTTCTCAGAATCAAAAAAGAGGCTCAGGGATTTCCTTCTCCCTCAGCACAGGCCTTTAGCCATTCCCCCTGTTTTAGACATTGTGGATGATGTGTTTTCGGAGTCAAGCTTGACCCCTGACTCCTTACCTCCGGCTCCCAGTAAGCCTGACAGATATTACAGGGTCCCTGACTCACGTAAATTTTTATTTAGAAACCCTGCTGCTGATCCTGAAACTGTTTCACAGGGTCCAAAGGGAGTTAAGGCCTCAACAGCAAAAAATCCTACCCCCTCTGACAGAGATTCAAGAGCACTGGACAGATGGGGAAAAAAGGTTTATACATCTGCAACTTTGTCAATCAGGGCCTTAAACTGTCAATTTCATATGCTTAAGTACCAACAACATGTTATGGGATTGTTGAAACAGAAAATTATGTTGATTTCAGAATGTGCAGAAAATTAAGAATTGCAGGAATTATTGCATGCAGCTGAACAAATTGGAAAGCATACTTTGTAATGTGGTCTTGATTCCTCTTGCAGGGCCGCAGTTACTGGATCTGTGATTAGGAGGCATGCCTGGTTAAAGGAACAAAATTTGCCTGATCATGTTAAAGCTAAATTGCTAGATGCACCTTTACAGCATGATTCTCTGTTTGGTATTAAGGCAGAAGAGGTTTTAAAGAAAATGGAAGACAAAGCTAAGTGTCTGCAAACTGTTAAAGGCTTCTTACAAGTGCAGCCACCAAGATTCAGTAGACACTAGTCTACAAAAAATTGGTCTTTTCCTGTGTCAGACAGAGCTCAAAGGGGCAAATTCAGATGCCCTAAGGTTTCCAGATACCGGGCGCAAGATTAATACAGGTCAAAGCAATGGGGCGTTTCCACCTCCAAATCTGGAGGAGATAAAGCGCAAACCTACAGAAAGCAACCCCAATGACTTCCCTCTGCCTACACCAAGCACTTATCTTTTGGCAGCACTCATAGGGGGAAAATTAGCACTTTTTGCTCAGAATTGGCAGTTAATAACCCAGGACCAGTGGGTTCTAAACATCATATCACAGGGGATACATTCCAAGATTCAAAATGCTGACTTTGCAGCAGCTTCTGCCCATGCTGGGCAGGAATGCTTGGCTGGTGACTTTAGACCTAAAAGAGGCATACCTGCATGTCCCAATAAGACAATCGTGCAGAAGATACCTCAGATTTAAGGCTGGCTTAATGCATACCAATTCTCTGCACTGCCCTTTGGCTTATCTACTGCGCCCAGGGTCTTTGCAAAGTGCCTGGCACCAGTAATTGCATTTTGCAGACAATAAAGTATACAAATATATCCGTACTTGGATGACTGTCTCATTCAAGCAGAGAACAAGGACACTGTACTTCGACACCTGGCATTTGTGAAAACGCTTCTAACATGCCTAGGGTACACAATAAACGAAAAGAAATCACAACTGGTACCCTCTCAAAAGATAACATTCCTGGGTGCAAGCTTGAATACAATTGCCCAGATGGCTTACCTCACGCCAGACAAGCAAAGGCGACTGACTACTTACTTCAAACTGATGGCAACAAAAACCCAGTCTTCTGCAAGACAAATTCTGCAGGCTCTGGGCTTCATGGCATCCTGCATCCTACTGATTCCATATGCAAGACTGCATATGAGGAAACTTCAGTGTTACCTAAAAAGTCATCATTCTCACAGTCTGGAAACAATGATTCCTCTCATTCCCTGCCTGCAACAGGAGTTTCTATGGTGGGCAAAGGCATGTCACCAAAACATGGGATGGCCATTCACTCTACCCCCTGCCAGCCAAACCTTAACAACAGATGCATCAGATTATGCCTGTGGGGCCCACATGGCAGGAAGATGCATTCAGGGCATATGGACACCAAAACAAATGCATCTACATATCAACCAGAAAGAGATGCTAGCTGTTCAAAATGCCCTAACAGCCTTCAATGACTTACTTCATCCAGGACAACTACTGATAAAGACGGACAACACCACAGTCATGTGGTATATAAACAAGCAAGGGGCACAGGTTAACCATGGTACTGTGGGGCACAGCTTTGACCTACCAAATACATCTTCAAGCTCAATTCCTGCCAGGAAAACAAAACACTCTGGCAGATGATTTAAGCAGAAACCTTATGGATCTCACAAGTGGAAACTAAATCCACAAGTCTTCAGCATGATTACAGAGAAATGGGGGAGCCCAGACATAGATCTATTTGCCTCCCCTGAAAATTATGAATTGAAAAGATTCTGCACAAGGACTTATCACATACAAGCATGGAAAGTGGACGCCCTATCCTTCAGTTGAAAAAAACCTATCAGTTTACGCCTTTCCTCCTCTGCCTCTTCTCCCCAAGGTCCTCCTAAAAGTCAGACAAGAGAAGGCAAAAATGATATTAATTGCCCTGGACTGGCCCCGCCAATACTGGTACCCAGTCCTAAGGAACTTGTCTCAATACCCAGCTTGGACCTTGCCTCAAAGACCACAACTAATGTCCCAGCAAAACAATCAGATCCTGCACAATCAACTACAGACTCTGAAACTGGCAGCATGGCTAAACATGTAGTCATACAAACAGCACCTCTCAGTAAAGCTGTGATGGATGTCATTTTGGAAGCCAGAAGGCCTAGTACTAGAAAATCTTATGCTGACAAATGGAAGAGATTCTGTGCTTGGATACAGCAGAACCAAATATTCCTCAGATATTGCAATACTAAACTGAGATGCTTGAGAAAGGCCTATCTTTCTTATCAATTAAAATCCATGCCTCTGGCATTTCGGCTCATTACAATACAGAGCCACCAATATTATCTCATCCCTTACTAAAGCAGTATTTTAGAGGGGCCAAAAATTTAAGGCCTCCTAGAAGATCACCATTGCCTGCATGGGACCTCAATTATGTGTTATAAAAGCTCACCCTGCCTCCATTTGAACCAGCTGCTACCGCTGATATAAAGTTCTTATCATGGAAAACAGCTCTGCTACTAGCAATTACTTCAGCAAGAAGAGTTTCAGAGCTACAGGCCCTCATGGCTGTAGAGCCTTTTATCATATTTTACCCAGACAGGGTGTCTCTGAGGACAAATCTTACTTTTATGCCTAAGGTGGTTTCCAGTGTGACTCTCAACCAAACAGTTCACCTGCCAACCTTTTATCCAAATCCGCAGAACAAGGGTGAGAGAATTCTGCATTCCTTGGACGTACACAAACAGCTAAGATTCTTCTTGAGCAGGACTAAAGCTCTAAGAAAAACTGAGCAATTACTAGTGACATATGCTGCAGGATCAGAAGGCAAGGCTATTTCAAAGCAGACAATTTCAAAGTGGATAAGCCACTGCATCCGTTTCTGCTCCTCACATCATGGTAAACCTGTGCCCAAGGGCATTAGGTCTCATTCCACCAGAACTGCAGCTACTTCAGCAGCCTTTCTCAGGGGAGTACCAACCAAAAACATTCTAGAGGCTGCTACTTGGAGTTCTGTTCACACCTTTACAAAGCATTATCATTTGCCTCTCTACTCGAAATCCAGGGCAGGCTTTGCATCTGCAGTTCTGCAGGGCCTTATAGCCGCTCCTAATGCTGTTTAGCTCCAGCCTCCCAACAATAGCTTTGGGATTCTACCCAAATGTAATGACTGCAACAGTAAAACATGATGAACATAGTACAGTTGTGTACACTTACCGTAAATGTAGATGTTCGAGTGTATTCACTGTTGCAGTCCAGGTTACCCTCCCGCCATCCCCCTGTCATTCTGGAGTTTATCTTTCCTTCTCTATCTTCTACAACCTATGTGGTGTATTTGCTTGTTGATGAAGGTAAAGTTTATATTGATGCATATATATATATATATATATATATATATATATATATATTATATATTTTGGGAAAAAACTAAAGAAAATGGCGTTGGCTGCATTTTTTATACCCCTGACGACCTGACGTCATGGTAGAGGAGACAGCAACCGACGCAGGACCCAAGACTTTGGAATTCAGGCTGACTGAGGGCAACCTGCCAGCAGATTACCCAAATGTAATGACTGCAACAGTGAATACACTCGAACATCTACATTTATGGTAAGTGTACACAACTATACTTTTAATGTGCCGACTTGCTGCCCTAAGCTTGTTATTGCACAATGGCTTTGTATTGGCCACCCTGTACAGGTAGTTCTAAGAGAAGTTTTATAGAAAAAAATACTTTCTGGCCATTTTTATCTGTAAAGGGCACTACTAACCTGTTGATGTAATACTAGCAATATAAAATTGCTTGCAAGTTTAATGCTACAACAAGAAACTTAAACTGCCTTTATAAAGCAACTTCAAGTACTAAGGACCTTTACAACGATTTAAAGGCAAAATCATGTAATAAAACAAAAACAAAGCAGTAGCAATCTAAACAGTTAACTGAAGTGAAAAACAAAATATCTTGCTTGCCAATGATGGAGCAGGATTAACTCAACCTCCCCAGAGTATGGTGAAGGTGCCAAGCAGAGGGGAGCTCTGAGAATATGAGCAGGAGACAGTTTGTATTAAGGGAAGTTAACTCCCAAGTGCAGTGCTATTTTTTGGGTGGCACTTAGTGTTATGGATACTGCGGTGGTGGTGCTGCAGTAGCGTTGTCACCTCACAGTTAGACATTGCCCGTTCGATTCTCAGTTAGAGCGTCTTCTGTGTGGCGACATGTGTGAATGGGCGTTCCTTCGTTGAAGGTTGTGCATTAGGCCCGGCAAGCCAGCATGTAAAACTTTACTGCCAATCATTAGCGGACTGGAGTTCCACTGTGGCGACCCCTAACCGGGAAAAGCCGAAAGACGCAAACAAACAAACTTAGTGTTATGGATATATAGAAAGAGAGGGGTGGGAAAGTACTTAAACAGGTTACACAACAGAGCTATAAGCCTGAGAGACTGGGAGTGAGGGACTTTGGAAGTCAGACTACCATAAATGGTAGACACTAGAGAGAAAGACTTTTAAAACAACAACAAGAAAAGTTTGGGAGGTTTGAAAAAAATAAAACTGGAGCTCTAGTCTTATGGTAAGAATTTCAGAAATGTTTAGCTTAACATCTCAGTGGGGGTGGGGTAGACTCAAAGAACAAAGGAATACAACAGTAGCAAGATAAACGGAAAAGCACTGGAATCCAAATTTAAGCAGGTATATACAGCTATAAAAGGTACTGAAGCACAAATCCTGGAGCAGAATTCACAATACTGTCACTACTACAATCCTACCACAGACTAAGGCATCAGACTGTGCAGAAAGTTACAGGTAAGGCTGTAATAAATGACTAGGAATTAGGAGGTGCAGCACCCAGCAGGATAAAAGCACTCTCATCAACCTAAACAAATAACTCAAAGGACAAATAAAGTCTACCAAAGCCAAATTTGAGGTAAGATTGGCCTCCCGGCCAAGAACAACCACAAAGCATTCTTTACTATACCTGCATCCTCAAACGCAATACACAATTGTATGCAGAGCTCATTGTAAATGGAGCCACCTATACTAAGCCAGAAGATATAGCAAACCTCCTGACTGATAAATGCAGCTCCAACTTTGCTCCTCTCTTCCCTTCTACCTTCCCTCAGGAAATACCATCAAATGTAACTCCCTCTACTATCACTAGGGAACAGTTCCTTAATGGTCTCCCTAAGACTAGGAACACTGCATCAGTGGGCCCAGACATTATCACAGGATGCCTTGTAAATAGCATGAAACATGACCTATCAGGGCCTCTGGAATTACTATTTAACTTTAGCCTCCAAACAGGCTTTGTGCCTCATGAATGGAGAAAGGCAGCTGTCACCCCTCTGCACAAAGGAGGGCCATCTACAGACCCTGAAAACTAAAGACCCATAAGTCTCACTAGTCTTATATGTAAAGCCATGGAAAGAATTATCATGGAGATGATCAATAGAGATGTAGTAACCCTGGAGACACTGGACCCAACCCAGTTTGGTTTTGTCAAGGGCAGATCATGGCTACTCAACCTGATGGACTTCTTTGGGAAGGTCACCAAAGCAATGGATGAGGGCATAATTGTTCATACTGCCTACCTTGACTTGGCCAAGGCATTTGACACAATACCCCACTTGGGCATTGTTGAAAAACTCAAGAGGTTAGGAATGAACCCGTATGTCACCTGGTGGATAGTCAGCTAGTTCACATACAGGACCCAGGAGGTTAGAATTGGGGAGTCCACCTCTGCAAAGAGGCCAGTCACAAGTGGAGTCCGTCAGGGATCAGACCTTGGACTGGCCCTTTTTGGCGTTTACTTCTCAGAAGTCAAGGCCAATGTCAGTGGTCTGTGGCTGACTAAATTTGCAGATGATTGCAAATTAGGAGCTGTCATTTAATCTCACACTGACACAAATGTTCTTCAGGAGGAGATGACACAGACAAACTAGTGCCAGAGCCATCGACTAAAACTAAATGTCAAGAAACGCATAATAGTTTCCTTTGGGAAGTCATCCACCCCTGATAACTATCATGTTGACAACACACTCCTTGGGAATGACCCCGTAGTCAGGGACTTAGGGATATGGATAGTAATCTAGCATTTGACTATCATGTGTCTACAGTGGTGAGGAAATCATTCTATGTTGCACAACTTATAAACAAAGGTATGCCATCTAAGTCCAAGAAAGTCATAGTTCCACTGTGTTCAGCATTCATCAGACCTATCGTTGAGTACAGTGCCCTCTTTGGTATGTACCTAAGCAGGCATATCCAACAATTGGAACGTCCACAGAGGTTCCTCACTAAAAGAATGCAGGGTGTAAGTAAAATGTGTTATGCAGACCGCCTCAAGGCCCCCTCTCTGTATTCTGCCTCCTACAGGCTTTTGAGGGGAGATCTATGCTTGGCCTACAGGACATTGTCAGACCCGACTCTGATGGACTTCCTGCATAGCCACAAAACAAACAGCACCAGAATTACCCATTCTAAAGATTTAAACTTTGCCTGTAATATAAATAGAACCTGGAGAGATAGGTATGTATCCCAGAGACTACCCCGTCTATAGAACAGGCTGCCCATCCATGTGAAGCAGAGTTCCTCTCTAACCCAATTCAAGTGCAACTTGGACAATTGGATGGGAAAACAGAAATTCATCCCTGGTTTGGCACCTGTGTCTCTAATGGACACAGGTAACCTGTAACTAGTTAATCTCCCAGGTCCATGTCACACTTATCAAGGGTATCAGAACTTGTCAGAGATTTCAGATGCAGGGCTAGTCTTAAAAAGGCCCTTGTGGTTGTTAGGCTAGTAAACACCTATGAACTTAATGATGCTCAAATTTGGCAGTAGATTACAATTGTGCCAAAACTGTGAAAGAAACTACAAGACTGACACCCTAGACTGGGTTCAAAATACAGAAAAAGCTACCTTTTACATGTAATTATACTTATGGAAATGAAAGTACAGTATAATGTATAAACAATGCTAAAATCTTGCAGCAATACACTGTGAAGATAGGAGATATTGCTAGGCATGGGTGTGACAATAGCAGGTACTGCCAGTCATGTCAGGAGAAGTAGGGCAGTGGATGTATGATTTGTGCCAGCACAGCTAGCTGGAATTTTGTAAATAATTATATGTCATTTGTATATCAAACACATTTATACAGATGCTTGTGCTAAAAATGTATTTTTGAGGTTTGCTTGTGTTAAAATGTGTCAACAGTGTACCCTGCTGAGATGAAAAGAAATGTGCATGTATTATTGTAACTGAATTAAATGTATATGTTTTAATAGAGGATACTGGGACATCAGAGGTTAACCAGTTAGCTTACTTTAAGAAAAATAAGAGAAATGTAAATGAGCTGTTAAACCATTAAAATGTCACCCCACAGTGCTGAATAGGACCAGAGATGGTGGGTCTGGAAGAAGCCTTTGTTCATTTGCTCAGTAAAAAGAGGGGAAGCCTCAGGCACTGCCATAAACATTTAGATGTGTATTGTAGCCGGCTATGCTAAATTCTTGTCTCAGCTTCAAATAGGGATACTGTGAGAACCTAGAATCAGGTGACCAGCTGAGATCATTCTGCAAGCCATCTTGGATAATATATTTTACATTTAGTAATCTCTGAGTAATTGAGTATTTTGTTTTTGGGAACCTGACTAGAAAGACTGCTCATGTGTTTCATTATGCCTTGCTCTGTCGAGTAAGTTATTAGGGAATAGTAATTCTCCTAGATTCAGTCAGGAATATAGTGAAGTTTAGTTTAGAGATTGCTTTTATTTATTTGTACAAGTCTGTCTATTAATGTTATTTACAATATTTCCTGTGATTTGAACTCTTTGGTTTACTGTGAATATATATTTAGTATTTTCTTGTTCTTTTACTGTTTATTATTAAGTACAGTTAAACTTTTCATCGTGACTGGCCCTTTTTAGAAAATATTTAAGCTTTGAGAGTATTTGCACATATTTATTTGGTGATAACTCTGACCACTCCTGAAAGGCTTGTTGTTTGGTCAGCAGTACCATTTGTATTAATATTAACTTCACTCAGCATAATTGGGTACCCTTTTAAGAGCCTTGTAGTAGCAGACTGGTGGTAGTGAATCCATCTTATAGTCTGGGCAAAGTTGGTAGAGTGAGTAATCTTTGCCAGCCTTTCCCAGGTGTGTGTGTGTGTGTGTGTGTGTGTGTGTGTGTGTGTGTGTGTGTGTGTGTGTGTGTGTGTGTGTGTGTGTGTGTGTGTGTGTGTGTGTGTGTGTGTGTGTGTGTGTGTGTGTGTGTGTGTGTGTGTGTGTGTGAGCTACTTGGGCCAGGGACACAAAGCAGTGGGTTCACAGAGAGGGTGCTGGAGGACTTGGCTTGAACACTCTGCTGAGGACCTAACCCTACTGCTGTACCAGTAGGAAGTCTTACTTGGGACCTAGAGGGAGACAGATATAGAGAAATCCAGACCCCGGGCTAAGTGTGTTCCCTGTGTCCTCTTAAGGGAAATTATACTTGCTGCAGAGAGCTGCATCTGTAAATACTGAGTGTTTCCATTTGTATTCCAAATGCACATCTGGCTCCTTGATTACTGGCCCAGAGAGGGGGGGGGGTCATCACATACACAATCTTCAGACAACCTACAAATGAAGCTACAAGGTTAAGGTCCCAGAAGAAACTAAAAATGCAGATGGATAACTTTTTTGGCAAAAGCATGGACAAAAAGCATTAGAGTACAAAAAGTATCTCTACACAGGTCACTGTAAGTACAACATAAACAATTAACAGAATTTAAATTAAAGGCTTTTTCCCTTTACTTTTGATGAAAAGCTTATATCTTACAATTCTTAGAGTCCTGAACAAACGCCTATGGTTAGATGTAGCTGTGTGCTGAATATAATGGACTTGCTAGAGAGGAAGCCAATCACATGGAATCGGTACTGGAGCTCAGATCCTGTAGTAAGAATTTCAGAAACTTTTAGCTTAAATGTCTCGGGGGGCACATTCAAAGAACAGGGGAAACACATTAGCAGTGTTAACAGAAAGGCACTGGAATGCAACTTTAAGCAAGTATATACAACTATAAAAAGTACTGAAGCACAAATCTTAAAGCAGAATTCACAATACTGCCACTAGTGCAATCCCACCACAGATTAATGCACCAGACTACTGGAATGGAATGTTAAACAGGTATATACAGCTATAAAAAGTACCAAAGCACAAATTCTAGAGCAGAAGTCACAGTACTGCCACTGATTCAATCCTGCCATAGACTAAGGCACCAGACTGTGCAGAATTTTCCAGTAACACTGTAATAAATGAATAAGTAAGGTGCAAATCTGGCAGCAGTAAATCACAGTCCTGTCACAATCATGAAAGAAGTTACAAGACTTATGCTCTAGACTGGGTTCACAATGCAAAAAAACTTTCTTTTATGTGTAATTCTATGTATGGAAGTAATGCATTGTAATGTATAAACAATGGTAAAATCTTGCAGTAATATACAACCTTCATACAATTGCAAATTAAGTTACTTGGCTAAGGTACTAGAACAAACTAAAAAAATGCAGACAAAAGGCAGAGGAGTACAAAAAGTATCACCACACAGGTCACTATAAGTGTAAATTAAAATATTTAAGCAAAATGTAAAGGAAAATATTTTTCCCTCCCTTTTTGATGAAAATGTTGTATTTCACACCTCTCAGAGTCTTGCACAAAAGACACTGGGTGGATGTAGTAGCTCTATGCTAACTATAGCAGACTTGCTAGCGAGGGATCCAGTCAAATAAAGCCAATACTGGAACTCAAGTCATGTGGTTAGAATTTCAGAAACTTTTAGCCTAATGTCTCAACAGGGGGTAAGCAGACTCACAGAACATGGAAAAGACAGAAGCAATGTAAACGGGCATTGTAATGCAACTTTAAGTAGGTATATACAGCTATAAAAAGTACTGAATCAGAAATCCTGGAGCAGAATTCGCAACCCACCACAGATTAAGGCACCAGACTAATTCCTTATTCTAGGAAGCCATATACTTCAAAATTATGGAGTTACTATTTAATTCTTTTTTTCCTTCATGGTATGCTAAATGTTTGAATTTACAAGCTCTATGGTAAAGGAAGACAGAACCTTGACTGAACAAGAAGACCTGGGTTCAGTTTTATATTCCAGGCAATTGAATAGCTGGTAAAGCAGAGGGAGTGACAAAGGCACAGGGGTTTTTGGAGTTGTGTCCTCTGAGATTCATTCTATCACCTGTGTATCACAGATGGAGATCGAAGAGGAGATGGAGATATCATTTTACAAGGGAGGAGTGGAAGCTGATGGAGAATAATGACTGTAGTGTGTCTTATGGAAATGAGTGGTAATGCCCTCACCACCACTGCACTGCATGTCCATACTTTGGACTCCTTTGTGCATATGCAGGAAATGATAGAACTCATAAAAAAAGCTAGCTATGAAAACAGACTTGTGGCAGATAGTAAAGACAACCACAAGGCATTCTATAGTTATGTAAAGAATTTCCATGGCAATATCCAAATTTACTCTGAGCTACTGCACAATGGTACCTCCTATATCGAGCCAACAGATATTGCCACTGTACTGGCTGACAGATTCAGTGCCAACTTTACCCCTCTCTCCCCTCCCAAAGGACGTATCACATTAACAGTAGATTGCCAGGCATCCAGTGTTACTGCTGCACAGGTTAAAACAGAACTGTCCAAAGCCATGAATACAGCTTCTATGGGACCTGACAATATCCCTGGCTGTGTTCTACATGAACTACAGAGTGAACTGGCACCTCACCTGTGTGCCCTGTTCAATCACAGCCTCATCTCAGGCTTTGTCCCTACCGAATGGTGCACTGCTACAGTCTTCCCTCGCCACAAAGGAGGCGTGACTACAGACCCTGGGAACTATCGCCCCATTGGCTTAACGAGTCTGATATGCAAAGCTATGGAACACATCGTTATGGACCTAATAAACAAAGATATAGGGAATCTTCAAACTCTGGATCCCACACAGTTTGGTTTTGTGAAGGGTAGATCATGCTGCTCAACTTGGTCAACTTCTTTGAGTCTGTCACCGGAGCTGTGGATGAAGATAAAGTGGATGACACAGCCTACCTTGATCTCGCCAAGGCCTTTGATACCATTCCCCACTCAGGTATCATAGAAAAACTCAGTAAGCTAGGCATTAACCCCTATATCACTAGGTGGGTTGCAAACTGGCTCACAGGTAGAACCCACAGTGTGAAAGTAGCTGACTCCAAGTCAGACTGCCAACCAGTCATGAGTGGAGTCCCACAGGGTTCAGTCCTGGGTCCTCACCTGTTTAGTATCTACTTCTCTGAAGTCCAGGCCAACACGAAGGGACTCTGACAAAGTTTGCAGACGATTGCAAGTTGGGAGCTATTATTAACTCCCCAAGTGATGTTGACATCCTACAGAAAGGCCTCACTGAGACCAACGACTGGTGTCAGAACCATGGCTTTAAATTCAGTGCCAAAAAATGTGTCGTCATCCCCTTTGGGAAAAACCTGGATGATAGTCCGCTGAACACAGAAGGCATTATAAGAGATCTGGGAACACAGGTTGTTAGCAACCTCTCTTTCAACCACCACATTGCCACTGTGGTCAGAAAGTCCTTCTATGTGGTACATCTCATTACTAAGGGTTTTGCATCCAGGAAGAAAGAGGTCATTGTGTCCTTCCACTCTTCCCTCATTAGGCCAATCATCGAATACAATGCCCCATTTGGCATGTATCTCACTAAACACCTGCAACAACTGGAGAGGCTACAAAAGTACCCTCACAAAGAGGATTCTAGGCCTTAAGCACTTGTCCTATATGAACAGACTAAAAAAAACTCCAACTATTCTGTCTCATATCGCCTACTTAGAGGCAATTTCTGCTTGACTTACAAAGCCATGTTTGACCCAGCTCTGTTAGAAATGCTGCATCTAAAGAAATCCCAATCCCTCCGCACTACACTCTCCAGAGATCTCAACCTCATTACCACAATCAACAGAACGTGCTGGAGGGACAGGTTCATAACCCAGATACTGCCCATGCTATGGTATAGACTTCCCATACAAATAGAGCACCTCACTGGCCCTCTTCAAGAGAAATCTTGATGAGTGGATGGAAAATAGAAAATTCACCCCGGGATCACTCCAGTGGCTCTACTTGACAGAGGCACTGGGAACTAATGTCGGGTGGCATGATGCCAGGGTAATCCTATGGGCTAGTCTTGCAAAAGGCTCCAGAGCGATTAGCCTAGTACACACCTATGAACCCATAAAATGAATAAATAAAAGCTGTTAAAGTGGGAGGCAGTTCTGCAAGGAAAATGTTAGACATCAGTTTTTGTTAAGTGAAATAACTTGGCAAATGATGTTAGTAATCAGGTATAGAGTAACAAATGATTCAGAATGAAACCCTGACAGAAGATTACTGTTAGATAGGGTAAGCAGAAAGAGCATGTAAGCCTGTAATGAAGTATCAGAATAGTTTGTGGTTTTGCTACCTACAACTAGAGTGGCACTTTTTGAGTGCATTTTAAGTGTGTAATTTGTTGGTGTGTTCTTATGTCTTCTTCATTTCTACAGGACAGAGTATGATCACAGGAGAAGAGCGACCAAAGGCGCCATTTCAACATGAAGTACATTTGAAATTCATACTGACAGGGCTTCTTTCAGGCCTCCCACTACCTCCTTTTGTCATCCGAATGTGCCCACCCCTCACAACTCGAAATTTCAAGCAATACCACCCACTGTTAGCTGTAGGTAAGTGTCTGAATTTCACTTTGCCTTGTTAATTACTGCACTTTCACAATGAGATGCTTGATTTCTATATTTAGTAAAGAAAAGTAAATATCTATGTACACTGCAGAATAGACTAATGTTTTGTGTTGATTGTCTTTTTGCAATTAGCAGATGATTGTGGGAAGTGTTTTGCAGATATTAATAGGAGATAAAGTTCAGAGCAATTCAAAGCTTTTTACTGATAGCTGTCCTTCACAGAAAGCAGTCTGACTTCAAGAAAGCTATTCAATGTGATTCTCCCATTGTATATAGCAGCAGTAGGCTGAGCATAACAGGTTGTACTGCAGTGGTGAATCCTGAAAATAAAAGATGAGGAATTTTATTTTGCAGTAGTCTTTGTCTTTTCGGCTTTTCCCGGTTAGGGGTCGCCACAGCGGAACTCCGGTCTGCTAATGATTGGCAGTAGATTTTTTATGGTGCCGAGTTGCTAGCCCGACGTCCAACCTTCAGCGAAGGCACGCCCATTCACGCATGTCTTTCGGAGGCCACTCTACCGCGAGGAGGACATGCAGACTCCACATAGAAAGCACTCCAGCCATGAATCGAACAGGAGAACCTCTTGCTGTGAGGCAACAACGCTACCGCTGTACCACCGCGGCTTCCTTTGTTTTGCAGTAGTAAATTTATTTATTTATTGGCATTTGTTTACCTGGAAAATCCAACTGGCTAACAACATCCTATTTTTCAGTGGAGGCCCAGGGAGGAAAGTTCCTTTTAACAGAGAATTAATTTGTTTCAAATATATTACATAAAAGTAATTGAAAAATTATACATTTCAGAAATAATCAACAATGTTGGAAGGCATAGAGATATAACAAGCTATGTTACAAAGAAAACAGTGAGAAAAAGCAAAGTAAAACACTGTACACTGTTCTGGAGAAATTCCTTTTGGCAAGTCACAGTAGTAATGCGTAAAAGTCATGTGTTTAGTTTAATTGTAACTATAAAGGGGAGCTAGATTAGTATAAATGGGGAGGATGTGAAAGGAGGAGGTTATATAAAGTGGTAGAGAGTAAGGATGTAGCCAGGCATACTCTTTGTACTCTAAGGAGTACAATTTTTTTCTGAACCTGTTAGAAACACTGGGGCTTTATTAAGCCATGTGATCCCTATAACAGTCTAGATTAATGCTTCTAAAAACATGTATATAGCTTGCTTACAGAGATGATTGCAAATCTAAAAACAATACCTCTATTAATTTTTGACTGAGCAGCTGAAATGTTACACACATTAACTATGGAGCGGGATGGGGCAATAGTTCAAGTGACAGGACCATTTTTTAAATGCTAGGTATATGGGGGTAGCAATAAGCATATGTAAGTGCAAAATGGAATTCACTGGCTACACCCCTGGTAGTGAGGGTAGGATGGTCAGGTGAAGATGTGGAATTTGTGATGGGTAGAGAACCTGTACAGATAAGGGTGGAGAAAAGTAGACAAGATTGTTGTTCAACTGGGGGTATAGCATAAGCAGAGCCATGAGTTTGATATGTGGTTTTTCATAAGATGCTTGAAGAAAGGATAGTAAGTTACAGATCTAATAGCCTGTGGAATAGAATTCCATTTTTTGGCAACAGAGTAGCAGTAAGAGATAAATTGCTTTTGCTCAATTGCTTTTTGAGATTTATAGATGGTGAGAAGTAATTTATCATTAGAATGAAGGGGTCTGTTTGGGTAATAGGAAAGAAGAACATAGAATAGTGCAGGACAGGCATGGGGTTTATAAATGGTGATCTGGGCAGTAGCTAGATGTGAGAGTGTTCAATCTCGCCGTTTGTTCTTACACACGGGTTCGGAGCCGATCCTCGGCTCTGAGTCGGCCGCATAGCAAAGCTCTGCATCTTAGAGAAGCTTGAGACCAGGCTATAACCCACAATCCTCCCTGCCATTACTCAAATCTAGTTTGCCGCTGCAACAGATCACATCGACGAGAGCTCGGGCCAGAGAGATTTTTGTTATATTACAGATAAGATTCTTATCTTTCTTGTTTAAAAAGTTCTTAAAGTTAGTTTTTGATATAGTGCTAGTGTGTGTGTGTGTGTGTGTGTTATTATAGTTAATCCTGTCATATTTTTATAGGTTCCCTTTTGTGGCCTACCTCCTTTTCCCCCACTTATAGCAATACTTTTATATATATATATATATATATATATATATATATATATATATATATATATATATATATATATATATAAATATTTACTTAGTAGTTATTAGTTATTATAGCTAGTGTCTTAAAATTTTTCATAGTAGAGTGTCTTACTTCTACTGTTATGTCAGAGAAAGTCAAATCCGGCTTTAAAAGATGTCAGTGTGGACAGAAAATGTCCATCACTGACAACCACACTTCCTGCGTGTACTGTCTTGGCCCTCTCCACCTACAAGAGGATTGCTCTATATGCCATTCCTTCAGCGAGAGGGTCATGACAGATAGATGCAGGAAACTTATAGATAGGGAACTTCTTAAGCCTGCCTTCCAGGAGGCTTTGGACAAATCGAACCAGGCTTCTAAGTCCTCGAAGGGGTCAAAGATGTCGGAGCCCATGTCATCGGCTCCGAGTTCATCTTTGAAGGTTCGTTTGCTGGTTCCACAGACTTCGGGGCCGAGCGTCGAACGTTTGTCTTTCACTGAGCCTCAGGTCTTGGAACCGGTGTCGGAGCTACCGCCACCGTCCATTCTTCGGTTGGTGCCATCTTCGGCCCCTTCGACTCGATCTTCCAGACCGTTATCTGATACAGATGTGGATCGTGTCGTGCAGAAACTTATGGAGAACACGGCCCTTTCCAAGTTGATTGCAGTTTCCTCCCAATTGATGTCGAAACTAGAAGGCCTCCCTTTATCTCCAACAGGTCCTCCTTCGAGACCCATCCAGTCTTCGGAGCCGGGAGAGGATGAGCCGATGATAGTGGAGCCCTCGGTGCAGAAACCGTCCATTGCACGATTGACACCATTAACTTCGACTCCTTCGGAACCTGTAGGTGAGTCACGGAGCTGACGATCTCTCCTCGGTTCTGGGACCGAGAGTCGTACTGACCTTTCGGTGCCGACTCTCCCTCTCGGGGCCTCAGCGCAGATTGGCTCGGCTCCGTCCTTGGGGTCGGGGCCCACGGCCCCCATGTCTGGGATGCTTGCATGTTCTTCGGAACTGGGGGAGTCCTCGGCCCGGGGTTCAGGGGTTTTTGACCTTATGAGGAAGGTTTTGTCTGCACAGACAACCACTTCATCGGAGGCGTCTTCTCCCTCCCCTAAGGGGCCACTCTCTGTTTCTGCCCCCATGACCCATCCAAAGTGTAGAGCACCATTGCCTCA
The DNA here is from genome assembly GCF_019279795.1 of Protopterus annectens. NCBI lineage: Eukaryota > Metazoa > Chordata > Ceratodontiformes > Protopteridae > Protopterus > Protopterus annectens. The sequence goes on along the minus strand of NC_056748.1, from coordinate 342,360,646 downwards.
GCCACCCCCAGAGGGTGCCCCCTGTTCCTCGGAGGCCTCACCGGAAGCCCCCTCCGATGAGGTTCCGAGGAAAAGACTGTGCAAGAGGAGGCACTTAGATTCCCCGCAGGAATCTCTAACATCTGACACTGACTTGGATGAGGCAGAGGGGTCCCCAAAATCCCCCTCTGAGGATGTCTCATTTGCGGACATCTTGGAGATCTTAAAACAGAGGGGTGATTGGCAGTCCCTAGCCCCCACTGAGGACGAGTCGGTGCTGCTGAAGGCTTTTGGTGCTCAACCTTCTACCTCCTGGGTTACTCCACCCTTCGATGAGTTAATGGATTTAATTGCTCGAAGGGCGTGGGAGACACCGGACACAGTGGAACCGGTCCCTCGAAAACCGAGCAAATTTATCACCGCCCCCCAGGACAAGGTTTATCTCACCAAGGGAGTTCCGGTCGACGCTATGGTGGTGGCGGCAGCCACTAAAAAGGAGATGTCTGAGTCTTCCTCTTCTGTTCATCCTCCTAATAAGGATTCTAGGACTATGGACAGATATGGGAAGCGCGTTTTTAGTTCAGCGACTTTTTCCATGCGTTCGCTAAACTATTTGACACATTTTACACGTCTGCAGAGGGATCTCATCAAGGAGCTGGGAGATGCCCTCCAGGGTAACACAGATGCTGCTGTTTCAGATAAGGTAACAGCACAGCTTAACACCCTTACCTCCATAGTGAACTCGTCCATGAGACATGCGGCTGAAGGATCGAGTAGAGCTGCAGCTTCAGCGATTGCTCTACGAAGACAATCCTGGATGCGGCTGTGCTCATTTGCGGAAGCCTTCAAGTCTTCCTTCGCCAGCGCCCCCTTTGATGGTGCCACTCTCTTTGGGCCCAAAGTGAAGGAGACACTAACTCGGTGTGAGCAAGAAGGAAAGACTCTGTCTGCTGTCGGAGTCCGTTTTTCCGCTCCAACTAGACCGTACCCCAAAGGGCAACGAGGCGGAAAAATGTGGTTCCGTAAAACTCAGGGATCTTTCCAGGCCACACAGAGTGATGCCCCCCCCCCAGAGGCAGAGGGGGGGGTAGAAATGGAAGACGTCGCCCCGGCGGCAGAGGGGGTCCACAGAACCAAGGCGACAGGGATCCTGTCCCTGGTAAGCCTTTCCAGCACTCCTGAATGGGGGCCCGACTGTCCTGCTCTGGAGGCAGTCGGGGGTCGCTTGGCTTTATACCCACAGGCCTGGCTAACTCTTACCTCGGACTCTTGGGTAAAAAGCATTGTAACCAGAGGATACAAAATCCCCTTCATATCAACTCCACCCCAACAAAGAAGGTTTCCAGATGTGCCACCCCATCTGCGAGGCCCAGCAGCAATAGAAATTTCAAAGCTGCTCGAAAAAAGAGTCATCCAACCAGTGCCGGCAGACCAAAGAGGATCCAGAACTTACTAGTTCCAAAAAAGACAGGGGACTGGAGACCGATTTTGGATCTCAGCAATCTCAACACCTTCGTGAAGAAGGAAAAGTTCCGGATGGTCACGCTTCAATCGATCCTTCCATTTTTACAGAAGGACGACTGGATGTGCTCGATAGATCTCAAGGACGAGTACTACCACATCAGAATGGCCAGACCGTCCAGAGATCACCTGTGCTTCCGGCTGGGTGCCAGGCACTTTCAATTTCAAGCCCTGCCCTTTGGGCTCACCTCAGCCCCCAGGGTATTCACCAAATGCATGGCAGTGGTAGCGTCTCACTTGAGACGTCTAGGATTCCGGGTGTTTCCCTATCTGGACGACTGGCTCCTTACCGCCACCACCGAGCGTCGCCTCATACAAGCCAGAGACTACACAGTCAACCTTTGTTCCCACCTAGGGATTTCCATAAACTTCGAAAAATCTGCCTTACTGCCCTCACAGCATATTTCATTCATCGGAGCAGACCTAGATACACGTTTAACACTGGTAAAGCTCCCTCCAATAAGGGCTTCATCCCTCAAGGAACAGGTTCTTCTACTGCAAAGCAGGAAAGCCCCGGCCAAACTAGTGTTGAAGGTTTTGGGACTCATGGCAGCGTCCCTGATTGCAGTTCCTATGGGGAGATTGCACATGAGGCTCCTCCAATGGCTGCTGTTCATGCAGTGGTCATTCCAGCAGTTACCCCTAGCGCACGAGATTCTGATAACAGATTCTTGCAAATGAGACCTCTCATGGTGGGTGTACAGTCAGGATCTCACTATGGGTCGTCCATTTGTTCTACCCAATCCGACGGCCACGATAACCACGGACACTTCTCTGATAGGGTGGGGGGGGACTATTTCAGGGAAGAACACTCCAAGGGGAATGGTCCAACATGGAGTATAACCTGCACATAAATGTTCTGGAAATGAGGGCAGTGTTCCTAGCGTTGCAACACTTTCAAACCCTCCTACCTCTAGGAACAGTAGCAGTTCAGACAGACAACATGTCTGTAGTCTGGTACATAAACAAACAGGGGGGAACCAGATCTTACCCATTATGCAGAGAGGCCATGAGAATTTGGCAATGGGCAGAGTCCACGGGTCGCTTTCTGATAGCAACGCACATCCCGGGGTCATCCAACATCATTGCGGACAGGTTGAGCAGAGCCATCCTGTTACCTCACGAGTGGTCCCTCAATCCAGAGGTGGCGGAAAGAATTTTCCGCAGATGGGGCCAGCCTTGCTGTGATCTATTTGCTTCCCCGATGAATACCAAATGCAGAAGCTATTTTGCCCTTCTACCCCCTCCGGGGGATGTCCCCAGGGATGCACTGATACACGATTGGCCCCCGGGTCTCCTATATGCATTTCCACCTACCCCCTTGATTCCCAAATTTCTTCAGAAAGCCAGGAACCTGGAAAGGACAATTATACTCATAGCCCCATTCTGGCCTCGACAGATATGGTTCCCCTTTCTTCGAGCCCATCAAACAGAGGAACCGTGGATCCTGGACCCAGTACCAGATCTACTGACCCATTCATCGGGAGTTCCTCACCCATCTTTTCTATCCCTCAAACTAGCAGCTTGGCTGCTCCACTTCCCTGCCTAGCCAGGTCTGATCTACTTTCTCCGGCAGTTCAACGCATTCTGGTTGCCTCTCATAAAGCTTCCACTACAAAACTCTACAGGAATAAATGGAAACGCTTTGTATACTGGGCATCTAGCCAACACTTGGACCCCCTAGTAGCTCCTTTACATAAAGTTCTAGAATTTCTATCTATCCTTTTTCACAAAGGAGCCTCTACTTCCACACTAAGAGTACAGTTGGCAGCCATATCCAACTACCATGTTGGTGAGGACGGTTCTCCTATTATGTCCCACAGGCTTTGTAAGGCTTTTATGAAAGGATCCTTCCATCTTCGACCGTCCATCAGAGACCCTTTATTCCCATGGAATTTAAATTTCTTATTGTCACAACTAATGTTGCTACCCTTTGAACCAGCCTCGTCTTGCTTCCTGAAGTTCTTGTCGTGGAAGACACTTTTTCTCGTAGCTGTTACTTCAGCTTGAAGAGTTTCAGAGCTGCAAGCACTATCAGTCAGGCCGCCTTACTTAATTTTCCACCCAGATAGAGTCTCCTTGCGAACAAATCCGTCTTTCCTTCCTAAGGTATGTTCTGTCACGAATATTAACCAGTCCATAGAACTCCCTACCTTTTTCAAGAACCATACCAGCAAGTTGGAGTATATGCTGCACAAGTTGGATATCCACAGACAACTAAGATTTTATTTGGATATGACTAAAGATTACAGGAAAACAGATCAGCTTTTTGTCGCGTTTGCAGACAATAAAAAGGGCATGGCAGTTACAAAACGTACACTATCTAAATGGCTTACTGATTGTATAGCCTTTGTATATTCTAAGTGGAATCAGGCCTTGCCTGCCAAACCTAAGGGCCATTCTACCAGATCCGTTTCCACTTCTTTGGCTCATGCAGCTCGTCTGCCTTTGGACACGATTTGTGCAGCAGCCACATGGTCTAAACCACATACTTTCATCGCTCATTATAGGGTTGACAAAGCCTCCAAAGACAGGACATCTTTTGGTTCCACTGTGCTTAGGAATGTTCTTACATGAGTCACTCGGGGTGACGGAGCTAGGGATGCTACCCGTGTGTAAGAACAAACGGCGAGATTGAACACTCTCACATAAAGAAGTTATGTTCTTACCATAACGTTCCATGTGGAGTGTTCATCTCGCCTTTGTTCTTACATTCCCTCCCTTCCCTCCCTCATGTGTTTGGAAGAACGAGTAGGACTAGAGTCTGGTCGAAATGCCTTAACCCCTTCCGGGTATATTGTTTCTTGCCTCATGGGGTATATTTCACTACCCTTAGTTAATTTGTTAATTGAGAGAGTGTCTCTGAGTTCTGTGGCAGTGTGTAGCCTTAGCACCTGAGGTTTTTGGTTGGTCTGGTTTACTTGCAAACTAGATCTGAGTAATGGCAGGGAGGATTGTGGGATATAGCCTGGTCTCGAGCTTCTCTAAGATGCAGAGCTTTGCTATGCGGCCGACTCGGAGCCGAGGATCGGCTCCGAACCCGTGTGTAAGAACAAAGGCGAGATGAACACTCCATATGGAACGTTATGGTAAGGACATAGCTTCTTTTTATGCGAAGTCCAGGTAGTGGGGGTAGTTCAAGCCAGTTCAAACTCTTAAGGGGCTTACAGTGATGTGTATGATATTGTTTACTGGCAACAAATTTAGCAACTTTGTTGTAGCGTACTTCCAGTTTAGTTTTAACAGATACCTGTAAGTTGGTAAGGACAGGGGCACTATATAAGAGTAAGGCAAGGATGTAAGTGGTTAAATTTTTTTCTAGGATTTTTCAGAGGGGAGATAATTTACATTGGGATGAAAGAGATTTCTATAGATTTTCCTCCCTTGTACAGTGGGATGACATGATTTTTAACAGATAGCTGGGACATAAGATTTCTCTATGGATTTATTGATTAAAATAGCTACTGGGTAAGATATGGCTTCTGCTGCAACTTGAGGTATTCAGGTGGGAGGTTGTCGCAGCTGTGGAGCAAGATTTAAGTTAAAGTAGCCTTTTTTTTATAGTTCATATTTTTTACAGGTTTTAAGGTAAAGTTGTAGCATTTGTGCCTAAGGATTGTTTGGATTTGTATTTAAATACATACATACATATAGTAAAACTGGACCCTTTGCTGTAGTTCGGCATAAAGAACATGTGCAAAATGATTCCCATTATACAAACATCTTTTCATTCAGAGATTTGTGCGGTTTAAACTAGAGTAGGGTAGGAGCACAGCTTCTTGGGTCAGTGCTTGTTGGCATTAATATCTGATCTTAGGTTTTCATTACTGATGTGACTCTAGAAGTACGTAATGGTTTACTGCTTTCACGTAGCTGTGTTGAATGTGAGAAAAGTAATTTGGTTTACACTTTATGGACTCTAGTACTTTGGTAAAGCACATTTTGAGAAATAAGCAGGGATTGATTGCGGATCCCTATTATGTTATCGAAAGAACGGATAATCGAATGACATTTCAAATGGAATTTTATTGAATGTGCCATTCATCGAACTGTTCTTACTGAGATTGCATTATCGTAGGGATAGGGAAATTTGCCCTTTTCCCACTCTAGTGCGATCTCGGAGTTAGTATGTATAATTGGGGGGGCACAGGCCACATGAGGGAGGTTTGATGAATGGCATTGCCGATGAAATGCTGTTTGATCTGAAGGTGCAATGACATAAGCCCATTCATTGCATACTAGTGGTTATCAATGTGTACACTCTGCTCTTGTGTTGAACTTACTTGTTGAATGAATTCCATCATTTCTTTAGTCCTACTTTTTAGATGAGAATTCCTTTAGCTTTAAACCCGGTACCTTGTTGTACTTATTGTGTGAATCAACATTTTGTTTTCTTCAGTGTGCAGTTTAAAATAATTTGCAACTGAAATTATTTTAGTTCTCAGGGATATTAAAAGTGGCTATATTTCTGCAGACTTGTTAAATCTGTCACCCCCACTCATCTTCCTTGAGCTAGTTTATAAAGCAGAACTGTCAACAAATGCCTTATAGAAATGCTGAGAAAAAAAATCCAGTACAGTACTGACACTTGGGCTGCAGTCCAGGAGTGGGTGTAATGACATCTCCATATGAAATGATCTTGTAAGTGGGTTGAGTATGAACAGTAGCTGTATACAGAGCATGTTATCTGCTTTGTAGACAGACGTTGAAAGGTTTGCCTTGCTCATTCTGTCTAAAGGTCAATGCGTAAGGCACAGATAGGCAAATTACAGCCACTGAAGTAGTGAAGTCAGCTTAAGGGCTGTAGAACAGATCTTGATGTCCATTCCCCTTATCCCCAGTGATTTATCTGGCTGTTTAATTATTCATTGTCTCCAGTTGGATATAATACTGAAACAAGCCTACTGACCCTTTCAGCAGGTAGGACAAGATTGCTGATTGACAGAGAGTTTGTAACCTGCTTCTCAGGAGCCGTCTTGGAAGTACTTCTGCTGCTTAGCTGCTAATGAGACTGAGCAGAGGGACAATGATCCCTAGCAGTGTGCAGCTGCAGTGAGACCAGAACTAGTAGTAGCCAGGTAGTAGTGAATTGACGCATCACTGTTGAATTCAGGTACCTTTCTGTTCTGTTATTGTGGTAATTTGTCAGTTTAAGTAAACTTAACCGATCACTCACTGGTTCTTGTTGAATTGAGTTCACAGTTTGCCTTATCCCATTTCAATGCCATTCTGCTTACACTAGAGACTCTGTGGCAGTGTAGTAAGTGTCTCATGTTTAATCTTAATCCTTTATACGTACTTTGCACTGATGCAACCTGTGAGAGGTGCAAGTACGTACTCGGTTTGGAGACCAGTCTCTCTCATACCAAATGTCAATAAGCAGCTTACAGTCACATCACAACACAGGCACCAAAAAATGACCCATTACGCTGACATTGTAAAGAAGTTACTGGGTAAATTTTCCCTGCACTACTGCTACAAACCATAGCCACATAGTATTATATACCCTCTCCTGTTTCTTCAGTCATACTTAGGGGGTTGCTCTGGCTACAAGCCCTCCTCCATAAGGTCCCCAGAAGCTGTGGCCACATGTAGCAGTGTATGTATAAGAGGAAGTAACAATACTTATGTTGAGTAGTATCTTGCCATTTTTGAAAATGATTCCACAGTTCCAAAGCAAAATAATTTACTCTATCAGTTGGCTAATTGGTATAATTCCAGGAAGATTAGTTGTGTGTCAGCCTGAGAGGTGTCGATCGACAGGCCAGCCTCTTTCATCAGATCTCTCCTCAGGACCTCTGCATCAATTGGCCAAGAAATTTCCTGTTCCATAGTGCCTTTTTTAAGCAATATCCATCTCTGGGACATTCCAGTGCAGCTTTTACATTATGGTGGCTCTGCCAAACACTAGAAAAAAAAAAATATGCATGATCTTTAAGCATTCCAGGCACTCAAACACATGCAATATATGTACTGATAACACTCCCTCCATTTCAGGGTATTGTGGCTGTCAATTGATCAGAGTTTCTGTTAGTGTCAGGGAAAAATGCATAATTATCTGCTCCCCATTTCCTCATATCAAATTTCTTATAGCACTAATTTGAAACACCTGCATATCTTAGTAACATCAAATATATTCAAATACAACATTATTGTGAACCCCAAAATGCGAATTTTGGATGACATTAACTAGAAATCTTGATGGCAATTCCTTGAGTTTATCAGTACTAACTCCCTAAATAAATAGTCTAATTTCCCACCAGAGGTGATAACATATTCAAACTTGTCCATTCATATCTTGGTTCTGACTACACCCCCTACTAATGTAATTTCCTCCTTGATCATCTGTGACCACCAAACTGTCATCATCCCCAAACTACTACCATCCTGCCCAGTAACTTTGCCATCTTTTGAGCTTACTGCAAATCCAGATTAATATCCCTGTCTGAGGGTGTGAAAATAATTCAAAAGCACCTCATCCTCTGCTTATGTTGTAACTCTGCCTAGGCCTTTGACTTCTTGGCCCATCTAAACCAGGATATAAAGAACTTTGTCCTCATTTGATACAAGTATATCGGAAAATTCAAAAATGACCCCCATGTGTTGGAACTCAAGAACAAACAACTGTTATAATAAGAGGAAAAAGCTACTCATATCAAAAAAGATTCCCCATCTCCTAACATAAGGAGGCACTTAGGCTGGCCAGCAAAGAACTCAAGCTCACCATTAGAAGGATTAAGGCAGTATATGAGCTGAAAGTAGTCACCTATTCCAAGGATAATCATAAGCTCTTTTTTAACTTATTCAGTCCTGAGCAGCAGGAGCTAAAAAATTCCCTTGTTCCCTGACGTCTCTCATGACAAGAAATCACTTGCTTCCTGAGATGTTTTCTCCTAAACCCTCTGTTATGATCATACCTCATATGGCATGCAGTATTTCTGAAACAGTGTAAGTTACAAAAAAGTGCAAAATATAAAAGCTGTTTGATAGACAATGGACTACACATTGATGTTAGTCGTTTGCCTGATCAAAAGCTTTCCATTGATGTTTGATGAATGGTTCTCACACTTTTGTTTCGTTGTATTGCAAAGTTAATGCAAATTAGGTGTACATATTTTCACAATATTTCCCAACAATAATATTAGTCTGTAGAACTGTGCATGCTAGATGACATCTAGAAGTGGGAAAATTGTGCACCATAGTACCGTTTTGTGTATGACAGCAACAATTGTTCATAGGTAGGTACTAGGCTATCGACCCAAGGGCCTACGTAAGCCTAGCCAACAAGGTTCCCTGGCTTATGCCACCCAAGAAAGTTATTTTCCTGTGCCACTGTCGAGCAGAGACACAGAAATGATCCCTGGGGTGCATTTCCTATTTCCCATCCACTCATTCAAGATTTTTCTTGAAGAGTGTTAATGAAGAACTTTGCTTGACATAGATGGGTAGCCTTTTCCAGAGTATGGGAAGTCTCTGGGACAAGAATCTATCCCTCCAGCATGTCCTGTTTATTGTGGTGACAAGGTTTAGGTCCCTAGAGCGTGTAGCTCAGAGGGATTGGGATTTCTTTAGGTGTAGCATGTCCCAACAGCTCTGGGTTTGACATAGCTTTATATGTTAGGCAGAGCTCACCTTGGAGTAGGCGATATGCTACGGAGTAAAGCTGGAGTTTTTTGAGATGGTCAGTGTAGGGCTTTTGTTTCGGGCCAGTAATCCTCTTTGTGAGGTACTTCTGTGGCCTTTCCAGCTGCTGAAGATGTCTTGTGAGGTACATTCCAAAAGGGGCATTGTACTCTATAATGGGTCTAATGAGTGTCGAGTAGAGAGGAACAATGACCTCTTCTTTCCTGGATGAGAACCCTTTTATGATGAGGTGTGCCACGTAGAAAACTTCCTGACTACTGTGTTGATGTGACTGTCAAAGGAGAGATTACTGCCCACCTGGGTCCTAAGGTCTCTTATCACACATTCGGTGTTAAGTAGATTGCTGCCTATGTGGTACTTCATGACCCTATAGGCCACACAGTTTTACATTATAAATTCAGATATGAAGATACAGCTTGAATTCGTAACTAGTTTACCAAACAAATGGCTGTGTTTAAGTAACACCCACTGCTTGTGTATGTCACCATAAACATGGCACTATCACATTCCATTTTTATATAATTAATATGAATATAAAATCTCATATTTCATAACCTTTTTCAAACACTGTTTAATCACTGTGCATTCCCAAAGATAATGTCAACTTTTACATCAAACCTGCATGCAGTATACCTAAAACAAATAGTTATGTCTGTGTTTCTGTTTGTCTTTCCCAAGTGTGTCTTGCATTTTTTTCTTCTAACACCCATTGCTCGATTAAGTCATCTTTGCAAGACAATATCCATACCATTGTGTTGTATATATGAAAATCTCTTGCAAATATTTGTCATTAACTTGCATCCTACAGTGATGACTCCATTGAGGTTACCTATCTTATACTGATAGTGTGCAGATACCACCTTGTTTCCTAATCCTGACCTGCATTTTTGAGCTATTAATGCTAACAGAATAATTTTAATATTAATACAGTGTATCTCAGCTAAAGGCGTACATTTTTTGCCCAAGTGTGTTTACCATCATTTGCTTTCTAGTAATCACTGTTTGCATAGACCCCATAACATTATAGCATTTCACTCCATTTATATTTTTTAACAAAAATATGTGAAACATTCCATAATTTATATAATGATCTGTAAACACTTTTTAGTAATTCAAGCCCTGCATATCCCACATTGATGATTTCACTGTGGATAACTACCAAGTCCTGTCAGTTTGCATCTGGTACCTTACTTCTTAACACATTACTTACCATCGAAGAGATATTAGTGTGCTGACTGTTAGAATAATTTTACTGTTAATACAGTGGATCTCTGATAAGTAGTTCTATACTGTTTGGGTCTTACCCAAGTATATTAAACCCACTGCAATTGCTAGCCTGCAAACATATACTGCTCAGTTGTACAACATAAAATCTGGTTCCCTATTAGATTAATGAACTCTTAAAATGTTGACTGTGACATGCTCGACAGCTTTTAAGCGAATGTTCATCTAAGCAAAACCTCAGAATGTCGAAACAGGGACTTTCGAAAAGTTATAATTGGCCAGCCGTCAGGAAGCCAGCGGCTGACATCAGAAAGTTCACCCTGTCTAGCCATTCTGTCCTCCACTGTGGTGCGGTCTTGTTGTTCACCCTGTGTAATGTTATGACAGTCCTCCACTGTGGTGCAATCTCGGAGTTGGTATATTTAAGTAGGGGGGGTGTGGGAGACACAGGGGGTGAAGCCCCCACTTTATTTTGTTTGTCGATTTGTTTTTTTGTTTGTTTTCTTTTGTTTTTTTGAGGGGAGGTTGTAATGGTGTACAGTACATTTTAGCCGTCAGCCATTGGCTTCCTGACGGCTGGCCAGCTATAACTTTTTGAAACTCCTTGTTTCGACATTCTGGGGTTTCGCTTAGATGAACACTCACTTAAAAGCTGTTGAGCATGTCGTACTCTTAAGTGTTCATTCATCTAATATAGACCCTAAAATTCCAGCAATATTATCTGGGATATTAACAGTATTTTACAAAAATAGCATATAGAGAATATAGATTCCAACTTAATTTATACAAAAGTACACTAGTTTAAAATGAGCACAACAACTGGATAAGTTGCATTAAATCCACAGACACCACCACATTTAGTGATTGTAGCTTATGTATAACAAATGCACACTACTTAGCAACATACACATGCATGTATATCTATATACAAATCTGTCTATATCTATATTTATCTATCTGTCTATATAGTTTGCAGGACAAAACAGCGGATGCTTATATGAATAGACTCTTTTTGAACCTATAAATAAGAGCAAGGGCTCATATGAGTGTACATGCTTCTCTGTGGAATTTATGCCAGCAGCCTTTTGTATGAGGTTGTGGTTCAACAGGGTCAAGGAATTCTCTCTTACCCTGCTGTTGTGTGATCATGGAATTGGTATATATAATTAGCAGGGGTTGCAAGAGGGTGGGGGTCAAAAAAGATACCTTTAGTTTTTGTTCATTTTGATAGTTTTAGATTCAGTCTGAAATGATCATTCTTTCTGTGTTCACTCTTATAAGCATTTGATGTTTGATGAGATATTCATATAGCAAGAGAAAGGGAAAACTAGTTGTACAAGAACGATTGCTCTTCATATCAGCATACAAATTACTAAAATAGATTGTTATCACAACTTCTTATACAAGTTCCATGTCAAAGATTACTTTGCATTCTTATTAAAAATAAGAAAACAAGATTCCAGCTGGTTTTGCTTGTTTATACTATGGTACTATGGTTTACTAAGTTAAAATAAGAAAGCACTTCGTCAGAAAATAGTAAAATTTATTTTATATATATATATATATATATATATATATATATATATATATATATGTGTGTGTGTGTGTGTGTGTATATATATATATATATATATATATATATATATATATATATATATATATGTTTACTATCAAAATGACGAACGGAAAAATAAATCCCTTACGGAACACCGAAAAAAAAAATGAAGGTAGCAATATGTAACACGGCACAATGTTGAATCTACTGAATGAATTCAGCAGATTCAGCATTGTCGCTGAACAGATCACATGATGTCCGTATAGGGTCTATGTTACAACAGCGAATGATCAAAAGATCGAACGCTGTTATATCGACCACAAAAGAATGAAAACAAAAAAGAAGGGAACAGTCAGAACAGCAATTTTTTTACCCAGAAAAAAATTCGCTGTTCCCAAATTTAAAAAAAAAACACACTAAACACTATTTTAAGTGGGGGGGCTTCACACCCCACACCCCCCTACTTAAATATACCAACTCCGAGATCGCACTACGGTGCTGAAAACGGCAAAGTGACAGAAGTGGCCAAGCGACTTCTTTCCCAGGGAAAGAATTTGCTTAAAAGCCGCTTCGTCATTTTACATTTTTGACATTTACAGTTCGACGGAAGATGCATTCGATATAATGCATCTTCATTCTTCTGACAGGAACCCTCCGTATAGGAGCTCAGGTAAATGAAACTCCTCTACCTCGCATCACATTTTCGCAGGGGTGCAAGCCATTCTGCACCCCCCCCGCTAACTATATATTCCAACTCCGAGATCACACTACAGTGATGAAAGGGATGAATTTCCCAAACCACACTGTACTGCAATCTCTGTACAGTACTTCAAGTTAATATCAGCGACTGCACTGTTATTTCGCTGATATGGACTTTTGAACACAGAGATGTTCAGCAAAAAGGAAAATCGAATGTCCATCTTTCGATTTTCCGTCTGGGGAGAATCTCCGTTTGTCATTTTGATAGTAAATTGTATACGTCATACACTTGCATACCTACACTCACACATGCGTGCACTTGCACATTATCTGAGTATTGGGGGGAAAAAGCAACTTCTGATCCTGTTGGCATAAGACTGATGAACAAAGCTAAACAAGAAAAAAATAGTAGTAGCTAAAATAATAGACACATTTTAAGTATTGCTCTTACATAGTTATAAAGTAGTTCCAAAAAAAAGCTGTTATATTGGCATGCATTTTCTGAGGGACATGAAGGCTTTAAAATAAGCAAATGACTAAAGGGCAGGTTGCTTTCAACAGTGTGCAGCTCCCCACACAACCCATCCTCAGTCATTTGCAGGTAAATTGCAAGTTTTAGGAATCAAACTCAGGAACATTCTGTGAAATCAGGGAAAATATTCTCCTTGTTTTACACACAGTAGCCAGAGAATACGTTTTTTAGTGTACTTCATACAAATGCGCAACACTTCACAGAATTTAGAGTTTAAAACTAACAGACAACAGGGACAAAAGGGTAAAGTCAGGTACATTTAGTGAAATCAAAGACATTTTCAGCATAGCTTCACAAAAACCATAGCCAAAGGCATTTTCAGCATAGCTTCAAAAAAACATAGCCAAAGAATAAGTCTTTAACTTGCTTCATACAAGACACACTAGTCCTGCAAAGACTGTGTTTAAAATGAGCAAGAAATAAATTAATGTTTCATCCTCAGATTGCACCTCCATGTGGTTATGTGATGACTCCAACTTGTAACTAATGTACATGACTCAACTGTATATACACACTCAAAAATATACTCACATTAAATAACTCATACGCATAATCAGAATGTTGATACATATGATGACTTTCTGCACATATAAGTAGCTTAATCCTTGACAGTGAGACTCTTTATAATTTTTTTTTTTTTTTGCAGATGTTCTTCGTGTTTCACTGTTGCAGTCATCACACTTGGGTTATCCTGCCAGGGGTAGCCCTCAGTTGGCCCGAATACCAGAGGCTTAGTATTTCTGCGTCAGTTGCTGTCACTTCAGGACTGACATCATGTCGTCAGTGGTACAAAAAACAGGCAGCTGACGCTATTACATCAGTCTCTCTTGCCGAGGAGCCCGAAGCAGAAGCAGTTGGCACGAGTGCCGGTCGGCCGCTACCTGAGTTTTCGTTTCCGAAATTGAAGTTGAAGTCTTCTAAAGCTAAGTACCTAGCTTGTACTAAGTTGGGGATCCTTTTTTCTTGCTCTCACCGATGTCAGAAAAAGTTAACAGTTGTCTTGCCTGTGAAAAGCAAATACCGCACGGAGATTGCCATTCTTACTGCATCATCTGTTTAGGCCCAGACCACGACGTACCTCGCTGCCGGTTTTGTGCTCTGATCAACGCCCAAACTATTCATCGTCAGGCCCTTATTGTAGCTAAATACATTCGTTCTTGATCTCCGTATTCCGAAATGGCTTCGGTAAGCCATCTGACTACCGATCTTCCGAAAAAAGTAAGGATAAAGACAGAGACAGACTGCAAAGGTCCAAAACTGCTGATGACACTTCTGTTAAGCTAGTCGCCAGTTCACCAGTTCTCAGTGAGGCGCTTTCTCAGCCCCTAATGCCCGCTTCGATGGATTTGCAGGCCACTACCAAGACCTGTTCGGAGTCCGGTATGCTGCGAGACTCTTCTTTGACTATAGAACCTGTGGATGTCTCTACCTTGGATGGGTCCGGAGCCACTGTGCAGGCACCGGCTTCTGAGGAAGTTCTTCGCACTACCAATATTCGACACAAACCAATGACTTCTTTTGCGTCTTTAGTTCTTTCTAAAACTACCAAGTTTCTAAGGCCAAGAGTTCGAGCTACGCCTAAAAAAACGACGACCCTAACTCAAGCGCCTGCTTCCTTGCCACAATCACAGATGCTTAAAATGGTGGAAGACAGCCTTCCCCTGCTAAAGGAAAGAGACTTGTCCCCAGCAGCTTTATCTGACGACTCTGAGGTTTCTGATTATGAAGACATGCCTTTATCTGCGTATGAGGATTCAGATGCAGAGGTATCCATTCCTTCTGCCTCCCCTCCAGAGGATTTTTCTTTTGGTAAAACCCTACATACATTGAGAGAGCATTTCCATTGGGAATGCCAGGATTGTCCTCAGTTAAAAAGAGACTCAGGGAATTTTTAGATTTATCACAGCACAGACCCTTAGCTATCCCTCCTGTTCTGGATGTTGTGAATGATGTCTTTATGGAATCCAGTCTAACTCCTGATACTTTACCCCCTGCTCCCAGAAAACCTGATAGGTACTACAGAGTCCCTGACTCGCACAAATTTATCTTCAAAAATCCTACTGCTGACCCAGAGGTCATCTCCCAAGGATCTAAAGGAATAAAAGCAACTACAGATAAGAATCCCACACTCTCAGACAGGGATTCCCGAGCTTTAGACAGATGGGGTAACAAAGTATACACCTCTGCAACTCTTGCCTTTAGAGCATTAAATTGTCAGTTCCACATGCTGAAATACCAGCAACATACTGTAGAACTTATTAAACAAAAATGATCTACCTTCCCTGACTGTGCGGAAAATAAAGAATTACAGGAGCTTATGCATTCTGCAAGCCAAATTAGCAAGAGTACCTTGTAATGTGGGTTTGATGTCCTAGAAGCATCTTGCAGGGCAGCAGTCACAAGTTCTGTACTTAGAAGGCATGCCTGGCTTAAGGAGCAGACCTTGCCAGATCATGTCAAATCAAAATTATTGGACGCATCTCTGAACAAGGGCAATCTGCTTGGCACCAAAGCAGAAGAGGTTTTAAAAAAGATGGAAGAAAAAGCTAAGTCTATGCAGACAGTCAAAGATTTTTTGCAAGTGCAGCCTCCAAGAATCAGTAGGCATTGCCCCAGCCCCCTCAAAGCCACCTCAAACTAGACCTAGGGGAAACAGACCCCCCCCCAGACTACAGTCTCAGAGTATGCAGAGATCTAAGCAATGGAGTCCCTCCACTTCTAAAACTGTGAGTACTAAGCCACCCCCTTATGGAAAGAATTCACAATGACTTCTCAACTCCTCCCCTTACCTCTGCCCAATTGCTCCTGCCCCTAGGAGGAAAATTTGCCCACCATGCACAAAAATGGACCTCCATCACCAACGACCGATGGGTCCTCAACATAGTATCCCAGGGGTACAAATTTTATTTCCACGTGCTGCCAACCCCCAAAGGGTTCCCAGATCTTCCTCCAAACCAGTGGGCAGAGGCACAAAACCAAGTGTAGTCCCTGCTCTCCATAAGGGCATATCAGTCTATTCCTGCAGAACGGATAGGCCAAGGTTTTTATTCCAGACTTTTTCTGGTACCCAGAAAAGAGGGCATCTGGTGCCCAATCTTAGATCTATCCGTTCTAAACTCCTTCTTGGTGGTACCAAAATTCAAAATGCTCACCCTACAGCAGTTTCTCCCTATACTCTCCAAAGATGCCTGGTAGCCACCCTAGACCTAAAGGAGGCCTATCTGCACATCCCAATCAGGGACTTCTGCAGGAAATATCTATGTTTCAGGGCAGGATCTATGCATTATCAGTTCTCTGCACTTCTCTTTGGCTTATCCACTACTCCCAGAGTTTTCACAAAATGCCTGGCTCCAGCCATTGCCTATTGCAGACAGAGAAATATTCAAATGTACCCCTACTTGGATGATTGCCTGATTCAGGCAGACAGTCAGGAAAAGCTGTGGCAGCACCTGACATTTGTAAAGGACCTTCCCTGGGGTACACTATCAATGAAAAGAAATCCAAACTAGTCCCCACTCAAAAATTGCATTCCTGGGAGCAAGCTTGGACACAGCATCCCAGATGGCATTCCTTATTCCAGAAAAACAAGCCTATCTTACAGGCTACTTCTCTCAAATGGCCACCAGAACCCAGCTATCAGCAAGGAGAATCCTGCAAGCTCTAGGGTTCATGACCTCCTGCATTCTACTAATTCCATATGCCAGACTTCATATGAGGAAACTTCAGTGGTACTTAAAAAGTCTTTGGTGCCAACATTCTCAGGACCTGGAAACTGTCATACCTATGATACCTTGTCTAAGGAAAGAGTTCCTTTGGTGGGCAGAAGCATGCAACCACAACAAGGGGCTTCCCTTTACACAACCCCATGCCGCCCAGACCCTAACCACATATACATCAGACTCTGCCTGGGGTGCACATCTGGATGGCAGGTGCATTCAGGGCCACTGGAGCCCAAATCAAATTAATCTGCACATCAACCAAAAAGAGATAGTAGCTGTTCAGCATGCTCTGACACCTTTCAGATTCCTACTCTCTCTGGGGCCTCTACTAATCAAAATCGACAACACCACAGTGATGTGGTACATCAACAAGTAGGGGGAACCCACTCTTACCCACTCTGCAGGCTAGCCATGACCCTGTGGAACACTGCCTCAGCCATGCATATTCACCTGCAAGCTCAATTCCTACCAGGCAATCAAAACTCTCTGGCAGACAACTTAAGCAGAAATCTCCTAGACCCACACGAGTGGCAGTTAAACCACATCTTCAGCCTTGTGACCCAGAAATGGGGTACCCTGAAGATGGACCTATTTGCCTCCCCTACAACTACCAGCTCAGCAAATTCTGCACCAGGGAACCTCACAGCAAGGTCTGGAAAGTGGATGCCCTATCCTTCCAGTGGGCAAACCTCTCAATCTATGCATTTCCCCTTCTTCCTCTTCTTACAAGTGTATTACTCAAGATAAGGGAGGAAAAAACAAGGGCAATCCTGAGTGCCCAGACTGGCCATGCCAACACTGGTACCCACTACTACGCAGTCTGTCACAGTTGTCTCCATGGCACCTCCCCCATATCCCAACTCTCCTTACTCAGCAGGAGGGACAGTACTTGCATCCGCAATTGCAGACCCTGAATCTTGCAGCCTGGCTTATTCCTTGACTTCTCCTCCAGTGGCCAGCCTAAGCAAGCAGGTACTGGATGTCATACGTGAAGCCAGATGACCCAGTACAAGAAAATCCTATGCTGACAAGTGGAAAAGGTATTGTTCCTGGAGCCACACTAAAGGAGCAGATCCAGCACAGCCCTCCTTACCTCTCATCCTGGATTACCTAGCAGACCTACTCCACAGGGGCCTATCCTTCTCTTCCATTAAGATCCATGCCTCTGCCATCTCTGCTCATTACAGCACTGAGCCACTTCTCTTCTCACACCCTCTCATCAAGCAGTTTCTGAGAGGGGCTAATAACTTAAGGCCACCAAGAAGAGCCCCTACCCCTGCTTGGGACCTTAACTTTGTGTTGGAAAAGCTCACGCTACCCCCCTTTGAACCTGCATCATCATCAGAGTTAAAATTCCTCTCTTGGAAAACAGCCTTGCTTCTGGCCATCACTTCAGCTGGAAGAGTGTCTGAGATACAAGCTTATGGCTCTGGAACCCTTCATTATTTTTCATGTTGACAGGGTCTCCCTCAGGACTAACCCAACTTTCATGCCTAAAGTGGTGTCCAGTGTGGCTCTCAACCAATCTATCCATTTGCCCACCTTTTTCCCTAATCCTCAAAATAAGGGGGAAAGGATCCTGCACTCTTTAGATGTGCACAGACAGCTCAGATTCTACCTTGATAGGACTAAGCCCTTTAGGAAATCTAACCAGTTACTAGTCAGCTTTGCACCAAGCAAGGCTGTATCAAAACAAACCATCTCCAAATGGATAGCACACTGTATCCATTTCTGTTACAAACACCATGCGAAACCACCCCCTCAGGGGGTGAGAACACATTCCACTAGGGCAACTTCAACCTTTACAGCCTTTCTCAGAGGTGTCCCTACCAGGAATATTCTGGAAGCTGCAACTTGGAGTTCTGTTCATACCTTCACCAAGCATTACCACTTGCCTATCTTTTCCAAATCCAGGGCGGGCTTTGCAACTGCAGTCCTGTAGGGTATACTGGCCAACCCCAACTCTTCTTGACTGCCTCCACCCATTCTTCAGCTTTGGGAATCAACCCAAGTGTGATGACTGCAGCAGTAAAACATGGAGAACATAGTACAGTTGTGTACACTTACCATAAATGTAGATGTTCGAGTGTATTCACTGTTGCAGTCCTGGTTTCCCACCCTCCAGCCCCCTTATCTCTCTCTCTCTTTCTCTCTCTCTCTTCCTCACTCCTTACAGGGCTATTGGTATTTACTTTTTACTGGTGGTGTTTTTCCACCATAACTTAGCTCCCTATTTGGCGGCTCCAGACATTTGGGGCAAGAAAAACTGATGTAATGGTGTCGGCTGCCTGTTTGTATACCACTGACGACCTGACGTCAGTGCTGAAGCAATAGCAACCGACGCAGAAATACTAAGCCTCTGGTATTCTGGCCGACTGTGGGCTACCCCTGGCAGGATAACCCAAGTGTGATGACTGCAACAGTGAATACACTCAAACATCTACATTTATGGTAAGTGTACACAACTGTACTTTCTACTTGTACCGTATCATTGAGATTGTGTTTTATTTTTATTTCTATTCATGGTACTTCTGATGTGTTTTAGTATCTAATAAAATTGTTGTATATAAGAGAAAAAAATACACACACACACACACACACACACACACACACACACACACACAAAACATCTGAACCTCTTAGTCCACGACTGAGGGACAAGAAATGTGTACAGCTCCACATTATACAGCAATATGCACACATATTGCATATATGTAAATGCACAAACACATATGTGCATACACACACACGCATACATATACACATGCAAAAACCTTCCAAGTTTGAGTTTTGGAGGGAAGAAGTAACCTCTGAACCTGTTAATGCAAGACTGATGCACAAATCCAAAAAAGGAGGCACATATATTAAATGTTGCTCTTCTAAACTTAGAAAGCTGCTATAGCAATAACTTTTTTACATTGCCTTGCATCTACTTAAGGATACAAAGCCTGAAAACTCTGGTATCTGTCATTATTTACTCGTGTGTAATGAGACATTTGTCAAAAAACTCTAATGGCTGCCATTGCTGGGCTGTAATCCTCAGAGACTTTTCTAAAAATCTTAACTCAGGTCTACTTTTCAACTCAAGAATTCTGGAGAAAGCTAAAATAATGATGGAATAAACCACCAAAATCAGGGGCAGTTTGTAAATATTATTCACATTTATTTAAAAGCAATATGTATTCAAACTGCAAATGTAACTCATAGTGAACAAATCCAGGTAAATACCTGCTTTTTGAACCTACAGATATGATATTTGAGTGGTATTTGCAGTTTAAAAATTAAACTGTACCTACCATTGTGGGGCTGTAATCCTCAGCGATGTACCTGAAAATCAGTATTAACTACCACTGGCAGCCTTGCATGCATCTCAACTTTTCTGATTACGAATTCTGAACAAACAAAACTTAATGGAGAGGCAATGCACCAAAAATCAGGGCCATTTTTAAATATTACTCTAATTCATGTATCCAAACTGCAAATAGCACTCAGAAGTAATGTCTTCAGGTTAAAAAGCATGTTTACCTTGAACAAACCAAAATGAGGAATAAACCAAAAGAAGTTCAATAACAACAGTCAAGTGACATAATCAATAACAGTGCCCAAGTGTCACATGTGTGGTGTTGTGTTTATCCGGAGACATTCCGTTCGAATGCCATTTGCAGTTTGGATATGTCTTGGGATTGGCAACAGCTGAGAGGTGTGCAGGCAAAGGAAATATAAGACACCAGCTCAGGGATGTTCTGCAAAAAGATAGTCATCTGAGAGGTATAAGGACAGAAGAAAATGTAAGATAAGTACATGTATGTTCTGCAAAATCAGGAACATAGATAGTTAAGGCAGTTAAGTAGTAGCAGAAGGAAAGTTACACTGCAAGTTACATTACAAAAGAAATGTGTGCTCAAACTCGCAGATCAAAACATAATCATACACAGACACATGTATATAAATACATTTCTGCATTAGTAATTACAGAAATGGGGACTTCTAAGATGGCTGCACACTGATCAACAGCTTGACTTCAGCTCTCCCAGTGCGAAAAAAGAAACAGAAAAATTGCAGCCAGAGATACTGTTAATTTGATTAAAATTCAGTTACTGGTTAGTAAGTACACTGCTTGGATGCCTGCAAAGAATAAATTGAGAGAGCCTGAAAGAAAATCAGCTAGAAAAGGTGAAGAGAAAATGCTGACTGGGAAGAATCTTGCATCTGTTCAGCAAAAAGCAGATGTCCTTCCGTATCACTTTTGCAGTATTCTTTACATAAGGGATCTCCTGCCTAAGATAGCCCAATGTCTAGCCAGTATACCAGAGCTTTTAAGTATTATAGGTGCTGTAAATCACATGTATGCTCCCTGTGCAAAATGTAGGACATAAAGGTGATATGCAGACACAAACACTCAACTTCTTTGCTGCCAGCCTGAATGCCATTATTGAATGTTGGTCTGAATGTCCTTCTACTGTGCTGGTTACCAAGCTATTTTCAGATAAGTGCCCTGTTGGAGTTTCTTCTCCACTTTTGCATTGTATTAATGTTGTTATCCAGGAAAGGAAAATGTCAGTGTGGGAGGCAGATTCTCCATAAAGACCATCACTACCAGTGTCTTTTTTGTTTAGGCAGCTCCCGTGACCTTACACAGTGCTGTAGCTGTCAAGTGTTTGTCCCTAAGACCCTATGTAGTCACTTAATCTTCCATATCCATATTCCTTGAGATCCAGCAACTTAAACTGTTGACTTAGAGTGCTCTGGTGGAATCCTCCCATCCCAAAGGTCAGCCATCTGCCAAGAAGAAGACCAGATAGACGAGGCTTGATCTTGTTGCTTTCCAGCCTCCCCTGATGTCTGCCTAGAAGCTGGTGAAAGCTTGGAAGACTGTTCACTGCTTTCCTCTGATTCCTCTGCCATAACCCCAGCTGTAGACTGGCATGGAACCAAATTCCCACATGTCTTTGCAAGCTTTTCCAATGTCTGTTCTTGGCATTGAGGGGAAACCTTCGTTGATTATTTCCTCAAATTTTAGTGAGGGAAGAGGTCCCTGCTGCAGTTATTGAATCCCGCCAAGGGTCTGAACCTCTGACGGTCTTTAGAGCCGATGGCCTGCATAAGAAAAAAATGAAAACTAAATATATTTCCTCTGTTGCTAAATATTCCTGATGTGAATGGCAGAATTTTACTTGGGGTCTGTTCAGTACTTTAATGGCCATAAAGCCTCTCCTATGGGTGACACTCCCTGCTCCTCCTTGGTCCACCACTCCTTTTAAGAAGCCAGGGGAACTGAATTCCTCAGATGAAGAATTGGATTCTCGGGAGGAATCCCTTGCTTACTCCTCTTAAATTCCTTCCCTTCTAGACTATGATTCAGAGGAAGAGGATTATTTGGTCGCAAACTCCCTCTTGGAAGAATTATCATTTGGAGATTCTGTTCCTAGTATGTGGAGTACTTTAAATGGGAATGTTCACATGTCTCTGACATTCGAAAGAAGCATTATGAGCTTTTGCAGATGGAGTCTCCTAAGCCGTCTGCTGTGCCTCCTCTTTTGGCAGCCCTTTCAGACACCTTTTCTGTTGTGTTTGTAGCTCCTGATTCTCATCTTCCTGTTCCTAAGAAACCTGACAGGTTCTACAAGTTGTCTGAGACTTGGAGATTTTTGTGTAAGTGTCCTTTTGCTGATCCTTTAGTGGTTTCAGTTTCCCCTGATGAACCTTCTAAACTGTTGCAATCTACTAAGCTACTTCCTTCAGATAAGGGCAGTCCAGCTGTGGAAAGGTTGGGTAAAAAAAGTATATACTGCTGCCATCCTGTCTTATAGGGCTATTAATTAAGAAAATAACATGACCAGGTATGTTTTGGCTTTTCTTTTTCTAGTGGTTAAGATGGTGTGTGAGCTTCCTGACTCTGATGCAAAAGCTTCAACTCTTTCTCAGCATGGGTTCATTTCCCAGGTCATCTGTCACTCCATAAAATGTAGCTATGATGCAGCTGATGCCTCTTCCAGGGCAGTTGCTTTTGGTTCTGTGATGAAGCATTATTCTTGGCATCATTTTCAGGCTTTACCTGATGATATTAAAATAAAGTTTTTGAATGACTTCATGGATAACAAAATCTTGCTGGGATAGCACCTGCTGACCAGTTTACGTCCATCCAGGTAAGGGTAAGGCCTTGCAGGAATTCAAACATATATTTGTTCCCCCATCCCCAAATTCCAGAGGAGTTGCCCTTCTAGGTCTGCCTTTGTTTGTAGGCAGGCTGACCATCTCCTAAAGGTAAGAAGGGACCTAGCAGCATTCCCTTACTAAATCCACCCAGTATTCTTCCTCTCAGAAGTGTTCTTTTCAGGACAAGCTTGCCTGTATTTGATGTTGGGTCTTCTTTTCCCTTTGGCCAGGTTCATTTTCCCCTCTGCCTTTCTCTGTCTCTTCCACTGTGGCGTCAGATCACTTCAGAGTTTTGGGTGCTGTCTGTCATTCGTCGGGTATTTCAAGGTTTGGAAACCTCCCCCCAAGCTTCCCTCAAACTCCTCTAGAACAGGTTCCTAATTTCCCAGAGGTTCTGCAATCCCTTTTGGATCAGGGTGCCATTCAGCCCACTCCACCCACCCATATGGGAAATTTTACTCCAGGATGTTTTTCGTTCCTCGGAAGGAGGGTACGTGGAGACCAGTTCTGGATCTTTCTGTGCTCAACACCTTTCTCAAGGTCCCTTCATTAGAGATGTTGTTTCTTCAGACCTTGCTTCCTCTTCTTTTTCCCCAGGCCTTTTTGGTTTCTTTAGACCTCAAAAATGCTTGCCTTCACATCCCCATTCACCATCTATTCAGGAAATATTTATGTTTCTCTGTTTCTTTTAATTTTCTTTTTTTGTATTTTGACATTTGTTAACCAGGTATGTCCGAGTGAGCTAAAGCCCAGTTTCAGCGGAGAACTGGGTAGAAAAGCTCCAATACAGAGCAATTGTATAAGCAGATAATAGCAATAAGTACAAAAATCTGTAAATGTTAAGTACAGTAAGGTTTAAATACATGGCAAACTCAAATACAGAGGTAAACAGTGTAAGCAATATAATCAAAAATACAGAACAAAATTAAATAAATCATCAGGCTGTTGGGTATATGAAAGTAAAGGTCTAAGGTGGTTATTGTATTAACATGTAAAAGTGAGGATAAAGAGTAAAATAGGTCAGCAAGTTCTAGAGTTAATAAGTAAGAGGAGAAAAGAAATACTACAAAAGAGAGTAGATGAGAGCAGGTCATAAACAGAGTAGTATGGACTTGGGAAGGTGGAGTTAAAACCACATAGAGAGTCAGGTTGGGCTTTGGCAGGTGCAACTCCAAGAGTTTAGCAGACTTTCTTTTAATTTTTTTTGAAGTTGTTAGTATTGGATAAGGTTCTGATGCTTGGTGGAAGCTTGTTCCAAGCTAAGGCTACTGAGTAGCTATATAAATGTTGGCTAGTTGTTCTTTTGGGCTTATAGATTTCTAAGAAGAACTGGTTAGAGTTGCGTAGAGAGCAATTGGCAGTGTTAAAGGAGATGAGGGAGGAGATTGCGGAGCAGGAGGGAGGTTTGTTGAGAGTGGTATGAATAAGGAGCAGTTGAAGTAGTAGGAGCTGGTGGAGAATTCTAGCAAGCTTAGAGATTTGAGAGAAAGGCAATGGTGAGAGCTATAGGGTTGGTTTGTAACGAACCTAGAGTTTTTGTTGCAAGTGAGTTCAGGCTTGGTCTTTAGAGAGAATTGTAAGTAGTTTAAGATTGGAGAGTCATAAAGAAGACTGGGAAGAAGGTAGTTGTAAGCAAGAGAGAGTCCTAGAGTCCTTGGTGAGGATTTTCTTTTTTGTTTCTGTCGAGCAAACTCAGTTTTTGGTGTGTCTTTATACATTTTTGGACATGCAGGTCAAATTTAAGTTGGTTGCCAGTGATTACACCCAGGAGCTTAGTATGAGTTTCCACTTTGGTGACAGTTTTATAAAAGTGATGTGATAGTAAATGAAGATTTAAACAAACCAAGAAGAAACTTCACAGTGTGGAGCGTGTGATGTTCACTTCCTAAATTATGTTATGCACTTAGGTCACTTAATAAAAATCCAAGTGTAAAATATAACTATAAAATATGTGCTACAAAATAATCAAATAGAAAATGGTAGTTAGTCCACAGTTGAGTTTAAAATGGAACATCCTTTATTGAAGCACACAAACAAGCGATCCTAGTTGGGTATAATGGAAGGCATCATAAACATTCCTTTTATATAATCAGGTTGTTTGGAGCAAGGGAGTAGTTACAGAGGGTGGTTCTGTTAAGAGCAATAAAAGCATTCTTTTAGCCAAGCCCCCCTTCCCCCTTAACACCATATTGTAATCAGAAACTGTGCTAACTAAAACTAAATCTAGAAAGCTAGAGACAAATTACAATCTAAGACCAGTTTATTAACACTTTGCATAGGAAAACCAACTAATCAAAACTTTATTAATTAAGAAACAAACTAAAAATGATTGACTAACAAAAAGATCTAGCAATAGACATCTACCAGAATACATTTAATAAATATACACCTTTTTGACAAAGATCGTGTTTGTATCAAATAAATACTTCATCAGGTTTGTCATAATATGAATGAACGTGTATAGACGTAGAACTGAAAACCTAAGTAGGATGAAAAAAAAAAATAATAATAATTGCTAAGCTGGAAATACAATGGTAAATGTTAAAAATAAAGCACTAAGGCCATGGGGATCTGTTAAAGTTTGGCATCTAACTAAGAAAATAATTAGTTTGAGAGTGTTAAGACTACACTAAAGAGTAATTGCAACCTTTAAAACAGAAAAGAAAGAAAAAGGAAAAACAAGAAAAAGACTAGGCCCCATACACATTGTGTGCATTATCAGACTTTCACTGCATAAATGGAAAAAATGTAAAAGTGTTCTGTTTAAAATCTAAAGTAGCATTTAATGTGGAGCCATCAAAATGATAAATGTATACACAACCAACCTAAAGTATGTCCTTTATAACATTGTAAATTAGTGCTAAAAGAAGTAAACAGTGTTTGATATTTGTTTTTAAACACAATATAAGCAAGTAATGTCAGCATTCATCAGTCCCATATCAGTCTTTTAAATAGTGGGGCATTTTTCTGAGATCTAGTATGCTTTTTATGGAGCAATAATAATTAAGTCCCATTTTTCTAAAAGAGTTCAATTTCAGCTGCCACAGTAGTTCACGTTTTTGTAAAAGATTAGGGGTGTTTGCTTCCAGTTACAAAAGGTCCACATGGTCAATAATTTCATATTTAAAGCCAGTGTGTCTTTTGTGTAGCTGGAGTTGCTGATCCAGTGTGTTATTGTTGCACTTAGCTCTGCTAATTTCAGAGAAAAGTCTATTGAGCGTTTTCCCCACATAAAATGCTTCACAGTCATTCCAACTAGCCTCTAAACCACCTGCAGTGAGGTACAGTCTCCTCCTGTATTGGTTTTAATCATTTTCTTTAAATTAACATGTCTGTCTCCTGTATGTGCTGACAAAATACAGAGTTGGCTCCACACTTATTGGTGCATGTATCCTGTGGTATGGGCCTACCTTCAACCCAACTCCTGATGTTCCTGACTTTCTGTACACAAAGGAAGAAGCTTCTCCAAGGATGTCCATTAGTAATTTAAGGAATGTTTTTAATGATTTTCATTATACTCAACTAGAATCACTTGTTTGTGTGCTTCAATAAAGGATATTATATTTTTAACTCAACTGTGGACTACCTACTATTTTCTGTTTGATTATTTTGTAGCACATATTTTATAGTTATATTTTACAGTTCGATTTTTATTAAGTGAACTAAGTGCAAAACATAATTTAGGAAGTGAACACCACACTCTCCACACTGCAGATTTTCTTCTTGGTTTGTTTTGGACCCAGTATTGGTTGCATATTGGGTTTTTCTGAGACTTTGAGGGATACCATGAATTTCTGTTTTTTGTAAATGAAGATTTAAGATGAGAAAGAGATTTTGGGAGAAATAAGAGAAGTTTTTTTTTTTAGGATTGAGTATAAGTTGATTAACAGTTAACCAGCTTTTGATGGAGGCAGAAGAGTTTTGGGTTAAAGTGTGGAAGTCACAGAATGTTTCAGAGGTGGAGATGTTAATGGAATCATCTGCATATTGTATAATAGAGGAGAGAGAGAGCAGGAAGTGTGAAGATGGTTTGTGAAAATCTTAAATAGCAGAGGTCCAAGAATGGAACCTTGTGGTACTCCTGTATTAACAGGGTGAAAGGGTGATAAAGAAGAGAGCCATTTGACAGATTTCTTTCTGTTGGTGAGGTAGCTTGAGAACCATTGAAGGGTATGGTTAGAGAGACTAAGATCAGACAGTTTGGAAAGGAGCATGGGGTGAGAGATGGTGTCAAAGGCTTTGGAGAGGTCTGAAATAGACAGGAAACTAGTTTGTTATTGTCTCTGGCTTGAGAGATAGCTTGAGTGAAGGACATTAGAGTGGTATCTGTGCTATGATTAGGGTGGAAGCCATGTTGGGTGGGAGTGATTAGATTTTCCTGAAGAAGATAGTCAAGGAGCTGGTTGTTAATACATTTTTCAATTAATTTAGAGAGGGAGGACAGGTTGGCAGTTGGCTGTTAGTTAGAGAGGTTAGTGGAGAATTCTCCATTATGGATGGGTGTAGTGTAGACTTTTTTCCAAATAATGGGGATAGTAGATTTATTAATTAGGATGGAGATAAGATAGGCTATGGAGTTGGTAGCAAGCTTAAGGAAATAAGAAGGTAGATTGTCAGCCGAGGGAGAGCAAGAGGCTTTAGTTTGCTAAGTAGAGATTTTTTGTAGGCAGTAGGAACAGGCTTAAGTGAGAAGGTTGTTTTGTGGCTAGAGGGAGGGGGGATTAGTGAGGTTGGAGGTGAAACTATTCTTGGTTAATTTGCTGACCGAGTAAATGAAATGAGAGTTGAGAATGTTGGCAGTTTCAAGAGGAGAGTTTGAACAAAGGTTAGGTATGCTATGGTTACCTGGATGGAGAAGCTTATTAATAGTGTTCCAAAACTTTTTAGGCTTGCTGTTATGGTTTGTTAGGGGCTTTAGGTAGAAGTTTTTGTTATCATTGCTGATATGTTTTTATTAAGGTTTTGGAGTTAGTTATAGTTTAGTGATGTTTAGGGGATTTAGATTTTATCCATTTTTCCAGGCATTATTCCTCTTTGTCTTTAGGGAGCATGTTGACTGAGAAAGCCACTGTGTAAAATGAGCTTTTACTCTGATTTTCCTAAGGGGAGCAAGGGAGTTTAGAATTTCTAGAAAAATATTGCTAAAGTTGTGTATGGCATTATCAAGGGGTAAGAGTAAAAGAAAAGACCAGTTTGGGGAGGAGAGTCTGTTACTGAACACATCAGGATTGAAGTTAGAGTACGGCAGTCCTTGTATTGGAGAGGTTTATTTAGTTGAGGGGAGTATCTTTGAATCTTTCTTCCTAGCATTTTCAGTTCTCTGCTTTGCCCTTTGGTTTTTCTACTTCCCCAAGGGTATTCACCAAATGCCTCACTTCTGTCACTGCTTTTTGCAGGCATTCGGGGATACAGATTTTCCCTATTTAGACAATCTGCTCATTCAAGCTCCTTCTCCCAGCAGTCTTTTGCGGGATCTCCAATTTATACTTGTCTTTTGCAAACTCTGAGGTTTGCCATGAATCTCAAAAAAATCAGTTCTGATGCCCTCCCAGGATCATGTTTTTCTTGTGTGCAGGCTTCAGACTGTTCTCATGCTGGTTTCTCTTTCTGGTCACAAGGCTTTGTCTCTGACAACCTTTTTCCAGTCTCTCCTTCCTCTTTCCTCTCTCATGGCAAGGGAGTTTTTCAGGGCTCTGGGATTATGTCCTCCACTATTCCCATGCTTCCTTTCGACAGGCTCCATATGAGGAAGTTTCAATCGTACCTTAAATCAGTGTGACTTCAACATTACCAACCCCTGGAGTTTCCTTTTCCTTTACTTCCTTGCCTGAAACTCAAGCTTTAGTGGTGGATTCAGTATCTCTTTCTCTCTTTCAATTCTGGGCTTCCCTTCCAGGCTCCAGTTCCTTCTCAGAACCTGTACATGGATGCCTCAGACTTGGGGTGGGGAGCTTCTTGTGGCTGTCTAAAGGTCCAAAGTCTATGGCCTCCTCATCAGAGATCAGGTCTTAGCAACATAAAAGAGATGAGAGCTGTGCTTCTTGCTCTGCAAGCCTTTCATTCCCTTTTCCACCTTGCCCCCCTCAAAGTCTTCATAGACAATACCACCATGATCTGGTACATCAACAAGCAGGGGGGTATGTGGTCCTGTCTCCTTTGCAGACGTGGCCCATAAGTGGGGTACTATTCAGGTAGATCTTTTGGCCTCCCCTCTGAACAGACAACTTCCTCTATTCTGTTCAAGAGTACCAAGTCCTCTGGCTTGAAAAGTGGATGCTCTGTCTTTTCCTTGGAAGGGGATATTTCTGTATGCCTCCCCCTCCTTCCTCTGTTGTCACAGGTTCTGCACAAGATCAGTCAAGACTGTCCCAAAATCTTGCTGGTAACTGCCTTTTGGGCCAGACAACATTGGTTCCCCCCTACTTTACCACTTGGCCTGAGGCAGTCACCACGAGTTATGTCACCAGGTAGATCTTCTCACACAAGACATCTTCATCTGTCCACTGTTTAACTAACACTATACGTCATAGGGTTCCTTTCTAATACCTTTTTTTTTTCTGAGGGTGTGCACTGGATCCTGCAGGAGGCCAGGAAACCCACTACCAGAAAGTCATATATGTCCAGATGGAAGAGATTTTCTGCCTGGTGTCTCTCTTGCCATCATGATTCCTTCTCTGTGGAAATTCCTCTGGTTCTCTTTTGTTTTTGTGATCTCCTTCATGCTGGGTTGATGTACTCTTCAGTTAAAGCTCACCTTTCAGCAATTTTTGCTTGTCTGCCCTTGAATCCTCCCTTGGTCTTGGTTTGAGGTCAAGCAATTTCTTAAAGGCATCCTTATTAGGCCACCAAGAAAGTCTGTTCTGCCTTCTTGGGACCTCAATTTTGTACTTGAAAATTTGAGTCGATCTCCTTTTAAACTGGCTGGTTCAGCTTTTTTGCAACTTTGTACTTGGAAGACTGTTCTTATTTTGGCTCTCACTTCAGCCAAGTGAGTGTCTGAACTTTAGGCAGTCATGGCTGTTCCTCCCTTTTTAGTTTTTTTCAGAGACAAGGTGTCTCTCTGAACTAATTCTTCTTTTATGCCCAAAGTGGTTAATGAATTGCCCCTTAATCAATCTATTCTACTTCCTTCCTTTTTTCCTTCTTCACAGTCCGCTAGTGAGAATGTTCTCCACACTTTTGATGTGCATAGACATCTCTGGCATTATTTAGATAAAACAAAAGCAATTCACAAGTCAGGACACATTTTTGTTTCTTTTCATCCCAGGATTTTAGGTTTGACTGTTTCTAAGCAAATTATCTCATCCTGTATTTCTAAGGTCATTTCCTTTTGTTATTCTTTTCATGGCAAATGTCTTTCTACATCTGTAAAGGCACATTCTGCCAGGGAAGTTGCCTCATTTGGTGTGTTTTTCAAGGGTTTGGACAGCAATTCCACCCTTCAAGCTGCTATTTGGTCCTCTGTTCGTACTTTCGCTAAACATTATAAATTGGATGCTATTTCCATGGCCAGGGTGGGTTTTGCCAGAACTATTCTGCATGGGTTTGTAGAGGGTTCTTTCATACTTTCCTCCTCCTAACTTTCTAATTCTTAGCTCTTGCACTCTGCCTTATGTAAAGAATACTGCAGCAATGATATGGACGGACATAGTGCAATTGTATAAGATCTTACCATAACAGCAAATGCCCTTCTCTTCTTTGCTGCAGTATGTAGTCTCTTCTTCCTTCCCCCTCTTTTCTAGCCCTTGCCCCTGTGCCTTTGTTACCCCCTGACCAAGGTGCTGTTGCTTCATTTTCCTTCTGCCCTTTTTCTTTCTGGATGTACATGTTTGTTTTCTCCCTGAGGGTACACTTTTCCTTCGGGAGCAATTCAGATGTTCTTCGTGTTTCACTGTTGCAGTCATCACACTTGGGTATCTGCCTGTAGGTAGCCCTCAGTCGGCCCAAATACCAGAGTCTTGAGATTTCTATGTTGGATGCTGTCGCTTCTTCCATGACATCAGGTCGTCACATGATTCTGTTTTCTCCCTGAGGGTACTCTTTTCCTCCTGGAGCAATTCAATTCTGAGTGTTTACTTCTACATGTCACCTTTATGCCCTACACCTTGCCTGGCAAACATATGTGTGAAATATGATGTGTGTAAGATTTAAAGGCTCTGGTATACTGGCCAGATGTTGCTCTATCCAAGGCAGGAGATCCCCTATGTAAAGAATACTGCAACAGTGAAGAGAAGGACATTGACTGTTATGGAAAGATCTTACACAACTGTACTTTCAAACTCCAACTTTGGCAAAATACATGGCTTCCAGTAATCTAGAGGAAAAAGTAAGTCAAATATGCTCAGAGTTGATTAAAATAAATGAGACACTGAAGGAGTACATCAACTTAAATAACAAAAGACTAGAAAAGTGGAAGAATCGTTAAACAGATTTTCAAATGAGCTGATAAAACTGCAAAAATCAGAGGTTAAAATGAAGAACAGGCTGTGGCTGAGTTTGAGACTGCTCAGAGAGTGATGTTTCAAATAATGATACAATTAAGAGTACAGAGCATGTAGGGAAAATCTGAGATTTTCTGATCTACCAGAGAAATTGGAAGGAGCAGACTGCATTCATTTTTTTGAAGGCATACATATAAGTAACTGGATTGGTATTCAACAGCAGAAACGGTTAATTGAAAGGGCACACCATGAGAGACTTTGCCAATAAAACCTTTTCAACCGTTCCAAAGGAAATTGCTCGAGAGACTGAGAAAAGCCCAGGAGTTGATCAGAAGAATCGGGAGCCCCATGGAATTGAACCAGCAAAACCTACCAGCAAAAAGAGTTGACCCTAACAAAGCTGTGGCAAAAGGACAAAATATTAAAAGCTGGAGACAGTAGAGTGTTCATGGAAAATGATTATTCCAAATATGGCAATGCAAAATAGCCAAGACCTTGATTAGTAAAGATGCAAACCTACCAGCAAAAAGAGTTGACCCTAACAAAGCTGTGGCAAAAGGACAAAATATTAAAAGCTGGAGACAGTAGAGTGTTCATGGAAAATGATTATTCACTATACACCAGGCAGAAGAGAAACAAATTTGTTCCAGTAATCAGGGAATGTTGAAAGGCAGGTGTGGGATTCAAGCTGCTGTAGCCAGCTGTCTTCAGTATATTGTTTTTCCTGGGGAATGAAAGTCACTCTTTAATGCAGAACATAGTCTATTAGAATATAGTCATAGACTAAGAAGAAAATGCAAAAGTTTGTCCCAACAAAAAATGAGCCATCAAGCAGAAAGTAACTCTGCTTCTCATTCTTCTGATAATAAAGCACTTTGAGAGACTTTGCCTTTGCCAATAAAACCTTTTCAACCGTTCCAAAGGAAATTGCTCGAGAGACTGAGAAAAGCCCAGGAGTTGATCAGAAGAATCGGGATCCCCATGGAATTGAACCAGAATCTGGAGATGGGAGATGGAGATAAGGAAGAAGACTAGCAACATGGAAATTAGTGAATAAATGTGAGACTTCAAAGCATCAGTTGCATTCGTGAAATATAGCTGTATAAAAATAAGTGGAAAGAGTGGACTTTGTTGATCTTGTTAATCTTTTCTGGAACTGTAAGGCATTTGCCTCACGTCATGTCATTAATGTTTTGGAAGGACTCTGAGCGGGAGAGGAGGAATGACTAAAGGTAAGTTTAAGTAAAACAATAGTATTTCTATGAAACTTTTCAAATATAAATTGCAAATTTTATAGTATAGTACTTTTCGTTGTTCTTGATGTTCATCGTGTTTCACTGTTGCAGTCATTACTCTTGGGTTATCCTGCTGGCAGGCTACCCGCAGTCGGCCTGAATTCCAAAGTCCTGGTCTGGTGTCGGTTGCTGTCGCCTCTTCCCTGACGTCAGTGCGCCAGGGGTATAAAAGATGCAGCCGATGCCATTTTGTTCATTCTTTCTTGCCGTGCATTGCCCGAAGCAAAAGCAGTTCGCAAGTGCCTGTCGGCCGACTCCTGAGATTTTCGAAATCGAATTTCAGATCCGAAGTCTTCATTAAAGCTAAGTACCCCATCGGGGAAACTTTTTTCTTGCTCCAGACCAATGTCAGAAAAAGTTAACAATTGTATTTCTTGTGGGAAGCAAATACCTCATAAGGATTTTCACTCTTACTGTATTCCTTGCCTAGGCCCTGACCACGACATTGCTTGTTGTTGGTTTTGTGCTAGATTTAACCAACACACTATAAAGCATCGGTACGATTTTGCCTTTCATTACTTCGGCAGAAGATTCAAGTATACTATGCCGTCGGAGCAACCGACGACCGGAATTTCCAAAAAACACAAGGATAAAGACAAGGACAGGCATCTGAGGTCCAAAACCGACGATGAGGCTTCCGCTAAGTTAGTCATCGGTTCGACGCCTACTACCTCAGAGTCACAGGCTGCTTCCGACTCCCACGTGGAGACGACTGGGCCTCTGCAAACTCAAGGTATTGGATCATCGGAAACTATTCCCTCAGATGGGTTCGGAGCCGCTGTGCAGGCATCGGCTTCTGAGGGTGTTTTCAGACCAACTCAGTTATATGTAAAGCCATCTTCAGGTACCAAGCCAAAGACTAAAGCAGCTCTAAAGACAAAGAAACAAGTACAGCATTCTCCAGGACAGGCTTCCATGCCTAAAAAACAAATGCTCAAAATGGCCGAAGATCTTATTACTTTGATCAGGGGTTCCCATCCCCCTCCTGATAAGAGGCCTAGGCAAGAGACAGAATATGAATCTGCAGATCAGGTTTTCATTTCCTCTAATTCCTCCTCTGATCAGAAATACTCTCTTCCTCCCAATGAGGATTCTGATGCTGAAGAATCTAGTCCTTCAGCTTCTCCTCCAGAAGATTTCTCCTTTGGGGAAACCCTGCATACCATGAGGGAACAATTTCACTGGGAGAGCCAGGATTACTCAGAATCTAAGAAAAGGCTCAGAGATTTTCTTTTACTTCCTCAGCACAGGCCCCTTGCTATTCCCCCTGTTCTGGACATTGTAGATGAGAGTCCGGCCTGTCTCCAGCCTCTATACCTCCTGCACCGGTTAAGCCAGACAGATATTACAGGGTCCCAGATTCCCATAAATTTCTTTATAAAAACCCTGCTGCTGACCCAGAAACCATATCTCAGGGTCCTAAGGGAGTCCAAGCTTCCACTGCTAAAAACCCTGTCCCCTCTGATAGGGATTCCAGTGCACTGGACAGATGAGGGAAAAAAGTTTACACTTCAGCTACTTTGGCTGTAAGGGCCTTAAATTGTCAATTTCATATGCTTAAATATCACCAATACCTAATGTCACTATTAAAACAGAAAATGTTGAGTAACTCTGAATGTTCTGAAAACAAGGAAATGCAGGATTTATTGCATGCAGCTGAACAACTGCAGAAACATACTTTACAATGTGGTTTTGATTCTTTGAAGGCCTCTTGTAGGGCCGCTGTAACGGGTTCTGTGATTAGGTGGCATGCTTGGTTAAAGGAACAGAATCTGCCTGATCATTTTAAAGCAAAATTATTAGACGCTCCATTACAGCATGATACTTTGTTTAGTGTTACGGCAGAAGAGGTGTTGAAGAAAATGGAGGATAAAGCGAAATCTATGCAGACAGTAAGGACTTTTTACAGGTACAGCCACCTAGATTTAGCAGGAACTGGCCTTCAAAAAATTTGTCCTTTCCACTGTCAGACATGCCACAAAGAGGCAGGTACAGATGCCCTAGAGGCAGATCCCAGCCCCAAGGCTCATACAGGCCTAAGCAAAGGGGTGCTTCTACCTCCAAAAGCGGAGAAGACAAACCTCAACCTTATAGGAAACAGTCCCAATGACTTTCTTCTACCAGCACCAAGCATTTACCTTTTACAAGCTCCCTTAGGGGGAAAACTGGCACTTTTTTCACAAAGTTGGCACATGATCACCCAGGACAAATGGGTTTTGAATATAGTGTCTCAGGGCTACAGGTTCCACTTTCACACCCTGCCAAAGGCAAGAGGCATGCCAGACCTGCCACACAGTCAATGGGCAGAGGCACAAAAACAAGTTTCCTCCCTCATGGACATGGGCACCATTCAGCGTGTACCACTACAGGAGCCAGGGACAAGGATTTTACTCACGACTTTTCTTGGTACCCAAAAAGGTCAAAGCCTGGAGATCAATACTGGACCTGTCTATTCTAAACACTTTTCTGGACGTTCCAAAATTCAAAATGTTGACTCTGCAGCAGCTTCTGCCCATGCTGGGCAAGAAGAATTGGCTTGTAACTTTGGACCTAAAAGAGGCATACCTGCATGTCCCAATCGGACAATCTTGCAGAAGATACCTGTGATTCATAGCTGGATCAATGCACTACCAATTCTCTGCACTGCCCTTTGGCTTATCTACTGCACCCAGGGTCTTCACAGAATGCCTGGCACCAGTAATTGCTTTTTGCAGACAAAGAGGAATTCAGATATATCCCTACTTGGACGACTGCTACATTCAAGCAGAGAACAAGGACATTTTACTAAAACATATGGCGTTTGTACCCTAGGCAAATTAGTAATCTTTTTACACAGTAAACAAAAAGAAATCAAAACTAGTACCCTATCAAGAGATAATATTCCTGGGTGCAAGCTTAAATACAACTGTCCAGATGGCTTATCTCATGCCAGACAAACAAAGGTAACTAACTTCACACTTCGAAATGTTGGCAACAAAAACCCAGTTATCTGCAAGAAAAAATCTGCAGGCTTTGGGCTTCATGGCATCCTACATTCTGTTAATTCCATATGCAGGACTGTATATGAGGAAACTACAATGGTATCTAAAAGGTGTTTGGACTCAACATTGCCACAGCCTGGTAAAATCAATCACACTCATTCCCTGCCTGTAACAGGAGTTTTGATGGTGGGCTCAGGCCTGTCACCACAACAAGGGACAGCCTTTCACTTTACCCACTGCCAGGCAGACATTAACAACAGATGCCTCAGATTATGCCTGGGGGGCACACATGGCAGGAAAATGTATTCGGGGCACATGGCCCACAAGCCAAATGCATCTTCATATCAATCTAAAAGAAATGCTGGCTGCACAAAATGCACTGACAGCTTTCAAGGATCTCCTCCATCCAGGACAACTGCTGATAAAGACGGACAATACTACAGTCATGTGGTATGTAAACAAGCAGGGAGGCACGCATTCCTACCCCATTTGCAGACAAGCCATGATTTTGTGGAACACAGCACTGACTTACCAAGTACACCTGCAAGCTCAATTCCTGCCAGGAAAAACAAATACTCTGGCAGATGAACTAAGCAGAAACCTCATGGATCCTCACGAGTGGAAACTAGATCCACAAATCTTCAGCATAATAACAAGGAAATGGGGACGCCCAGATATAGATCTATTTGCCTCCCCTCCCAACTACAGAGATTCTGCACAAGGACTTATCACAAGCTAGAATGGAAAGTGGATGCGCTATCATTCAGCTGGAAAAGCCTTACAGTATATGCCTTTCCTCCACTACCTCTCCTCCCCAAGGTACTCCTAAAGGTCAGACAAGAGAAGCCAGAAATGATCCTGATTGCCCCAGACTGGCCACGCCGGCACTGGTACCCAGTCCTAAAGAGCTTGTCTCAAGGCTCAGCCTGGACATTGCCTCAAATTCCTCATTTACTGACCCAACAGAACAATCAGATACTGCACAGCCAACTCAAAACCCTAAATCTGGTTGTATGGTGGATAATGTAACCATTCAGAACACACCTCTCTCCAAAGCAGTTGTGGATGTTATTCTGGAGGCCAAGAGGCCCAGCACCAGAAAATCATATGCAGAAAAGTGGAAGCAATTCTGTGCTTGGAACCAGGCACAAGGAATTGACATGCTTGTACCAAATATTCCCCAGATTTTACAATACTTAACTGAAGTTGGACAAAAGCCTATCCTTTTCATAGATTAAAATTCATACCTCTGTCCTTTCAGCTCATTACAATATGGACCCACCTATTTTTTCACATCCACTACTAAGGCAGTACCTCAGAGGGGCCAAAAACATAAGACCCCCAAGAAGTGCACCAATACCTGCATGGGACCTCAATTTTGTCTTGGAAATCTCCCATCCAATCAAGATTTTTCTTGAAGAGTGCTAATGAGGAGCTCTGTTTGACATAGATAGGTAGTCTGTTTCAGAGTATGGGAAGTCTCTGGGACAGAAATCTATCCCTCCAGCATGTTCTGTTTATTGTGGTGACAAGGTTTAGATCCCTAGAATGTGTAGCTCAGAGGGATTCGGATTTCTTTAAGTGGAGCATGTCCAACAGCTCTTGGTTTGACATAGCTTTGTATGTTAGGCAGAGATCGCCTCTGAGTAGGCGATATGTGACAGAGTAAAGCTGGAGTTTTTTGAGACGGTTTGCGTAGGGCATCTGTTTGAGGCCAGTAATCCTCTTTGTGAGGTATTTCTGTGGCCTTTCCAGTTGTTGTAGATGTCTTGTGAGGTACATACCAAAAGAGGCGTTGTACTCTATAATGGGTCTAATGAGTGATGAGTAGAGGGGAACAATGACCTCTTTTTTTCTGGATGAGAAACCCTTTGTGATGAGGTGAGCCATGTAGAAGGATTTCCTGACCACTGTGGCAATGTGATTATCAAAGGAGAGACTACTGTCCACCTGTGTCCCAAGGTCTCTTATCACACTTTCGGCATTAAGTAGACTACCACTTATGTGATAGTTCATGGGTACAGAGTTTTTACCAAAGGGGATGACAATACACTTTTTGGCATTGAGCTTCAGGCCATGGCTTTGACACCAGGCATCTGTCTCAGTGAGGCCCTTTTGTAGTTTTGTACTATGTCCACATCGTTAGGAGTTGTGATAATGGCTCCTAGTTTGCAGTCATCTGCAAACTTTGTTAAAGACCTTCTGTGTTAGCCTGTACTTCAGAGAAGTAGATACCAAACAGGAGAGGACCCAGGACTGAACCCTGTGGTACTCCACTTGTCACTGGTCTGAAGTCAGATTTGGAGTCTGCTACTTTCACAGTGTGGGTTCTGTCCATGAGCCAGTTGGCAACCCATCTTATGACATAGGGATTTATACCTAGGTTAGTGAGCTTATCTATAATTCCAGAGTGGGGGGTGGTGTTGAAAGCCTTGGCAAGATCTAGATAAGCTGTGTGAACCATCCTACCCTCATCTATGGCTTTGGTGACTGCTTCAAAGAAGTCAGTCAGGTTTAGGAGACATGATTTGCCTTTTACAAACCTGAACTGGGTAGGGTCCAGAGTTTGGAGATTTCCAATGTCTTTGTTTATGAGTTCCATGATGATAAGTTCCATGGCCTTGCAGACCAGGCTCGTCAGGCCAATGGGGTGGTATTTCCCAGGGTCCGTCGTGGCACCTGAGGTGAGGTTATGATTGAACATGGTGCTTACGTAGGGTGCCAGTTCATTCTGTAGTTAATGTAGAACGCAGCCTGGGATATTGTCAGGCCCCATGGATGCTGTGTTCTTGGCTTTGGAGAGTGTGTTTTTTTACCTGTGCAGCCATGATTACAGGAACTTTGCATTCTTCCGGTATAGAGATGGGCCCTCTAGGAGGTGAGAGGGGGTTAAAGTTAGCACTGAACCTATCTGCCAGGATGTTGGCAGTATCAGTTGGTTCTGTGTATTTAGTGCCATTGTGCTGTAACTCAGAGCAGATCTGAGTGTTGCCATTGAGATTCTTGACATAGCTATAGAATGCTTTGTGGTTGTCTTTAGAGTCAGTGGCAGTTTTGTTTTCGTAACTAGCTTTGGAGGATTTTATGAGGGATCTCAGCTTCTTACTGAGGTTGACCCGGGAGATGTTCATCGTGTTACCCTGCTGCAGTCATCACACTTGGGTTATCTTGTCGTCAGGCGGTCCCGCAGTTGGCCTGAATTCCAAAGTCTTGGTCCGGCGTCGGTTGCTGTCGCTTCTTCCCTGACGTCAGTGCGCCAGGGGTATATATGATGCTTCCGACGCCATTTTCTTTAGTCTTTCTTGCCGCGCAGTGCCCGAAGCAGAAGCAGTTCGCAAGTGCCGGTCGGCCGACTCCTGAGAGTTTCGAAGTCGAATTTCGTATCTGAAGTCTTCAATAAAGCTAAGTACCCCGTTGGGGAAACTTTTCTTGCCTCAGACCGATGTCAGAAAAAGTTAATTGTATTTCTTGTGGGAAGCAAATACCTCATAAGGATTTTCATTCTTATTGTATACCTTGCCTAGGCCCAGACCACGACGTCACTGGTTGTCGCTTTTGTGCTAGGTTCAATAAGCGTACTATAAAAAGACGCTTTGATTTCGCACAACACTACTTCTGTAGAAAATTTAACTACACAATGCCGTCGGAGCAACCGACTACCGGCGTTCACAAAAACCGCAAGGATAAGGACAGGCAGCCTAGACCCAAGCCAGACTCTGAGGCCTCGGCTGGGCTGGTCTCCGGTTCACCAGTTTTCAGTGAGGCTCTTACGCAGCCCCTGGCTACCGCAGATTTGGAACCCGAGACCACTTTGGAGCCTTTGGTAGAGAGTGCTAGGCCGACGCAGCCATTTTCTTTAGCCCCTACCGACATTGCAGAAAGAGATGTTGGTGCTGCAGAAACACCTTTGGATGTTCTTCATCTCACATTGCTGCAGTCCTTACACTTGGGTAGTCCGCTGTCCTCGGTCGGCCCGAATATCAAAGTATAAGGCTGACGTCGGTCAAGGCGCATTTGACTGACATCAGGACGTCAGGGTACAAATGCGCATGACCGACGTCATATCCTCAGTCTTTTTTGCCGAATGGTCCGATGCAGAAGCAGCATGGCGTTCTGAGATTTTTCGATTTCGGAGTTTCAGACCTGGGGAATATTTTAGTTTTTTCTTGCCTCAGTGGTTTACCGGATGTCAGAAAAGTGAATAATTGCATTTCTTGTGAAACAGATACCATAGAGACTATCATACTTTGTGTATTCCTTGTTTAGGGCCTGAGCACGACGTTGTTGGTGTCGCTTTGTGCTAGATTCAATAAACGCACTATAAAGAGAAGGTTGGATTGTGCCAGGTTAGTCTTTGGGAAGCGGTGCAATTATAAAATGCCGCCGGATGCTCGGCCCGCTTCTTCAAGAAGCGCAAGGACAAAGCAGTTAAGTAGAAGAACCGCCTGTACCGGACGTTCTTTAGAGGTGGTGGAGCCGGTGGTTTCTTTGGGTTCCCAGGGAGAGACTTTGTTGTTGCAGGATGTGGCCTCTCAGGAGGCAGGTCAGGCTGAAGGGGCTTCTCAGGTTACTATACTCCCTCCCTTCCTAGGGTGGTTAGGCCCTCTCCTTCTGTTTCCAAGGCTTCTCCCAGAGGCAGGCCAGGTTTAGCTTCAGTTGGTGTCACCCCTAGTTCTTCAGGAACTGTGCCCAAGAAGCATATGCTTAAAATGGCAGAAGATTTGATTACTTTGATTAGGGTTCTTCTCCTGATATGAGACCTAGGGTGGAGCCTGAGCTAGGAGTTTTGAGCAGGCTTCGGATGTTTCAGAGTCTTCGCTGAAGACTTGCAGGAGTATTCTCCTTATTCTGATTCTGATGTGGATGATTCTACTCCTTCTGCTTCTCCTCCTGAGGATTTTTCTTTTCAGAACTTCATTCCATGAGGGAGCATTTTAAGTGGGAAGGTCAGGACTTCTCTGATTCCAGGAAAAGGCTTAGGTTTTACCCCAGCATAGGCCTTTGGCTATACCTCCTGTTTTGGATGTGGTGGAAGATGTTTTTGCAGAGGCTTCTCTTAATCCTGATTCTTTGCCTCCTGCTCCTGTTAAACCGGATAGATATTACAGGGTGCCTGAAGCTCATAAGTATCTTTTTAAGAGTCCTAGGGCAGACCCAGAAACTGTTAGTCAGGGGTCTAAAGGTGTTAAGGCTTCTGTTGTCAAGAATCCGTTCCTACAGACAAAGAGGCCAGGGCTTTGGATAGATGGGGAAAGAAAGTTTATACTTCTTCCACTATAGCTATGAGGGCTTTGAATTGCCAGTTTCACATGTTGAAATACCAAAACTATCTCCTTTCACAATTGAAGTCTAAGGTTGATGCTCATGGAAGGTATTGATTGTAAAGAGTTACAAGATTTAGTACATGTTTCTGAACAGGTGGGTAAACATTCCTTGCAATGTGGTTTTGATGCTGTACAGGCCTCGCCTAGGCTCACTGCCGCTGGGTCAGTTCTTCGCAGGCACGCCTGGCTGAGGGATCAGAATTTATCTGACCATGTTAAAACAAGGATTTTAGATGCTCCTTTACAATCTGATGTGTTGTTTGGTTCTCCTGTTGAGGCAGTTTTAAAGAAAATGGAAGACAAGGCTAAGTCTATGCAGACTGTTAAAGATTTTTGCAGGTTCAGCCTCCAAAGTTTAGTAGAAATTGGCCTTCTAAGGGGTGGACATATCCTTCTTATGATTCCCAGTCTAGGGTAGGTCTAGACGTGGTAGGGGCAGAGCTCAGGGCTCTTTCAGGCCTAGAACAGGAGTTCTCCTGCACAGTCTTCGGTGAGGGCAGGGGTCAGTCCTTTCAGAACAGACCCAATGACCTACCTTTTCAGCTGCCAGAGCCTTCTCGCCTGGCAGCACCTTTGGGAGGAAGGTTGGCACTTTTCAAAGAAAATTGGAGTTTAATTACCCAAGACAGATGGGTATTGGATATCATACACCACGGTTACAGGTTTTATTTCCATACCTTGCCTCCTTTCAAAGGCATGCCAGACGTTCCTCCTCAGCAAAGGATAGAGGCTCACAAGCATTTCTCTGTTACTCCAAATAGGGGCCATTCAGCCGGTCCCTATGCCAGAAGTGGGCCTAGGATTTTATTCTCGCCTGTTCCTAGTACCAAAGAAAGGGAACATGTGGAGACCAATTTTGGACTTATCTATCCTCAACACTTATCTGGACATTCCCAAGTTCAAAATGTTGATGTTACAGCAGCTTTTACCTCTGCTGGGCAAAGATCATTGGATGGTAACTTTGGATCTCCAGGAGGCTTATCTTCATGTTCCTATCAGACTGAGTTGCAGGAAGTATCGAGCTGGGACTTCTCATTATCAGTTCTCTGCATTGCCCTTTGGCTTATCTACTGCCCAGAGTGTTCCGAAAAGTTCTGGCTCCAGTGATAGCTTTCCTCAGGTTAACAGGAATACAGATCTATCCTTATTTGGACGATTGCCTGATTCTGGCTCAAGGAAGGGACGAGCTTCTTCATCATTTGGATTATGTGATAGCAGTGCTAAGATGCCTGGGGTATTCTGTGAACGAAATAAAGTCCAGTCTAGTACCCTCTCAGGA
Organism: Protopterus annectens; assembly: GCF_019279795.1. Lineage (NCBI taxonomy): Eukaryota > Metazoa > Chordata > Ceratodontiformes > Protopteridae > Protopterus > Protopterus annectens. The sequence continues at coordinate 342,318,297 of NC_056748.1, read as the reverse complement.
CATGTGCTTTCTGGGTGTGAGACTGAATACAGCATCCAAGATGGCCTTTTTGACCCCGGACAAACAAAAGAATCTTTCCCTTTACTTTCATCAGTTGTCTCATCAGTCCAGGCTGACTGCAAGGACAGTCCTTCAAGCCTTGGGGTTCATGGCATCTTGTATTCTGGTGCTTCCCAATGCCAAACTGCATATGAGGAAGCTACAATGGTATCTCAAAAATGTATGGACACAGCACTGCCAGGATTTGGACACTGTCATTCAAATAATACCTTGCATTCAAAAGGAATTGTTGTGGTGGGCTCAGGAATGTCACCTAAACAAGGGACTCTGTGACTCGGCCAGAGGAGTCAGATTCTAACGACAGATGCCTCAGACAAAGCTTGGGGAGCTCATCTGAATGGAAAGTGGATACAAGACAAGTGGCCTGCCAGACTACAACATCTACATATCAACTTGAAAGAGATGTTAGCAGTCCAGTTTGCATTAATAGCTTTCAAGGATTTACTTCTTCCAGGGCAGGTGTTGATTCTAACAGACAACACAACTGTCATGTGGTACATCAACAAGCAAGGCGGAACACATTCTTATCCTCTATGCAGGCAAGCAATGATTTTGTGGGAGACTGCTCTCAGTTTACAGCTAAATCTTCAGGCAAGGTTTCTGCCGGAGCACAGAACTCCTTAGCAGATGTGTTGAGCAGACAAATTATGAATCCCCACGAGTGGAAATTGGATCCTCATGTATTTCAGATATTGACAGTGTCATGGGGAACTCCAGACATAGATCTGTTCACTTCTCCACTAAACCACCAGCTGCCAAAGTTTTGCACAAAAAGGTTTCATCCCACAGCTTGGAAAGTGGATGCTCTTTCTTTCAATTGGAGCAATCTTCATGTGTATGCCTTTCCTGCCTCTCCTCCCAAAGGTACTACTAAAGGCCAGACAAGACAAGCCACGGATGATTTTGATAGCTCCAGATTAGCCTCGACAGCATTGGTACCCATTACTGAGAAGCCTGGTACGGAAGCCTCCATGGCCTTTACCTTCGATTCCACACCTGTTGTCTCAGGAGGACAGTCATTTGCTCAATGTCAAGCTTCACACTCTGCACCTAACAGCCTGGCATATTCTGTTTTGAACCATAGTGGGCCTCCACTTCCACAGCAAGTTTTGAATGTTATTTTGGAAGCTAGAAGGCCTAGTACAAGGAAAGTGTGCGCAGATAAATGGAAGAGATTTTTATTTTGGAGTGCAGCAAAGGATTTTGATGTTTCTGAGCCTAATTTAAGTGTGGCTCTTCAATATCTTACTGAGTTACTGGACAAAGGTTTGTCCTTCTCTATTAAGGTTCATGCTGCAGCAATTTCGCTCACTATGATTGTGACCCACCATTGTTTTCTCATCCTTTGTTCAAGCAATTTCTTAGAGGGGCAAAGAATATAAGACCCCACGAAGAGCTCCTACTCCTGCTTGGGATCTCAATTTTGTGTTGGAGAAACTCACTACAACCTTTTGAGCCTGCAGCTACTGCTGAATTAAAGTTTTTATCATGGAAGACTGCTTTTTGTTGGCTATTACCTCTGCAAGAAGGGTTTCTGAGTTGCAGGCCCTTATGGTTGAGCCTTTCTTAATTTTCCATAAGGATAGGGTATCTGTTAATCCTTCCTTTATGCCTAAAGTGGTTTCTAGTGTGGCTTTAAACCAAACGATGCATTTGCCTACTTTTTATGCAAATCCCCAAAATAAAGCAAAAGATTTTGCACACTTTAGATGTACACAGGCAGTTTATTATTTGGACAGAACTAAAGGGTTCAGGCAGTCTCAGCAGTTATTTGTTTCTTTTGCTTTGAGTTCTCAGGGCAAGCCTGTGTCAAAACAAACTATTTCTAAGTGGATTGGGTTTTGCATTGCTTTCTGTTATTCCCATCATGGCAAGGAAGTTCCAGCTGGGATTAGGCCTCATTCCACTAGGGCTACTGCCACTTCAACAGCTTTTTTGAGGTGGGTGGCAACTAAGGATATTTTGGAGGCAGCTACTTGGAGTTCAGTGCATACTTTTTCTAGGCATTATCACCTACCACTTTACTCTAAATCCAGGGCTGGTTTTGCCACTGCTGTTTTGCAGGGCATTTTGGCAGCTCCTGCTTCCTTATAATTTGGCCATCCTCCCTTACCTCTGCTTTGGGATTCTACAAGTAAGTAAGGACTGCAGCAATGCGAGATGAAGAACATAGTACAGTTTTGTACCTACCATAAATGTAGATGTTCAAGATCCACATTGCTGCAGTCCAATTTACCTCCTCCTTCCACTCTGTACTTAGAGGCGGTTGTGTGGGTGGGTTGTCAATAGGGTGTATATTGTATATATTGTACATATTTTTAGTGCTAGGATGGTTGGTTGTTTGTTTGCTGTCTTTTGGTTTTGACCTTATTTTAGGGTCTTCTGACATCTGGGGCAAGAAAAGACTGAGGATATGACGTCGGTCATGCGCATTTGTACCCTGACGTCCTGATGTCAGTCTAATGCGCCTTGACCGACGTCAGCCTTATACTTTGATATTCGGGCCGACCGAGGACAGCGGACTACCCAAGTGTAAGGACTGCAGCAATGTGGATCTTCGAACATCTACATTTATGGTAGGTACAAAACTGTACTTTTCTGAAGGTGTCTTTAGACTGACGACGCTCACTATAAAAGCGTATCCTAAGCTTAAGACTCCTATTAAACCAAAAAAGACTGCACTTCAGTCTCCAGTGCAAGGCCCTATGCCTAAGAAACAGATGCTTAAAATGGCTGAAGATCTTATCTCTTTAATCAGGGGTTCCCAACCCCCCCCCCCTGACAAAAGGCCTAGACAACAGGAAGAGTATGCCTCCTCTGATCAAGTGTCTATTTCCTGAGGCTCCTCTGAGGACCAAGATTACTCCTTTCCTCCTTATGAAGATTCTGATGCTGAGGATTCCATTCCCTCAGCTTCTCCCCCTGAAGACTACTCCTTTGGGGAAACTTTACACACTATGAGGGAACATTTTCACTGGGAAGGTCAGGACTACTCTGACTCAAAGAGTTTCTTTTACTCCCCCAGCACAGACCTCTTGCTATCCCCCCAGATTTAGACATTGTGGATGATGTTTACTTAGAATCTAGTTTAAATCCAGATTCTCTGCCTCCTGCTCCAGCCAAACCAGACAGATATTATAGAGTGCCTGACTCCCACAAATTCCTTTATAAAAGCCCTGTTGCTGATCCAGAGACTATCTCCCAGGATCCCAAAGGGGCTAAGGTTTCTATGGCGAAAAATCCTGTACCCTCTGAAAGGGACTCCAGAGCACTAGACAGGTGGGGGAAAAAGGTTTACACCTCAGCCACTCTAGCTATGAGAGCACTAAATTGTCAATTTCACATGCTAAAATACCAGCAATTTCTAATGTCTCAAATAAGACAAAAAATGAACACACTCCTTCGACAGTCTGAATTAAAAGAAATGCAGGATCTGTTGCATGCAGCTGAACAGGTGGGCAAACATACTTTACAATGTGGATTTGATTCTTTGGAGGCTTCCTGTAGAGCAGCTGTTACTGGGTCTGTTATACGTAGACATGCTTGGTTAAAGGAACAAACTCTGCCTGATCATTTTAAAGCAAAGCTTCTAGATGCCTCCTTACAGCAGGATGTCCTATTTGGAGTTAAAGCAGAAGAAGTATTAAAGAAAATGGAGGATAAGGCAAAATCTATGCAGATTGTCAAAGATTTTCTACAGGTTCAGCCCCCTCACTTCAGCAGAAATTGGCCAACAAAAAATTGGTCCTTTCCAGCTACTGACAGACCACAGAGGGGTAAATACAGATGCCCAAGAGGCAGAGGACAACCACAAACCCACTAGAAACCTCGACAATGGGGCACTACAACACAGAAGGGAGGAGAAGACAGGCCCCAAACTACTAGAAGGCAAACTCAGTGACTTAAACCTCACATGGCCAAGCAAGACTCTCTTGGCAGCTCCCTTGGGAGGCAAATTAGCACTTTTTCAGACAACTGGCACATCGTCACAAAGGACAAATGGGTCCTAGACATAATTTCACAAGGATACAGATTCCATTTCCACACCTTGCCAACGAAAAGAGGAATGCCAAACCTGCCACAAAATCAATGGGCAGAGGCACAAAAACAAATTACAGCTCTCATGGACATGAGAGCCATTCAACTGGTACCTACACGGGAGCAAGGCCAAGGATTTTACTCAAGACTTTTTCTAGTCCCCAGAAAGGACAATGCCTGGAGACCAATTCTGGACCTTTCAATTCTAAACACCTTCTTACAAGTACCCAAATTCAAGATGCTAACACTACAGCAGCTTCTTCCCATGTTGGGCAAGAAAGCATGGCTAGTAACGGTGGACCTCAAGGAGGCATACCTGCATGTCCCTATGAGACAAAATTGCAGAAGATACCTCCGTTTCATTGCAGGTTCAACCCATTACCAATTCTCTGCACTGCCCTTTGGCTTATCCACTGCACCCAGGGTTTTCACAAAATGCCTGGCGCCAGTATTTGCATACTGCAGACAAAGAGGAATTCAAATATACCCATTCCTGGACGACTGCCTCATCCAAGGAGAAAGCAAGGACATCCTCTTACAACATCTGGCTTTTGTAAAACATCTTCTAAGTTGCCTAGGGTACACAGTAAACGAAAAGAAATCAAAACTAGTACCCTCACAAAATATGACATTCCTGGGTGCCAGCTTGAATACAATGGCCCAGAAGGCTTATCTGACGCCAGACAAACAACTACAACTGACTCAATATTTCAAAACAATGGCAACAAAGACCCAACTCCCTGCAAGAAAAATTCTGCAGGCCTTGGGCTTCATGGCATCTTGCATACTACTAATACCATTTGCAAAGCTGCATATGAGGAAATTACAGTGGTATCTAAAAAGCATATGGTCTCAACACAGCCACAGCTTGGACACAATGATATCTCTCATTCCCTGCCTTCAACAAGAGTTTCTATGGTGGTCACAGGCATGTCACCTCAACAAGGGTCAGCCTTTCACCTTGCCCCCAGCCAGGCAAACTATGACAACAGATGCATCGGACTATGCCTGGGGGGGCACACTTGGCAGGACAGTGCGTTCAAGGCATATGGACTGCAGATCAAAGGAATCTGCACATCGATCAAAAAGAGATGCTAGCTGTACAGAATGCTCTGACAGCCTTCAAGAACCTCTTGTATCCAGGACAGCTTACAATAAGGATGGACAACACCACAGTAATGTGGTACATAAACAAACAAGGGGGTACACAACCTACCCTCTATGCAGGCAAGCAATGACCTTGTGGAACACAGCACTGGCTTACCAAGTTCAGCTACAAGCTCAATTCCTGCCAGGAAAAAAGAACACATTAGCGGACGACCTCAGCAGAAACATCATGGATCCCCACAAGTGGAAACTGGATCCACAAGTATTTGCAATGATAACTCAAAAATGGGGCCACCCAAACATAGACCTGTTTGCCAGCCCCCAAAACTATCAGCTAACAAAATTTTGTACAAGGACACTTCACCATCAAGCTTGGAAAGTGGATGCACTCTCATTCATTTGGAAAAACCTGACAGTATATGCCTTCCCTCCATTGCACCTTCTCTCAAAGGTGCTTCTGAAAGTCAGAAACGAGAGACCACGAATGATACTCATAGCCCCAGACTGGCCACGCCAGCACTGGTACCCACTGTTAAGGAATATGGCCCAGGGCCCACCTTGGATGTTACCACAAATTGCCCATTTGCTCACACAGCAAGACAGTCAGATTCTACACAGCCAGCTCAAAACCTTAAATTTGGCTGCATGGCAAATCACCTGAGCACCCAGTCAGCTCCTCTTCCTCAAGCAGTTATGGATGTTATTCTGGAAGCTAGGAGGCCCAGCACCAGGAAGGCCTACTCGGACAAATGGAAAAGGTTTTGCGCCTGGAACCAAGCTAAAGGCCAAAATACCCTTCAGCCTCACATGCCTCAGATTCTTCAGTATTTAACTGAGATGTTGCACAAAGGACTTTCTTTTTCATCTATTAAAATCCACGCCTCAGCTATTTCAGCCCACTACAACACGGATCCACCCTTATTTTCACATCCACTTCTAAGGCAGTTCCTCAGAGGGGCAAAAAACATTAGGCCCCCCAGGAGAGCACCTACACCAACCTGGGACCTCAACTTTGTTCTGGAAAAACTTACGCTACCTCCCTTTGCACCAGCTTTCTCTGCTGATCTAAAGTTTATATCATGGAAAACTGCCCTGCTGCTAGCAATAACTTCAGCCAGAAGAGTCTCAGAGCTTCAGGCACTAATGGCAGTGGAACCTTTCCTCATTTTCCATCAAGACAGAGTTTCTCTACAAACCAATCCTTCCTTCATGCCTAAGGTGGTATCTAGTGTGGCTTTAAATCAAACCATCCACTTACCCACCTTCTTTCCAAATCCACAGAACAAAGGAGAAAGACTCCTGCATTCCTTGGACATTCACAGGCAACTTCGTTACTACTTGGATAAAACTAAGGTTTTCAGAAAATCTAACCAGCTCTTTGTATCCTATGCTGCAGCTTCACAAGGGAAGGCTATATCAAAACAGACCATTTCCAAATGGATAGAACATTGCATTTGTTTTTGCTGTACCCATCATGGAAAACCAGTTCTTGCTACCATAAGGCCCCACTCTACCAGGGCAGCAGCTACATCTACAGCCTTCCTCAGGGGGGGTGCCAACCAAGGATATTTTGGAAGCTGCAACTTGGAGTTCAGTTTACACCTTCACCAAACACTACCACTTACCACTTTACTCTAAGACTAGAGCTGGCTTCGCCACTGCAGTTCTGCAGGGCCTTCTAGCCTCCTCTAACCCTCTTTGACTCCTCCTCCCATCCTTAGCTTTGGGATTCTACCCAAGTGTGATGCTGCAGCAGGGTAACACGATGAACATAGTACAGTTTTGTACCTACCATAAATGTAGATGTTCGAGTGTACACCCTGCTGCAGTCCAGGTTACCCTCCCTCCATCCCCTCTGACTAACTAACTAAATCTTTACAATACCTTTCTGATGTATTTGCTTATAGCTGGAGGGATGTTGTGTTTGTGCTAAATTTCTTAGATTGGTACTAATTACTGACCACCTTTTTGGGGGCACCTGACATCTGGGGCAAGAAAAACTGAAGAAAATGGCGTCGGATGCATCATATATACCCCTGGCGCACTGACATCAGGGAAGAAGCGACAGCAACCGACACCAGACCAAGACTTTGGAATTCAGGCCGACTGCGGGACCGCCTGACGACAAGATAACCCAAGTGTGATGACTGCAGCAGGGTGTACACTCGAACATCTACATTTATGGTAGGTACAAAACTGTACTTTTCTCCAGTCATGGGATTTTACTCTTTTTTTGCAACAGTTTCTTTCTTATACTGTACAGTTTGTTTATGGCAGAGGACCACCAGATTGGCTTCCTTTTTTGGAGGATAGCATCTTGGTTCTATTAGGGATAGCATGATCCATGCACCACTCGTGTAAGTGCTTATAAAGTGCATTTGTGTAGGATTCAGCAGTCGTACCTCTGTTGTCCATCTGCATGGTGTCATGAAGTTTTCCACTTCTGTCTTAAGAAGTGTGAAGTTAGCTTTGGAGAAGTTTTTTACGGTGGTTTCCCTAATTGGGGGTGGGGTCAGGATGTGGATGTCTAGGGTGATTAGCTTGTGGTCGGATCTGACCAACGAGGAATTGACCTCTGGTGTGGACACCGGTTGCCCATGTTGGTAATTACCAGGTCTAGGATATTGCTGCCCCTTGTGGGGGTGTGAATAAGTTAATCCAAGGCGTTGGAATTTATGAATTCCAGAAAGCGTTGAGCAAAAGAGTTGGTTCATGAGTAGTTTTCCCAATTAATGGTAGGGTAGTTGAAATTGCCCATTATTAGGGTGTTGGGTTGTACCCTAATACTTTCCAGTGTATCAAGAAATGAGGAGTGCGAATTCTGGGGCATGGTGGGGGGTCTGTAGCAAGCTACAATTTGGATTGCGGTCTTGCCCAGAGTTAGTTGCACTTGGATAATCTCGGGTGCATTATGCTGTGCAACTAGCCTGGAGTTGTGGATATCCTTACCAGTGTTTTACTCCATATTACCCCTGTCTGTGTGTGTGAAAGTTCTGTGTGCTCCTGGGCAATGCCTTTCTCCTTCTATCCTATTTACAGCCATTCCTCACTAGCATCCCCAACTTCACTTCTTTTGTAAACCTTACAAAAGGTTCATTTTTTCCTGAAAAAAATAAGTAAATAAAATAAAATTATCCTGTCTGCCTCCATAAATGTCTTACTTTATGCAAAGTACAAACACTGTTCAACATGCAAATGGTGTGGAATGTGGTGTATAGGGAAATAGGAAAGGGGAGAACAGTAAGCAGTGTTTCCACTATTTGTTCTTCCTTTTCCTACTTATCACATCCCACTCCATTTGTATGTTGAACAGTATTTGCATTTTGCAGTGTACGACCACTGTAGTCTTTCTGATGGCTGCTGTGGTGGTCTTCCTGTACTTGTATGAGTGTGAGATGGGGTTGTGTGAGAGTGCATTGCCCATGTGAGTGCACATTGACTCAGAAATGCTTGTTTGCCTTTGTTATGTCTGTCATGTCAGTCACATACCCTAATGTACCTGTGCTCCAGCCTTAGAGAAACCTAGCAATATTTTTCCCATTATCACTATGCTTCTCTTTAATTATGTGGTGTTTTGTGTGAATTTCTAGTGCTATTCATTGTCTAATACTTGTCTGATTGGTTGTGTATTTCTTTGAGAAGCAACCCCCTCAAAAATTAGTGCTGAGGCATGCAGCATTTGTCTTTGAATCCCAACCAGTTGTCATATTGTATTATTGCTGATAAACTGTGTTTGAGTTGAAGAAATGCCTGTAAAAAGGGATGCAAAGTACACTACACACATTCTTGTGTGTTTGATTGCACAAGTGCATGTACATATCTCTTTGCATATAGTTGCAGCCATTCATTTCCTAAACCACTTGTCTAAGTGAGTGTTGTGGTGTATAGTGTCCTAAAATGAGTTGATTGAAGACTCAGTTCAGTGCTTATGGGAAGTCTGCATCAGGAAAAAAATACACAAATGTTACTTGTGGAGCTGTTTCTTGTTAATTTTTATTCTTTCTCCCAGGGGTTGTTAAAGCACTTTAACAAAACTGATGTAGAATGGTATGAACTAGCCATTTTATAAACTTTCAAGACTGATGTTGCCGACCTGTGATTCAGACCTGTAGCCACAACAAATTTTTGTAGTCTTTAAAATAAACTGAAAGTAGCACTTTTTGCAAATAGTGCAACACAGCTTGTTTTTTTTCTTATGTACCTGACATTTTTAGGTGATGTTCTTCGTGTTTCACTGTTGCAGTCATCACACTTGGGTTATCTGCTTGCAGGTAGCCCTCAGTCAGCCTGAATACCAGAGACTTAGTATTTCTGCGTCGGTTGCTGACACTCCAGGACTGACGTCAGGTCGTCAGGGGTATAAAAACAGGCAGCCGACGCCATTACATCAGTCTTTCTTGCTGAGGAGTCCGAAGCAGAAGCAGTTTGCAAATGCCGGTTGGCCACTACCTGAAATTTCATTTACAAATTGAATAATCCTGAAGTCTTCTAAAGCTAAGTACCCCGTTGGGGATCGTTTTTTCTTGCTCTAACCGATGTCAGAAAAAGTTAACAATTGTCTTGCCTGTGGAAAGCAAATACCACACAGAGATTTTCATTCCTACTGCGTCACCTGTTTAGGCCCAGACCACGACGTACCTCTCTGTCAGTTTTGTGCCTTGTTCAACTACTGAACCATTTGTCATCAGGCTCTCATTGTCACTAAATTCTTTCGCTCTCGATCTCCGTATTCAGAAATGGCTTTGGTAAGCCATCTGACTACCATTATTCCGAAAAAACGTAAGGGTAAAGACAGAGACAGACTGCATAGCTCCAAAGCTGCCGACGACGCTTCTGTTAAGCTAGTCGCTAGTTCACTGGTACTCAGTGAGGTGCTTTCGCAGCCCCTGATGCCCATTTAAGTGGATTCGCAGGCCTCTCCAAGACCCATTCGGAGTCCAGTATGCCACGAGACTCTTCTTCGACTATGGAACCTGCAGATGTCTACCTTGGATGGGTCCGGAGCGACTGTGCAGGGCACCGGCTTCTGAGGCAGTTCTTTGCACTACCGATGTTCAACTCAAACCGACGACTTTATCTAAAACTACCGAGTTTCTTAGGCCAAGAGTACGCGCTACGCCTAGATAACCAATGGCCAAAGCACATGCACCTGCTCCCATGCCACAACGACACATGCTTAGAATGGCAGAAGACCTTATTATGCTGATAAGGGGAAGTCAGCTGTCCTCTGCTAAGGGAAAAAGAGACCAGTCCCTTGCAGCTTCAACAGACCAGGAGTCCGATGACTCTGAGGTATCTGATTATGAAGAAATGCCTTTATCTGCTTATGAGGATTCAGATGCAGAGGAATCCATTCCCTCTGCCTCCCTTCCAGAGGATTTTTCTTTTGGTGAAACCTTACATACTTTAAGTGAGCATTTCCACTGGGAATGCCAAGACTATTCTCAGTACAAAAAAGAGACTCAGGGCATTTCTAGATTTGCCACAGCTCAGGCCTTTAGCAATACCCCCAGTCCTGGAAGTTGTTGATGATGTCTTTATGGAATCCAGTCTTACTCCTGATACTTTACCTCCTGTCCCTAGGAAACCAGTTAGATACTACAGAGCACATGACACTCACACATTTCTTTTCAAGAATCCTACTGCTGACCCAGAAATCATTTCCCAGGGGCCTAAAGGTATCAAGGCAACTACAGCCAAGAATCCCACCCCTTCGGACAGGGATTCCAGAGCTTTGGACAGATGGGGGTAAGAAGGTATATACCTCTGCAACACTTGCTATTAGGGCTTTGAATTGTCAGTTTCACATGCTGAAGTACCATCAACATATTATGGAACTTATTAAACAAAAAGTGGCAACGTTTACAGACTGTGCAGAAAATAAAGAATTGCAAGAGCTTATGTACTCTGCAAGCCAAGTCAGCAAGCATAACTTGCAGTGTGGCTTTGATGCCCAAGAAGCATTTTGCCGGGCAGCAATCACTGGTTCTGTACTGAGAAGACATGCTTGGCTCAAGGAGCAGACCTTGCCAGACCATGTCATATCAAAGTTACTAGACGCTCCTTTGAACAAGGACAGTTTGGCACCAAAGTAGAAGACGTTTCTTAAAAAGATGGAAGAAAAAGCTAAGTCTATGCAGACTGTTAAAGAATTCTTACAAGTGCAACCCCCTAGATTCAATAGGCATTACCCTTCCAAACACTGGTCCTTTCCAGCCACCTCCAGGCCATCTCAAACTAGACCCAGGGGAAACTGAGCACCCAGACTACAGTCTCAGGGTATGCAGAGATCTAAGCAGTGGAGTGCCCCCACCCCCAAAGCAGGGAGTGGTAAGCCACCTCCTTATGGAAAAAAACTCACAATGACTTCTCTATTCCACTCCCCACCTCTTCCCAATTGCTTGTACCCCAGGAGGTAAACTTGCCCGTCATGCAAAAAACTGAATGTCCATCACACAAGACCGATGGGTCCTCAACATTGTATCCCAGGGGTACAAATTTTACTTCCACTCACTGCCAACCCCAAGAGGGTTCCCAGACCTTCCTCCAAACCAGTGGGCAGAGGCTCAAAACCAGGTTCTACCCCTGCTCTCCATCAGAGCTATTCAGCTGATTCCAGTGGAACAGATAGGTCAAGGATTCTATTCCAGACTCTTCCTGGTACCCAAGAAAGAGGGCTCTTGGCGCCCAATCCTGGATCTTTCAATTCTCAACACCTTCCTTGTGGTACCAAAATTCAAAATGCTTACCCTGCAACAGCTTCTACCTATGCTAGCCAAGGATGCCTGGTTAGTCACCCTAGACTTAAAAGAAGCCTATCTGCACATCCCCATAAGGGGGTCATGCAGGAAGTATCTATGTTTCAGGGCAGGATCTATGCATTATCAGTTCTCTGCACTTCCCTTTGGCTTATCCACTGCGCCCAGAGTATTCACAAAATGCCTGGCTCCAGCCATTGCATACTGCAGGCAGAGAAATATCCGAATTTACCCGTACTTGGACGACTGCCTGATTCAGGCAGACAGTCAGGAATTGCTGTTGCAGCACCTGACAGTTGTGAAAAACCTTCTCACTTCCCTGGGGTACGCCATCAATGAAAAGAAATCAAAACTGATACTCAGTCAAAAGATTGTATTCCTGGGAGCAAGCTTGGACACAACATCCCAGATGGTATTTCTCACTTCAGAAAAACATATATATCTGACAGCCTCCTTCAAACAAATGGCCACCAGAACCCAGCTATCTGCTGCAGGCCCTAGGGTTCATGACCTCATGTATACTGCTAATTTCATATGCAAGACTGCAAATGAGGAAACTTCAGTGGTACTTAAAAAGTCTTTGGTGCCAACATTCTCAGGACCTGGAAACAGTCATTCCTGTCATACCCTATCTAAGGACAGAGTTCCTTTGGTGAGCAGAAGCATGCAACCACAACAAGGGATTGCCCTTTACTCAACCCCATGCCACCCAGACCCTAACCACAGACACATCAGACTATGCCTGTGGAGCACACATGGATGGCAAATGCATTCAGGGCCACTGGAGCCCAAGTCAGATTCATCTGCACATCAGCCAAAAAGAGATGCTAGCTGTGCAGAATGCCCTGACAGCTTTCAGATCCCTACTCTTTCCAGGACAACTTGTAATAAAAACAGACAACACCACAGTTATGTGGTACATCAACAAGCAGGGGGGAACCCATTCATACCCACTCTGCAGGCTAGCCATGGCTCTGTGGAACACAGCATTGGACATGCAAGTCCATCTGCAAGCTCAGTTCCTGCCAGGCAAACAAAATTCACTGGCAGACAACTTAAGCAGAAATCTCCTAGACCCACACGAGTGGCAGTTAGAGCCCAGCACCTTCAACCTTCTGATTCATAAATGGGGGACCCCAGAGGTGGATCTTTTTGCCTCCTCCTACAACCACCAACTCAGCAGATTCAGACCAGGAACCCTCACAGCAGGGCCTGGAAAGTGGATGCCCTATCCTTTCAGTGGGTAAATCTCTCAATTTATGCATTCCCACCTCTGCCCCTTCTCTCGAGTATTACTCAAAATAAGACAGGACAAACCGGGTACAATTCTGATTGCCCCAGACTAGCCATGCCAGCACTGGTTCCCACTCCTGTGCAGCCTGACATTTGTGCCACCATGGCACCTACACCAGAACCTTACCCTGGTCTCTGAGCAGGAGGGGCAGATTTTGCATCCGCAACTGCAAGCCCTAAAACTTGCAGCCTGGCTTATCCCTTGAATCCTATCCCAGAAGCTCTAGATTCATCCGCAACTGCAAGCCCTAAATCTTGCAGCCTGGCTTATCCCTTGAATCCTATCCCAGAAGCTCTAAGCAAACAGGTGTTGGACATCATTCTTGAAGCCAGAAGACCGAGTACAAGGAAATCCTATGCAGATAAGTGGAAAAGATACTGCAACTGGAGTCTATCTAAAGGAGAGGACACAACTGTGCTCTCCCTGCCTTTAATCCTGGATTACTTAGCAGATCTACTCCATACATGCCACAACCATTTCAACTCATTACAACACTGAGCCACCTCTCGTCACGCACCCTCTTATCAAACAGTTCCTGAGAGGGGCAAACAACTTAAGGCCACCAAGTAGAGCACCCACCCCTGCTTGGGACCTGAACTTTCTACTGGAAAATCTCACACTTCCACTCTTTGAGCCTGCAGTGTCAGCAGACTTAAAATTCTTCTCCTGGAAAACAGCATTGCTTCTAGCCATCACATCTGCTAGAAGAGTGTCTGAACTACAAACACTTATGGCTGTGGAATCCTTCATTATTTTCCATGTTGACAGGGTCTCTCTCAGGACAAACCCTTCCTTTATGCCTAAAGGTGGTGTCCAGTGTGGCTCTCAATCAATCCATACATTTGCCAGCCTTTTTCCCTAATCTTCAAAATAAAGGGGTAAAGATCCTACACTCCTTGGATGTGCACAGACAGCTCAGATTTTACCTGACTAGGACTAAGGCTTTCAGAAAGTCAGACCAGTTATTAGTCAGCTTTGCAACAGGGGCAGAGGGCAAGGCCGTTTCTAAGCAAACAATATCTAAATGGATAGCACATTGCATTAATTTCTGCTGCAAGCACCATGGGAAACCAGCCCCACAGGGGGTCATAACACATTCCACTAGGGCAACATCTACCACTACAGCATTTCTCAGGGGAGTCACCACCAGGGACATCCTGGAAGCTGCTACCTGTAGTTCAGTACACACTTTCACCAAGCACTACCATTTGCCTATCTTCTCCAAATCCAGGGCAGGCTTTGCAACAGCAGTCCTGCAGGGTATTCTAGCCAACCCTAACTCTTCTTGACTGCCTCCACACTTCTTCAGCTTTGGGAATCCACCCAAGTGTGATGACTGCAACAGTGAAACACGAAGAAGATAGTACAGTTATATACACTTACCATAAATGTAGATGTTCGAGTGTATTCACTGTTGCAGTCCTGGTTTCCCTCCCTCCAGCCCCCTGGTTTCTTTCTCTTTCTCTCTCTAAACTCTCTATGCCTTTTACCCCACCCCTTCAGGGGTATTGGTATTTACCTTTTACTGGTGGTGTTTTCCTCCACCATAATTTAACTGCCTATTGGGGGCTCCTGACATTTGGGGCAAGAAAAACTGATGTAATGGCGTCGGCTGCCTGTTTTTATACCCCTGACATCAGTTCTGGAGAGACAGCAACTGACGCAGAAATACTAAGTCTCTGGTATTCGGGCTGACTGAGGGCTACCTGCAGGCAGATAACCCAAGTGTGATGACTGCAACAGTGAATACACTCGAACATCTACATTTATGGTAAGTGTACACAACTGTACTTTCTGTGCTACTGCGTTGGTAGTAATGTAGTGTATCCAGTGATTATGGCTTTTTCTTGACATGGTGAATTGTGCTGTTTGTAGCAGTTGTTGATGAGAATATTGCAGTTTGATCCACATTAAAATAATCTTGGAATTTTATCTGTGAGCTGCTTAGATAGGTTTATCCTAGGTCTTTCTGCAGAGGTGATAATGTCTTTAAATGCTCATCTCTTTTTAATACTTATTCGTACAATAAGTTTATCTGTAACACAGTTTATGTACACTTTTACCTGCTAATGTTTTACAGCTGGCTGCCTATCCGGCAGTCAGAATGTTCCTGGTATACTTGTTGAATATTCTAACAATTTTTTACATCTTATTCCATCTTATTGTTTAGGAACAAGCAATGGTTCTGTATTTATCTACAATCTAACCAGTGGGTTGGTATACAAGGAACTAAGCATTCATTCCTGTGAAGTAAAGTAAGCATTTAATATTTTATGCGCTTATTACAGTAGAGTTTTTGAAGCATTGCACTTTAGTCTGTTGAGCATTCTGTTGGAACGGAAGACCAACTCTAGTTTTGTGTGAGATTCTTATGTACAATAACATTCAGATGCATTTAAAATTGTTCGCCAATTGCATTATAAAGAATCTAAAATAAAGACAGAATAGGAAGCCATATAGTCAGTAACTTTTTGTCAGCTGCTATTCCATCCTTGTGGGTTCTTCTTCACAACTGCCTGCTGTCTCTGCTGTGTGCAGAAGACAGTATTCAGAATGTGGTTTGGTCTTGTCTTGCACAAAATTGACACCAGCCAACAGAACTTTTTCTGTAGCCAATGCATATATATATTTTTTTATTTCTGTATTTAATTTTAAATGTTGTTGTTTGTCTTTCGGCTTTTCCTGGTTAGGGGTCGCCACAGCAGAACTCCAGTCCGCTAATGATTGGCAGTTGGTTTTTATGGTGTCGAGTTGCCAGCCAGATGCCCAACCTTCAACGAAGGCACGCCCATTCAACGCATGTCTTTTGAACGCCCACTCGATCGCAGGGAGGACATGCAGACTCCACACAGAAGGCACTCCCAACCCAAGCCGAGAATCAAACGGGAGAACCTCTTGCTGTGAGGCAACAATGCTACCACTGCACCACCGCGGAAGTAATAATGTCAAGAATTTCTTTACCTGTAAGACTTAGGCCTGCAGGAATTAGCCCAATACCAAAAGCTTTCCCAGGCTACCTCATCCCCTCCTGCCTTTAAACACCTCTCCATATCTCTTCAACCATGGTTTAAGTTATTCATACTGATAAATGACCCAAAGCTATTGTTTCATTTCAACATTTTGCTTTGTGTGTTTTCATGGCATTCTTTCAGTTTAATTACTGCTGTGTTTCTCTGCATCTCATGTCAATCTGGTTCCGTTTGTAGTTGGAACTTTTAGCATTTCTGTAACTTGCATCCTTGGTGCTATTTCGATCTGGCTGTTTAGTAACCTTTGAGAAGAAACATTTGTAATCCTATAAAAAGTGGAAATGTGGGTCAAAGATTGTTGCCACCCACAGTATATGTGAAATGCATGAAATGTCTTGAGGGGGCACATTTTTGGAGGACTGCAATATCTGTGCAGACTTGAAACCCTCCAACTGAAATTAATGAAAAAATAGACTAGAAACAGAAAAATCCATGGCTAGTCTCCATTTGAACTCTCTTCCTAGGGCAAGTGAACAAGTGTTTTCATTCTAAAAGCATGCATACAATGAATACTATTAAAAGTATAGTGAAAAATTAATACTTGAACAACTGGATTATATACACAAGATGATGAACTTTTACATAATGCAGATCAAATGACTGATATGTTTAAACAAAAAGAATATGATGGAAATGTATTATTAAAAAACAGAGTAGTTTTATAGTGTGAAAATGAAAGGAAGTCATATTTTAATATTAATTTAATTAATGATACACAAAGTGATGGAAATAATAATCAGATTATTAAGAATAAAGATGTCAGGTATGTTATGAAATTTAATAGGCTTACTCTACACGTTAAGAATATTATTAAACAGAATTGGACTATTATTAGCTTTGCACTTTAACTCAAGAAGTTATTCGGTGATGCACCATCATTTTGTTTATAAGAGAGAGAGCAACTGTGTTTTAAAGATTTGAAAGCATATTTGCAATTAAATATTGGAACTAAAGGTACTGTCCCTTGCTGTAGTTGTTGCATTTGTGACTATATTAATTTAGATAAGGTTTATATTCATCCAGTCATAGTAAAGAAATATTATTCTGTGATTTTTGCAACCTGTAATACTGATAATTTAATTAATTTAGTGACGTGTAAAATGTAGAAGTTTCTGTGTAGGTAAAACTAATAGGAAACTGAAAGACAGAATATGTGAATGTAACTCAAAAATACATAGGAAACCCAAGTAATGCTTTGTGTAAACATAATGAACAGCAAGGTGCTTACCATATGTTTAAGTTTAGAGTAATAAAAACATTCTGTAATGATGTCAGAGGTACATTTATAATTTTGCAAACAGAAGTTGCTGAAATTAGATGGATTTGGGAATTTTTTTAGAGCAAATGTGTACCCAGGATTAAATGCTATGGCTACTATTAAACCTGTACTTTAACAAAAACAAAATAATTTAAAATAATTTAAATAAATTTATGATTGGGAATTTCCATGAAATTTATGATGTTTTATTACTTTGTTAAAATATACTTTGTATGTGCTATATGGAAGAATAGGGCTGCATTTCACTCTAAAAATTGTTTAAATGTGATTAATTAATGCTTTAATTTTTAGGGTAGCTAAGTTATGTTTTGATCCATTGTGCTGTTCATTGATAAAGAGCTTTTCTCAAAAACATTGATGTTTTCTTTAACTCTTCTTCTAACAATAAAGTGTGTGTATCAATTATTGGTAGAGTGAAGTTCATCTTTTTTGGTGACTTGTGATTACATTAGTTTATTGGTGACTTCATTTAACAGCTGGATAAGTTTTTTTGTGGATCTACTTATAAATTTCCTCAGCAGTTGAAAAAAGAAAGTTACTATTAGATAAGGATACTGTGCTTGTTTCTAAAAAGCCTAAACCTGTTGTTTCTGCTGTAAAGTGTGCTTCTGACAGTGTTGTGCTTATTGATCCAGTTTCTGCTAAAAGCAAACCTGTGGAAGGTGCAGCTCTGTTTAAAAGAGTTCCAGCCACAGTTCATCTTTCTGATAGTAGTAGTACCCGTATTTATCAGGGCCTGAGCTCTGTATTTATCTTTATGCTTCCACAGCATCCATTAGATCCTGAAGGTCTGTTTCGGTCTAGTTTTTCTATAAAGAGTCATGGAAGGCCTTTTTAGTGTGCAGAAGTTGAACTCCTACTTATCTTCTCCTCTAATTTTGCGATTTCAAGACCATGTTCTCAGTCCTTTTTCCTGACAAGAACTTGAATTGTTCTCACTATGCTCAGTTTTAGCTCCATTACCTTCCAGACCATCAGTCATCCCATGGATGTCAGAGTCATGATCGGTGACTTTGTTGGTGTAGATGCCTTTGGCTTCAGTGACTTCAGTGTCGGCCTGGCTGTTGCCATCAATGTTCATAACTTTTTTTGGGGGTGGGGTGGGGGTTGGTCTTTTCACAGTGTCAGGGGTTGGTCCTGTTGGATTTTCCTCAGTCCTGCATATCGAGGTTTAATATTCTCTCCCTGGAGTTGATCTTCTTGCAGTCAATCTCAAGGCCAACAATCCTGATTAGATTGCTTCATCCTCATTTTGTGTCTTTGTGGCAAATAGGTCACATTTTCAGAGTCATCCTTTTTGGCCTCAGGCTTAGGACTTTGATATGTGATGTTGGTCCCTCAGATTTGGTAGTCCGGATCTTGGATATGGGGTTGCTGGTGGTCCTGATGCTGATGTTGCAGACATTATTGCAAAAGTCCTATCCCAAACAATGAGTCAGAGTGTAGTTCTCTGGGATAACACTTACCTGCCACTTCCATTGTTCTCTCCCTCAGCACTATAACAATAAAAGTGGGGATCACAGCAGGATATTTTGGACCTGTATGGCCTCTAGAATTTTTCTATCTCTGATTCCACCTCTCCAAGACTAGGAGTTAAGGCTAAGTGCAAGTGGACGCACTTAGAGTCTGCAAAAGAGTCTTTCACCACACACACACACACACACACACACACGCATTATGATGGACCCAAGTGTGAAGAAATTCTGTAGTTCACCAGACCTTACCATGTCAGGGCAATTCAGTGTCTGTATCGCAACTCAAAATAATCACCTGCCCTTCCTTAGACCACTGGGATTCTAATACTGTTGCGTTATCTGGACAAAATAACCTGATGTCCAGCTGGGTACCAAAGCCAAAACCTTCCCTACAGCTGACATATTACCTAAGCTCTGTTTTTGTTTAAGGGTGCATAAACAGACATATGAGGACAGAATCCTCAGACTATCTCCCTGCCAGTCTGAATGCAGGTCTTGCACCCATCACTCTGTTCTTCAAATTAGTGGAAGTGTGATTGTGGTAGGCAAATTCCTTATAAGGATCTCCACTCCAAGTACCTGTGTTGTCTTGGGGCTGAATGCAACTCAAAGAATTATCACATTCATCAGTCATTTGTTCCTAAAACCCCATGTAATTGGTCTATTTCAGAACATCAAAACTGACAACGTTGAACGCTCACATGAGCGAAAAATCATGTCCTCGAAGTTTATTAATTTTGTTCGCGGTACAGTGAAGGTTGAGATTTTTACCCTTTCCTCACTGTAGTGTGATCGCAGAGTAGGAATATATATTTAGCGGGGGGGCACAGCCCCCCACAATGCCGTTGTCGAGTACGTGAATATTCGCTCATGTGAGTGTTCGATGTTCTGGTGTAGATGCTATGTAATACCTACTTAGAGACTCTGTGCTTGAAGCTCCTTGCACAATCTAAAATGGCAAAACCTTCGGCATCTGACATTTCTGCTCATTCCAAAAAATTTAATTTTTAAGACCTAGGCCTAATCTGTCATGTGCCCAGTTTCACTGGTAGGTACCCATTGAGGTAATGCAAGAACCCAGGTTTGGCCAGTCATCTTTCTGGCAGCTACTAATGTGATTCCACCGAAGGCAGGTATTGGGTCTGACTCCCACACTTCTGATGCAACTTAGCAAACCAATATGGTTGAGAAGGTGGATCCTAGACTCATAATTTTCAAAGGTCCAGAGAGCATACCTTAAATTCTAGTTTGAGAAGAAATATTTGACAGTTTGATAAAGCTATGCCAAAGGTTGGATCTGCTTTTTTTTGTTAAAGCTAATGTCAAGAAGAAGAAACAGAAAACTAAAAATGTTTCTCCTTTAAATACGTCCCAGGGAAAAAAGGGGATCAGATTTTCTCAGGGCATATACAAGGCCATTGTGTCTCTCAAGTCCCCCCCTCTTTTCTTCCTACTGCATATCTGCCGTCATTCCTTCAAAAGAGACACGAGTCCTTTCCTGATGAGGCTGAGGTGGATTCTGATTCAGATGAACATTCCACTGCCTGCTTATCTCATATTCACTCTCCAGGTGAAATCCCTTTTGATGATGACACTTTATCCCCTGATTCACCTGTTGAGGAATTCTCTTTGGTGAAACCATCACTAAAATAATGCTGCATTTTGATTAGGAATTAAAGTCTCTGATGTACAGAAGAAATACTATTATTTACTAGAAGTAGGGGCCCCTACAACATCACCAGCTCCTGGATGGTTTTCTTGATGCATTTTCATCCACATCTACTTCAACTGACTCTCAGTCACTAGCCCCTAAGAGGCTTGATAGGTTCTGTAAAGTGCCTGAAGATGTAAAATTCCTATATAAAAACTCTTTGGCAGATGTCTCAGTGTTTTATTTTTCCCCAGACATGCCCTCCAGACTTTTGCCTGCTGCTAATGCCCTGCCATCAGACAGAGAAATAGACAGTAGGATTATGGATAGATATGGAAAAAAGGCGCACACATCTACCACTGTGGCCTTAAGAGCTTTGAATTACCAGACACAAATGACTAAGTATCTGTTATTTATTCTGGGTGAACTGAACAAAGTCCTATCTAACTTTGAAGTGTCTGAAACAAAAGAGCAGGCTATTTTCAAGATGGGTCAGGCTACCCAGGTGGCAAGACATACCATAAAGTGTAGCTATGATTCAGTGGAAGCTTCTTCCTGAGTTACTACCTCTGGATCTGTTATCAGAAGACTTGCATAGCTTCTTTCACAGTCCTTGGATGAGGATATTAAAGCTAAACGTCTGTATTTTCCTCTGAATAGGGATCTGCTTTTTGGTCCTGAGGAGACTTTTTTTTTTAATTTTTATAAGAAAAGGGGAAATTATGCAATATTTCAAAAATATCTTCCTTGCCACTGTCCCCAGGTATCAGAACTACCTGCTATGCGCACTTCTTTTTCTCGCAGACCAGAAGGGCAGGAAAATGCCAAGAAAGATCGATAAACCTGTAAGAGACTGCAAGTCTGGGACCCATCCCCTTTTTCCAGACACATCAGCCTATTTTCTCTCACCTCCTGTCCCTCTTGATTCATCTCTCCCTTGGTCAAAAAGACTAACTTCATCCTTTTCAGTTTGGCAACTCATCACATTGGACAAGTATGTCCTGTCCATTTTCCAGCAAGGCTACAAAATGACTTGGAAAGATCCCATCTTCAGAGGTTATCTAACCACCCCCTCCCAATAAGGTGCACCTCTTGCTTCCTGTCTTGAAGGGTCTGTGTGATCAAGGCACAATAGAAACTGTACCGCCACAATACAATTTGTAGGCAAATGCTTTTATTCAAGACTGTGTTGTACTGAGAAAAGGAGGAGAATTCTAGATTTGTCCTATCTCAACATGTTTCTGAAAGTGCCCTCTTTCAAAATGCTTTCTGTGCATACACTTCCTCCTTCTATCCTTTCCCAAGCCTTTCTGGTACTGTGTTGTGTACTCAGGGGACGTGTATGTTTCTTCCCATTGTTCCTGTGTAACTTGCCTTGCCATTCTCTTTTCCTGTTCTCGTCTAACATGCTTTTATTGATTCTTCTAAGTTATTTTATGTGCTGTACTAATTATCTCTTTATTTATCCACAGCTTTTGTTGTAGCTTCAATTAAAAACTCTTTTACTTAGCACTCCTCTGTTCCTTTCCTTGCCTATACTCTGCTGTCAGTCCCTGATGTGGAAGGAAGTCTCTAACATGCTGTCCAAACTTCTGCTTAGCATAATCCCATTCTGCTACCTCTCCCTTCCAAATTATTTTCTCCAAATATTTTGGTTCCTATGCTAATTTACTCATATAAATTTCGACCCTCTCCAATTTCTGTGCTAATTTACTCATAAATTGCGACCCTCTCTTGCCTGATTGTTGTACCTTTAGCTGCAGACATTTTTATTGATATAAACTCCTTTCTTCATTCCTATGCTGGTGTATTTCCTAGAGTACTTTCTGCTACTTCTTGAATACAATATTCTGTACGGTTGTTGTTATTTTCTGTAAGGACTTGCATCCAAAGGCCTAGTCGCATGTTATCTGTCAGTCTCCCTAGTTTCATCATCATCTTTTTCCACCTTGATTTGTAACCTTTTGCTTGAGTTATGAATATGAGCTTGCGTTAAAGTACCCCTACAAATCAGGTAGCCATAAACCACCTTGTTCTTTGGGGAGAATCAACTTATCCTAGTTAGCTCTCTCTTCCTTCTCCACCAAAGAAATTCCTTCAACTCTCTATTAATTATCATCCATAACTTCTCTTCTGTTGATAAAAGTATATCTAACCATAAAGGAATGAAGCATTTTCACTGTTTATATCTCACTTTCTAAATCCATAATCGAGAGCTTCCATTTTCTCAGTTTTTGTGTAATCTTTTGTTTAGTTTCTTCCCGTATATACTTAGCCATAACAGAATCCTTTTTATAATTAACACACTTGACTACTTCCTTTTGTATTTTCCCCATAAGGATGCAAATTGCTGAACCAATTCATGCATAGGTACATAGTTTACCACTATAGTGTTTGTTTTATCTTTATTTATTTTATATTCTGAAAAGATGTGAAAGGGTCTCAAAATGTTTCACAACACTGAAATGTCGTTTTAAGGATTTATCAGGTTCCAACTAATATTGTCTGCAGAGAAAGCTAACCTGTCCTTGATTACTGTACCAGTTATATCCATGAATTTGTGAATTATTTTCTTTGCTAACAGCTGTAAATATAAAGTAGTTATCAAAAAAGGAAGAGGGCATCCCTGTCTAGTTCTTATGTCCAAACCCAGCAGTTAGGAGAAGAACTCTTCCACCTTAATTCTTGCTTCTGAACCTTTATATATCCTCATTATTAACCTTATTATTCTATTTGGGATTGCAGATGCTACCATTGCCCTACTCAGAAATTCCCACTTAAATGTGTTGAATGTTTTCTCTGCATCATGACCCACCAACTGTAGCAGTATTTTCTTATATTCTGCTTCCCTCTGGATCATCATTGTTCAGTGTTAGCCATTTGTCCACAAAACCAAACTTATTCATATCTTTCAACTTCAGTCACACGTTTTCCCTTTTGTTAGCCAGTACAGACCTAAGCACTTTATAGAATGCTTTACAATTGCAATGGGTCTGTATGAAGCAGCATATAAAGATGCTTTAACCTCTCTGGACAGTTCAGCCACCCCCAGTTTCATCCATGATGTTGGCACTCCCCCACCCCCTTTTAAAATATGTTAAACAAAACCTTTTATGTAGTTATTACTTTCATTCCTCCAAACTTCTACATTTCCAAATAAATGCCATCTGTTTCCAGAGACTTCCCTGTTGATTAATTTTATATCATTGCTTTTATCTTATTTCTTCATATCTTAAATATTAATTGTTGAACCTCGTCTTCCTCTAGTAAGACTTGCATAAATATTTCCATTTGTCCCTTTTCTTGGCTTCTTCCTATTGCTTTGCTTTATAAAAAAATTACCATAAAAGTTCTAAAATATCTCTAATACGTGTATAGGATCTCCTGTTATTTTGTTGTAAAAGGCTAAGTTTTGCTGCATATTGTTCTACTTTTTTGTTTCAGTGTCTTTGTGCTAAAAATTATTACACACCAGAGCTATTATAAAAATAGCTGCGTAAAATCAACCTTTTACTTTCTCTTCAGCCACTCTACAGCTGCTGTTGTTCATGTTCTGTGAGATTTCTTTTTACAAAACTTTAGCCTTTGTCAGCTCGTCTAAATAATTACTAATGCGTCTTTCTGATGTCTCTTCTGACATGTTTTTAAATTCTGTGTTCATTTTATCTTTCTCACTGTCTATCCCTTCTGAAGTAATTTCTATTTTCCTCAGTAACTCTTGAATTATTTCAACTACCAGTTCCTTAAATTCCTCTCTTTTTAACAGATAAGTAGGAAAGTGCCACTGTCTTATTTTTACATCATTACCCTGCATCTATATCTTAGCATCTATATCTTGTTGTTGTTGATGTTACACAGCTTTTGGATGGGTACCAAAGCTTTAAATTAAATACATATACTGTTGTGAAATATAAATTCTATTCAGTCTAGCCTAGTCATTTTTACCTTGAGGAATAATATGTACATTCTGCCTGTCTTGTTACTGAATAAACATCTTTCATATCAACTATTCTTATATGAAATTCAAATATTTACCCCATTTTGTTATATTTTCTCTTTTTAAGCCCCCTTTTACTCATCCTCACTATTGCAAATCAGGTCCCAGCCCCTGGCTCTAATAATAATCCCTGCTGAAAGCTTATTATTTCTCCCAAAAATTATCTTAAGCTCCATAATAGTAGTTTTAGGTGGAATATAAATTTCCTCTTCTGCCATTAATGGAGTCAGTATTATTACTCTTCTTTTCTTTTGTCTCTGATATTCTTCTGAATGTCCACCCTGAAATCTTCCTTTGTCAAATTCATATGCTCATTTCTATCCTATGATGTTTCCCATAACAGTGCTATTTGTACCCTATACTTCTTAATAAAATTAACTAGTCTGGCTTTTTGTCTAAATCTGCAAGGACAGTCACATTCCATGTTAATATTGATAGAGTAGCTATTCAGATGAAAAGCTATTATTCTCATCTATTGTACATGATAGTTATTTTGAATATACGTTACCGACTTGCAGCTTACATGCACACACTAATGTCTGGCAGGCTGATCATGTAAATAGTTTTTTCTTCTCATCACTGAACCCATGTCACCTTTACTCAGATTTTTTACTTCACTAAAAACAGTCACGAAACAAAATTCTAGGACTTCTGGCATGGTACCTGGCAGATAAGCAGAAAATAACAGAGCTCCATGATGGGTGAACAGAAAAATAAGCAAAAAGCAGTGTCAAAACAAAAAAAATGGCCATAAATAACACAGTTTCATTTATGTCATCCAAGCACTGGGGAAAAAAAGAAGGCGTTTCCAGGTAGGAATTAAAAACAGCAGGATGAAGTAAAAAAATAAATGGAGAAGGAAAAGAGGCAGGAAAAGAGCCAGAAAAGATGCAGGGACCAAATGAAATAGAGGCCAGTGCATCCGGTTAATTGGAAAAGACAATAGACAAAATATGGGAAGCACTTTTCAAATTATGAGGAACTGTGACTGATTATATAGACGTTATTAGTAAATGACTACAAGAAATTGATCTAACCCTCTCTAAACACTCAAACTCCCTCAGAGATGAAAAAAGCTGAGAGGCAAATTAAGTACATGATAGATTAATAGGAATCAGACTGCAAACATTTGCAAATAAAACTCAGTGAACTTGAAGATAGTGGCCAGGGAGATGACCATTTGTTTCTCAGCAGTTGTGTAGCAAGTGGATGGACAAGACTGTATAGCATTACCCCACCATTAACTGGGAAAACTACTTGTATACCAACTCCTTCTCTCAAACACTTTCTGGAATTCATAAACTCCAATGCCCTGGATCAACCTAGCCACACCCCCACCAGGGGCAACAATATCCTAGATCTAGTCATTACCAGTATGAGTGACCGGTGTTCCACACCTGAACTCAATGCCTCATTGGTCTGAACCGACCATAAGCTAATTACCCTAGATATCCACATCTTGCCCCCACCCCCCATTAAGGAAACCATGGTAAAAAATTTCTCCAAAGCCAACTTCATGCTTCTTAAGACAGAAGTGGTGAACTTCATGACACCCATGCAGATGGACAATACAGTTATGACTACTGAATCCTACACAGTTGCACTTTATAAGCACTTACATGAGTTCATGGATCGTGCTATCCCAAACAGAACCAAGATGCTATCCTCCAAAAAAAGGAAGCCAATCTGGTGGTCCCCTGCCATAAACAAACTGTACAACAGAAGGAAGAAACTCTTGCAAAAGAGAGTAAAATCCCATGAGTGGAGGAGCTCCCTGGTCAGCCTCAGTAAGAAGCTGCGATTCCAGATAAAATCCTCCAAAGCTAGTTACGAAAACAAAATCGCCACTTTCTAAAGACAACCACAAAAGCATTCTATGGTTATGTCAAGAATCTCAATGGCAACACTCAGATCTGCTCTGAGTTACAGCACAATGGCACTAAATATACAGACCCAACTGATATTGCCGTCATCCTGGCAGATATGTTCATTGCTAACTTTACCCCCATCTCTATACCAGAAGAATGCAAAGTTCCTGTAATCACGACTGCACATGTAAAAACCACACTCTCCAAAGCCAAGAACACAGCATGCATGGGACCAGACAACATCCCAGGCTGTGTTCTACACAAACTACAGAACGAACTGTCACCCCACCTAAGTACCATATTCAATCATAGCCTCAGCTCAGGCTTTGTGCCTGCTGAATGGCACATAGCAACGGTTATCCCACTCCACAAGGGGGGAGCCACCATGGACCCCGGGAGCTACTGCCCCATTAGCTTGACAAGCCTGGTCTGCAAAGCTGTGGAACATATCATCATGGAACTTATAAACAAAGACATTGTTAACCTCCAAACTCTGGATCCCACCCAGTTCAGGTTTGTAAAAGGCAGATCATGTCTCCTAAACCTGATAGACTTCTTTTAAGCAGTCACCAAAGCCGTAGACAAGGGTAAGGTGGTTCACACAGCCTATCTAGACCTTGCCAAGATTTTTGACACCATCCCCCACTCTGGAATTATAGATAAACTCACTAAACTAGGTATAAATCCCTATGTCACAAGATGGGTTGCCAACTGGCTCACTGACAAAACCCACACTGTGAAAGTAGCAGACTCCAAATCCGACTTCAGACCAGTGACAAGTGGAGTACCACAGGGTTCAGTCCTGGGTCCTCTCCTGTTTGGTATCTACTTCTCTGAAGTACAGGCTAACACAGAAGGTCTTTGGCTAATGAAGTTCGCAGATGACTGCAAACTAGGAGCCATAATCGAAACTCCTAATGATGTGGATGCCCTACAAATGGGCCTCACTGAGACAGATGCCTGGTGTCAAAGCCATCACCTCAAGCTAAATGCCAAAATGTGCATTGTCATCCCCTTTGGTAAAAACTCTGTACCCATGTACTACAATATAGATGGCAGTATACTTAACACCAAAAGTGTGATAAGAGACCTTGGGACACAGGTGGACAGTAGTCTCTCCTTTGATAATCACATTGCCACAGTAGTCAGGAAATCCTTCTACGTGGCACACCTCATCACAAAAGGTTTCTCATCCAGAAAAAAAGAGGTCATTGTTCCCCTCTACTCATCACTCATTAGACCCATTGTAGAGTACAACACCCCTTTTGGAATGTACCTCACAAGACATCTACAGCAACTGGAAAGGCTGCAGTAATACCTCACAAAGAGGATTACCAACCTAAAACAGATGCCCTACGCAGACCGTCTCAAAAAACTCCAGCTTTACTCCATCGCATATCGCCTACTCAGAGGTGATCTCTGCCTAATATACAAAGCTATGTCAAACCCAGAGCTGTTGGACATGCTCCACTTAAAGAAATCCCAATCCCTCCGAGCTACACGCTCTAGGGACCTAAACCTTGTCACCACAATAAACAGAACATGCCGGTCCTGTCCCAGAGACTTCCCATACTCTGGAATAAACTATCTATGTATATCAAACAAAGCTCCTCATTAGCACTCTTCAAGAAAAATCTTGATGATTGGATGGGAAATAGGAAATTCACCCTGGGGAATCACCTCTGTGGCTCTGCTTGACAGTGGCACAGGAAAATAATTTTCTTGGGTGGCAAAAGCCAGGGTACCTTTTTGGCTGGCTTGTATAGGCCCCAGGGCCGATAGCCTAGTACCTACCTATGAACCTATGAATCTGAGGGAATGCTTAAGTAGCTAGACCAACATTACCAGCCAATAGATCCAAATAGAGAAAGCCCATGTAATGTAACAATAGCTAGAATATTCAGAGAGCAGAGTCCTGTAATTGTCCGATTTGGATCATATCAGCAAAAACAAGCCATACTCTCTAAAGTCAGGAGAACAGGACAGTCGTAAGTGGGATCAGAGAGAATTTATGTTGGCAATGTTTACTCCATGAACATGAGCAATGTTTACTCCATATACATGAGAAATAGCCACATCCATTCACCCTGGCTATTTGTCTAGCCAGTGGAATGAATCTAAAATTTAAGCTTATGCACCCAGCTGTACATCATGTATTTTTCCCTATGGGAGCAAAAGTTTATTTAGGTCTGGATTCTGCCTTGGAAATCATCAGGAAGAGACCAGAAGAGACATCATGGAGACAAGGTAATGAGAATGAGTTTCAGCCTAGAGGAAGTGAAGGAGATAAGCCGATTAAAGTCTTAAGAGAACAATATCCAGCCTAGCACTTCCCCATGTTTTAAAGAAAGCTGATAGAGAAAAAGAAAAATATGAAAGTACATTGAAAGAGGATTACAAAATTGGTCAAAGTTGTGTCACAGCAGGAGTAGGATGGAGAAGAACACTAGGAGATGTAAGAAAGAAGAGGAAAAAAAGTGAACTTGCAAAAGACTGTAATGAACTGTTAAGACTCAGGAAATTTGTGATTAATTTATAAAGTGAAACATTAGTATAGGTAAAAGGTGAATTTCAATTGCATAACATTTGTATACAGTAAAGTTAAAGCTTTATTTGCATTGTGACACAGTTGTCTGGGAGATGAAAATTAAAAAAAAATGAGGGGTAAATTCTGTCACATAATGAGAGGGTACACAAGTAAGGAGTAAAATAGATACAGAAAGTACAGGTTGGTTGACAGCCATCTCCGTGTATAGTAACATGGGTAAAGGGCAAAGAGCAGCCAATGGAATTAAGTATTATGTGTGGGGATTACACGGAAAGGGAGAATTTCAACTGATAGTTGACTGACTTAAGTATGATATTAGTGGGTTTCTTACAAAATGTGTAGCAGGGCAGTAAGGAAACTGTAAAGTACTGTATATACTTTGCACTTTTGTGTTAGCTGAGTCACAACTCACATGCTTAGGAGATGAAAGCTTTAAAGTGCATGGGGTCAGAGATGTTAAATTATGATATCCTTCTATTCCTATGTTGCAGTATTCTTAGTGTGGGATTCCTCACCTCAAGTGACCCGAACGTCAGCTCCTATACAAAAGCTTAAGCCTGGTTGCTGTAGGTGCGTGGGACGTCACATGTAGGCCCATAAACCAGGGACCTTAAATGTGACATGTGCATGCACCGACCTCAAAACTTTTTAGCTGCAGGCGACGTCACTTTGATCACTTCGCTCCTACACTCGAAGACTTCTAAAAAGCTAAGTACCCGGTTGGGGAATTTTTCCGTTTCTTTTGCTTGAGCTTGATTAGCTGCAGTTATCATTAGCCGATGTCAGCTAAGAAGGGCAAATGTCATTGCGGGCATCAGATACCGCATAAAGATGCGCACAACCGTTCCGTCTTTTGTTTAAGCAAGGAACATGACCATACTGTTTGTTCCATTTGCCAATCTTTTGTTCCGAAGACTCTTTGTAGCCATCTGGCTGCCCTTAACTTATATTTAGAGAACCAATGACTCAAAAAGCTTGCACTCAGGATGGCTCCCCAATTGGCTGTTCTGACTGAACCACCACTGAAAATGGCCAAAGTTTCCAGGCCTACCTCTGTTATCTCTCTGCAAGTGGACGTCCTGCCAGCTTCTGATCTAGGGGTTGAGGGACGTCTGAATTAACCTTCTACTTCAGTGTCTCCCACTGAGGAAGCCACTTCAGAAGTAACGGCCTGCACGTCCACGGAGACAGCACAGATGTTGGTCCCTACCAATGTCGATGAGGAACCAGAAACAGTTGAATGACTGAGATGCCATTACCTGAAGCCCAGGCCCCAGAACCCATGCCTTCTCCCAGACCCACGCCTTCTAAGTGAAAACAAAAAAACAAACACCTGATTCCTATCCTATATTAAATATGATTAGGATGATCGAGAGAAAAATAGTTGTGGAAAGTAAGAATGATATACATAGGGGGACAAGCTGACAAAACAAATAGTTGGAGCATTCATACTTAAAGTGATACTTTTGTAGTCAGGCTGGAGGGAAGCAAGTGAAGAACTGGAGATCGTGCAAGATGTCATAGAGAAGGCTATAAGGAAGTGCATGGATAGGTTGAAAATACATGCGACTATAAGTGAAGAAATAAAAATGAGATGGAGATAGCAGCAACGAAAGACATATAAGGATTTAAAATATAGGGCATATAGGCTGCTGTAAAGGAGACAGGTTGCAATTTCAGTCGATAATGTTTCTGGGTATCAGCAGGGTACAATAAACATAACAGAAGTACTGCTATTTCAGAACATACAGGAAAATAAAAAAAATGAGGGCAGCAAGTTTTAGTGAGAAGAAGAGTAATGAGGAGTGGATATGAAATGCACAGTTAATGGGCAGATATATAAGTGGGCTGGGGAAATGTAGAGAAGAGAGGAGAGTGAAGGGAGAAACATGAAGTGAAGAGAGGAATACATTAAAGGTAGCCACCTGGTAGTTTGTGTCTCATTAACAGAGCTCGATGATTCTAACTTGCAGCCTCTACAATCAGACATGAATGCCTGTCCTTTGTTGAATAAAGTTCTACTTAAACCCTTTACTGGACTATTTTTTTTTTCTCTAGAAAGAGGACTTTGTTTATTTTGCTATGTTTTGCTAAGTTAACTGCCGCCAAGATCTGACATTCTGAATAGTTATCTTTATTCCTAATCTTTTGCTAATAGAGATCAGGAGATGTGATGAGGAACAGGGAAAAACGGTAAAATAAAGGGGGAATACCTGAACATATTGTTAAAAGGGTAGTGTATCAACAGAAAAATGGTCAAGGCAAGATTTACGCCAGACAGGAAATAGCATCTCTCAACAGAAGATGTTGAGGGAGAACAGGATATAAACTGCAAACAGTTGTAATAAAAAGGCTGCATTGAGTGGGAGAATAAAAACGATAGACATGGTAAGGGATGAGAAGAAAGAAGCAACGTAAGTCACTAAACTCTGGGCAAAGAAGTAAGGTTCTGCATGGGTAAAAGCTGCAATTTCAACAACACTAAAGGAGCTGAATCTCCTAGACTGGAAATGAGACAACAGGTCAATTATTTGTATGTAATTATGTTGGGGAGGGGAAGTGGTTTAGGGTCAGTTTGGAGAGATTGGGTGAAAGTGGGATCAGTGATATGAGGCAAAGCAAGATGTATCACTTGCCAGGGTGGAGGTGAGAGGAAAAGAGGAGGAGGAGGGCATAATTAAAAAAAATATCAGAAGCAGGGCAAAAATATATATTAAGGAATAGATTCAGAGAACAGGGTATGAGTGTATTGCAATGGATTATTAACGAACTAGTTAACATTTGAGTAATAACAAACTCAAAAGCTTAATAAGGGAAAGTAGGAGGGAAGCAGTTTGGTGAGACTGTTACAAGAGAAAAGGAGTTATTTTACAGAAGGAAGGTACTGAAAGATAGAGAAGAGAGGTTTGTTGGAGGTTGAGTGGAAATCGTAGGGGAATAATAACTGTGTTAGTGTCTATATACTTGCCTCCAGAACATTTAGAAAGAAAGAAAGGAAGTGTTAAGGAATATTCTGTCATAAGGAGTGCTAATCACAGTGGATGAGTGGAATATAACCAACACAATAGATTTGTCAGGGGTCCAAGACAGTGGAAGTTGCTTGGGGGTAAGAAGATTTTTAAAATGCTATTTTCAAATATTTGGATTAATGGATGGAGCACAGATTATGGGTTTAAGAGCAGAGTTTGCTTACTACTCAGGTTGATTTGAAACAAGGGCAGGATTAGTCTGTTACCTAAAAAGGGAACATCAAAAATTAATCAATTTATTACAAACCTGATTACTATATTAGATTGTGCAGCAGTGGACAATCAGGATGAAGTTCCAGCCTAGAAAGGTACAAGGAAATAGGCATTTTCCTATTTATTTCTTAGAGAGAAAAGAATTTAGAGATTGGGTGGAGGAGATAGTAAAAGATAATTTAGAGAACACTCATTTAGATGGAAGGGTGATATGGGAGAGCTGTGATAGTTGCAAAGGAAGAATAGTAATGCAAGTAATGCTAAGGACTCAAGATAAGTGAAGAGGAATAAAAAAGCAGATTTAGATAAGTGAAGCAAACACTTAAAGAACTGCTAAAAGTAAAGACTAATGGAAGGACAGACCAGATGCAGCAATGTATATTCAGAGCATTTGCTGTCAGACCTAGTGTCATTCTGGCCTCACCCCAGCACCTGCGCGACCATGTAGATGTTGGTCATAAATCTTAACAACCACCAGTGTTTACATTGGTATTTTAACTTGTATGACTTTTTCTTGTCCTTGTGATTTCTTTTTAGTGCACATATTGAACAGTATTATTTTAAATATTTCTTTAAAAGTTTAATCTCTGCATTTTTTCTGTATGTGGGGGAAAAAAGGCTGAAACAGTAAGGACAGGCATCAATACCTCATGTAAGCATGATCCTGTATTGTTTTCTTTCCAGAGAGCAATGAGTATTGTTATGTACATGTTTAATTTTTAAGAACTTTGTTTCATCAGAAGGATCTGCTATTGTTTCTGTTTTTGCAGAAATGTTGATTTAAGAAGTTACCAGATCATAATATTTCTTTCTTAGTTTATGATTATATTGTTTATCTTCAAGAAATTGTGAAGCTGCTGCTAACTACATTTGCATTCTTACTTTTACAGGGGCATTGAGTGGGCAAGCCTGACTAGTTTTCTTTCCTTTGCTACATCAACTCCAAATAACCTTGGTTTAGTGAGAAATGAGCTTCAGCTGGTTGATTTGCCAACAGGTCGGTCATTGTGATGAATTGTCGTATAGCTGCTGTCACCTTACAAATATATAAATAAATTGTTTTATTGCTTAATCATTCTTGTATTTTGTTTTCAGCCAACTGACGTTTTCACAGATATTAATATGTACTTGTAGAAAATTCACTTAATATGCTGCGTGAAAATGTTTTTTTATGAATAGCTGTAAAGAATATTTGTTTTGAGAAAAACTCTTAAAATTACAATTACACCACTTGTCTTATGTAATTTGTATGAGAATTTGTTGGATTCTTAAGTCAGAGACTAAAAAGTCCTAAAATTCTGCATTCTTTAGCATGTATACTTTGCTTGTTGATAAAATATTGAGCTGCGATGTCAAACATCAGCTGTATCCATTTTTGCTTACTCATTTGTTAGCATGTTAGATTTTATTTTTTGTAGTATTTGTTGACTGGACTATGGACTTTTTTTTAGTTTTGCTCTCACTTTTGCTGTGATATAAATGAGGTAGCTATCAGAGGTTGTGATTAGTAGTCGTGCTCTGGATGAGTTTACTGTTCATTTCTTTTGGTTTGAATGTGGGCTTTAGTCAGTTGTGGATAAATGCTTTTCCTGCTTGATGAATGTTATGCTTTGCGCCACATAGGTCTGGATCTCAATTTGTTTCTAATTGGGTAGGTCTTTGAGTAATTGCAGTTGTGTACAAAATGTATTGCTTTTTATTTCCATATTCATTCTTGAATAGAATTGACTGAATTAGTAAAGAATTGAAAGTGCCATCAGATCTGTAAGAATTGATTTATATTGTCAGAGGACTAGCAAAAAAGTTAAAAGCATTATGTGATGTATGGTAACCTTACTGTGGCTCAATCAGATGTATGATTCCTCTTTATGCTCCTCTGTAGATATCTCAAGGTGACTGCTGTAGTGAGTTGACTTAGGAAAATATTTTGTGCTGCATTTCTTTCTGTTACTTTATTTTCACATTGTTAGCTCAGATGGATACACTGAATTTTGAGGTGACTTTGGCTTAGTACTGGAACAGGTAAGTATAATGAAGATGAATCAGAGACATCATTTTTCAGATAGCACAAGGTTATTAGCCTAGGGGTCCGCTAACAGTAATTCCTCCTGTGGGTTTGTACCAAACATGTAGAAATTATTGTTTGGGAGGATATCTACAGTCCAGCAGCGGAGCACATAATTTAACATTTTAATAAGTAAGGCGAGGGTCTTAGTGCTTAGATCAACTTTCAGCTGAGGTACACTAGAAAACCTTGGGTGACTCAGGCTTATAACTGAGAAACAGGATTTTGTGATTTTTACCTTGGTAATTGAAGAGGATTTTAGGCTCCTTTTACTCATGGCTGTAGCCAGTGAACAATTCAAATGGTTATAATTACCCCACAATCTCAGGAGCTACAAATGGCTATATTTATTTTAAATAATAGTATGTGCATTTTAGAGGTATAAACCATCAAGTTAACTTCTGCAAATGCAGTGTTAAATGCCAGCTAGTAATGGAAGCCTGCTAGTTAACAGAAAAGCAGTATATAGCAAGTGGGAATGTCAATTGAATAAAGCTGGTAGTTTTGGCATTTACACAGATGAAGGAGAAATGTAAGAAAAAAGTGTTAAGCTGTATATATATATATATATATATATATATATATATATATAATTAGTTTACTGAGTCTCCTACAGCTTGCTTGTGCAACATAGCAAGAGACATTTATGTTTTATAAATTATTTAAATAATTTGTTATATGACTACTGTATAACAAATTATTTAAATCAGTTATAAAACATAAATGTCTCTTACTATGACTACTGTATACAGGCTTCAGTGGTGCGGCAGTTAGCATTGTCGCCTCACAGCAAGAGGTTCTCCCGTTCGATTCTCAGCTGGAGCGCCTTCTGTGTGGACTGTGCATGTCCTCCCTGCGGTTGAGTGACGTTAAAGACATGCAGGTAGGTGCGTGCATGAATGTGTGTGCTTTCTTTGAAGGTTGGGCATCGGGCTGGCAACTCGGCACTGTAAAAAACCACTGCCAGTCTTTAGCGGACCGGAGTTCCGCTGTGGCGACCCCTAACTGGGGAAAAGCCGAAAGACAATTATTATGTTATATGACTACTGTATCTAAGAATTTACCAGTGAAACATTTCTTTAGCAACTTCAACAAATCTTTACTATATTTGATCAAAAATGCATCTTTCTTCAGAGAGGAGGAAATTCTATAATAGTGCATTATATTTAGAAACTTTTTCTTAGTTGTTCAGTATGGCACTGTAGACTTTTGCACTGGAAGACTCCTTTATATTTGGACCTGAAGGCATAGGTTTGGGGAAGATGTTGAATAATTTTGAATATGGAAAGCACTGTTTTTTGTATGCAAGTTTGTGTTGAAGAGTATAGACAATAGACAGGACTCCCTTGTATCAAAGTGTAATTTGCTTTACCTATAAAATACAGTGATGCTTTTTATATAGGTTACCTAATAATCATTGCACTTTATTTGTTCAGATTTGTAGAGTTGTGTGTGACTTGTGAGACTTTACAAACAAGGGGAGTGAATAATTTGATTATGGTAATTGAAGGTTGTAACATGTAGGTTTAGCTTCTTAAGCTATCTGGTTCTTACAAGCCCCTTCTAACTGAACTGACACTTCAGAAGCTTTTCATTTCATTTGGAAGTAAAAGTTTAATTAAAATGTATCTAGATATATACTCATATTATTGACACTATATGTTTGGACTTTTGGCCAGTTGCTTGAATTCATTTTGGAGGTGTGCCGAATCAAGTTTTGTTTGTATTCTAGATTGAATTGAGTAGTGTTTTGATTCTGTTTACATGAAGTCTTATGGACTGAAGGCTATGCCAGGTTGCATGGAAGTGCAACCCTCAATATGTTAGCTATGTAAAAAAGGCCATATGTCAATATACCTGTAAGAGTCTTTTTGAAAATCTTCTTTGCATTGTACTTGGAAACTTAAATCCCCTTAGGAATTTAAAGGGGCTTAATGTTGAATTTGACCCCCACCATTTCGTTTCCCTCAATACATGTAGTTATGGTCATTGTATTTTTTCAGTGAGACAGAGCTCCTTTTTACTTAGAAATATGTATGATTTTCTGTTATAATGACAACTCATTGCAGAATATATTCTGGGTATATGTTGCATTCTTCACCCTGAAAACAAGTTGTCTGTACAATGTGAATATAGTGCACTTTAGTACCATGGCACATTCTAATGAAAATGTCAGTCTGCTGGTGATGCCTATCCATATAGAGCTATATCTCTGAAACAGTTTGACATTTTCTAGTAAAAGATTGGACAGTAAGTTTGAAAGTTAATGAATAAGCTGTTTATTGAATTTCTGAGTGTCAGATTCCACTTCATATTCCATAGTCATTCTTATTTATTTATTTTAGTAAGACCATTTCAGATACTGGAAAACATAACTCTCAGACTTTTTGGACAAACAGCTAGTGGTTCTAGCTAAGTTATAAAATCACAAAATATTTATGATTCATTGTATTATGTGTTTGATTCTTTAGGAAAAAAGGAAATAGGCATGTTTGTTGTGAACTGAATCTAACAACATTTGCAGTAACAATGCTGTGAAATTCTAATAATTATGTTATTAATAATCAGAAGTCTAAAGCATATGTTTTGCTTTCATTGTATTCCTGAAATGCCACAGGCACTAATATCAGTTCCTTTCTCATGCAAACTGTGGCAGTAGAATATACCACTTCTGACAGGATAAACCACCTTTGAATGTGAAAAAGTTTCAGTAATTTTTTTTCTCTTTGATTACCTTCCCGACACATGGGCATTCATGCTGATTTTATGATAAAGTAGTCGGTCACTTTTAAGCACAGATTGACTCCCACTGTCACTTTCTGACAGCCTCTTGCTGACAAGTCATATTAACAATAATTTAAGAGTAATAATTTAAAGGTATTGATTTTTGCCTACACACACACACACACACACACACACACACACACACACACACACACACACACACACACACACACAGCCCACCTCCTTTACTTTGAAAGATAGCCAGTTTCTGTATATAAATGTAATGTCTAATCGTAAGTAGAGTTAAAGAAGTAACAGCGAAAGTAATGCATTTCAGGTTGCTTCTGTAAGACACATGCACTTTCCTTCCCTGACAAACAATATCAATGATGATTCTATTAGGATCAAGTGTTACTTCTTTCCTTTAACACACAGTCAACCTTACCACCCACCACCTCTAAAATACCCATTGTCTGACTGTTTTATACCCTCATATATGTGACTTTGATTAGAGTGAAAAGAAATAATGGTTAGCAATGTATTTCAGCTTGTTGTTCTCAAATACATGCTGTATAGATAATCATTTAACAGTGATCTAGTAATTTCTCTCTGCTTTCAGACACAGTGAGTCTCCTCACCTCCAACATAAAAATAGCTATGATGTTTATCATGTTGATCACTGCTGCAGTAGTCTGAGCTATATGGATTATATCCTGCATATGATATAACAGCTGGCCAGCTTCCAAAGCTCTAGGGCACCTACTATGTGCCCAAACTGTTAGTCAGCTCAAGCTGAGCTGACTAAAAAGACAGGTTTGGCCACCAAGCCCTTCTGTGCTTTTCTGTCATTGAAGAGAATACTCCTCTGTAGGCTTTTGAGGATCAGTGATTGGCTCGTTCATAGGTAGGTACTAGGCTGTCTGCCCGAGGGCATTTATAAGCCTAGCCAGAGTGTGTCAGCCTTCGCCGCCCCATTGATTAATTAACTGAGCCTCTGTCAAGAAGAGCCAGTGAAGTTATCCCAGGGGTGTATTTTCTGTTACCCATCCACTCATCAAGGTTTCTCTTAAAGAGTGTTAGTGAGGGGCTCTGCCTAATGTAGTTAGGAATTTTGTTCCAAAGCATGGGGAGTCGCTGTGACAGGAATCTATCCCTCAAGCATGTTCTATTTATTGTTGTGGCGAGGTTTAGCTCACTGGAGCGAGTGGCTCGCAGTGACTTGGATTTCTTTAGGTGTGGCATGTCCATCACTTCTGAGTTGGACATGGCCTTGTAAGTCAGGCAGAGATCACCTCTGAGTAAGCGATATGCCACTGAGTACAGCCGTTACTTTTCCAGTTGGGCTGCATAGGACATATATTTTAGGCCAGTAATCCTCTTGGTGAGGTACTTTTGTGGTCTTTCCAGCTGTTGGAAGTGTCTTGTGAGGTGCATCCCAAATGGGGCATTGTACTCTATGATGGGTCTGATGAGTGACGAGTAGAGGGGCACTATAACCTCTTTATTTCTAGATGCAAACCCTTTAGTAATTAGATGGGCTACATAGAAGGATTTCCTAACTACTTTGGCAATATGATTGTCAAAGGAGAGATTACTATCTACCTGGGTCGCCAGATCTCTTATTACCTCTTCTGTATTAAGGGGGCTGCCACCTATGTGTTAATTTATGGGTGTTTTGTTTTTCCCAAATGGGATGACTATGCATTTTCTGGCATTTAGCTTGAGACCATGACTTTGACACCAGTTGTCCGTCTCAGTAAGACCCTTTTGGAGATTTTCCATGTCAGCCGGAGAGTCAGTTATGGCTCCCAGTTTGCAGTCATTGGCAAACTTGGTTAGCCATAGTCCTCCTGTGTTTGCCTGTACTTCTGAGAAGTATATGCCAAACAGTAGGGGTCCCAGGACCGAGCCTTGTGAGACACCACTTGTGACTGGTTTAGAGTCGGACCTGGAACCCGCTATTCTTACCGTATGTGTTCTGTCTGTAAGCCAGTTGGCAACCCATCTCGTGACGTAGGGGTTTATGTTCAGGCTGGTGAGTTTTTCTATAATTCCTGAGTGGGGGATGGTGTCAAAAGCCTTGGCGAGGTCAAGGTAGGCTGAGTGAACCACCTTCCCCTCATATGTGGCTTTGGTGACTGTCTTGATGAAGTCAACCAGATTTAGTAGGCATGATCTGCCCTTAACAAAGCCAAACTGGGTCAGTTCAAGTGTTTGGAGGTTCCCAATGTCTTTGTTAAACAGTTCCATGATGATGCGGTCCATAACCTTGCAGACCAGGCTAGTCAGGCAGATAGTTACCAGGGTCAGTTGTGGCCCCTACTTTGTGGAGCGGAATATCCGTTGCTGTGCGCCATTCTATGGGCACATAGCCTGTGGAGAGGCTGAGGTTGAACAGTGTGTTTAGGTGGGGGGGTTAGTTCATTCTGTAGTTCATGCAAGACGCATACTGGGACACCATCTGGCCCCATTGACGCTGTGCTTTTGGCTTTTGAAAGGGCTATTTTCACCTGTGGGTCTGTGATTTCTGGGACACTACACTTTTTTGGTATTGTTGTAGGCCTTTTTGTGGGTGAGAGGGGGGTGAAGTTTGCACTGAATCTATCTGCCAGGATGTTGGCATTATCAGTAGGTTCAGTATATTTTGTGCTATTTTGCACTAGCTGAGAGCATGTCTGCGAGTTGCCACTTAGATTCTTGACATAGCTAAAGAAGGCTTTGTGGTTATCTTTCGAATCCTTGGCTATTTTTCTTTCAAAGTTAGCCTTGGATGATTTTATGAGGGACCTTAGTTTCTTACTGATACTGATCAGGGATGTCTTTCCTTCTTGGGATTTGCTTATTTTCTGAACTAGTTTCCTCCTTCTATTGTATAGCCTGTTTATGGCAGGGGTCCACCAGACTTAGTTTCCTTCTCTTAGGGGAGTGAGTCTTGGTTTTGCTAGGGATGGCACGATTCATGCATCCTTGTAGGTGCTCATAGAGTGCATTTGTAAAGGTTCCTGCATCTTGGACACTGCTGCCCTTTAGCTTGGGGGCTGTGAAACTTACCACCTCTGTCTTAAGTAAGGTGAAGTTTGCTGTAGAAAAGTTTTTCACTGTGATTTCCTTGGTTGTTGGTGGTGGTGTGGTGTGGACATCCAGAGTGATTAGTTTATGGTCTGATCTAACCAGTGACGGGTTGACCTCTGCTGCGGAACACCTGTCGCCCTTGTTGGTGATGACCAGGTCCAGTATGTTTTCACCTCTGGTAGGGGAGTTTACCAGCTGATCCAGGGCATTTGAGTTGATAAATTCCAGGAAGCGCTGGACCTGGGAGATTGTACTTGAGTAGTTTTCCCAGTTAATGGTAGGGTAATTGAAATCGCTCAATATCAGGGTGTTCGGTAGGACCTTCATGTTTTCCAGTATCTCCAGAAAGGCGGAGTGGTGGTCCTGGGTCATGGAGGGTGGCCTGTAGCAGGCCACAATTTGCATTGCAGATTTGCCCAATGTTAGTTGCACAAGGATGATCTCAGAGGTATGCTGCACCACTAACCTGGAGGTGTAGGTATCTTTGATGAATATTGATACACCCCCCTTTTATGTTTCTGTCCATGTTCTGTGGCCGAAATGTGTGGTATAAGTTGTAGCCCAGTAGTGCTAGGGTGCTCTGTGAAGCCTTGAACCAGGTTTCAGTTACTCCATACTGAGGAGTGCTTCGAGCGCTTGCATTTTGAGATTTAAACTACTGGTGTTGAGTAGCATAACCCTCATTTTTTTGTGTGTGCTGTTTATGGAGATGGGTTTGA
The DNA here is from genome assembly GCF_019279795.1 of Protopterus annectens. Taxonomy (NCBI): domain Eukaryota; kingdom Metazoa; phylum Chordata; order Ceratodontiformes; family Protopteridae; genus Protopterus; species Protopterus annectens. Next base: position 342,277,371 of record NC_056748.1, on the reverse strand, counting down.
CTTTTGAGCCGTGCCTAAAAAAGGCACTAAGGGGGCAGCAAGAGCCTTGGCCAGTATTCAAAAGCCTAGGGGTGACAGGTGCAACCCGTCCCTTGTGAAGCAACGAGGCTTGTCGAGCATGTCGTCCCAGGCTGGCAGACACTGGATCCCCTTTGAATGACACCAGAAGCTTAGCCACTTGTTGAAATTGATCATTTTTTCTTTATACTGCGGTGTCATTCTTGGTGAGGGCAGGATGTTACTGGGGGTCAGGTTCATACCCACCTGGGCTACATGATCAGAGATCTCTTCCATGTCTCTTTTCATGTAGTCCAGGGAGGTACGTCTCAGGTCATTCACACCAACATGAACAATGACAGAGTCATATTTGTACTTGTTCTGGAGTGACCTGAGTGCTTGTGTTATGTTGCGGATTCTGGCTCACGACAGACAGCTAACAGTAACCCTCTCCTTGTCCAGCCTAGTGAGTGGGACGTCAGTGTGCCTGTCTATAGAGCTGCCTATTACTAGTGTGTTAAGTATGTTATTTCACCTTAAGGGCTGTAATTGTGCGGCACACTGATTTTGTGTTTTATGTGTTGTCTGGTTTGTGACGGGAGGTGCAGGTTTTTTGGGTGTCTGCTTTGGAGGTCTCTGATGTTTTTGCAGGTTTTTATTTAGAGCCTCCGAGTATGAGTTTGTGTATTTATGTGTTTTTTTTGCCAGTGCTTGTTTTAGTATGTCAGTGTGAGGCTGGAGGTGTGGTGCAAGTGTTAACCTTCTCCTCATGACTGCCTGTTCCAGTCTTGGGTGGAGAGAGCTTACCCTCCAATATAGCTATATAATTGCATCTCTCGCATATGTTGATGTTTTGTGGTAGGAGGAGAGGGTTGTCTATGTACATGAGGCAGTTGTAACATTGCCTCAGGATACCCAGGTTCACCAGATGGACTGGAGAGTATAACTTATCTGATGAAGTTCGTATATTTATCGGACGAAAAGTGCTTCATATTACTGGATTTGAATTAAACGGATTATTCCTAAGGCTACTCGTCATATTTTCTGAGTTTTGGACTGGAGAGTATACCTGAAATTGCCCTTTGGTCATGCCTGAATAGTAGAGTGAGCTGCTTAGTCGCTTGGTTGGTGAGGGGTGAATAATGAATCTTGCCCTGCTGGGCAATCAAGTGTCAGGGTATATTAATGCTTGCTGTTAAGTCTGAGTAAGTGCTGGACTTTAGGTTGCTTTTTAAGTGCTTAGGTTGAGAGTTAGACTACTTTCAGGGGAAAAACTTAAGAGCAGACTTGGTGGAGTCAGGAATAATTTAGCCCTAGCTAACCGGCACTGCCTGGACGTGCAAAACCGTGCAGACGCGGTTTTTACAGCAGGGAAATGATAGAAATCAGCCCAGAATGGCCTATAAACTACTAACTTCTGGGCTGGAACCACTCCTCCAGGAATAAATGGCTGCTCAAAGCTCTCTCTCTCACAGGTGAACAGAGAAACCTCCTTCTATCCAAGTAAGGTATGGGCAACTCAGAAACTTGTAACACAGCCCTGAATTCAGCTCTAGTTTGAAAACTGGACTGTACTAGCTTAGAAATGTGTCAAACAAGGAAAAATTATTTTTTGAAAAGATAAGGCAAAAACAGTAAAAAATACACTTAAAACAGCTTTACGCGACTACAAACAGTAAAAAATACACTTAAAACAGCTTTAGATAACTACAAGCAATCAGAAAAGGCTTTTAAACAAATTACCCAATTAACCAGTAAAAAAATCTCAAAACTGAGCCCTGTTCCTGTAATCTTCAATCAGACAAGTTCTAACTGCACACTCCTGCCACTGGGATGCAGGGGAACCTTCTCCAAAAAAGAAGGCCTGAATTAGTGCTCTAGTTATATAAACAAAGCTAGATTCAGCAGGCCTGAATCTAGTTTATGCGACCGCAAACAAGGCACACCAATTCAGTAAGAAACAGTTCAAATATGCAGGCACTATAAGCCTCTAACCAGAAATTCCCAGCTCAGAAGGGCAGAATCCAGCCTCTCCTCCCACAAGAGTGCAGACCACAAATCTTAATGTAAAATAACTGGCCTGAAGCCCAAGTACTTAAACCAGAACTAATACACTTTTAGAATAACAGACACTGAGCCTTCAATCAGCAGTTCCCAACTTAGAAGGATGTAAGCTACCTGTCCTGTGCTGTTCTTGTGCTGTTCCTTTGCTGGGCAGATAAGTTCCTTTTGAGGAAAAAAACTTTCATATAAAATATTTATTGTTTTAATTTGCTTTCTTGTGTAGGAAAGTTATTTTTTAGCTAGAAGGTAGTGTTTTAATGCACTGTCACAGGACTTCACTGTGCTTTTGAATGGGAAAACACTTTTTCCCATCAGTTTTAAAAGTTGTTTAAAGTAGTTGAAAACTATTTTTCGGGGAAAAATGTTTATTTTACTTTTTTGGGCTCGTGAAGTGTTTAAAGTGCTGTTGCTGTGTTTTTGTAACAGAAATGGCTTTTAATGACATTAGACTTTTACCAGCTTATGCTGCTTGTTTTTCTTGGGAAAGAGATACTGTTTTCCATCTGACCATGAAACAAACTACCGATCCCATGGTCAGTCCTTCTTCCAGACACAAACAGAAAAACTTACACAAACAGCCTTTACTGCCACAGCAGGCTAGCAGTTTGCCTCAGCCGCACAGGTTGGTGACTCTGCTGTGGCCAAAACAAGTTCCTCAGACCACTCATCTTTTACTGCAGGTCTCTCTGGTGTAGCACCTACAGTCACTATGGACTGTGGGTTAATCACATCCTCAGCAGTTGTTGCTGTCCCCTCACTGGGCAAGGGAGAGCCATACTTGTCATGTCCTCGGAGAGGGAACATGGCATAATGGTTAATGTCTTTGCTTCATAGGCACAAAGTTCAGGGTTTGCTATGATCTAAGGTTATTGGTTAGACTTAAAGTGGCCCTTCAAGACAGTGTAGCCTATTCACCTGTGAACCAAGGGACTTCCTATTTAGTCACAATGTTGTGCCCTTCCCTGGGAAAACTGCCACCATTAGCAACACTATTGGCACCAGTTTTCCTGTGTAAAAGAAAGAGAAAACTTAAATATTTATCTACTCCTCCTCAAATTTCCTTAGACAGGAATAGTTTGTTGGGTCTGGCTTAGGGTTTAATTCAGACTATTGATTTTTCTTATTAGGTGGCCTCTGGTAAAAGAAAGATGGATGCCCCCTTTCATAAAGAGATTCAATATTCTGAATCTGGCAGGAAGATGTAGGGACAGATGAAGAGTTTTCTCCTCAGATTTCTGATTCTGACTTAGAGGAGAGCTCAGTTTTATTCTTCCTGTGTGAGGGTTCTCTTTCTCTGAGACTATTTCTAGAATGGATATTCCTCTCAACCTCTTAGAGCAAGAAATCTGGACAAAGCCATAAATAAAAGTAGTACAAAGGCCCAAAAATAGGGGCAATTTTTAAACATTGCTCTTACAAACTTAGAAAGTGATAGACAGGTTTTGCATTAGCATGGATTTTCTGAAGGGTATGAAGTCTGAAACTCAAATGTCTGTCATTATTTTCTAACTTCAACCTTTAAGGATTTGCCACTAATATTCCAGAAAACCACAGTTTTATGAAAATGGACCAAAAATATGGACCAAAAATCTGTACAGTTGAGTGGTATGTCTTGCGAGTGTGGAGTCATTGTGCCTGCAAGTAGAGTCATCAAGTTAGTAAAACATTACTGCTTTTACTCATGGTATTTGAGGTATTATATGGTTTGAGGTGTACCGCCAGGTGATCCTTTACTATATGTGAATATAGTGTTGATGTGGTGGTGGATGTCTGCTGAAACCTAGTCATTTTACTCCCAAGAGGCTTCAGTAGCTGCTTTTTACCGCCTCAGCACAAGTCAGTTTTGTATGTTTGTGATGAGATATGTAGTGCGTGATGCTGCCAGGCCATCTTTACTGGGTATGAGGGATGAAGGGTATGAGGGATGATTCCAAATTGCATAGATATTTCCACTTCTCACAGATTGCAGAAGGAGTATTGCACAGGGATGTCTTTTTAGAAAATGCACACAGTTGGGGTATCCCAGACAGACATCTTTGCTTTTCCAAGTAGCAGACAGCTGAGGAGGTACTGCTCCAGGATTTAAAACAAAAATGCTTGGGCAATGGACTCTTCTTCATCAACTAGACAGGTCCTTTTCTGTACGCACTCTTTCTGATCCTCCTCTTCTCTCTAGTAATATGAAAGACAAGGGAGGAGTTGAAAGAGGTGCTTCTGTATGTCACTTTTGGCTGTAGCATTGGCTTCCCCTTTTTTTAGCATTCTTCAGGGGAAAAAAAACAGTCGTGTTGCCTCTGTAAGTGGACCTCTGACTCCAGAACATGGGGGCCCATTACACACCCTGCCCTGAGGATCTTGCGGTTTACAGCATGGGTTATAACATTACTTCCCTTCAGGCTCCACTTTGTAGAGGATGAGCTTAACCTCATGCTGGAGGCTAGGAGGGTAACAACAGTGGAAACCTACCTACCATATGGAAAAGAGTCTTCATCTGGTACCAGGAGAGGGATCAAGCCAATCTTAGTCCCCATACCCTAATTTTACAGTATCTGAGCATTCAGGACAGGACTTGGCATTTGCCTAAGTGAATGTATATCTTTCAGGTATCTCAGACTTCTTGCCTGTAGGCCTCCTATTTTATATCTTTGCAATCAGTCAATTTCTTTAGTGAGTTTGCATCTGAGAAAATATTGAAAACAAATTGCTAAAACATGGAACTGAAGTGTTGTGGTAGAAAAACTCGCACAGCCACAGTCTGAGCCAGCAGCAACCTCTATCTGTAATTATTACCAGCATGGAAACATCCCTTCCTCTACCCTGTGACATAAGCCAGGGGGATTTCAGAATTGCAGGCACTCATTTGCAAAAACATTTTTATAGTATCTCATAGCAGCTGAGTCTGCCTGAGTGAACACCCTTCTGTTATCCCTGAAAAAAATAGTATTGGAATTTACTTAAACCATTCCAGATAGCTGCTTGTTTTTCTCCCAAATATTCAAAACAAGGAAGGAAAATGTTGCTTACTTGAATGTACATAGTCAGCTGTGGTATAATTTAGAACAGCTGTGGTATAATTTAGAACTGTAGAGCAACTTTTGTGTCCTTTGCTACCAGAAGTGAAGGGAAGCCAGTTTCCAAATACAGTCTAAATTTCTGGCTCACAGCATTTTTTCTGTTACTCAACTCATGGGTATAAAGCTATAAAGACATGTATGAAATCAGTCAATCAGGGAAACCGCAATAACTAGCATTTTTCAGGATAAGGGAGTAGGATATGAGGATAGTTCATTCTTGTCTTGTCCTCTGTCCACACCTTCTCCAAATATTACAGTCTAGGGGTTGCTAAAGGAAGGGCTTGGTTTACCTCACACAGCCTTTCTCGCATGATCTCCTGCAGCCCACTGCAGCAATCTCTGACAACATCATACCTTGTGAGCTCTAGGAATTATGCCAGTGGTCAGTACTGCTGCATAGATCCATATGATGAGCATAGTACAGTTCCATAAGAAACTTGCAAATAAACGAAATGTTCTAACGGGTCGTAAGGAACATGTAGTAAGTGATCTAGTGGATCACTGCTGCAGTAATTTCCATACTATCTTTCCTTTGTTGTTTTTCCAAGGCATCTTGGGGTTGGATGGTATACAGTTTATTTCTTTATTCTTTTTTTTTTTTTTACCTTCCCACTCCAAGACCTCTGCATGCATCCCTTTTGCAGGGCTTTAGGCCTTGTCAGGTCTGGTTCATAGGTGTATACTAGGCTAACAACCACTAGGACCCTTATAATCCTAGCCATACAACCCAAATATGGCCCACAAACTTGATTTATATAGGGAGTGATTTACTGACTGTCTCTGTCACAGACATAGGCGCCAAACCTGGGGTGAATTTCTGATTACCCATCCATTGGTCTGAGCTGCACTTAAATAGGGTTAGGGAGGAATTTGTTCCAGAGAGTGGAAATTCTGAAACACATATCCCTCTCTCGAACATGTCCTGTTTATGTTGCAAGAAAAGTTTAGGTATTTGGATCTAGTAGTTCTGATGCTGTTTGTATTGCGGATGTGCACAAGGTACAGCAAAACAGGGTCCAGGGATGTCTTGTATACCAGGGCAAGATCCCCTCTCTGATGTGTCTCTGATATACAGAGTAAAGAGACAAGGCTTTAAGGTAGTCAGTGTAGGACATTGTGTTTACTCCCTGTATACTTTTTGTAAGGAGCCTTTGTCGACTTTCCAGTTGCTGCATGTGCCTGTTCAGGTACATATCGAAGGGGGAATTATACTCTGTTATGGGTGTAATGAAAACATTGGTGCTCAACATCAAATCAAGAAGTGAGCTAATCAGATAAATACGTCCTGCAGTATAGTTAGAATACATAGACATAAACAGAGTAACAAACTCAATCCCTATGTTATTGGGTATCACTGTGAAAAGTGACACCACATCCATTGTAACCAACAGAAGAAATATCACTATTATTGCATTGGACCGCTCAAATAAAGATGTTAAAAAATGCTCGGTGTCACTAAAGACAGTGTTGACTTTATGTAAAACTGGCAGCAGTCATTTTTCAACAAAACTAGATAGGGGATCAGTTGCCCAACCAAGGCCAGAAACAATAGGCCTCATTGGGGGACTGTCCAAGGATTTGTATACCTTGGAGAGACTGTATAATACAGGGATGGTAGGATGCTCTACCGTGAAATATTCAAATAATTCCTTAGTGATATCCCCTTCCATCAACAAATCATGTAAAGTTGAACATATTCCTGATAACAATTTAGCTACATCAGATTGAGAGCAAATAGCGCAAGTGGAACCATCAGATAGCATACTGCACATACTGTCAATATACACAGAATTGCAACAATGGCAATCCCTGAGATAGCATACTGCACATACTGTCAATATACACAGAATTGCAACAATGGCAATCCCTTTGTCAACAGGTCTAATGTACGTATGTTCCATCAAAGTTAAGTCAATATGAGCCTTCTACTTGGTTTTCGGTAAGGTTAAAGAAATCTCTGCAGTGTTTACTTTGCAACAACTCATGTATGTCTTGTTCACAGAGTTTCAGAAAAGTCTCAGTCAAAGGTGGATTCACTGGAACAAAACTGGCTAGGTCTCCTGTAAACATCACTTTGAGCACTGGAATTAAAACCATGCATTAATTTCAATGAAATGTTGTAGACAAATAGCCTCAAGTCTGTGAGTACATCACACAAAGTAGAGCCTTTAGAGGGAACAAAAAAAGGCCCTTACTTAACACTTGTCATTGTGTTTATTAGTTAGAGTGACTGTGGATATATTCACAATTAAGTCCATGGAATCTTGCTCTGTACAGCTGATCCCAAATCCAGCTGCCCGGCCATCAGTGTCCTTTTCCAAACCTGCCTGCCTCTGCTGTGTGAGCGATCTTTCTTTTCTTTGTCAGGTAGAGGTACTGGTAAACACGTGTAAAAAAAGTGTCCATACCGACTAAGGTTTCAGTTTTGGCTGATTGAGTGATGTTAGATACTTGTTCACTTACTAGGGTCCCTGCTGCTGGTAAACTCCATTTACCTGAGATGCAGGAAGAGGGAGGGGGGACCGTGGATTAGTTACTGTGGCTTGAGAGTGTACATTCACAGAATTCACACCGGCATCCAAACCCTTAGAAACTGCAGCTGCATAGCTAAGAGTTTCCCTCCCTTCATTCAAAACAGGTCATTTAGAGGGTTCAGTCTTTGGCCATGCAAATATTCAACCATTCAGAAAATCTGCAAAGTCTCTAGCTAATTTCTTGCGCTTGGTGTCCTGCAAGCAGTTATCAAAAGCAGGTACATCCAAGAAGAGGCCATCAAATTTACAGGGCAATGAAGCTATAAAACTGTCAATGTTTCCAAAGTCGTAGTTAAGCAGCTGTAAAACAGCTGACTGTGTAAGTTTAAAGCATTGGCTCAACAGTCTAATGTAATTAAATCCCAGCTCAAGGTTCAAGGCCTACCACTTCTTCAGCAGATCTGGGTATTGATTCCCATACGTAGGTATTCTTAAACCTCTCATACCTCTCAGTATGACTGTGAAACAAACAAGCTTCTAAATGCAGCCTTTGCAACTGCAGGCGTTTAAATCTAAACAAATTATTTTCCACTCTTCTAAAAATTTCCATGAACCTATCAAAACTTGTGTCAGTCTGTTCTACTGCAGAGTCCACACTAACATTCTCATCACTGAATAAAGGATTACTTTCTATCTGTAGCATGTGATCTACATGGCCCAAAAATGTTAAAGAAGTAGAACCATTCGGATGTAGTCAAGTTCCAAGGATCCTCCCTTAACCATGCTTCATAGACCAGTTATAGTATCAAACAAAAAAAGGCAAACAAGGGTAAGAGAATAAAGACTGATTAAACACAAATCAGATAATCCAAATGAGAGTAACAAGTCAGCACAGGATAATCCAATAAAATCACAGTTCCAAGGTTTAATAAAACAGCATCAAAATGTTAAAAGCAAACAGGAAAAATACAAGTGCTTTCACATCTATCCAGATGCTTCTTCAGATCTAATGAAACAGGCATGAGAGTTCTACTTGAATACGCAAAGGTTCAGAACTACCTCTTAGGGTCACGTGACCCAAGCAGTGGCCTTAAAGGAAAACAGTCATTAGTTCTAAGATCCATTTAGTCTCAAGACATTCTGTTTTCATTTTAAGATCACTACATCTAATGGTGATGTTAAAAAGTTGAAACACAAGAAACAAACTTGTATTTCCAGTATATGTTTTGACAGTGCGTTCTTCTTATAATTTCTAACTTCAGTGCAGTTGCCAGCTTTATGTAAGGGTAGAATGTATACCTCTCAACCTCTTAGATGAAGAAATCTGGACAAAGCCATAAGTAAAAGTGGTACAAAGGCCCAAAAATAGGGACAATTTTTAAGTGTTGCCCTTACAAACTTAGAAAGTTGAGAATAACTGATTTTGCATTAGCATGAATTTTCTGAAGGGTGTGAAGTCTGAGACTCAAATGTGTCGCATTATTTTCTAACTTCAGTCTTTAATAATTTGCCAGAAAACCACAATTTTATGAAAAATGGACTAGAAATGAGAAAAACAAATCTGGACATTCTGAAAAAAATCTGTACAGTTGAGAGGTATGTAACATTTTTTTGTTATGGAGAAGTGGAACATAAGATTCTTTAATGGAGTGATTAATATAGAGATTGGGTAGGTTATTGTCTCAGCTGCTACTTTTATATATGCAGCGTGTATGTTGTTAGGACAAGTGGTTGGCTTTAATTTACGAAGTCTTTTTAGGGAGAACATAATAAAAGATTTAAGAGAGACGATACTGTGAGATAAGTGGATGAGCCATGTAAGATGTGAGGAGTGGAGTCATTTGTTAAGAAGGAAACAGATTATGTGAAGTAGAAGTTGAAAGCACTAGCAGTGTTCTATAAATTGCTGTAATTACTTAATTTAGGTGTTGGAGGCTGCGGTGGTGCAGCGGTTAGCGTTGTCGCCTCACAGCAAGAGGTTCTCCCGTTCGATTCTTGGCTGGACCGCCTTCTGTGTGGAGTCTGCATGTCCTCCCCACGGTTGAGTGACATTTAAAGACATACAGGTAGGTGCATGCATGAATGGGTTTGCCTTCTTTGAAGGTCAGGTGTCGGGCTGGTAACTCGGCACCATAAAAATCCACTGCCAATCATTAGTGGACCGGAGTTCGGCTGTGGCGTCCCCTAACTGGGAAAAGCCGAAAGACTACTTAATGTAGATGTTGGTTGAGTAGTATGACCCGATCTTAGAATTTGATCTGTAAAGAATCAGAAGGATTTATGGTCTTGATTAATTTTTTGGATTATAGTTCAGTATAACAATTTTCTCATCTGAGTTGATGTATTTTGTGCAATTTCAGAGGTGTTTATAATTTTAGAGATTTGCCTGTATTCTTTTTGATGCCCAGCCTTTTCAGGCTTTGCCTTTCTCTTTCACAAGTTGCTTTTGTGCTTGCTGGATTGCCAGGGGGCAGAGTTGGCTTTAATACATTTTATTTTAATAGACCTAGTTTATATAAAAGCTTAAGGAATACTATATTGTCTAGTGGGAGATATTTCAAGTTTCTCCTGTTACAGTGCTTAAGGTTTAAGACTGAAGTGTTGAATGAAGTGAGAAAGGTTGTTAACTTCACTGAGGTGATGTGGTTTGTGGATTTTTTTAATTTTTTTTTTTTGCCTGGTGAGAAGAATGGAAAAGTTGTCACTTTGTGTCTAACAGTTATAGTAACTTGGAGATTATTTTATTTTTTGGGAAGAGGCAAGTATATGGTGTGCAATTTTTCCTTTGTCAGCCTTTTTAGTGAGTGGGAGAGGTTATTCTTTGTTTGAAACCACATAGGTTTATAGCATTGATAGGTCTATCTGAGTTAAGTAAGAGCCAGCCAATGTTAAAGTCAACAAATTTTTTTCTTCTTAAGGGGATGTTAGATGAGGTGCAGCAGAGGACATCTTCAGCAGTACTGGTGTTATTTCCAGGAGGGTATAAAGACCAATGTTTTTGTATACATTTTTGATAGTTAAGTCTGAGGTGTGAGGTAAGGATTTTGTCAGTCTTAAAATGTGGGATGTTATAATGAGAGTAGGTAAGTCTGGTGTGGTTTTATAAATAAATGCAACACCACCTGCTTTTTAAAGTTTTCTGTCATCTCTTAAAATATTAAATTCTGGGGTATGATTTTGTTTTGTCATCTTTTATATTTTGTTTTAGCCATGTCTCTGTAATGACAAGCATTTCAGGTGAGTATTGTGTTATTTATGTATGGTGTTCTGCCAGTTTTTTGCAGACTGTCCTCATGTTTGTATGAAGATAGGTTGGATGGTTTAGTAGGGCACTGTGCACTGATGAAACAGTGAGTTGTTGTAGTAGTGTTGTGTTTGAAGTACGGAGGGGATGTTGGGTAAGGATTGGGGTTAATGACACCCCTTAAGTTTAAATTTAGGGTAGTTAGTGGTATGGAATTAGCCATTTTACTCTGATTTTATTTCTGTGTCTTAATCTTAGAACTGTAATACTGGGGTGGTTTGTACTTGTGGAGATGAAGAATAGAAAAGTGATGCTGGAGACTATGTTGGTGAGTGGAAGTGATACAGATCAGGAGAATGTGGGGTGGTAAAAATAATAATTGTGAGTTATGCATGTAGAGAAAGTTATGGGAAGGTGGATGGGAGAGTAATGATTGTAGGATTACTAGCAATGAAATAATAGTCATCGGTTATAGTCTGAAAGAGAAAAAAGAAGCAGCAGTAGTAATTATGTGCAGTAGTTATGAAAATAGTTTTTTTTGTGCAGGTGTTTGCTATTAGTAGGAGTGGTATGGCATATTTGCTAATAGTGTGAGTGTTTTTTTGGAGGTACTGGATTATGTGAATGGGTAGTCATCCCCTTGGCAGACTTCATTGATTGCCTGGGAGAAGGTAGCTCATTCTCACTCTTCAGTCTTCATACATTCTGTGAGAACAAAATCCTGTAGCAGACAAAACTGAGCTGGACTAGGAACCGGAACAGGACAAACTGTCTCAAATGGAAATTATGCCCAGGGGTCTTCCAGGACTTGATCCAAATGTAGAGAACATTGCAAATAGATCTGTTTGCCTCTTTTTAAAACAGGCAGTTAAAGAAATTCCGTTCCAGGATGCCTTGCAAACAGGCCTAGAAAAACAAAAGACTTTTCATTCCAATGGATGGGAATACTTATTTATGCCTTCCCACTCTTTCTACTGATACCCACAGTTTTTCAAAGATTCAGAAGGGCTGTGTAAAGATTGTGGTGGTAACTCCATTGCAGCCTAGGTCACACTGGTTATTCCTTCTGAAAATCGCCAAGGGCAATTACCACTAGCTTCCCCATAGACTGGATTTACTCACACAAGTTAGATACTATTTAAGACATCCCAACCTGAAAATACTTCAGTTGACTGCCTGGATGATAGAGTTTGATACCTTTTTGGTGCCTTTTTTCTGATGATGTGCATCAGGTATTAAAGGATGCAAAAAAAAGGCTGCTACTAGGAAAAACACATATAACTGCAAAAAAAAAAAAAAAAAGTCTAGTTGGTGCCACTCCAAGAACTAGGACCCTTTTAAGGTCCATTTACATCTGTTTTTTTATTATTTGTGTGAGTTGGTATCCTCTTGCCTCTCTCTCTTCTATCAAGATTCCTGTTTCAACCATTTTTGTTTGTCTACGCTTAGATCCTGTTTAATTTTTTTTAAATCTCCTTTTGTCTGTTAGCCATTAGTACCATAGGTTCATAGGTTGGTACTAGGCTATCGACCCTAAGGCCTATGCAAGCCTCGCCATAACAATTCCCGGGATATTTCTTCCCACAATATTTACTTCTCTCGGCCCCTGTCTAGCAGGGCGACTGACATGATCCCCGGGGTGAATTTCCTATCTCCCATCCAATCATCAAGGTTCCTTTTGAAGAGGGCCAATGAGGCGCTCTGCTTGACATGTATGGGCAGTCTATTCCAGAGTATGGGGAGTCTCTGGGTCAGGAACCTATCCCTCCAGCATGTTTTGTTCATTGTGATGATAAGGTTTAGATCCCTGGAGTGTGTGGCTCTGAGGGATTGGGATTTCTTTAAGTGGAGCATGTCCAACAGCTCAGGGTTTGACATGGCCTTGTATGTATTGAATTTTCTGTAACAATCATCACCAGTCTGTACTACTTAAAACATCAAGCTCTAAGCTGTAACACTTGTAATTATTGTATTTTAACCAAAAACCTATTTGCAACCTTGTTTCTAGAACTACATTAATCGTAATGTTTCTAGAACTACATTAATCGTAATGTCATACTCTAAGCTGTATCACTTGTAAATATTGTATTTTAACCAAAACCCTAATTGTAACCTGGTTTCTAGAACTACATCACTTGTAATGTCATACTCTAAGCTGTATCACTTGTAAATATTGTAATTTTAATGTATAACCTATTGTAACCTTGTTAATGGAGCTTTTCTCCCCAGGACGCCATTGAAAACGGGTTCATCTTGGCCCAATGGACTATCCTGGTAAACCAACTGCAAATAAATAACTCCGAACCAAAGAAAACCAATGACAGTCCCAGTCACAGAAATATGCATTGAAAACGAAGATATGACCACTTTCCTTTTATTTAAATGTTAAATGTTAAATGTTAAAATAACAGCAAGAACTGGTTGAGCGCTTTCATATTATTGGCTTATATTTTTTCCCCCCATTCTTTCTTAATGCATTCTGTGGTGTCCATAATAATGCCCTCAGATATGGTGTTAGAAATGGATTATATAGGAAAAATTTTGAGGCAAGAGGATACCCGAAGGGCATTATTATGGACACCACAGAATACATTAAGAAAGAATGGGGGAAAAAATATAAGCCAATATTAGGCGGAGCGAATAGTGGTGTATTAGGACAAAATTGGACACAAATGATTTTACTAGAGCATGTATTATACAATATGCACCAGAGGTGAATGGTATCAAAAACATAATCCGGAACAACTGGAACATTTTAAAAACAGATGATAGTGTTTATAAGATAGTGGGAGATGGACCAAAATTTGTATTTAGAAATGGTAATAATCTCAAGGCAAGATTTGGGATGAAAAAGAGTATGGGTTGTAACCAACTGGATAGGGGAACAACTAGGTGTGGGAGGTGTAATCAGTGTAAACACATCATACAAGTTACGAGTATGACTCTGGAAGATCCCCAAAGTACAACTATAAGGTCTCGAAAAGGTAATTGTAGGACAACACATGTGGTGTACTTGGCCAAGTGCACAAAATGTCCATGTTATTACGTAGGGATAACTGTTAGATGTCTGAGGAATAGAATATATGAGCATTACTATAGGATAAAAAGACAGGATACAAACAATGCATTATGGAGACATCTTAATGGTAACAGTAGCTGTAACTCCTTTGAATTTGGTATATTAGAATATATCAAATCCAATCCTAGGGGTGGGAATATAAAATTATCATTGAGAGAAAAGGAAACAAGATGGCAAATTAAGCTCAATGCTTCTGAATTTCCAGGGCGTAATGATACTATATCTATTAGGTCAGTAATAGAGAAGTATAGGTGAGGGTGCACACGAAGAATACTCAGATAAGCTATGCTAGAAGTAAAGACAGGTTAGTTCATTATAGGGGACTGCACAATCATAGCATTATAATTATTAGATATTTTAGATTTTTAACATTTTTAATATTTTGTATGTATAATTGTATATGTATTATTAGTAAACATGTATTATTGGGTTATTATATATCAATTATATTTGATGAATAAGTTAAATATAAGTTTTAATTAAGACAAAAAAGGAAAGAAACAAGAGATAGGTAGACATTGTGGAATCATGCACTGAGCACTTTAAATTTTAATCAATTTATGTAAATTATTCAATTAATCAATTTGTAAAATACACATACATTCAGTTTTTGAAAGGTTTAGGACCATATTTAAAGAGGCTAACGGCTGTTAGTAATGGTTCTGATGAAATCTACTACAGTAGATGAAAGCGCTCAACCAGTTCTTGCTATTATTTTAACATTTAAATAAAAGGAAAGTGGTCATATCTTCGTGTTCAGTGCATATTTCTGTGACTGGGACTGTCATTGGTTTTGTTTGGTTCGGAGTTATATGTTGGGCTGACCAGTCGAGTGATTTTAACTGCAAATAAATAAAATAAATAAATAAAATGTTAAGCAGAGATCGTCTCTGAGTAGACGATATGCCACAGAGTATAGCTGGAGTTTTTTTAGATGGTCAGCATATGGCATCTGCTTTAGGCCTGTGATTCTTTTAGTGAGGTATTTCTGTGGCCCTTCCAGCTGTTGCAGATGTCTTGTGAGGTACATACCAAACGGGGGCATTATACTCATACCAGTGACTAACTGGCTCATTCATTCCTTCATGTGGGGTATGAGCCTCATACAGGCCTTCATGCCCACCCCATGAGACAAGAGTTGTTCGCTGATGTCATACTTGCAGTCATAGGAGTTCGCCTCCATGGCCCCCTGGGTCTTCCAATATCTTTATAGCAGCTGTGAAGAAAGATAGGGCTAGCAGTATTTTGAGGAAGGAGCATACAAGCTTCCCCACTTGAATTCCTTCTTGCTTAAACTGCTGTGCAGCAGCAAGACATCCCTCTGACCGTGACTCCGTGGGCTGTACTACCAAGAACTCCCACTGGAGATGAACTGGATATTGCCCAAGTGGTAAGCCTACCAACCTCTGTTCCCCAAGATGGACACGCTATGTGCTGTTCCATTTTCAGCCTCTCCCACCCCTTTCTCTCCAGCTCCCATGAGTCGTCTGGGTCATTGTAAGGGCTTTATTCCTCTGCAATAAGGGAAGGAGCGGATTCCCCCTTTTTCACCTGCCCTCAAGTCAAGCAGTTTTTAAAAGGGGTTTTACATATCTGCCCACCTAGAAAACAGGTGGCTTCTCCTTGCTATCTTAATTTTGTGCTTGAAAAGTTGACACTTATTCCATTTGAACCAGCTCATCAGGCTGATGTGAAGTTCTTTACATGGAAAACTTCACTACTCGTTGTTTTAACATTTGAAAAGAACATCTGAGTTACAAGGAGTTATGTGACGTCAATCCTACCTCATTTTCCATAAGGTAAGGGTTTATTTGAGAACTTATTCTTCTCTAAGACTAAAGTGGTTTCAGAGTTTACTTTAAATCAGACTAATCTCCCTGTTTTCTTTCAGTACCCCAGAACAATTGAGAAAGAATCTTACATACTTTGAATGCACAGGCAGCTCAGATACTGTTTGAATAGAACTAAACCCTTCAGGAAAAACGATCAGCTGTAAACTGAAAATAACAGTAGATGTCCTGGCAAATCAGTATTGCAGGGATTCAATAATGTTCTAAGAGATCACTTTTGCAGTGGCCATCCCCTCCCTCTAGCACATTTGCTTGTTTTTATGTATATATTGCCAGAGTATGGCAAGATATACACCCTTTGTATATAGCGTTACATTGTTTTTTTTTCCATTCGGGACTGTAGCCTCCCGTGTTGGGACAAGAAAGTTCTGAAGCTTTTTGCACCCAAACTGCTTCTTTTATGGCTCTGCTTAAGCTAGTGGCACTTTGGGTGCACTGAAGGTGCCCTAAAGCTTCTAAAGCTGTCTGGTGGTCATATCCTAGATAAAGATATAACCCACATACCTTAGGCTTCTGCAACAGTGATCTATTGCAACATCTACTGAGATTAAGTTTACACAACTGTACTTTCCACAGTGAAAGCAACAGTCTGATATGAGGGATAAGACAATCCGCAGACTGCCCTATCTGCACCACCACAGCAATCTGCAAGCTCCACTATTGCTGCTGTCTTGGGAGGTGCATGCATTCTGTGCTTGTCCAACTTCCTGCCCAAGCATCACACTGCTTCTAGTATGGGCATGCAAGACTCTTCTTGCTGCTAGTGCCAATGGTGCAAGCCAAGCCCCCTCCCTTCTCCCACCCG
The DNA here is from genome assembly GCF_019279795.1 of Protopterus annectens. Lineage (NCBI taxonomy): Eukaryota > Metazoa > Chordata > Ceratodontiformes > Protopteridae > Protopterus > Protopterus annectens. Next base: position 342,260,784 of record NC_056748.1, on the reverse strand, counting down.
GATGGGCAAGCTGGCATTGGATATTCACTCCCATCCTCCCCCACCTTCTCCATTCATCACCCATGCTGCTAGTCAGACATAGTTTTTCTGGAGTGCTGTCTGTTCTTTATCCCTCTTTGTCATGGAGTGGTGTCATACTTGGTCACTCTTGAAGGCTGCATACCTACGTATCCCCATTGCCAGACAGTACAGTTGACATCTCAGAATTACTTTTTGTGCTATTTATGAATTTGTGTAATGCAAATGAAGGCATATATGTGATTATAATCTGTAACGCATCAATAAAGAAATATTCCAGAGTTATATTTATTTTTTTAGCTTGGAAAATGTTTTACAATGTTTATATTGATTAATTTAAATATTGCATATATTAGTTTATATGATAGACTGAAAAGCTGTCCAACAAGGATGAAGGTTGTTGGGATTTCTGTATGATAATATCCTGCTGAAGAATTAAACCAGTATTCTTTTCTGTAGGAGTAATGCTGTATTGTTTGAAATAAATTAGTTATTCATATTAAAGTGATTCTGATTTTATGCTGTTTTACGATATATAATACCTATTGTTTTGATTTGTAAGTCTCCCACCTCCAAACCTGGGTATACAACATGCAGCGACCTAGAATGTGGAATCGCTTCAAGCTTTTGCAAGATGACATTATGCCTGTCTTTAATTGCAACCCTGGTCAACGTCAGAGTATGATCAGGTGTGACATAAGACTTATTTCAGCCTTCCTTCCCTTAGGTATTATACAAGCAGCAAGGTTGATTCAGTATATTTTTTTAGATTTTTCCTTGACTATAAGGAATCAAAATCTAGCTAAACTACAGCAGTTTAGACACTGGTTTGAAGTTGTAGTATGGAAAACTGGTTTAACTTTACAGTGCAGTCAGTTAATCCATCTTGCATACCTAACACATTCTAACTTTAGTTGTACAATTTAGTTGATCTAAAGAAATAGTTTATATAAAATTATTTAATGATTGGCCATTAACATTCAAAAATGAGCATGCTGATTGGTCAGCCCAACCAGTGTGCCTGTTGTAAATCGAGCATATACCAATGGAAAAAGTCTGGTCGACTGGACTTTCTTCTGTTAATATATGCTACGAAAAATCTACTTTCCTTTAATTTTTTTTTTTTTAATAAACTTATGAAAACTGGAGACTTCAAAAGAATGAGAGAGATGGGACAGAGACAAATACAAGTATAATCAGATATGTTCTGCAAAACTAGAGAAATGTACCTGATTATCCTTATATTTTCTCTGTCCATTCTCTTCCATATGTTTGAAGTCTCTGGATTTCATTTTTTTAATTGAAAAATGAAAAAAGCAATGGAGATCTTACTTTCTCCATTGCTTCCTTTACACAGCACTGATGTACTGTGTAAACATGGGATCGTAAGTCCCATACACATGGGCAGTACATCAAGAAAGCCTCATGATACCAGGGAAGAAGTGGAAGAGCACCACCATGCCGTTATGCAAGGACATTATTTAAGAAATTTAAGTTAATTTTTTTCTTAAATATTGTCATTGTATACTATAATAGCAATAACCATGTGGGTATTGTTGATTTACCCACAGACCACACCAACTGTGGGTAAATCCAGCATTACCCATACCCAGCCATGGGTTATTGCTATATTAATTTTCTGTGGTTTACAATTTTAACATATCTAGAAAGAGAATTCTTCATAAAAAAAATGTTTTATAGTACTGGTAAGAATAGAAAGATTTTTAAAGACCATACCTTAAAGTTTGACATACTAAGCTTGAAACTTTTCCTGTGACAGCTGTTATAATTTATGGTATAAATTGGAGCATGCTCAAATGGTGCATGCATGATGCCATTTTATTTTTATCATACAAGTAAACAACATTCTCTAAATATAGACAGAAGATACATTTTTGAAGGGAAGCTTTGCCCCCTGAACTCTTGAAGTAGATGCTTTTATCTAACTCAGCCTAAACTTAATATAGTGACTGAAAGTCTGTACTAGCTTAGAGACAGGAGGTGTATTTGGATTATTGTAAATTCAAACATTTATCTCCAATGTACTTACTTCCTTGGAGGTAGTATATTTAGTTTGTGGGTCGGTGAATCCCCATAGCAGGGAGTGGTATAGGGGGTGCAGCTCCCCTGCAGAATCACTTGACACAGTATATAATCTGTTTAGAAACTATAGAATGATTTCATGGTTAAATTGTAACTGTCACAATTTGACTTTAAAATCGAACTTAACTGTGTAATGCTTGACCATATAGCTGTTACTCACCAGGAATTAGGCTTTTTCTTTACTGGGGCCAAAACGGTGGGACTTGCTTCTCTGTCACATATGTATTTTTCCAGTCTTCCTTCTTTACACAAGGTAATAGAGGGCCAATGCTATAAATTCAAATGCAGCTGCTTTCCTGCTTAAATTGTTATTCTTTTTCTGTTCAGTCTCTATGCGTCTGCCACGTGACATCAAATAACTGCTCATGGTTACTGGCATACATCTTCTGTCACAACAGTATATTTCTTTGTTGGTTAAGTATCATTGGATAATCCTAGAAATTAATTTTATAGGAGATAAAGATTGTTTATACTGGTCATTTCTCTAGCTGTTGGATAAGTCGATGATCCTACTTAACCAAGAGATTCTGTCACCCTCTCTTAAGAATTGCCGTATGCTTATTCCATGTATTTTTTTATTTCTTGTAGTGGTTTGGATTGTAGTGCTACTACTTTAGGCTGTTTAAGACATTGTTGTGAAATAATTCCTCATTTCTCTCCGAGACATCACTTTGTATCTTTAGATTGTGTCCTCTTGCTGCCATGTGTCTTTTTTTTCTTGAATAAAGGCAGCCACTTTATCTCTGAGATGCCTTGAAGTATTTAAAAGTTTCTGCTATATCCTTTCCACCTTCTTTCTTTTCACAAAGATCATATGCCATTTTTGATTAATTTGAGTTGCTTTTAATCCTGTCTGTCCTTGGAAGAAGGGTACTCCAGAACAGTACACAGTATACCAGATGGGCTCTTAAAAATGCTTCCCCATAGGGAAAATAGCTTCATTTTCCAATGACTATGACTTTGCTTATACGTAACAGAACTGCCAACCATGTGCTTTCTCACATCATTTATTACTTTAAAGTCATCTGATAGTCTAGAGAACCCCTGCTAGTATAGACCCTTTATAGAACACCCCATTAGTATAGACCCTGTTTAGAACACCCATTTGTACCACACCCCTCCATTTTCTCTCCCCACTATGTAAATAGGATTTAACCTAGCATTATGGTTTCCCTCCATTTCTCCTACCAACCTGATTGACATGGGCATCCTGAGGCAGTGCAGTAACTGCCTCATGTACACTCGTGTACTCTCTAGTCCTAAATCACCCAAGTACAATTTGTGAGAGATGCAGCAACACTAAGAATCTGAAATCCTTGATCTGTCACGCACAGAACAGTAAAACTAAACAGGTTGTCAGCTGACATATTACATCTCCTATGCAAACCATGCAACCAACACATAAACCATCATTTGTGGAGGTACTCATCAGAAACCCACCTAAATGCCAGAGACCTTCAGACACAAACATATTACACCTAGTACAGAGCCTCCAGCACTCAATACACATAAACAAGCACAAGCACCAGTGTCTCACCAAATAAGCCAAAGGCAAAACACAACTAAACCAAATTTTTTTTTATTCATAGGTGACTCCATCGTGAGACACACACATGTCAACTCACCAGGCTGGACAAGGAGAAGGTTGCGGTCAGGTGTCTGTCGGGTGCCAGGATCTGTCAGATCACACAGAGGCCCTAAGGTCTCTCAACAGCAAGTACCGTTATAACTCTGTCATACTTAATGTTGGTGTGAATGACTGGAGACGCACCTCACAGGACAATATGAAGAGAGACATGATTGAGCTCTATGAATATGTGTCCCAGGCAGGTATGTCCCTAGCCTTGAGCAGCATTCTACCCTCACCTAGGATGATACCACAATATAAACAAAAAAAATAATTGACTTCAAAAATTGGGGATGACATGGTTGATGAACCACCCTGCTTTGCCAGAGATGGTCTTCACCTGTCACCTCTAGGCATTTGGTTACTGGCTAAGGCACTTGCCTCCTCCATAGTGCCTTTTTTAGGCAGTCTCAAGAACAAAATTTTGACATGAAAATGTCACTCACAGATAAATTAAAGGTTATGCTGCTAAACGCTAGGAGTTTAAATCGGAAACTGCACTCTCTGGAAGCACTCCTCTCCCTGGAAGATGTTGACATCTTTGCAGTCACAGAAACTTGGTTCAAGGCTGCAGAGAGCACACCGGCCTTGCAAGTTTACAATGCCTTCCACACTTTCAGACTGCAAAATGAACGTGTAAGAACCAAAGGAGGAGGATTATCTGTCTTCTTCAAAGATAAATACACCTCTAGACTGGTTAGGCAAGAAAACTCCATGGAGTTGCTCCAAATTTAACTAACTCTGGGTTAGTACCCCCCCTTCAAATCATTATTAGCTATAGGCCCCCTTCAGTGAACCAAGATACCCACGCTGCTTATTTGGACCTACAAATTACAACCAAACACTCTAGTCATGGGTGATTTTAACTATCCTTGCATTGACTGGGAAACTTATCTGAGTACCAACATGCTCACACAAAGGTTCATGGACATTGCTAACACTTAATGCCCTGGGACAAATAGTGTGCAACCCCACAAGGGGCTCGAATATTCTCAACCTGTTCCTCACTAACATGGGTGACTGTTGCACCACCACAAGTATAGGACCCTCGCTGGTTAAACAAATCAGTCAATTCTGAAATAGCTGTGACACCTGAACCCCTGTTAGGTGAAGTCAAGCTAAAAAATTCACCATAGCTAATGATACCCTCCTAAGGGATGGCATAAATAATTTCCAAGCTTCTGTTCCCATAGGTGGCATTGACAACTAAACTAAGGTATACACAAATGCCCTGTACAAACACTTACACAAATGTAGTGACACAGCTGTACCTGATAGGATCAAAACAAGATCCTCAAGAAAATAACAAGCCTCCCTGTTGAACATCTAGCACTAATAAGTTATACAACAAGAGGAAGAATTTGCTGTCTAAGAATAAAAAGAGAGGACCCAGCACTAGAAGAACACCCTCCTCTACCTGAACAAATAATGGCAACATGTAAGATCCTCTGAGGACAACTTCGAAAAACATTTAGCGACCATAGCTAAGGATAACCATAAGGCATTCTTTACATATATCTTTTAAGCTAAAAGGTTGGACCCAGACATCTGCTGAACTAGCTGTGGATGGCATCACACACACATTGATCCTATGAAAACAGCTAACCTATTAGCTGACAGGTTTGGCGAATATTTCACTACCCTGTCCCCTCCAGCCATTCCACAAAGTATTCCCTCTACATCTCCCCCACCTTGCATCTCCAAAGAGAAAGTCATTAATGCTTTCTCCAAGGCCAAAAACACAGCCTCTATGGGACCTGATGGCATCCCAGATTGCTTTTTAAATGGTGTAAAACATGAGTTAGCAACTCCATTAGGTACTCTCTCAACCACAGCCTGAGTACTGGTTTTGTCCCTGCTGAATGAAAAATGGCAGCCATCATCCCCCTTCATAAATGGGGTACAGCAACAGACCCATAAGCTTAACCAACCTTATCTGTAAGGCCATGGAATGAATCATCATGGACCTTATAAATAAGGATATAGGTGATCTCCAAACCCTTGATCTGACAGTTTGGTTTTGTCAAATGAATTCATGTCTGTTAAACCTGGTGCAAGTCTTTGAAAATGTCCTTTGAGCCACAGATGAAGACAAATCTGTGCATACAGCCTACCTTGACTTAGCCAGGGTATTCGACACAATCCCACATTTGGGCATCATTGATAAACTCTTCCAGTTGAATATCAACCCTTATGTCAGTAGTGCTGATCCCCCTGTTGTTTGGAATATACTTCTCAGAAGTTTAGGCCAAAACAGAGCGGCTGTGGCTAAGTTTACTGACGACTGCAAATTAGGTGCAGTCATTGAATCCCCAAACAATGTCAATATACTTCGAGGGACTTGCACAAACAAGTGATTACAAACCAATGATTAGTGCCAAAGCCATGGACTCAAACTCAATGCTGATATCCCTGCAAACTATCATATAAATAGTAATATTCTAAGTAAGAACACAACAGTTGGAAACTTGGGAATGCAAGTTGACTGTGGCTTAAACTGTGACCACCATGACTCTACTGTGGTAAGGAAGGCATTCTATGTTGCACACCTCATTAGCAAAGGCAGTGCCTCATGAGTGAAAGATGTCATAACACCCCTGTACTCAACCCTCATCAGACCAATAATTTGAGTACAATGCTCCCTTTGGTATGTGCCTTAACAGGCACCTGCAGGAACGTGAGAGACCGCTGAGATTTCTAACCAAGAAAATTCAGGGTCTCCAGTACATGTCATACATTGACAGACTGAAGTCAATGTCACTGTACTCAGTAGCATACAGACTATTTAATGGAGATTTGCACATGGCCTACAGTCCCATCTCAGATCCAGGCCTAATGGAAATGCTGCACATCCACAAGTCAAATGGGACAAGGTCACCCACTCCAGGGACCTTAACCTGGACTGCAACATAAATAGGACCTGCTAGAGAGACAGTTATGTCTTTCAGAGGTTGCCACTCTTGCATCAAACAAAGCCCCTCTATGACCCTGTTTAAGCGTAGCCTGGATGACTAGATAGGAAACTGTAAATTCCTGACTGGGATTTCACCTGTGACCCTCCTAGATATGAGCAGTCATTGCTAACTAAGATCTTGAGTTCAGGCAAGATCTTTTATATTGGGTACACACAGCTAAACCTATAAAGACCTTCAGGTCAGTAGCCCAGTAACCATCTATGAATCTATGATATGATTGCTGTGTTAACTAGTTCCATATTTCTGGTTCCCTTTGATTGTTCTAGAACTTCATGTTCCTTTTTGGGATTTTGCTTTCCATATGCATTATTTAGCATGAACACTGAACTTAAGCTGTCATGTTTTAGATAAATTCTCCAGTCTTGACAGATTTATTATTTTTTTCTACCCTTTCTTGTAAACATGCAACACAACTCTGTAATGAAATAATAAAAAAAAAAACATTTTCAGTCCAGGTGTTTTGTACTACCACTTAAAGTAAACCAAACTGATGAAACTGTGTGGGATTGTATGGCATCTGTAGTACTTTGGTGGTCTCATCTGAGTGGATTCTGTTTAGTGTGATCCCTTGGGTCCTGTTGCCTAGCCCATATTTTGCCCATGCTTCAACAGTGAGACAGTAAACTCAGCCCAATTGCTTTGCCACCACCTTAGTAGGACATGCCCTCATCTCCTTTCTGAGTTCATACACTGATTACCTTGTCAGATAACTCCTTAGCTTTTGACAGTTCACCCTAGGAACAATTCTTAAATCATATGTTTTATGGAAGCTTACTCTTTTTTTCCTCTTTTGTACATCAGCGTGTGCTTCCTTCAAGAATTAAGAGTAAAATAACCATGGGTGTATATCCCCTGACAGTTTTTAAGCTTAGTACTCTTGGGAACATTTTTGCAAGCCTGTAGACCTAGAAAAAGAGATTTTTTGTAATGAAAGTCTTTTAATAGAGGTCATAATTTAGATCTTTAGTAGACTGCAAAGGAGAAAGCAAAAAGAACTACAAAGCAAGGAACAGCCCAAGTTTATCGGTTCTATATTATATTCTCAAAAGCCGACAAAGTTGAATCTGACATTGTCGACACGAGAATATCAAACGCTCAGAATCTCGAGCGTGTAAACAGAAATCTCCGTAAGGGGAGATTTCTGTTTGCTGCAATGTAGTGCGGTCCTGGAGTTGGTATATTTAAGTATAGGAAGGTGCAGGGATGCTTGCCCCCCCCCCCCTTGCTTAAACCCATTAGGGTACCTTTTTCTTTTTTTTTTTTTTTTGTTTGTCTTTTTATAGGGTCAGTGTTTGAAGACGTCGACCATATGTTGTTCGATGTTTTCAAACGCCGATCTCATAATATAGACCCAGTTTATAGACAGGCCTTCATTGGAAGTCATATATGGGGATGTCTGCTTTTCTTACATGTGCAGTTGTGCATATTAGTAATGTTACCAGACTTTTGATAAATATTGGCCTTTTTAAAAAGTTAAATGTGTCGTAAAGGAGTACTACAAATCTTATGGATCATTTAATGTCTTCAGGCTTAGAAGAATTCCAGCAGTTCTGAGAAAAGGGACATTTCATAGAAGAAATGGTTCAAACTTGCAAGTGTGTTATGTGGGGAGAACATTTTATTTAAATTGGAAGACGCGTTTTATATTCTAGGATGCTATCTTCTGATGTGGTGTATTTCATGCATCTCTGTTCTGAATTTTGTGTAAGAGAAGCTATTTATATAGTCCATGTGAGAATATTGAAACTTATATGGAAAGTTAGAAATAATTCTGTGTGAAGTCTTATGGTCAGGCATTGCAGATGTTGGGTTGAAAATTTTCAACGTTTAAGTTTCTTTTAATGTTCCAAAATCAGTAATGAAAAATGTTAAAAAAGTTTAAAAAGAGACCTGGAATGCTTAAAAATACATTTCTGTCTACCTACTAGGTTTAAATAATTGAATAATCTGGAAAAGCCTCTTATTTACAGTAACCCTGTAGAAGCGTGTAAATGGATGCATAGAGACAGCTATACATACCTAGTCAGAATAAACATAGGACAACTTCCAAAAACAAGCCTCCCTGGTGGAAGCACAGTACAAGTAGATTGTACAACAAAATAAGAAAAATCATGTCCAAAAATTGGGAGGGCATTGCTCAAGGTAAAAACTCCCTCATCAATTTGAACAAGCAACTCAAGGGACTAAGCAGGTCCACCCAAAGCAAATTTGAAATAAAAATAGAGTCCCAAGCTAAGGACATCCATAAGGATTTCTTTAGTTAATGTCCACATCCACAAAGGCAACACCCACAAATGTGCCAGATTAATGGTGAATGGAACCACCTATATGGAGCCAGAGAATATACCAAATCTGTTGGAAGATGCATTCGGCTCCAGTTTTAGCTTCCCCTATCACCATGTGTCACACCCAAGAAATTACTCCGAGTATTTCTCCACCAACAGTCACTATGGAGCAGGTCCTCACTGCGCTTTCTAAGGTGAAGAATACTGAAATGTTTGGGAACATTTTTTACAGAAATGCGTGTTTCCTAGAATTAGGATATTAATCATGGTGCAGACCTATAATGACTTTATATTAGCTTAATTGGGGAAAATGCTAATTTTATATAATTTGTCCATTTAGTGCTCATTTGTATTGTAATGCTACAGTACCTGTTAAGGTAAGAAAAAGTGTTCATGCTCTGATGAGAGAGAAAAGTGGCAGTGTACTTGTCATCTTTTAAAAAAATGCTAAGTCATAGACTTTGTGTAAGAGCTTTTTAGAGTTCAGTAGACTGTTTTCTTTGTGGGGAAACTGGCAACTGTATAAAAGTGCTGCAGAAAAACTGCAATGCTAATATTTCTTTGTCTCAATGTATTACATTTATAACTGCAGAGTGTGAAAAGGTTTTTATGAAACCAAAAATGAGGAACTGCCATGTTTGATATCTGAAATTAAGCAATTCCCTTTCTGTCTGCAGTTGAGTGATGCCAATCAAAATGCATTTCCTTTACTATCGTGTAATAAATGGGAATTCTGCCTTGTACTGGATAAAGGCATACAGACTTTAGTGGGGATGTTTTTACCCATCTGGCAAAAGGAAATTGCATGGCAGAGTGAGTGGAGATGTTGAAGATGTGACAGGTCAATTACACTAGTTTCATTTCATTCCATGGGGTGAGAGTTTTTGATTGTTTCTAAATAACTTTTCCCTCACAGGCAAAAGCATTGCATTTCGAGGTGAGCGAGGCAGTGATGAGCCAGCGATTGAAATGATGAAAGTTTCTCAGCTCAAGTAAGAGCATTCATTGCATTTTCAGTGTAAAAAATAAGACTTTTTTGATTCAGAAAGTGAAATATTTTTAAGGGGTATACAAAGTTGCAACAGGTTTTGTGTTTCACAGTATTGGAGTGTGAAATCTCAGTGTTATAATAGAAATGAAAAAAAAAATGTAATTAAGTATTAGCTGGTTTCACTGAACTGTTATATATGCAACTTTTGAATCCTGTATTAGTGTGAAGTAGTACACATTTACACTCTGGCATATTTATCACAAACCATTTCCTTATATTGCCTTATGTTACTTGTTTTTGAAACTTTTGTTTACTGCTGTTAGATCAGTTTATCTGTTGGATTTCTGATTTTGATTCTTGCTGAAGTGTTCATTGTGCATGTGTGTATTCCAGTGTTATAATTCAGCCTTATGTTTTGCTCTATGCACAATATTTAACCACTGCATTCAAAATATAAAAATACACTTGCTATGAACTGCATTCATGAGGTGTATTTAATATTTTTCAGAATGCTTTATTCCTTATTATGAGTACTTATTATAAGCTACAACATGAGTGTGTTAAGTAATAGTAGACCATTTTTAAACATGAAACATTGTATATAACTGATTTTGTTAATTGGCATTGGGAATGTTGCTGTCTAGTGGCCTCAATATGATGTCTTTGGTGAAGAGACTAAAAAGGCATCTTGCCTGTTTCTTTCTTCAGGGTGAAAGTCTGCAGCAATATTTATATCATCTGGTCTCATGTTCACTGACATTTATAATCTGGACAGATTTTCTAGCAAGCTAGCAGCTCTGTGCTCAAGGCCAGTGTCTCTCTTATATTGGTGCGTCATTCAACTCAAATACAACTTAGCAAAAAAAGGCCACACACAGCAAACAGAGCACGGTGCCCACACAGGAAAAAAGTTCATAAACCAAAACAGTCATAAAAGTGTGGGTACCTAATGGCAGTTCAACTGGTTTCAGTTATCAGTTCTCACCACGTCACAGGAATAAAAGTCCTCTTCAGGAACACAGGTCATAAAGTCCTCTTCAGGAACACAGGTCATAAACTCTTTCAAGTATCCAAGTAAAGCGAGACACGAGTAAAAGGATAATAATTTATTGTAGTTAGCGCCACGTAGGCTTCATCAGACTTTATACAAAATGAGAAATCTACTTATTTAAAAGCTAATGAAACGAAAACCATTGGTCATAAATTATCCAATGAAACAGCAAGGTCATTAACTCATATCTAACACATGAAAAGCCTATGCTGAAAAATGCTGCAAACAGTTGCCTCAAAGCAATACTAAAAAATATTAAATATATTGCCTAAAATACATTGTCATATAAACTACTGACATATATACTAACATTCAGTATCTAAGCTAAAATCTGCACTAAACAAATACATATAATTAAAACATTATATATGGTGATTAATATGAACAACTAACATATAAACACCTTTGGATGACAGCAACTCTAATGCAGCTGAGTTGCAAACATAAAATGAAAACAGTCTGAACAACAAGCGCTTCAAATACTGCAGCGTGCAGAAACACATAAAGTTCACATAATGCACTTAACTTATTTAAAATGTTGGATTATCTAAAATAAAACAAACATCACACTCTAGTTCATGATGTATCCAGAAAAGCAAAAAAGACAACATTAGGTAAACACGATAAAAACTCTAACTGAATACAAACGAAAACAGAACCATATGACAATAAAAGTCACTAACCTGAAAGCATAACAGCTTGAAAATCCATTCAAAAGAGCCAGCATATATATATATTTATATATATTTTGATTGCTAACTAAGCAACTTAATGTTACAGCAGCTCATAAATCCATTATAGAGAGCAGTTTGTGTTAGCTCTCACTCTAGCTTGCTAGGCATTCATCATAGGGTGGTTTACATAATGTTAAAGTAACATAACACACACAATACTTTGACATATATAGAAGTGAAAGCATTGTGTTACAAGCTGTAACATACACTTAAGGTGTACATCAGCAGTAAAGCAGGTTAAAAAATAAATAAACCAAAAGTACACCATTTGACAAAAACTCACTATGGCAGCACACTCAATCGTGGCAGATATTAAGACTTCACTCGCTGTTGAATGCACGACTCTGTGCTAGTCCTTAAACAGCAGTAACAAATAATACATAAACTCAATATAAATATATTAGATGGATATGCAATCAGCTCTATCTACCTAGGTCTCATAGTGGAACCCAAACGCTCCAAACAAGAAGAGGGGTATATAGGAAACATAACAGATAGTAACCAAATAACTATCAAGCAAAGCCCAAAAATATAGAACTATGTGAGAAATCACAACTAACTATCAATCCTTATCAAAGTCCCTACTGAGCAACTAACAGAAAAATACACACGAAAAAAGGGGGGGGGACGGGAGGGGGGATATTTATAGGGGGTACTGGATATTTATAAGCATGGACTTTGTCTCCCCCCACAACCCCCCCCTTTTTCGTGTGTATTTTTCTGTTAGTTGCTCAGTAGGAACTTTGATAAGGATTGATAGTTAGTTGTGATTTCTCACATAGTTCTATATTTTTGGGCTTTGCTTGATAGTTATTTGGTTACTATCTGTTATGTTTCCTATATACCCCTCTTCTTGTTTGGAGCGTTTGGGTTCCACTATGAGACCTAGGTAGATAGAGCTGATTGCATATCCATCTAATATATTTATATTGAGTTTATGTATTATTTGTTACTGCTGTTTAAGGACTAGCAGAGTCGCATTCAACAGCTTAGTGAAGTCTTAATATCTGCCACGATTGAGTGTGCTGCCATAGTGAGTTTTTGTCAAATGGTGTACTTTTGGTTTATTTATTTTTTAACCTGCTTTACTGCTGATGTACACCTTAAGTGTATGTTACAGCTTGTAACACAATGCTTTCACTTCTATATATGTCAAAGTATTGTGTGTGTTATGTTACTTTAACATTATGTAAACCACTATGATGAATGCCTAGCAAGCTAGAGTGAGAGCTAACACAAACTGCTCTCTATAATGGATTTATGAGCTGCTGTAACATTAAGTTGCTTAGTTAGCAATCAAAATATATATAAATATATATATGCTGGCTCTTTTGAATGGATTTTCAAGCTGTTATGCTTTCAGGTTAGCGACTCTTATTGTCATATGGTTCTGTTTTCGTTTGTATTCAGTTAGAGTTTTTATCCTGTTTACCTAATGTTGTCTAGTTTGCTTTTCTGGATACATCATGAACTAGAGTGTGATGTTTGTTTTATTTTAGATAATCCAACATTTTAAATAAGTTAAGTGCATTATGTGAACTTTATGTGTTTCTGCACGCTGCAGTATTTGAAGCGCTTGTTGTTCAGACTGTTTTCATTTTATGTTTGCAACTCAGCTGCATTAGAGTTGCTGTCATCCAAAGGTGTTTATATGTTAGTTGTTCATATTAATCACCATATATAATGTTTTAATTATATGTATTTGTTTAGTGCAGATTTTAGCTTAGATACTGAATGTTAGTATATATGTCAGTAGTTTATATGACAATGTATTTTAGGCAATATATTTAATATTTCTTAGTATTGCTTTGAGGCAACTGTTTGCAGCATTTTCAGCATAGGCTTTTCATGTGTTAGATATGAGTTAATGACCTTGCTGTTTCATTGATAATTTATGACCAATGGTTTTCGTTCATTAGTTTTTAAATAAGTAGATTTCTCATTTTGTATAAAGTCTGATGAAGCCTACGTGGCGAAAGCGCTAACTACAATAAATTATTATCCTTTTACTCCGGTGTCTCGTTTTACTTGGATACTTGAAAGAGTTTATGACCTGTGTTCCTGAAGAGGACTTTATGACCTGTGTTCCTGAAGAGGACTTTTATTCCTGTGACGTGGTGAGAACTGATAACTGAAACCAGTTGAACTGCCATTAGGTACCCACACTTTTATGACTGTTTTCAAATACAACTTAATTTATTTTTACCTCTTCAAAACTGTTGGTCTTCTGACTCTATTTTCCATTTGTAAGTAATTCATCTGTTGTTTTAAGCCCAACTTTCCCATAAACTATAGTACTTCAATTTTTTAAGAAAAAATGTGCATCATTTAGAATTTTATCATTTGTAATGGCCCCCCTTTGAAGTCAGTTAAATGTGTTTGTGCTAGTCACACTGTACATAATGATGTCCTTCCTTAGATCATTGTTGCAGAATTCAGATACTGATGGGTTATCTCATCGAGGTAACCTGACGTCTGCCCAGCGTACCAAAGCCAAAAACTTTCTATATGCTCTTACATCTGTCATATGACCCAAGTCAGTGGGCATACAAGTACATAAGTGGACACAGACAGTCTTGTCTCCAGTTAGTCTGTACTCCATGTTGTTGTTGTTAGCTGCTACCATTGCCTACAGTTGTTCATGTAACTGCCTTGTTGGGAAATGTTCTTTTTCTGATCTATCTGAAAAGAACGAAAGCTGAAAACGCAGACAGTGAGAAGACTGACACCGGAAGACCGACAACCTAAATGATCGACAGTCCAGAATCCCGACCCTGAAAACACTGACATATGAAGCTAGTGCAACTGTGTAAGTATGCATAGTGACAGACTTTAGGGTTAGGGTGCGGGTAAGGTAACTGTGCGTTAGTGACGGACTTTAGGGTTAGGGTTGCGGGTAAGGTAATGTGTGATAGTGATGGACTTTATGGTTAGGGTGCGGGTAAGGTAAGTGTGTGATAGTGACGGACCTTAGGGTTAGGGTTTGGGTTAAGGTTAGTGCATAGATAGTTGTGTATGTAAGGTTTAGTGTAGGTTTGTAAGGTTTTTGGTGTGCTTGTGTTGTGTGTGTGTTTTTCAGAAACTGATTTGTTTTGTTTTGTTGAGTTTAAGGATTGTGGTTTGTTGGGCATTTACACTTTCGGGTATTTCAACTCTCGTTCTTTTCATGTCGGTGTTCTCATTGTCATGCTTTTAGCTTGTCGATCATTTCAGGTAGATCCTCTTTTTCTTGTATTTTTCTCAAAAAGATTTGGTAATGTCAGCTAAAGGATAGAAGTGTGACAGCAGTAGGCAGATACCTTTTAAGGATCTCCACTCCCAGTGCTTATTTTGTCTAAGGACTGAAAACAATTACTGAAACTGTCAGATCTGCCAGTTGTTTGCTCCTAAAACCCTCTGTATTTGACACACTTAGTTAAATACATTCTTAGAAACCTAATGTCTGCACCTCCTCATGCAAATCAAAGTGGTAGAATCCTCTGCCTCAGACATCCCACTCGCAACTAAAAGGAAGTTGAAGAAAACTAGGCTTGAACTGTCTCTGTTGCCTAGTGTGATTCATATGCATCCTTTGAGATACTGCAGAAATCCGCAGTATGCTCGACTCTTTTTCAGGCATTCACTGTTGCAACTCCACTGGAGGCCACCATGATGATTGACTCTCATACATGTGATGGGACTGCTCATACTGATAAGTTTTAGAAGGGGGGAACTGAGGAGGATCATTTTAGAGGGATTGGAGGGCATGCCATAAATCCTCATTAGGGAACAGGTGCCTGGTGCATTGACTGAGGTCTGTCAGGGTTTTGACCTGCCACACACTGTGAGGGTTGACATCACTTCTAATAAAAAATAAAAAAACATATTTGTTCTGCTCAGATGTCTCCAAAAAAGGAATGTATGGAATTCTCACAGGGTCTGTACAAGGCCATTTTGTCTCAGAAACCCCCTTAATTCCTTTCTACTCCTTCACTTCCCCACCCTCCACAGAAGAAACAGCATGAAACTTCATCTTAGGAGGAGGAGGAAGAGGAATCTGATTCAGATGAAGATTCCTTAGCTTTACTCATCAGGTGTCTGGTGAGACTGCTCATACTGATACAGTTGTGAAGGGGGAATTGAGGATGATCATTGCTGAGGGACTGGAAAGCATTTCTCAAATCCTTGTTAGGGAAGATGTGCCTGGAACTTGGATCGAGGTCTGTCAAGGTTCTGACCTGCTAAGCTTTGTGAGAGCTGACGTCACCACTGAGAAAAAGAAACAAACAAAAAAACAAAAAAAAACTTACTACTCTTGCTCAGAAGTCTCAAGAAAAGGAATGAGTGTAATTTTCACAAGACCAATACAAGGCCATTTAGTCTCTGAAATACCCTTCTTTCCTTTCTGTTCCTTTACTTCCCCACCCTGTTTAGAAGTGACAGCATGAATCTTCATTTGAGGAGGAGGAGGAATCTAATTCAGATGAAGATTCCTTAGCATACTTATTACAAATTCATTCTGCTGGTCAGATTGCTTCTGATGATGAGGACACCTTGTCCTCTGACTCGCCCATTGAGAAAATGTATAAATTATAACTAAAATTATGTAACATTTTAATTGGGAATCCAAAGAGGTGACTGGTATACAAAAAAGATATTATAATTTGCTGGAAGGTAGGGGTTGTTATGCCTTATTCTCTTCCTTTAATCTGGGAAGCCTTCTTAGATGCTTCCGCATCCATTTCCCAGCCTACAGCTGACAAGAAGCCTGATGGGCTTTATAAGGTACCTGAGAATCTTCAGTTTCTGTGCAAAAATCATGTAGTAGATCTTCTGTCTTTTTAGATTCCTACTGATAAACCTACAAAGCTTCCACCAGCAGCTAATGTTTTGCGAACGGCCAGAAATAGGGCAGTAAACAAGTATGGCAAGAAGGTTTACACCTCTGACACTCTTGCCTTTAGGGATTTAAATTACCAGACTCAGTTGACAAAATATCTTGTGTCCATTTCTGGGGGCTTAAATAATACCATGGCTAACCTCAAGGCTTCTGACACTAAGCAACAAGTGATAGCTATGCTTGTACAAGCTACCCAAATTAAAAGGCATTCCATTAAATGCGTTTATGATGCTGCAGAAGTTTCTTCCAGGGTAGCTGCTGCTACTACTACTACTACTGGATCTGTTATTAGAAGATTTGCTTGACTTCACGTACAGTTCTCCCTGAGGATATTAAGGCTAAGCTTTGGATTCCCTTCTTGCACAGGCAGCTCTTATTTGGACCTTCTGCAGCAGAACCTTTCAAGACTTTGCAAGAGAAGGGTAAAATGATGCAGCACTTTAAAACATATTTTTCTGACACCAGTACCTAGGTATCTAAGAAAATACCCAGCTAAGTCCATTTTCTTTGTCCATAGGGATCAGAAGCCCTCTCAGAAGGCAAGAGACAGCTCAGGAAAATATTTCATGACAAACCTAATAGAGATTCCTCCTTTTCCAGACAAGTCAGCCTCTGCCTATCTGCTGCCCCCTCCCTCCCTCATTGGTCCAGGAATTTTCTTGTCAACAAAGACTGCCTTTATCCCTTTCAGCTTCTGAATTCATCCCTTCAAATAACTGGGTGTTATCCATCATTGAACATGTATACAAAATGTCTTGGAGGGAATTCCTGTCTTTAAGGGGAATTCCTCCTCCCCTTCCAATCAGTTTCTTCTACACTTCCTCCCATCTTGCAGGCCCTCCTCGAACATGACATGACAGAACTAGTGACCCACTTTCGTCTAAGAAAAGGCTTTTATTCAAGACTTATTCTGGTCCCCAGAAAAGGCAGCACTTGGATGCCCATTCTGGACTTATTCCCTCCTCAACACCTTTCTGAAGGTGCCATCTTTCAAGGTGCTCTCATTGCAGGCTTTACTTCTTTTTATCTTTCTTCAAGCTTTCAAGTTTCCCTAGCCCTGAAGGATGCATGCCTGCATATTCCCATTCAGACCACCTGCAGAAAATTCCTCAGGTTCTTTGCTTTTTCATTGCACTTTCATTTCAATGCTTTACCCATCTAATTATCTACTCCTCCCATGGTTTTCAAAAAGTGCCTCACTACATTCATTGCCTTTAACGAAACAGAAGGATTACAGGTATTTCCCATACCTGGACAACTTTCATATACAAACTTCTTGCCAGGATACTCTATGGCTACATCTCACTTTCACAGTCTCACTTCAGGAAAGACTGGGGGTTCATCCACAGTCTCTGGTAATCCTCTCTTGACACCCTCTCAGGATCTGGGCTGCAGAGTGGATACCCTCGGATCACAACTTGTTTTTGGAAAAACTTACCTTGCCACCCTTTGAACCAGTGACATTCACCTCCCTAACGTTTTGTACTTGGAAAACTGTTTTACTGGTGTCTCTTACTCATGCCAGAATTATTTGTCAGCTTCATGCCCTTATGGCCAGCCCTCCTTTCTTTGTCTTGCATAAATGGGAATAACCCATCTTTCATGCCCAAGGTGGTAAATAAATTATAAACCAAATAAAATTGTAATGAAATGGATGTCTAAAAAGTATTTATTGGCAGCAAAGTACATAAAACTGAAACGCGATGAACTTCTGTTCTTTTTTTTTTGCTATTTCTACCATGACAAGTCCCTGTCTTTCTGTGAAGGCACATTCCACCAGAGTAGTATCCTCCTGTGGCGTCTTCTTCAAGAGCATTGACACCAAACCCTTTCTGGAAGCAGCCATATTGTCCTATATGTACACCTTCACAAAACACTACAGAGTAGATGCCTTTTCTATATCAAGAATTTCTTTTGGCAGATCTATACTCCTGGGATTTTAGACAGCTCCCCTGTCTCTGGTGCATCCACCCTATCCATCTTCTAAGATGTGGTTATCACCCATCAGTAATGGAATACTGAAACACTGATCTAAGGAAGGACATAATATAGTTGTGAAAGAACTTATCATAACAGTAGATGTCCTACTAATCAATGTTTCGGGATTGCATCACTCCCTCATTCCCCCTTGCTGTTTGTACAAATTTCTATGCACCTTGTTGACTGAGGGGAAAGCATTTCTTCTCCTATCCTTTTAGCTGACCTTATTTTTATTTGCTCTAGTTACTTAGGCATCTCCAGCGTCTCCTGGCTTTAGATAGTCTGTGAATGTTACACTCCTACATCCACTTATGTTCCTGTATTTCTGTGGGCGTAGGTCATATGCCAGACCTTTGGGGGGTATAGAAGGTTTTTGGCTTTGATACACAGGCTGGTCATCAGGTTACCTCATTGAGATAATCCATCAGTATTGGAATACTGCAATAATGACTAGTAGGACATTTAGTGTTATGGTATGTTCTTACACAACTGCAGTATTTGCATAATTGTGTTTCTGTTTGGGTTTTTGTGATATTGATAATCATGAATAGTAAGAGATTAAATAAGGTTATAAAAGTAAGATGTTTAAAAGTTTTAAAGGCATTCTTCATTCAGAAAAAAATCTTCACAAAACTGTGTGAAAAGAAGCAAAAAGTCTGGTTGGGAAAAATCAGTAAAGTTTAGGAACCAAAGATATGTCAGAGGTGACTAGTTCCACTGTGACAGACAAACCCATGAGCAAAAGCTGACACACAAGAAGTAGAATAGGAGAAAAATAAAAAGCCTTCTTATATTTCTGACACCAGTAAAGGCACATAGTTGACTGTCTTTACTGTTTGTATAAAAAATACCTTTACCAGTGTCAGTTCAGAGGGAGACAAGTTCCCCTTCAGCAGAACTGGTATGGGGGATGCTTATAAACAGAAATAATCTGTTACATTTAGCATTGCTTCAACTGGGGAATCCAAAGCAGCATCTCATTTGCAATGCAGATTCCTCAGAATAGTATATTTAAGTGGGTTATCACAAAATTCTAGTTACCATTAAAGATACCGCTGCCCTTGTACCTTACCTTTGAAGGCAAGACATTAATTTCTGCACAAACCAGTATAAATGTGTATCTCTACATCCACTGGTTATGGATTACCACCCATCTGTGGATGAATTACCTAGAATTGTGCAGTAGGGGGCAGCCTAGGCTAAAGCCCAGTCACTGCTATCAGTGAAGGCTGAACTAAGGGGTTCCTCATGAATCCCCAGGGTGATCTTTCTCATCTTTGTTAGCTTACTCGAAAAACAAGTGGGGGCTCCCCCACCAGGGACTTCTTTAGAGAAAAATTACTTGTAAGAAATAAATTGAATGCCCCTTAGAAATGCACAGTTACTACAAAGACTTCCAGTGTCTTTCTTTAGAGTTTCCTCCAGAATATATCAAGTTTTCTTTCTTTATTCTTTTTGCCCCCATACCTGCTAACCTTCGGGCTTTCTAAAAAAGACTTGAGCCCATTGGGAGACCTTCAGAGGAACAATTAGTGTCTATGAGGGTAGTTTGCACCTCTCTTTACATCCAATTCTATATTCCTTTACTGGGAGCAGGCACCCTTGTGCACTGACCCAGGAAAGTCTGCCTCACCCCCCACAGACTTTTGCCATAAGAAGACCTAACTTTTCTGTCCCTTGCCAGGAACAACAAGACATCAGGCCACCCAAGCAGCATGTCATCATTCAGGAAGTGAGATATGGGGGGGCATAGTTTGCTATTGTGGTGACCTGCCATGCCCTTCTGCTAGTCCATGCACACTGTTGTGCACACAGTCAAGGGTGACCATCACGGACTTATGAGGGCACAGCCCTTCTCATCTTAGCTGTGGATATTTCCAGGCAAGCCTCTGCTTGGAGTGGAATGGATACCAGCCATCCAGGAGCGACCAAGTTCTCCCCTCCAAAAGGGCGAGTCTTGAACCTCTCACTTCCATCCTCCCCTGTCTGACTGTTCCAGAGCCCGAGATGCAGTTCAGTCTCTAGTTGTGTGGGTTGCAGTCACAGCTTCAACTCTTTGTGCAGCAGTACAAGGGGAAAGAAAACATACATTTAGGGAGGGTATGTTAAGTGTGTGGGAGGAAGTAATAAGGTTTTATAAACTAAGAAATTTGTTGCAAGAGTTGGTACAGTGTTAACATCAACATTACCTTCTACATGATGCTCTGAGGGCTCATAGGTAGGTACTAGGCTATCTGCCCGAGGGCATTTATAAGCCTAGCCAGAGTGTGTCAGCTTTCGCCGCCCCATTGATTAACTGAGCCTCTGTCAAGATGAGCCAATGAAGTGATCCCAGGGGTGTATTTTCTGTTACTCATCCACTCGTCAAGGTTTCTCTTGAAGAGTGTTAGTGAGGGGCTCTGCCTAATGTAGTTAGGAATTTTGTTCCAAAGCATGGGGAGTCTCTGTGACAGGAATCTATCCCTCCAGCATGTTCTATTTATTGTTGCGATGAGATTTAGCTCACTAGAGCGAGTGGCTCGCAGTGACTTGGATTTCTTTAGGTGGAGCATGTCCATCAATTCTGAGTTGGACATGGCTTTGTAAGTCAGGCATAGATCACCTCTGAGTAAGCGATATGCCACTGAGTACAGCTGGAGTTTTTCCAGTCGCGCTGCATAGGACATATGTTTGAGACCAGTAATCCTCTTGGTTGAGGTACTTTTGTGGTCTTTCCAGCTGTTGGAAGTGTCTTGTGAGGTACATCCCAAACGGGGCATTGTACTCTATGATGGATCTGATGAGTGACGAGTAGAGGGGCACTATAACCTCTTTATTTCTAGATGTGAACCCTTTAGTAATTAGATGGGCTACATAGAAGGATTTCCTAACTACTTTGGCAATATGATTGTCAAAGGAGAGATTACTATCTACCTGGGTCCCCAGATCTCTTATTACCTCTTCTGTTTTAAGGGGGTTTTCCCAAACAGGATGACTATGCATTTTTTGGCATTTAGCTTGAGACCATGACTTTGACACCAGGTGTCTGTCTCAGTAAGGCCCTTTTGGAGAATGTCTGTGTCAGCTGGTAAGTCATTTATGGCTCCCAGGTTGCAGTCATCGGCGAACTTGGTTAGCCATAGTCCTCTGTGTTTGCCTGTGCTTCTGAGAAGTATATGCCCAACAGTAGGGGTCCCAGGACCGAGCCTTGTGGGACACCACTTCTGACTGGTTTAGTCGGACCTGGAGCCCGCTATTCTTACCGTGTGAGTTCTGTCTGTAAGCCAGGTGGCAACCCATCTCATGACGTAGGGGTTTATGTTCAGGCTAGTGATTTTTTCTATAATTCCCTAGTGGGGAATGATGTCAAAAGCCTTGGCAAGGTCAAGGTAGGCTGTGTGAACTACCTTCCTCTCATCTATGACCTTGGTGACTGTCTCGAAGAAGTCAGCCAGGTTTAGTAGGCATGATCTGCCCTTAACAAAGCCGAACTGGGTCGGGTCAAGTGTTTGGAGGTTCCCAATGTCTTTGTTAATGAGTTCCATGATGATGCGCTCCATAGCCTTGCAGACCAGGCTAGTCAGGCTTATGCGGCGATAGTTACCAGGGTCAGTTGTGGCCCCTCCTTTGTGGAGTGGAATAACCGTTGCCATGTGCCATTCTATAGGCACGTAGCCTGTGGAAAGGCTGAGGTTGAGTGTGTTTAGGTGGGGGTTAGTTTGTTCTGTAGTTTGTGGAAGATGCAGCCTGGGACACCATCTGGCCCCATTGACGCTGTGCTTTTGACTTTTGAAAGGACTGTTTTCACCTGTGCATCTGTGATTTCCGGGACACTACACTTTTCCGGTATTGTTGTGGGCCCTTTTGGGGGTGAGAGGGGGGTGAAGTTTGCACTGAATCTATCTGCCAGGATGTTGGCAATATCAGTGAGTTCAGTATATTTTGTGGTATTTTGCACTAGCTCAGAGCTCATCTGCGAGTTGCCACTTAGATTCTTAACATAGCTAAAGAAGGCTTTGTGGTTATCTTTCGAATCCTTGGCTATTTTTCTTTCGAAGTTAGCCTTGGAGGATTTTATGAGGGACCTTAGTTTCTTACTAATACTGATCAGGGATGTCTTTCCTTCTTGGGATTTGTTTTTTTTTCTGAACTAGTTTCCTCCTTCTATTGTATAGCCTGTTTATGGCAAGGGTCCACCAGACTAGTTTCCTTCTCTTAGGGGAGTGAGTCTTGGTTTTGCTAGGAATGGCACGATCCATGCATCCTTGTTGGTGCTCATAGAGTGCATTTGTAAAGGTTTCTGCATCTTGGGCAGCGTTATCCTTTAGCGTGGGGGCTGTGAAACTTACCAGCTCTGTCTTAAGTAAGGTGACGTTTGCTTTAAAAAAGTTTTTTACTGTGGTTTCCTTAGTTGGGGGTGGTTATGGGGTGTGGGCATCCAGAGTGATTAGTTTATGGTCTGATCTAACCAGTGATGTGTTGACCTCTGGTGTGGAACACCTGTCGCCCATGTTGGTGATGACCAGGTCCAATATGTTTTCACCTTTGGTAGGGGAGTTTACCAGCTGATCCAGGGCATTTGAGTTGATAAATTCCAGGAAGCGCTGAACCTGGGAGTTTGTACTTGAGTAGTTTTCCCAGGTAATGGTAGGGTAATTGAAATTGCCCAATATCAGGTTGTACGGTAGGACCTTCATGTTTTCCATTGTCTCCAGAAAGGTGGAGTGGTGGTCCTGGGTCATGGAGGGTGATCTGTAGCAGGCCACAATTTGCATTGCAGATTTGCCTGATGTTCGTTGCATATGGATGATCTTGGCGGTATCATGCTGCACCACTAAACTGGAGGTGTAGGTATCCTTGATGAATGTGGATTCACCCCCTCCTTTTGTGTTTCGGTCCATGTTGTGTGGCCAAAATGTGTGGTATGAGTTGTAGCCCGGTAGTGCTGGGGTGCTCTGTGGAGCCTTGAACCAGGTTTCAGTTACTGCACAGATGTTGACGTTCTCCATACTGAGGAGTGCTTCGTGTGCATGCATTTTGAGATTTAAACTCCTGGTGTTGAGTAGCATAACCCTCATTTTTTTATTTGTGCTGTTTGCAGAGGTGGGTTTGACTTTTGAGCCTTGCCTAAAAAAGGCACTATGGGGGCAGCAAGACCCTTGACCAGTATTCAAAAGCCTAGGGGGTGACAGGTGCAAGCCGTCTCTTGCGAAGCAACGAGGCCTGTCGAGCATGTCGTCCCAGGCTGACAGACACTGGATCACCTTTGAATGACACCAGAAGCTTAGCCAGTTGTTGAAATTGATCATTTTTTCTTTATACTGCGGTATCATTCTTGGTGAGGGCAGGATGCTACTCAGGGTCAGGGTCATACCCGCCTGGACTACATGATCAGTGATCTCTTCCATGTCTCTTTTCATATAGTCCAGGGAGGTACGTCTTAGGTCATTCACACCAACGTGAACAATGACAGAGTCATATTTGTGCTTGTTCTGGAGTGACCTGAGTGCTTGTGTTATGTGGCGGATTCTGGCTCCCGACAGGCAGCTAACAGTAACCTTCTCCTTGTTCAGCCTAATGAGTGGGACGTCAGTGTGCCTGACTATAGAGATGCCTATTACTAGTGTGTTAGGTATGTTATTTCGCCTTAAGGGCTGTGATTGTGCAGCACACTGATTTTGTGTTTTATGTGTTGTCTGGTTTGTGACGGGAGGTGCAGGTTTTTTGGGTGTCTGCTTTGAAGGCCTGTGATGCTTTTGCAGGTTTTTATTTAGAGCCTCCGAGTATGATTTTGTGTATTTATGTATAATTGTTGCCAGTGCTGGTTTAGTATGTCTATGTGAGGCTGGATGTGTGGTGCAAGTGTTAACCTTCGCCTCATGACTGCTTGTTCCAGTCTTGGGTGGAGAGAGCTTAGCCTCCAATTTAGCTATATAATTGCATCTCTCGCATATGTTAATGTTTTGTGGTAGGAGGAGAGGGTTGTCTGTGTACATGAGGCAGTTGTAATATTGCCTCAGGATACCCAGGTTCACCAGCTGGACTGAAAGTATACCTGAAATTGCCCTTTGATCATGTCTGAATAGTAGGGTGAGCTGCTTAGTTGCTTGGTTGGTGAGGGGTGAATAATGAGCCTTGCCCTGCTCAGCAATCAAGTGTCGGGGTATATTAGTGCTTGCTATTAGGTCTGAGCAAGTGTTGGACTGTAGGATGCTTTTTTTAGGTGCTTAGGTGGAGAGTTAGACTACTTTTAAGGGAAAAACTGAAAAGGAGACTTGGTGGAGCCGAGATAAATTTAGCCCTAGCTAACTGGCGCTGCCCAGACGTGCAAAACCGTGCAAACGCGTTTTTTACAGCAGGGAAATGAAAGAGATAAAATTAGCCCAAAATGGCCCACAAACTACATACTACTTCTGGGCTGGAACCACTCCTCCAGGGACAGATGGCTGCTCAAAGCTCCCTCTCTCACAGGTGAACAGAGAAACCTCCCTCTATCCAAGTAAGGTATGGGGAACTCAGAAAATTATAACAGCCCTGAATTCAGCACTAACCTGAAATTGGACTATACTAGCTTAGAAAGGTGGGAAACAAAGAATTTTTTTTTTTTTAAAGATAAGACAAAAACAGTAAAAATACACTTAAAACAGCTCTAAGCGACTACAAACAGTAAAATAATACACTTAAAACAGCTTTAGATGACTACAAGCAATCAGAAAAGGCTTTTAAACAAATTACCCAATTAACCAGTAAAAAATCTCAAAACTGAGCCCTGTTCCTGTAGTGTTCAATCAGGCAAGTTCTAACTGCACACTCCTACTACTGGGGTGCAGGGGAACCCTCTCCAAAAAAGAAGGCCTGGATTAGTGCTCAAGTTATACAAACAAAGCTAGATTCAGCAGGCCTGGATCTAGTCTATGCTACAGCAAACAAGTTTAGGTCAAACCTTTGTGATAGGAGTTAAAATTAAGGAAGTTTACAGTGATTAAAAGGAACGGTGCATTTTATTATAATTTGATTTTAAGTTATTTTGCATATCTGGCTGCAGTTTTCAGTTAGAAAATCACTATATTTAGAGGAGTGGCCACTGATAAACCTTTTTTTTTAGATGCACCAACTTTGCTGTGCTGTTTCCCACTACCTCTGTTACAAATGTAACCAGAACAACCTACTAATAAGACCAGTGCAGACCTCCTTAATCTATGTTTGGAAGAGCTGGCAAAAATGAAAAGTAATTTGACCAGTTCTATTTCAATATGTAAATACCATTTTCGTAAGTCTCACGGACTTAATTTCTGCTCTTAGTAGAGAAACATGCATTACATTTCAAGCAGTCATAGTGCTTAAAAATGTATGTAGTGTGTACAGCAAAATCATTGCATTGGAGAAACACATCTTTAAATGTGAAGATGAACATGGGAGAGTACAAAATAGAATTGAAAGAGAGAAAGTTGAAGACCTGGAAGGTTGCTTGTGCACAAATGTCATCCTCATCTTCAGTTTACTTTAAGATGAATAAGGACAAGCTCATATTTCCTTTGTGCTAAGGGTACCCTTGATGTAGGCTGTATCTGGATTTTGGCTGCATCATGGCAGTTGCTTTTCTCTTTTTTTCTCACACATTTTATGTATATTTTTAACATAGATCATACATCATTATGGATAGGGTGAAGTAGGACCAACTTTATGTGCCTCACTCCCTGAGTGTTTGTATTTTTTTTTACAGCACTATAGCTGTTGTTTTCCTGTATTTTGTATGAAAATTACAAATCATGAATCTTTATAGGAAGCTGCAACAATTTTATGTATTCTTACTGCATCTTTGCAGACAGTATAAAATTATTAGATAACGACCCTAAAACTGTGTAATACCTGTTTGTTGTCTGCGTGCTCTGCTAAGAAGCGTAAGTGTCTGATGGAGGCTGGGGAAAAAGATAGGCTCTGTGTGAAAACAGAGATCATTTGCATGATCACTGTTAAATGATAATTGGTAAGGCTTGTCAGGGGGTGAACACTGAATGTGTTGAGTGTGACAACATGAACTGCTTTGCTAAAGCCATTATTCCTTTCTGATGTTGAATCATTGTGTTTCAGTAGCCTAAGCTGTTTGGGTTATGTCCTGCCAAGGATATGATTAACTGGCAAGCTTTTCAGAGCTTGAGGGTGCCTTTCATGAGCTCTTTATTGCCAGGAGCCTGAGCAGAGCTCTGTGTGCAAAGCAGTTTGAGCACCAAATGATTCAGAACTTTCTTGTCACTGAAGTGACCTCCATCTGCAGGCTTTGTGGAGCTGGTGATTGGCTAGCATTGCTTCAAGGTTGGGCAGATAAGCTGACTTTGGGAAAACCTTTCACTAAATTTTTTTTTAAAGAAAAACTGTTTCGTTGTGAAGAAATATTTACTTTAGCTACAAAATGTTTATATTTCTATGTAATGTGAAGGTTTTCAGTTGAGAATCCTTGTGTGAAAAAAATGGGTGGGTTTCCTTTTTGATTAATTTTTTTTCTACATTGCTGTGTAGAACAATTATGTTTGGTACAAGATATTGTGGTTTTGGGGACTGTCTTTAAAAACTTTTTACGTCAAAACTTGACTTGGATGGTCACTGGCTTTACTGGCTTGCTCAGCCTCTACTTCCCACCTTGCTGGTGCTCTTTTTTTGCTTGAACCATTGAGCAGATGTTCTTCATGTTTCACTGTTGCAGTCATCGCATTTATGTTATCCCTGCTGGGGTAGCCCTCGGCCAGCCTGAATACCAGAGACTTAGTATTTCTGCGTCGATTGCTGTTGCTTGAAGACTGATGTCAGGTCATCAGTGGTATAAAGGAAGGCAGCCGACGCCATTACATCAGTCTTTCTTACCGTGGAGCCCGAAGCAGAAGCAATTTGCATGAGTGCCGTTCGGCCGCTACCCGAGTTTCGTTTCCGAATTGAAGTTGAAGTCTTCGAAAGCTAAGTACCCCATTGGGGATCCTTTTTTCTTGCACTAACCGATGTCAGAAAAAGTTA
Source organism: Protopterus annectens (assembly GCF_019279795.1). NCBI lineage: Eukaryota > Metazoa > Chordata > Ceratodontiformes > Protopteridae > Protopterus > Protopterus annectens. Next base: position 342,233,156 of record NC_056748.1, on the reverse strand, counting down.
ATAATTGTCTCGCCTGTGGAAAACAAATACCACACCGGGACTTCCACTCCTACTGCGTCACTTGTCTAGGCCCAGACCACAACGTCCCTCGTTGTCGGTTCTTTGCTTTGTTTATCGCCAGAACTATTCATCGTCAGGCCCTTATTGTAGCCAGATATTTCCGTTTACAGTCCTCAAATTCTGATATGGCTTCCGTAAGCCATCCGACAGCAGACCTTCTGAAAAAAATGTAAAGATAGACCACACAGGACTAAACCTTCCAACGACGCTACCACCAAATTGGTCATCAGTCCTCTGGAATTCAGTGAGGCGCTTTTGCAGCCCCTGATGCCCACTTCAGTTAATTCACAAGCCTCTGCAGAGACCCTTTTGGAGTCCAGTATGCCACAGAACTCTTCTTCATCTAAGAATCCTGCGGTCGTCTCTACCTTGGATGGGTCTGGAGCCGCTGTGCAGGCACCGGCTTCCGAGGAAGTCCTTCGCAACACCGAATCCAGACATAAACCAATGCCTTCTTTCACGGCTACCGTTCTTTCTAAAACAACTGAGTTCCTTAGGCCCAGGGGTCGAACCACCCCCAAGAAACCAACTTCCAGCCTTTCTTTGGCGCCTGCTCCCTTGCCTCAGTCACAAATGCTTAAAATGGCAGAGGACCTTATCATGCTGATTAGGGGAAGCCAAGCCACTCCTGCCAAAAGAAAGAGATCTGTCTCCAGAAGTTTTGTCTGAACAAGAGTCAGATGAATCTGATTCATCTGACTATGAAGACGTGCAGCCCCTCTCTACATATGAGGATTCTGATGCAGAGGGATCTGTTCCTTCAGCCTCTCCCCCAGAGGATTTTTCCTTTGGGGAAGCCCTGCATACTTTAAGGAAACATTTCAAATATGAGAGACAAGACTACCCACAGTTTAAAAAGAGACTCAGAGAGATGTTCTTCATGTTTTACATTAGGGTAATCTGCTGGCAGGTTGCCCTCAGTCTTCCTGATTAACAAAGTCTTGGGTCCTGCGTCAGTTGCTGTCACTTCTTCCATGACGTCAGGTCGTCAGGGGGTATAAAACATGCAGCCGACGTCATTACCTCAGTCTTTCTTGCCGTGCGGTGCCTGAAGCAGAAACAGTTCACAAGTGCCGGTCGGCCGACTCCTGAAATTTTTGTTTTCGAGTTTCAGAACCAAAGTCTTCAACTTAAAGCTAAGTACCCCATTAGGGAAACTTTTTCTTGCTCCTCACTGATGTCAGTAAAAGTTAATAATTGCATTACTTGTGGAAAGCAAATACCTCATAAAGTTTTTCATCTGTACTGTATTCCTTGCCTAATTACTGCGGTGGTGGTGCTGCAGTAGCATTGTCGCCTCACAGTAAGATGTTGTCTTGTTCGATTCTCAGCTAGATCGTCTTCTGTGAGGAGACTTGCATGAATGGGCGTACCTTCGTTGAAGGTTGTGTGTCAGGGCCAGCAACTCTGCACGTAAAAATCTACTGCCAATCATTAGCGTACCGGAGTTCCACTGTGGCGACCCCTAACCGGGAAAAGCCGAAAGACACAACAATAACAACAACAACTGTATTCCTTGCCTAGGCCCTGACCACGACGTACCTTGCTGTCGGTTTTGTGCTTTTTTTAATCAGCACACTATCCGTCGTCGGTACATTTGTGCCTCTAAATATTTCGGTTCTTGGTTTAGTTATCCAGAAATTACATCGGCTAGCCATGCGCCTACTGGAATTTTGAAAAACGCAAAAATAAAGACAGAGACAGGCCGTTGAGGTCCAAAACTGACAACATTTCTCCTAAGCCAGTTCGCTGGTACTCAGTGAAGCACCTTTGCAGCCCTTGATACCCGCTACTTCTGACTCGCAGGCCTCTACTGAGACCCATTCGGAGTCCGGTATGCCGCGAGATACTTCAACTATGGAACCCGTGGATGTCTCTGCCTTGGATGGGTCCGGAGCCACTGCGCAGGCACCGGTTTCTGTGGGTGTATTCAGGCCTACAGACTTGCATATCAAACCAACTCCATCTTCAATACTAAGGCCTAAATCTCGATCTGTGTAAAAAAAAACGACACCCAGGCCACATGTGCAGGCCCCTATGCCTAAAAAACAAATGATTTAAAATGGCTGAAGATCTAATTACTCTAATCAGGGGTAGTCAACCCCCCCCCCCCCTTCAAAAAGGCCTAGGCCTGAGCTTTGACTATGAGTCTTCTGATCAGGATTCTGCTTCTTCTGATTCTTCTAATGACCTGGATTGGATCATTCCTACTTTTGAGGATTCTGATGCAGAGGATTCCATTCTACTCCCCTATGCTAAACAGTCTCAATGACTTTCCTTTAAAATTACCAAGCACACTTACCTTTTAGCTGCCTCTTTGGGGGGAAAGATTGCTTTTCATTCAAAAAACTGGGAACTCATAACCCAGGACAAATGGGTTTTAAATATAGTGTCCCAGGGATACAGATTTAATTTCCACACTTGGCCAACACCAAACGGGTGGCCAGATCTGCCCCCACATTAGTGGGCAGAGGCTCAGAAGCAAGTACTTTCCCTCTTAAACACGGGGGCTATTCAACCAGTACCAGACGAGGAAAAGTGACAAGGTTTCTATTCCAGGCTTTTCCTGGTACCCAGAAAAGACAAATCATGGCGCCCAATTCTGGACCTGTCTACTCTAAAAACCTTTGTGGACATTCCAAAATTCAAGATGCTGACTCTTCACCAGTTACTTCCTATGCTAGGCAAAGATGCCTGGTTGGCAATTCTAGATTTAAAAGAAGCTTACCTGCATGTCCCAATCAGGGAATCTTGCAGAAGATACCTACGCTTCAAAGCAGGCTACTTGCATTATCAGTTCTCTGCACTGCCCTTTGGCTTGTCTACTGTGCCCAGGGTATTCACAAAATGCCTGGCTCCAGTAATTGTGTTTTGCAGGCAAAGAAATATTCAAGTATATCCATACCTGGACGATTGTCTAATTCAGGCAGAAAACCAGGCCATACTTCTAAATCATCTGTCGTTTGTAAAAAGGGTTCTAACTTGTCTAGGTTACACCATAAACGAAAAGAAATCACAACTGGTACCTTCTCAACAGATTACATTCCTGGGTGCAACCTTGAATAGAACTGCCCAGATGGCTTTCCTCATGCCAGAAAAGCAAACTCATTTGGTAACTTACTTCAAACAAGTGGCCACAAAAACCCTGCTATCTGCATGACAAATACTGCAAGCCTTGGGGTTCATGGCCTCCTGCATTCTTCTAATTCCATATGCAAGACTGCATATGCGGAAACTTCAGTGGTACTTAAAAAGTCTATGGAGTCAACATTATCACAGCCTGGAAACAATGATTCCTATCATTCCTTGCCTACGCTTGGAGTTCCTATGGTGGGCAGAGGCCTGCCACCAAAACAAGGGACTGTCATTCACCCTACCCCCTGCTGCCCAAACCCTAACTACAGACACATCAGACTATGCATGTGGGGGCTCACCTGGCAGGGAAGTGCATTCAGGGCAAATGGAACCCAAATTAAATGCACCTACATATGAATCAAAAAGAAATGTTAGCTGTACAGAATGCTCTGACAGCCTTCAAGGACTACATTCTTCCAGGACAACTAATGGTAAAGATGGACAACACTACAGTTATGTGGTACATAAACAAGCAGGGGAGTACACATTCCTACCCCCTCTGCAGACTAGCCATGGTATTGTGGAACACAGCCTTGAGCTACCAAGTGCACCTACAAGCTCAATTCCTGCCAGGAAAATTAAATACACTGGCAGACGGCTAAGCAGAAATCTCATGGACCCACATGAGTGGAGACTGGAGCCACGGATTTTCAACATGTTGACAAGCAAATGGGGGAGCCCAGACATAGATCTTTTTGCCTCCCCCTGGAACTACCAGTTGGACAGATTTTGCACAAGGACTCCCCACAAAAAAGCCTGGAAAGTGGATGCTCTGTCCTTCAGCTGGAAAAAAACTATCAGTCTACGCCTTTCCCCCTCTGCCTCTACTCTGCAAAGTTCTGTTAAAAGTCAAACAGGACAAACCAAGAATGATTTTGATTACTCCAGACTGACCACGCCAACACTGGTACTCGCTCCTGCTCAGTGTGTCACAAATATCTCCATGGCACCTGCCTCTAGACACCTTCCTTACTGTCTCAGCAGGAGAATCAGATTCTGCACCCTCAGCTCTCAACATTGAATCTTGCAGCGTGGCTAATCACTTAAATTCACCCTTAGCATCCCTCAGCAAACCTGTGATGGATGTCATCTTGGAGGCGAGAAGACCTAGTACTAGAAAATCTTATGCTGGCAAATGGAAAAGATTCTGTGCTTGGAATCAGTCTCAAGGAATGAAGCGCCCAATTTACCTTAGATTTTACAATACTTAACTGAGATGCTTCACAAGGGCCTCTCTTTTTCCTCCATTAAAATCCACGCCTCAGCCATTTCAGCTCATTATAACACAGAACCTCCCCTCTTCTCTCATCCTCTGCTCAAGCAGTACCTCAGAGGGGCCAAAAACTTGATTCCACCCAGGAGAGCTCCAACCCCTGCCTGGGACCTTAACTTTGTATTGGAGAAACTCACTCTACCTCCTTTCGAGCCAGCTGCTACTGCAGACTTAAAATTTCTTTCTTGGAAAACAGCCTTCCTTCTAGCAATCACTTCAGCTAGAAGGATATCTGAATTACAGGCCCTTATGGCAGTGGAGCCTTTCATCATCTTTCATGCGGACAGGGTGTCACTCAGGACCGATCCATCCTTCATGGCCAAGGTGGTATCCAGTGTGGCTCTTAATCAGTCTATTCATTTGCCAACTTTCTTTCCCAATCCTCAGAACAAAGGGGAACAGATTCTGCATTCATTGGATGTGCACAGACAACTTAGATTCTACTTGGACAGGACTAAGACTTGAAGAAAATCTGAACAACTGCTGGTAGCATTTGCTGCAGGGGCAGAGGGAAAGGCTATTTCAAAACAAACCATTTCTAAATGGACAAGCCATTGCATTCATTTCTGCTATAAGCACCATGGAAAACCTATCTCCCAGGGGATCAAATCTCATTCCACCAGGGCTGCATCTACTTCTGCAGCCTTTCTCAGAGGTGTTCATACTAGGGATATTCTAGAAGCTGCTACCTGGAGTTCAGTTCATACTTTCACCAAGCATTATCATTTACCAATTTTTTTTAAATCCAAAGCTGGCTTTGCCACTGCTGTCTTGCAGGGCCTTATAGCTGTCCCTAATGCTGTATAAATCCATCCTCCCAAACATAGCTTTGGGAATCTACCCAAATGTAATGACTGCAACAGTGAAACATGAAGAACATAGTACAGTTGTGTACACTTACCATAAGTGTAGATGTCCAAGTGCATTCACTGTTGCAGTCCTGGTTACCCTCCCTACAGCCCTCTGTATTTCTCTGACTATACCTCTACTTTCTGTTACTATGCTTAAAAGCCTTTTTGGTGTATTTGCTTTTGGTTGGAGGTATATTTTTGTGTCTTAAATTGTATTTTGGTCCCCATTCGGGGGGGGGGCGGCACCTGACATCTGGGGCAAGAAAAACTGAGGTAATGACGTCGGCTGCATGTTTTATACCCCTGACGACCTGACGTCATGGAAGAAAGGACAGCAACCAATGCAGGACCCAAGACTTTGTTAATCAGGCTGACTGAGGGCAACCTGCCAGCAGATTACCCTAATGTAATGACTGCAACAGTGAATACACTCAAACATCTACATTTATGGTAAGTGTACACAACTGTACTTTCCTGGACCTTTGACAGCACAGGCCTTTAGCCCATCCCCCCAGTCCTAGATGTGGAGGATGATGTCTTCCTTGAATCCAGCTTGACTCCAAATGCCCTCCCTCCTGCTCCCAGAAAGCCAGACAGGTACTACAGAATCCCTGACTCTCACAAATATCTCTTCAAAAACCCAACAGCGGACCCTCAGGTCATTACTCAAGGCCCAAAAGTGGTTAAAGCTACTTCAGCTAAGAATCCCACCCCCTCAGCCAGGGATTCCAGAGCACTGGACAGATGGGTTAAAAAAGTATACACCTCAGCTACTCTTGCTATCAGGGCACTAAATTGTCAGTTCCATATGCTTAAACATCAGCAACATTCCTCGGAACTCCTTAAACAAAAAAATTCCTCCTTTCCTGCATGGGCAGAATCTAAAGATTTACAGGAACTAATGCAACTCTGTTGGTCAAGTAACTAAACACACTTTGCACTGTGGTTTTGACACCCTAGAAGCTTATTGCAGGGCAGCAGTCACTGGCTCTGTCATTAGAAGACATGCATGGCTTAAGGAACAACCCCTGCCAGACCATGTCAAATCGAATTTGTTGGATGCACCCTTGGACAAAGATAACTTATTTGGTGCTAAAGCAGAAGAGGTGTTAAAAAAGATGGAAGAAAACGCAAAAGCTATGCAGACTGTTAAATATTTCTTAGAGGTACAGCCCCCCTAGGTTCAGCAGGCATTTTCCTTCCAAGCACTGGTCCTTTTCTGCACCTAGTAAACAGGGCCAGCCTAGACCCTGTAGAAACAGACCTCCAAGACAGCAGTCCCATGGATTGTAGATATCTAAGCAATGGACTGCCTCCAATTCCAAACCAGAGAGTTCTAAGCCACCCTCGTATGCTAAAAACTCACAATGACTCACCCCCTCCCTACCTCGCCTCTGCCCACCATCACATACCCCTAGGAGGAAAACTCTCCTTTCACTCAAACGCCTGGGCCACCATTACCAAGGACCAATGGGTTCTGAACATTGTATCTCAGGGGTACAAATTCTCCTTCCACACCTTTTCAACCCCAAAAGGGTTCCCAGATCTACCACCAAATCAGTAGGAAGAGGTTCAAAAGCAAATCCATACCCTGCTGTCCTTGGGAGCAGTAGATCACATTCCTGCAGAGCAGATAGGCCAAGGCTTCTACTCCAGACTTTTTCTGGTACCAGAAAAGAGAGCACCTGGCACCCCATCCTTGATATATCCATTCTAAACACCTTCCTGGTGATCCCAAAATTCAAAATGCTCACCCTCCAGCAGCTGCTACCCATACTGTCCAAGGACACTTGTGTAGTCACCCTGGACATAAAAGAGGCCTACCCCCACATTCCCATCAGGGAGTCCTGCAGAAAATATCTTCGCTTCGGGGCAGAATCTCAACACTTTCAGTTCTCTACACTTCTCTTTGGCTTATCTACTGTTCACAGAGTTTTCACAAAATGCCTGGCTTTGGCCATTGCTTTTTGCAGACAAAGAAATATTCAAATTTACCTCTACTTAGAAGACTGCCTTATTCAGGCAGACAGCCAGGAAAATCTGCTCAAAGACCTGGCCTTTGTAAAGGACTTCCTAACCTCCTTAGGTACACAATCAATGAAAAGAAATCCAAACAGGTACCCACCAAAATGATAATTTTCCTGGGAGCAAGTCTGGACACAGCATCCCAGATGACGTACCTAACACCAGAGAAATAGTTTCCTATCAGCTTACTTCTCTCAACTGGCCACCAGGCCCCAGCTTTCTGGAAGGGAAGTCCTGCAAGCCCTGGGGTTCATGGCATCTTGCATACTCCTTATTCCATATGCCAGGCTGCATATAAGAAAACTTAAATGGTACTTAAAGAGCCTTTGGTGTCAACACTCTCAAGATCTGGAAACTCTTTTACCTATTATTCCTTGCCTGAGGGAGGAATTTCTTTGGTGGGCAACGGCCTACACCCAGAACAAGGGACTTCCCTTCTCCCCACACCCTGCCCAGACCCTCACCACAAATGCATCAGACTATGCTTAGGGTGCACACCTGGATGGAAGGTGCATACAGGGCCAATGGAACCCCCAGCAGCTCCCCCTGCACATTAGTCTAAAAGAGATGATGGCTGTGAAGCAGGCCTTGATAGCTTTCAAACCGCTTCTCTCTCCAGGGGTTCTCCTAATCAAAACAGACAACACCATAGTGATGTGGTACATCAACAAGCAGGGCAGGACTCACTCCTACCTGCTTTGTAGGCTGGCCATGACCCTTTGGTTCGCAGCCTCTTCCATGCATCTACACCTGTTATCACAATACCTGCCAGGCTCTCTCAACTCCCTGGCAGACCAATTAAGCAGGAAACTGTTGGACCCCCCACGAGTGACAACTCAACAGAACCACCATCTTACTAATAACAATGAAATGGGGAACCCTGGAGGTCAACCTCTTTGCCTCCCACACCAACCATCAGCTCAGTAGATTCTGCACCAGGGAGCATCACTGCATGGCATGGAAAGTAGATACCCCGTCCCTTCCCCTGGGTAAATCTCTCTGCCTATGCCTTTCCTCCCATACGTCTCATTCCCAAGGTACTGATTAAAATAAGGGAGGAAAAACCAAGGACCATTCTCATAGCTCCAGACTGGCCCAGACAGCACTGGTACCCCTTGCTGCACAGCCTGTCCCCATGGAATCTTCCTCAGATTCCCAACCTCCTAACCCAGAGGGAAGGGGAATTCATGCACCCCCAACTGCAGACACTCAGTTTGGCAGCTTGGCTTATAACCTGACCCTTGACCAATCTGCCCTCCTCAGTAAACAGGTTCTGGATGTTATCCGAGAGGCCAGATGCCCTAGCACCAGAAAGTCTTATGCAGATAAATGGAAAAGGTTCTGCACCTGGATCTAGGCTAAGGGGGGCAAATATGGCACAGCCCTCCATCCCTCTCATCCTGGATTACTTAACTGACCTACTACACAGTGGTCTCTCTTTTTTCCTCTATAAAATTTAATGCCTCTGCTATTTCCACTCATTTTCCCACTGAGTAGTCACTTTTTTCACACCCTCTGATCAAGCAGTTCCTCAGAGGAGCTAACAACTTGAGGCCCCCCAGAAGGGCACCAACACCAGCTTGAGACCTTAACTTTGTCTTGGAAAAGCTCCCCCTGCCTGCATTCAAACCAGCTTCTTCTGCAGAGCTAAAATTTCTCTCCTGGAAAACAGCATTCCTCCTGGCCATCACTTCAGCCAGAAGAGTCTCTAAGCTGCAAGCACTCATGGCAGTGGAACCTTTCATCATCTTCCATTTAGGTAGGGTATCCCTCAGAACTAATCCATCCTTCATGCCCAAGGTGGTATTCTGTGTGGCTCTCAACCAATCCATCCATTTGCCCACTTTTTTCCCTAACCCTTAAAACAAAGGGAAAAGGATTCTGCACTCTCTAGATGTGCACAGACAGCTGAGATACTATCTGGACAGGATTAAATCCTTCAGAAAATCTGATCAGCTGCTGGTCAGCTTTGCTTCAGGGGCAGAGGGAAAAACCACCTTCAAACAAACCGTTTCCAAATGGATAGCACACTGCATCTATTTCTGCTACAAACAGCATGGCAAGCCTCCCCCCAAGGAGGTCAGGACCCACTCCACCAGAGCAGCCTCCAGCTCTGCAGCAATCCTCAGAGGAGTCCCCACCAGGGACATCCTGGTGGCTGCCACCTGGACTTTTGTTCACACCTTTACCAAACATTACCACCTGCCTCTCTTTTCTAAATCCATGGCAGATATTGCCTCTGCAGTCTTGCAGGGCATGCTTGCCATCTCCTAGCTTCCTTGACTTCCTCCACCCATTTCCTCAGCTTTGGGAATCTACACAAATGTGATGCTTACAACAGTGAAACACAAAGAACATAGTACAGTTGTGTACACTTACCATAAATGTAGATGCTCGAGTGTCTTCACTGATGCATTCCTGGTTTCTCTCCCTCCTACCCCCTTTTTCCTTTTGTTGCCTTTCTTCATTATTGTTCCCCTTTCTTTACAAGGGACATAATGATATTTTCTTTTCCACTGGTGGGGTCCTGCCACCAGAGCCTGGCCTCCTACTTTGGGGGCTCCTGACTGATTAGGGCAAGAAAAACTGATGTAATGACATCGGCTGCCTTCCTTTATACCACTGATGACCTGATGTCAGTCTTCAAGCAACAGCAACGGATGCAAAAATACTAAGTCTCTGGTATTCAGGCCGGCCGAGGGCTATCCCAGCAGGGATAACCCACATGTGATCACTAACAGTAAAGACACTCGAACATGTACATTTATGCTAAGTGTACACAACTGTACTATATCGGTTTCCTCAATTCCTTTTTTCCCCCATCCACAAAAAGTATATTTTTGTGACCAGCCATTTCTTTCACTGCTACAGCCACTGATGGATGAGTCTACTGCAGCCAAAATGGGTTCCACAGACCACTAATTATTCTTTGTCTGTCCCTCTGTTATAGCCTCTACAGGCACCAAGGACCAAGAGGCAGTCACATCCCCAGCATTTCTTTAGCCCTTACCAGACAAGGGAAAACCACCCTTGTTTACCACTTAGTTGAGTTAGGTGCTTGTTCTAAGGGTAGTATTCATGCCATAGGTTTTTCTTTTTCCAGGGAGTACAGAGGTTCATAGGTTGGTACTAGGCTATCGGCCCTAGGGCCTATACACGCCTAGCCAGAACAATTCCCTGGATATTTCTTCCCATAATATCTACTTCTCTGGACCCCTGTCTAGCAGGGCGACTGACATGATCCCTTGGATGAATATCCTATCTCCCATCCAATCATCTAGGTTCCTTTTGAAGAGGGCCAAGGAGGCACTCTGCTTGACATGTATGGGCAGTCTAGTCCAGAGTATGGGAAGTCTCTGGGTCAGGAACCTATCCCTCCAGCATGTTTTGTTCATTGTGATGACAAGGTTTAGATCCCTGGAGCGTGTGGCTCTGAGGGATTGGGATTTCTTTAAGTGGAGCTTGTCCAACAGCTCAGGGTTTGACATGGCCTTGTATGTTAAGCAGAGATCACCTCTGAGTAGACGATATGCCACAGAGTATAGCTGGAGTTTTTTTAGACGGTCAGCATATGGCATCTGCTTTAGGCCTGTGATTCTTTTAGTGAGGTATTTCTGTGGCCTTTCCAGCTGTTGCAGATGTCTTGTGAGGTACATACCAAATGGGGCAGTATACTCTATAATGGGTCTAATGAGGGATGACTACAGTGGAACAATGACCTCATTTTTTCTGGATGAAAAGCCCTTGGTGATGAGGTGAGCCACATAGAAGGATTTCCTGACTGTTGTTGCGATGTGGTTATTGTGAAACTACTGTCCACCTGTGTCCCTAAGCTTCTCATCACACTTTCGATGTTTAGTGTACTGCCACCTATGTGGTAATTCATGGGTACATGTTTTTTTCCAAAGGGGATACTATACATTTCTTGGCATTAAGCTTGAGCCCATGGCTCTGGCACCAGGCATCTCTTTCTGTAAGGCCCTTTTGTAGAATATCCACATCATTTGGGAGATTCAGTAATGGCTCCCAGTTTGCAGTCATCTGCGAACTTAGTTAGCCAGAGTCCCTTAGTGTTGGCCTGTACTTCAGAGAAGTAGATGCCAAACAAGAGTGGTCCCAGGACTGAACCCTGAGGTACTCCACTTGTCTGGAGCTGGATTTGGAGTCGGCTACTTTTACAGTCTGAGTTCTGTCAGTAAGCCAGTTGGCAACCTATCGAGTGACGAAGAGATTTATGCCCATCTTAGTAAGTTTATCTATGATTCCAGAGTGGGGGATGGCGTCGAAGGCCTTGGCGAGGTCCAGATAGGCTGCGTGGACCGCCTTACCCTCATCCACAGCTCTGGAGACTGATTCAAAGAAGTCAGTCAGATTCAGGAGACAAGATCGGCCCTTCACAAACCCAAACTGGGTGGGGTCCAGTGTTTGAAGGTTGCCAATGTCTTTGTTTATATGTTCCATGATAATGTGTTTCATGCCCTTGCAGATCAGACTTTTCAGACTGATGGGACGGTAGTAGTGGGATGTGGATGTCAAGGGTGATTTGCTTATGGTCAGGCCTGACCAATGAGGAGGTGACCACTGGTGTGGAGCATCTATCTCCCATGTTGGTAATGACCAGGTCAAGGATATTGGCACCCCTGTTGGGACAATGGATGGGTTGATCCAGGGCGTTGGAATTTATGAATTCCAAGAACCATTGGGAAAAGGAGTTGGTACCTGAGTAGATTTCCCAATTAATGGCAGGGTAGTTGAAATCACCCAGTATTAGGGTGTTTGGTTGTATCTTAATATTTTCCAGTATGTTTAGAATGGTGTAGTGAGAATCTTGGGGCATGGTGTGGGATCTGTAGCAAGCTACAGTTTGGATTGCAGTCTTAACTAGTGTTAGTTGCACCTGGAGAATTTCAGATGCATTGTGTTGGGCAACTAGCCTGGAGGTGCGAATATCCTTGGTGAATATGGACACTCCTCCACCTTTAGTGTTTCGATCTTGTTTTTGTGGCCGAAAAGTGTGGTGAGAGTTGTAGCCTGGTATTGCAGGGGTGCTGTCTGGAGCCTTGAATCAGGTCTCATTTACTGCACAGATATCGATGTTCTCCATTTTTAGGAGTGCCTCGAGAGAGTGCATTTTGAGGTTTAGACTTCTAGCATTGAGTAGCATTACCTTCAGATTTTGCATACTTGTATCTGTTACGGTGGTGGTTTTATCCTTTGAACCTTGCCTAAAAAAGGCACTATAGAGGTGGCAAGAGCTTTAGGCAGTAACCTGAATCCCAGTGGTGGCAGGTGCAGACCATCTCTGGCAAAGCATCGTGGTTTGTTGATCATGTCTTCCCAGGCAGACAGATACTGGATCTCCTTTGAATGACACCAGAAGCTTAGCCAATTGTTGAAGTCAATCATTTTGTCCTTTTACTGTGGTATCATTCTAGGCAAAGGCAGGATGCTACTCAGGGCTAGGGTCATACCTGCCTGGGCCGCATGATCCAAGAGCTCTTCCATGTCTCTTTTCATGTAGTCCAGGGAGGTACGTCTCAAGTCATTCACTCCAGCATGGACAATGACAGAGTCGTATTTGTACTTGTTGTGGAGTGACTTGAGTGCATGCGTTATGTGGCAGATCCTGGCATCCGACAGGCAGCTGACTGTAATTTTCTCTTTGTTCAGCCTGGTGAGTGGGACATCAGTGTGCCTGACTATAGCGTCACCTATGACTAAAGTGTTGGGTACATTGTCTTGCCTTAGGGGCTGTTGTTGGGTGGCACACTGGTGTTGTGAGCTATGTGTCACTTTGGTTCTGACTGGTGTTTGTTTGTGTTTCAGCTTCCGAGGTCATTGTTGCTTGGGCAGGTTAATGTTAAGGGCTTCCGCATGTGTGGGTTTAGTGTTGCTATATGTGGGTATTGATGGTGTGGGTTTTGAAGGGCTATGAGTTGCTTGAGGTGTAGTGCAGGTGTTAACCTTCTCCTCTTGACTGTTTAGCACAATCTTGGCCGGAGAGAGCTTTGCTTCCAGTTTGGCTATGTAAGTGCATCTCTTGCAGGTTGTAGTGTTGGGTGGTAGGAGGAGAGGATTGTCTGTGTACATGAGGCAGTTACCCCATTGCCCCAGTATGCCCAAATTCACCAGGTGGACAGGAGAAATCACCGGAAGCTGACCCTTGGACATGCCTGCTTAGGTGCTTTTTTTGTAAAGTATAAGAGATGTTTTCCCTTACCTTTGCAAGGTACTTTACAATTATAGGCTGTTTAGTACCTACGATTAATTTCTCCTTCTTGACAAGGAGAGTTGAGTGCTTGTATCATTTTCAGGCTTCTTAGTGCTTTCCAACAGGTTCTAGAGCAAGTACTAGTCACAGGGGTTCAGATTTTAGTGCTACTACTGAGAAACCAGCTAGTTCTAAGGGAAAATTTGAAGAGCACACTTTCTGGCACCTGGTAGTTTAACTGTAGCCTCGCAGTGCTGCACGATTTGAAAAATGTGCAAACACACGCGTTTTTAAGCCAGAAAGTTGAAAGGCATAGAAATCAGCCCAAAAAGGCTAATAAAATTACAATTTCAGAGCTGGAAAACACTCCTCTAGGGTTAGATAGTCAGTACAATGCTCACCACTCCCACTGGTAAGCAGTAGAACTTCCCTCTACCACAGCAAGGTCTGGATAGCTCTGAACACAGAAAATAAAGTCCTGAGACAAGCAAAGCCTGGGATATGGACTGGCTAGAAAAGGTGAGAAACGAGTAAACAAGATAGTATTTTTTTTTTGTTAAAACAGGCTAAACAATGCAGTAATACAGTAAATAAACACAGAAAAGGCTAACACACTTGAGTGTGTAGTCCTAAACAGGAAATGCAATTAAAACTCTACAAAATTAGCAATTTAAAACTTTTTAAATGAAGCAAGGCAAGTGCACAACTGAAAAACGATTTAAGAGGCAGTAATACAGCAGAATAAGTAGCTAGTTTACATATACAGAGAAGTCTATATATACAGAAAAAACAGCTAAAACACACAATTCAGATGCAGTGCATCCTAGTTTCAGTTATGATAAATGCTCTGAAATATACTCTGTATTTCCAAAATGGTTGAGAAGCACAGTCAGAACACAAGGAGATTCAGGCAATTTTTTTAAGGGAAAAAGGAGAAACAGAAGGCCTTCTCAGATGTTCTCTCTGTATTGGGTAGAATGAGCTAATGACACTAGACTGGGAGGGGTGTCCCAGATCAAATTTACAGTAGGGGTGGGCAACTGCAAAGCCACCAAGTATAACAACAAGACAAGAACAGGAAGGAAGGGTGGGGACCAATACTAAAGCTATTAGCCTACACTCTTTAGACAGTAAACACTACAGAAAGCCACAAAATGAAAGTTTTTAAACAAATAAAGGAGCAAAGAGACTCTACAGAATGCTTTTAACTGCAAACAAATCAGTTACCTGTGCAGATTAGTTAATAGCAATAAAATGCACTAAAAACTATGCAGCAGGCAATAAAAAGTGCTATATATAAATTGCTAGAAACAATAATCAGTATAAATAATCCAAAAAACGAGGATACTTGTATATCTCAGATCAGAGTTGTAGTCAACGCCCCTCCTCCACTCTGCTCAGTGTGTATAGACAGAAATCCTCTCAAAGTTAGGGCTTAAATACCAGAAGATACAACCTTAGACAACTTTTTTTTTTTAAAAAACACAAAAGAACCAGCCCCCACTAGCCAGCAGCCAATTAACACAATCTAGCCAAGGTAAAGAAAGGCTTCTGCTACTTCAAGATGGCCTTCCATCCATGATATGGAAGGATATCCTTCCATATCACTGTTGCAGTATTCAAACAACAAGCTAAAGAACCACAGAAAGGTTTAATCATCTCTAGCGCCTCGGTCACAAGACCTGTTGCAGTGTTCTTCATTGAAGGGATCTCCTGCCAATGATAGCCAAATGTCCTGCCAGTATACCAAAGCCTTTAGATCTTATAGCCCCTGTATATCACATGTATGCTCCCCACGTAGGGCATAAAGGTGACGTACAGACATAAATACTCAGAACTTCATTGCCGGCAGTCCAAACACCATTATTAATTGTCAGTCTGAATGCCATTCCGCCTTGCTGGTTACCAAGCCCTGTTCAGATAAGTGCCCCATTGGGGTTTCTTCTCTGTTTTGTTGTTACTTGTGTTCATGTCATCCAAGAAGGGAAAATGTCAGTATGGGAAGCAGATTACCCATAAATACAGTCCTAACCAGTGTATTTTTTTTCTTAAGTGGTTCCCATGACCATACATAGTACTCTGTCAAATGTTTGACCTTAAGACCCTCCATAGTCACTTATATACCTTGAGAACCAACATCTTAAATTGGCTCAAAGTGCTAAGGCAGAATCCTCCCATCCTGAGGGACAGCCATCTACCAAGAAGGCCAAAAAGTCTAGATCTGATCCAGTTGTTGTCCAGACTTCACTGGAAGTCTCTCTAGAAGCTAGTAAAAGCCATGAAGACCATCTGGTGCTTGCATCAGATTCCTGTGCTGCGACCTCGTCAGAGGCCGGTATGGATCTGTGTTCTTGCATGTCTTATGAGGCTTTTCAAATGTCTGCTCCAGACGCTTTTGAGGAACCATGGCTGATTATTTCCAAGGAGTATTTCTCAAATCTTAGTCTGGGAAGAAATTCTTACTACAGTCATTGAACCCCTGCCAAGTGGCTGAGCCGCCAAGGGTTGTTAGGGCAGGCGACCAAGTATATTACCCTATTACTAAGGATCCCTTTTTTAATTTCTCCAAGTCTTTTGGGTTTCTATTACCATGATAGGAATGGACCCCATTCCTAAGTCAAAGTATAATTAAAGTTCATGAAATTAGTATTGTTTCAATCTTTGATGTCAACCCGAAGTGCTTTTCGCAGCATCCGTAATGTGCCCAGTAATGACTCTTGCAATTTGTATGGAGTGACATGTATTGGTAACGTATCTAAATACGATTGTAGATTCTTTTTTATAAGACCCGTTGCTCCTTCTACTATCGGAACTGTCTGGGTATCTTTCTCCAACATTGCTCTAGTTTCTGCCTGCAAATCCTGATATTTTATAATTTATGTGTCTCTGTACGCAAGACACTGAAGTCACTGGGTGTAGCGATTTCAATGATCAATGCTACTTTTGTCTTCTTTTCATGGACCACTATATCTGGTTTTCTCGCATCTATCTTTTGAACTGCTGGTAATGGGTGATCCCATATTATATAGATTTAATAATTTTCTGTGATGCTTTGTGGCTCATATTTCCAGTGTTTTTCAGCTACTTCAATGCCATAATGTTTACACACAATCCCCAGTGCAACAGTCTTGTCACATTGCTATGCCTTTCAGTATACAGCCCTTCTGCCATTAGTATGTCACAACCAGCAACAAGATGTGTGACTGTTTCCAGTTCTGTTTTAGAAAACCTATATTTGTCTGTTTCTCCCGCATGTTCAGTGAACTTTGTAAACCAATGTGTGTGTAGCCCACTATCTTGGGTTGCCAATATTAACCTTTCATTTTATGGTTTGAATTCACCTTTCCTTAACCATTCCAGCGTTCAGTCCTGATCAACATGAGGTTCTTCCAGAAGTTTTCTATACTTGCAACTATATTTATGCATGTTCCACATTTCTTGCCTTCTCTTCTGATTCTTCACCTTATATTCTTTCTTTCTTTCTTTTTTTTTGGCACATTCAGTTGCTGCCTGATTTTTATCTGCTTCTGGTTTGATTTCCATTCCTGCCTGACGTCGATATGTTTCTGCTAGATTAAGCAGGGAAGTCATCTTAGATTTATTCTTTTCATGTTTCAAAACTTTCACTGTGTTTGCGTCCTGTGAGGTCAGCAGATGTGTGTGCAGTCCCACGATTGCAGATCTATACAAGTAATCAGTTTCAAGGAGGCCCATACCTCCTTTGGAATGTATAATATATAATCTTGGTATGCACTGATTTTTATAAATAATTTGGTGAGCGTGAAGAATCCTTCTTGTTTTCCTATTTAATCTATCCAAGATGTTTTAGAGCCAGTCAATCAGTCCAAAACAGTAAGTTAGGACAAGAAGAGCAAATTGGGTTATAGCTTGAATTTTGTTCCTAGATGTCATTGCTGTTTTCAGGATTAATTTAAGTCTTCTAAAATGTTCCTTACCAAGTTTTATTCATATATGTTTATGTTTTATTGCTGATCCCCAATGTGAATGGCAGGATTTTACCCAAAGCTTGTTGAATCCAGTGATGGCCTTGAAGCCTCCTCAAAAGGTACCTGTCCCTCTTTCTACTAGGTCTTCAACACCTGTTAAGAGTACAAGGGAACCAGATTCCTCAGATGAGGACATAGATTCTGGGGAGGAACCTCTTGCATACTACTATCAAATTCCTTCCCCTCTAGACTATGGCTCAGAGGAAGAGGATTCTCTGAGCCCAGATTCCTCCTTGGAAGAATTATCCTTTGAGGATACTGTTTCTCGTATGATGGAGTACTTTAAGTGGTATTACTTCTAGGTCTCTGATGTCCAAAAGAGATACTTTGAGCTTCTGAGTCTCCTAAGCTATCTGCATTTCCTCCTGTGTTGGCAGCTGTTTTGATCACCTTCTCTGCTGCCTCTGTAGCTCCTGATTTTCAACCCATGGTCCCTAAGAAACCTGATAGGGTCTACAAGATGCGTGAGGACTACTTATTTTTAAGTGTCCTTCTGCTGGCCCTTCTGTGATTTCTGTCTCTTCTGATAAACCTTCTAAACTTTTGCCTTCTTCTAAACTTGTTCCTTTCTTCTGAGATGTATAGTAGAGCTATGGAAAGGTTGAGTAAAAAAGGGTATACTGCTTCCACCTTGTCATTTTGAGCTATTAATTACCAGACACACATGACCAAGTATGTCTTGGCTCTCCTTTCTCAAGTAGCTGAGGTTGTCTCTGATCTTCTTGATTCAGAAGGGAAAGTATCATCACTTTCCCTGCTTTTGTCTACTTTCCAGGTTTCTCGTTAGTCCATAAAATGCAGTTTCAGTGCTGCTGATGCCTCTTCCAGGCCAGCTGCATGATAGTAAAACCAAAGTTTTGAACACTCCTCTGGATAATAAAAGTCTTTTTGGCTCAGCCGCTACTGACCTGTTCAACTCCCTCCAGGACAAGGGTAAGGCCAGGATTTCAAGCATATTTTTGTCTCCCCTATACCCAAATTTCAGAGGAATTACCATTCAAAATCTGATGTTGTTTGTAGGCACACTCATTTACCTTCAAAGGTAAGAAGGGGTCCAGGTGTATTCTTCCTGTTATGTCCACTCAGACTCATACATTTCAGAAGCCTTCCTGTCAGGACAAGCCTGTTTCTATTTGACATTTTGCTTCCTCTTCCCATGGGCCAGGCCCCCTTCCCTCTTCTTTCTGTATCTCTCCCAAATTGGTAACAGATCACCTTGGACTCTTGGGTGCTGTCTGTCATTTTTCAGGGGTATTTCATGAGTTGGAAATCTCTTCTCACCTTTCAGATATTCTGCAGTCCCCTCCACCAGTCCAACTCTCTCTTTTCCCAATGGTTTTGCAGTTCCTGTTGGATCAGTGCACCATTCAATCTGCTCCCCCCACGTGGGAAAGAGTTTTTAATCCAGGATGTTTTTAGTTCCCCAGAAGAAGGGGACTTGGAGAATAATTCTGGACCTCTCTCTCTCAAGGTCCCTTCTTTCAGGATAATGTCTCTTCAGACTTTGTTTCCTCTTCTTCTCCCCAGGCCCTCTTGGTCTCTCTAGACCTCAAGGATACCTATCGTCATATCCCTATTCACCCTCTGTTAAGGAAACTTTTACTTTTCTCTGTTTCTTCCTCTCATTTCCAGTTCTGTATTTTGCCCTTTGGCCTTTCTACTGCCCCAAGGGTATATGCCAAATGCCTTACTCCTGTCATTGCCTTTTGCTGGCTTTGAGGGATACATATATTTCCTTATCTAGATGACCCACTTACTCAGTCTCCTCCTAGCAGTCTTATGTAATATCTTCACTTTACCACTTGCCTTCTACAAAGTCTGGGGTTCACCATTGATCTCAAGAAGTTGGTGCTTGCATCCACACAGAATCATATTTTTCTCGGTTGCAGGATTCGGGTCATTCTCATGTTGTCCTGTCTTCCTGATCCCAAGGTTTTGTCTCTGACAACCTTCTTTCAGGATCTTTTTCCTCTGCCCTCTATCATGGCCAGGGAATTTCTCAGGATTCTGGGGTTTATGGCCTCCACCATTCTCATTCTTCCTCTTTTTTTGCCAAGCTCCATATGAGAAAGTTGCAGTGGTACCTCAAATCGGTGTGGCATCAACATTGCCACCCCCTGGAGTACCCTGTTCCTTTGCTTCCTTGCCTCAAACTTCAGATCCAGTGGTAGATTCAGCAAATTTTCTCCATATGGGGCTGTACTTTTAGGCTCCATTTCCTTCCCAGGAACTGTTTGCTGATGCATCAGACCTTTGGTAGGGTGCTAATTGTGGCCCTCTGAAAATTCAGGATCTCTGGCCTCATCATCAGAGATCTGACCACATTAGTGCAAAAGAGATGAGGACTTTGCTCCTGGGTCTACCAGCATTTCATTCCTTTTTTTCCACGGCCTCCTTAAGTTTTTCACAGATAATACCACCGTGATATGGTATATAAACTAGCAGGGGTGTATAAGTTCTTATCTCCATAGCAGACTAGTTGCTCTAGCTTGGGATCTGGCTGTCAGTTATCAGGAATACTCTTCCGGCAGTTTACATTCCATCAGAGCGCAGTGTAGTGGCAAACTCTTTGAGCAGGTCCAGAACACAGAGATGTGTTCCTGGCATAGTCCATCAGTGGCAGTATTCCTCAGGTAGATCATTTTGCCTCCTCTCTGAACAGGCAACTTCCTCTGTTGTGTTTGAGCATACCAAGTCCTCTAAATTATAAAGTGTATGTCCTGTCGTTTCCTTGGAAGGGAATGTTTCTGTATGTCTTTTCTCCCCTTCCTCTGCTGCCAAGGGTTCTGCACAAGATCAAGCTGGACTCTCCCAAACTCTTGTTGGCGACTCCCTTTTGGCCTAGACAGCACTGTTCCCCTCTCTTTTTTCATCCGGCCAGAGTCAATCACCACAAATTACCTCACAAAATGGATCTTCTCACACAAGCAAGGGATCTCTTATCCATCCTGACCTGTCCAGTCTTCATATGTCTCTGTGATTGATAGGTTTTGATCCCCTTTAGGCATCTCTTTTCTGACATACTGTTGGTTTCTGCAGTAGGCCTGGAAACTCTCTACTAGAAAATATATATCTAAATGGAAAATATTTTATTTTAGGTGCCTCTATTGCCATCATGATCCCTTTTCCTTGGGGATTCCCTTGATTCTCTTTTATTTGTGTCATCTGCTCCATTCTGGCTTGGCATAGTCTTCAGTTAATGCTTACCTGTCGACAATCTTTGCATGGCTGCAGTTGAATCCCAATTTTGCCTCTTGGTTTGAGGTTAAACAGTTTCTTGAAGGCATCCTTCATATCAGGCCTCCAAGAAAGCCTATTCTTCCTTCTTGGGACCTAAGTTTTGTACTTGAAAAATTGACTCAGGCTACTTTTGAACCTACTAATTCAGCTTCCTTGCAACTTGCATAGTTTTCCACAAAGAGACAGTATCTCTTCGGACTAACACCTCCTTTCTACCCAAGGTTATCTCGGACTTGCATGTTAATCAATCCATTGACCTGCCAGTTTTCTTCCCAAACTTTTCTAATAAAGGAGAATATTGTTTACATTTATTGGAGGTACATAGACAATTACATTTCTGCTTAGATGGGACTAAATCCTTCCGAAAATCTGACCAACTATTTTATTCCTGTCTTTTTTCAGGATCCAAGTTGGGAAAATCTGTTTTCAAAGTTACATTGGCAAAATGGCTAAGAAACTGCATCTCCTTTGTCTATCAACAGAATAAAATGTGTTTAACATCTAAAATCAAGGTGCATTCAACCAGATCAGTTGCTACTTTGGTGATTTTTCACTCCAGAGCTTCTATGGATGATGTGCACAGCAGCCACTTGGGCTACCCCTCATACCTTTATCACTCATTACAAATTGTATTTGGTCTCTAGGGGGAAAGCATCCTTTGGCTCAGTGTTGCTCAGGAATATCCTTCCATAGGGCCTTCAAGGACATAAAGCAGCTAGGGACTCTGTCCCATCTGTCATGCATGAATGAAGATTAACAACATCAGATAAAGAAGTTATGATGTCCTTCTATTCCAGTGTTTGCAGTATTCACTTAGGTGTGGGATTTTCCACCTTAGGCGATCTGTTCTTTCTTACCATAACACCCCCCCCCCGGAAAAGAGTCCTGGTGGTTCGGATTTGGTCCAGGTTACGTGATAGGGCATTTGCTCAGACAAAGCCTCCACCTTCTTTTACTTACGGGTAAACTCGATCTGGGGCACTATGGGGTAACCTTAACTCAAGAGTTTTTGGCTGGCATGAGCTTGTTAAATTGGCCGAGTCAGTTCTGAGGATGGAACCGAAACCCATCCGTCATGAATAAATGAAGATCAACAACACAGAGGAACATTACGGTAAGAACATAACTTCTTTTTTCTGTTTGTCTGGTGACTGTTAATAGTAAAAGAAAAAAAAGATTTTCCTCTGTTCTGTCACTTATTCCCAGTCAGAACTTCGGAGACTGGAATGGGAGTGCTGATGTTCATCATTAGATCACTGCTGCATTAATCTTAGCTATGTAGGTTATATCCTGCTTAGGATATAAGAAAGGCACCTTCCATGTGCTCAGACTATTAATGGCTTGAGCAGAGCTAGAGAAAGTCAGTAATCTGGGTGCTAAACTCTTCAGAGTTATTCCGCAACTGAAGAGTGCTCCTCTTATGGGCTTTCAAGGATCATTGGTCTGTTAACTTTTCTCTGTTATTGGGCAGATAAGTTCCCTTTGGGGAGAAAAAAATTTCCACTATTAATTTTATGACTAAAATGCTACTTTTCTGACAAAAACTGTTTTTTTGCTAGGAATTTACTTATTTTTGGACTGTCATGTGACATTTGTCTCAGTTAAAACAGCAGTGGTTCTTTTATTAGTTTTTCTGTAAACTTTTGTTTTTCTGATATTTTTTTTTTGAAATCACTGCTTTTTTACAGTTACCATTTACCAACTGCTGCTGCGGTCATTGTTACTCAGCTTTCAAACTTCAAACAATTTTTCCTCTGGTCTTAAAAAAGATGAAAATTTTCAGACCACCTTTGCCTCTTCAGCATGCTGCTACTTTGCCTCAGATGCAGATGGGTGAACGTGCAGCTGCAATTTCTGGTTTCTCAGACCCATTCATAATCTTCTGGTGTAGTCCTTTCGGCCACCATGGATCAGAGTGTTGACATATCTTCTGTGGCTGTTGGAGTGTTCTTGATGGGCATTGGAGAACCACTTTTGTTGTCCTTGAATTAAGGAGTTGGGAGTGCTTCTCTGCCTACTCTGATTAAGATGTGTGTTCTCTGGGGTGATATCTCTGAAGAGTCTGTCTGCTTATATGGATGCTCCTGTTAAAAACAAGTAGAAAGTTAAACTACTCTCTTATCCTGTCTCTGTTACTTTAGACTGGGAAGATGTATTTGGACTTAGCTCAGACATCAGGTCAGGCTGTTATCCTTTTCAATATGGATGTACTGATAAGAGAAAAATGAATTATTCTGTTTCTGAATGATTCCCAGTGTGATGAACAGAGAAAAGATTATGAGGAAACAAATTCTTTTGTTTCTCCTCTGTCAACTAATTCTGACTCTGAAGAGAGTATTTCTTCTGATTTTCCCTGGAAGAATTTTCTTTTTCTGAAACCATATTTAGACTGAACCAATTTTTTCAGTAGGAATAAAATGATTTTCCTATTTCATTGAAGAAATTTAGAATCTAGAATTTCTTCAGCCTACTGCTGTTTCTTCTAGCCTTGGAAGATGTTTTTCATTACAATCTTCAGCATGCCTGACCACCAGCCTGCAGGCCTTAAGAAGGCTTAATAGATTATATAAAAATTCTCAGTTTTAATAAATATTTGATCTGAAGTAGGCAGACTTCATTCGTCTGCAACCTGTGGGTATCGGATCCGACCTCGGATCCGAGCCGGCAATTCAAAAGCTTAGGCTCCGAGCTCCTAGCTCCTCCCTCTTACCCATAACCCCTTGCCAAGCCCTGACTGACCCCAGATTTCGTTTGCCGCTTTTCAAGTAGCTACGGATTCCAGAGCTCCTGGCGTTTGTTGAAGATAAGATAAGAATTTTTGACAGAAAAAGTTTTAAAAATCTCTATTTTTGTTGTTGATATAGTTAGTGTTGAGTGTGTTTAGGCTTTCCTCTCTCTTTTATTTAATAATTCTCGGGTTTTGCGTAGTTTGTTTGTGTGTGTGTTGTGTTAGGCCTTAGGGTTGTGATGTCTGAAGCCCATAAGGCTGTTTTCTCGAAATGTACCGAGTGTGGCCATAAGCTGTCCCCAGCGGATGGCCACACTCGGTGCGTTAAATACTTGGGGGTTGAACACCTGTCATCTGGTTGTACCATTTGTGCAGGGTTCAACCCCCGGGCTTTGAGGGAGCGGAGGTCGAAGCTGGTGCTAGCGGGTCTTTACCTCCAGATACCGCCGCCTCTGCCCTTCCACTCAGCAACCTGTTGCTGTGGGTTCTCCCCCTCCGGCTGGGACTCAACCTCCCTCTAAGTTGCCGGGGAAGGAATCCTCTAAGGAGAAAGAGAAGGAGAGGCACAGGGAGAGGCACCACAAACGGAGGGCCGAAACTTCCAGTTCGGCTCCTCCATCTAAGCGGGCCTCCCCTGTGCCTTCTAGCTTTCCTCCTCCTCGGCTCCACTCCCCTCGGTTCTCTCCTGGACCCGAGGAGGAGGAGGCTAGCCCTTCTAGGAGGTCTCCGAGGCGGCTCTCTAGGTCCGCTTCGGTGGCCTCCACCAGGTCAACTTTTTCAATGAGTGAAGCTGATATGGACCGGATGATGAGGAAATTCATCCAGGCCCAAATGCAAATGGGAGTGCTCCTAGCCCCCCCCCCCAATCCGGGAGGGGCTTGACCCCTTTTTGCCCCCTTGGCTCCTTCTCCGACCCATACCACGGGTTCGGAGCTGTCGGCGCCGGGCAGATTTGGATCCGGGGGTGGGTCGGATCCGATGGGTCGGCGCACCTCGGATCCGTCCCATCCCTTGAGTGCTTCGGACCCGACCTCTCGGAGCCGAGGGCCGAGCCTCGGATCCGAGGGAGCTGGTGTGTCTTCGGCTCTGTCCAGGTCGGAGCGCACCGGTCTCTCGGATCCGACGGTTTCGGCTCCGACTCCGATCCGTGCGTCGGATCTGAGTGGGGGTTCGGCTCTCGGGGCTTAGAGAAGCTGCCCCCCCCCACGGCTTTCGACGTAGTGGAAAGGGCACTGTTGAGGACATCTGGACCCCCGGTCCCTGCCACGGCTCCATCCCGCACTCCCTTGCAGTTGGGCCAGGCCCCCACCAGCCGGTCCCAGGGACAGCCCGCCTCGATGTCCCAAGTTGGTTCCCTAGGAACATCCAACTGCTGAAGAGTACTCCTCGGACAGCCCCCCCGATGAAGTACCTTGGAAGCGTAAGTGCAAAAGGAGGCACATGGACTCCCCCGAGTCCGTCACTGAAGACACAGACTTGGATGAAGGGGAAGGCTCCCCAGGTCACCCCCTGAGGACGTCTCATTTGGAGACATCATGGAGATGTTAAGGATCAGGGGGGGGTGGTCTGCCCCCAAGGCTTCCTCGGACGAGTCTGTGTTCTTGGAGGCATTCGAGGCGGGCCCTTCTACCTCTTGGGTGTCCCCTCCTGCTGACCCCCTGGTGGATCTTATTTCCATCAGGGCGTGGAAGGATCCGGACACCATTGAGCCTATCCCTAAGCGCCCGGACCGCATTCTTTCCCCTCCGTCGGACCGCACCCACTGGAGTAAGGGCCCCCCAGTAGATGCCATGATGATGGCTGCAGCCACGAAGAGGGAATTGGCCCAGGAGAGTCCCTCCATGCATCCTCCGGGCAAGGAGTCCCGCTCGATGGATCGCATTGGGAAGCGAGTTTTTAGTTCAGCAACCTTCTCCTTGAGAGCGCTGAACTACATGGCACATGTCATTAGGATGCAGCGGGATCTGATTAAAGAATACGCTGCATCTCCCCCGGAGTCCATGTCGAGTGAGGATAAACAGGTATACTCCACCCGAATGGCCACTCTCAGATCAGTTTCCAATACATCTATGCGGCTGCTTTCTCATGCTACTGAGGGAGCCGCTAGAGCCAGCGGAGCAGGCCTAGTCATGAGGCGACAGGCCTGGCTCCGCCATTGTGATTTTGCAGAGCCCTTCAAGGCGACCTTCGCGAATGCCCCCTTCGATGGTTCTGCCTTGTTTGGCAAGACTGTTCGCGAGACATTAGTCCAGAGCGAAAAGGATGGGAAGACGCTGTCTGCCGTCGGAGTCCGCTTCTCAGCTCCCCAGAGGTCCTTCTCTAAGAACCAAAAGGGACAGAAGAAGATGTGGTTCCGGAAGTCGCAGCAGTCCCAACCTGCTCCGGATAACCAGTCCTTCCATGGCAGAGGAGGACGGGGAGGTCATCGTGCTAGAGGCAGGGGGGCTCCTGGCAACTTTGGGTCCAGAGAACCTTTCTCTGATAGACCCACGCAGCAGCCCTGAAGGGTTGCCCGGCTGTCCGTCTCTGGAGGCAGTCGGGGGGCGGTTTTCGAAGCACCTGACTTCTTGGGAGTCCATAACAACAGACAGTTGGGTGCTTCGTGTCATATCCAGAGGATATTCAATTCCCCTATTCAAGGTTCCCAAATCTCGCAGCCTCCCAGATGTTCCACCCGACCAAGGAGGCGGCAGCTGTCAAATCGAACAGCTGCTAGAAAAAGAGCTATCCAGCGTCCCCCGAGATCAAACCGGATTAGGGTTTTACTCCAGGTTCTTTTGGTGCCAAAGAAGACGGGGACTTAAGACCAATCTTAGACCTTTCCCAGCTGAACCTGTCAGTAACCAAGCAAAAGTTCCGGATGGTCACCCTCCAATCTATACTTCCCCTCTTGAGGGAGAACGACTGGATGTGCTCCATCGACCTCAAGGACGCGTACTACCACATTCGGATGGACAGACGATCCAGGAGGTTTCTTCGCTTCCGGCTGGGAGCCAGTCATTATCAGTTCAGGGTCCTCCCCTTTGGTCTCACCTCAGCACCCAGGGTGTTTACCAAGGTGCTAGCGGTGGTAGCGGCCCACCTGAGGCTCCAGGGATTACAGGTCTTTCCGTACCTGGACGACTGGCTCCTGATGGCATCATCAAGGCATCTTCTGTGCTCAGCCAGGGATTACTTTCTTCAACTAGCACCAAGGCTGGGCATCACGATCAACTGGGAGAAATCTTTACTGAACCCCACACAAGTTATAGATTTCATAGGAGGAAGACTAAACACCAGATCAATGCGAGCCTTCCTCACCCCAGACCGTATTGCCAACCTGAAGTGTCATGTGACAGCGATCCTGCAACCATCTCCAACTGCAGCTTCGGTCCTGAGGGCCCTAGGTTCTATGGCGGCAGCTGTTCCGCTTCTCATTCATGCTCGTTTATGCATGCGGGTTCTTCAATGGACCCTTCAGGTTCAGTGGTCCCCTCTTTGTTCCTCTCTAAACGCTCCGATTGCGGTCAGCAGGGCGTGCAGGGACTCCCTTCTTTGGTGGCTTCTTTCTCCGGAGCCCCTGGCAGGGAGACCTTTTTACGCTGCATTTCCCCGAGCCACAGTGACCACGGACGCTTCTTGCCTCGGGTGGGGGGGGCATTCTGCGGGAAAGATTGTCCAAGGCACGTGGAATCCCACAGAGACGTCATTGCATATAAATGTCCTGGAAATGAGGGCGGTGCTCCTAGCGTTGCAAGCACTTCACCACGTTCTTCCTTCAGGGACTATTGCGATTCAGACAGACAACATGTCGGTAGTCTGGTATATCAACAAACAGGGAGGAACCAGGTCTTACCCCTTTGTCGAGAGGCCATGAGAGTCTGGGAATGGGCAATTTCCACCAAACGCTTTCTGGTAGCAACGCACATTCCGGGAAAGTCCAACATCCTTGCGGACAAGCTCAGTCGCACCATCCTTTCTCCACACGAGTGGTCTCTCAATCCTCAAGTAGCGAAGAAGATTTTTGCCGTCTGGGGCAACCCTGTTGCGATCTTTTGCCTCTCCCTCAAACGCCAAATGCGACAATTTCTTCGCTCTGCTTCCCCACCAGGAGTTCCCGAGAGATGCTCTGGTGCATGCTTGGCCTCCCGGTCTCCTTTATGCCTACCCTCCACTTCCTCTGATGCAGAGGCTTCTGCAGAAAGCCAACAGTTTGGGGAGCAGAATGATTCTCATTGCCCCGTTTTGGCCTCGACAACCTTGGTTCCCCTTCGTATGGTCTCACAAAATCAATCCACCCTGGATTCTGGATCCAATTTCGGATCTCATCTCCCACCCTCTGGGAATGTCGGTTCCCAATCTGCGGACCCTGAAGTTGACAGCTTGGCTGCTCCAGTTCCATCCTTAATTAGGACTCCCGGTATCTCATCACCGGTCAAGGCCATGTTAGTGGCAGCTCATAAACCTTCCACCAGGCAGGTTTATCGGAGTAAATGGAAGAGATTCTCTATTTGGGCAGTACAGAGAACTTTGGATCCTTTCTCGGCACCTATGTCAGCGGTGCTGGATTTTCTAACAGACCTCTTTCATCAAGGGGCTAGTTCTTCCACGATTAAGGTACAATTGGCAGCTATCTCGCATTATCACATTGGTCATGACACAGCTCCCCTTATGACGGCGAAATTATGCAAAACATTTCTCAAAGGAGTTTTTTTGTTGAGGCCTCCAGTCAAGGAGGTTGTACCACCTTGGGACTTGTCTTTAGTTCTGCAAGCCCTTACTGCTCCTCCCTTCGAGCCTGCAGCTTCTACTGATTTAAAGTACCTTTCCTGGAAGACTGCCTTCCTGGTAGCTATCACTTCAGCCAGAAGAGTGTCTGAGCTTCAGGCTCTATGCGTCACGCCTTACCTTTCTTTCTTCCCTGATAGGGTGTGCCTCAGGACCAATCCTTCTTTTCTTCCGAAGGTCTCTTCTGAATCCAATATTAACCAGTCAATTAATTTACCTGTATTTTTCCCAAGTACTCAAACAGAGGAGAATACAAATTGCATTCCTTGGATGTTCATAGACAATTACGTTTTTATATTAACAGAACAGCTGGTCACAGGAAATCAGATCAGCTGTTCGTCTCCTTTGCTAAATTTGCTCTGGGTAAAGCAGTATCTAAAGTCACACTATCTAAGTGGATTGCTAAT
The DNA here is from genome assembly GCF_019279795.1 of Protopterus annectens. Taxonomy (NCBI): domain Eukaryota; kingdom Metazoa; phylum Chordata; order Ceratodontiformes; family Protopteridae; genus Protopterus; species Protopterus annectens. The sequence goes on along the minus strand of NC_056748.1, from coordinate 342,204,452 downwards.
TGTATTCTGCAGGCATATGACACTTCAGGTAGACCTGCTCCTCAGAGGGTTACGGCTCATTCTACTAGGGCAGTTTCCACGTCAGCCGCCTTTAAGTCCCGTGTATCATTGGATGATATCTGCGCGGCAGCTACTTGGGCCTCGCCTCATACTTTTATTTCTCATTACAAGGTGGATGTTGTTTCTAGAGGAAGAGCATCCTTTGGCTCAGCGGTGCTCGAAACATCCTTCCATGACGGCCCAAGATTCAGGTAGCTAGGGACTCTGTCCCACAGGTTGCAGACGAATGAAGTCTGCCTACTTCAGATTTAGAAGTTATGTACTCACCATAACGTTCCATCTGAGTAGGTGACTTCATTCGGATGCAACCATCCCCCCTTCCATCCCCCTGACCTTTATAGAGCGAGTATTTATGCTGTTTTAGTGTACTGTTGTCAGTATTTTGAGGCAAACTCAATCTGAGGTCAGTCAGGGCTTGGCAAGGGGTTATGGGTAAGAGGGAGGAGCTAGGAGCTCGGAGCCTAAGCTTTTGAATTGCCGGCTCGGATCCGAGGTCGGATCCGATACCCACAGGTTGCATCCGAATGAAGTCACCTACTCAGATGGAACGTTATGGTGAGTACATAACTTCTAATTTTTTAATCCCAGGCATGACCCTACAGTGATTTCCGTGTTTAATCCTGCCGTGTCTAAATTTTGTAAACGCTAATACCCTGCCTCTGACAAGGATGTGAAACTGAGTGATTGTATTCAAATCAAACTTCTTTATTCCCAGTCATTCGGCATGCACCAGCTCAAGGGGTAATAGACCCTGTTTTTCTTTCCCTGATAGGGGAAAGGTTTTTTATTCAAGAATGGTTTTGGTACCAAAGACAAAAGCTTCATGAAGATCGGTCCTAAGATCTATCTTTTCTCAACAAGTTAGTGAAAATACTAGTGTTCAAAATGCTGTCTCTTCACAACCTGATAACTTTTATTCCCTTTTCATTGTTTTGATAACTCTGGGTTTAAACTCGTATCTTTTAATCACATTGTTGTAGCCAAAGATTTCAAAAATTTTTTTTTAAGTTCTGTATGTCTTGGTTACCCTTTCAGTTCTATAGATTAACCTTTGGGCTATCCACTGCACCAGGAGTGCTCACAAAGTCTCTAGCCCCAGTATTAGTGTGTTGCAGACTGCAAGGTATTCCCATTTTAATTATTTTGATGATTTGTTAATCTTTGAAGAGTTTTTTCAAAGTGTTAGGAATCTGTGACTTTTGGTAAGAGAGCTCCTTCATAAACTAGGTTTCCAGGAACACATTCAAACGATTTGCTTGATTCATTCCCATAGGACTGTATTCCTGGGATGTTTCCTAGATATTTCAGTCCAAAGAGATTTGGAGTTTTAAAAGGGAACTGCTTTGGTGGAGAGAACAGTGTATCTGAATCCTGGCCTCGCATTCTCTATGTCTCTTCCAGTTCCGATACAGTCTGTAACAGCAGATACTTTGGACTTTGCTTGGTGAACTGTGTCTTTGGGGGGGGGGATAAAGTGCAGGGTCTTTGATACAAAAAGACAGATTAAAACCCATAAACATAAAATAAATGTTGGCAGTTATAATTGCACTGAACTTTCTCAGTCATCGATGAACCCAGGACCTCTACAAATGATTACAGACAGCACCACAATGTTGTGGTGTACAAACCTGAAAGTTCTTTTTTTTTCAAACACCTTTACTGAATTATCATTTGTTACACAGGCTAATTTACATTCAAATAAAAATAATCAAAGTACATAACAAACATTATACTTCACATATATTGCTGTATATCATATAACCTAAGCATCATTATATAAATTAGTCAATTCCTGACTTTTTTATAAACAATTAACATCTTATCACTTACTATGTAGGCAATCATACAGTTATATAAATGAAAACAAACCACACCGACACAATCCTAGTTGCAAGCATTTTACATCACAAACCAGGCTGACCCACTCCAAGCTGCAAACATTATACATGACTTATAATCTTCCCAATCTTTTTCAATCAAACATAACATAACTCATTTAAGTCCTGCTGCCTTTTAAATCACATTCTTTCCTTGTATGTATTGTTCCCACAATTCCGATTTTTCTTATGTAGTTTGCTCCTACCCTTTTCTAAAGATTTCTGTTCCAGTCGTTTTATCTCTGTTACTATACTCAGTACTTCTAGTATAGTTGTTTAGATTTTGATTTCCATTTTCTAGTAATTGCTTTTTTGAAAGCCATCATTGTTAGACACAGCAAGGGCTTACATGTCTAGGCAATTCCAATTCTGTATCATAGCTCGAAAATATTCTCTCTCTCGTCAGACCAATCTGCCCACCCAACATCTTTGACAGTGCATCCCTCATGAAATCCTTAAAATCTGCCAATCCACTGCACTCCCAGAAAATATGTTCCCAATTACCTCTTTCTTCTCCATCACATCTCCAACATTTGCTGTCTGCCTGAGGAAAAATTCTCTGGCATTTACTTGAGGTATAGAAATATCTATGTAAACATTTCCAAGCAAAAATCCTAAATCATGTAGATTTTGTTGCATATTTAGGAGACATACATACATTCTTCAATTGTTTTGTTGTGTATTGCTTATCCAGTCTCTCTTTCCAATCCTTTCTAACCTCCTCTGATCGATTCTTATATTTATTGTGCAATAGTTTATATGCTGTACTAATTATTCCTATTTTAATGGCAGCTTTTGTTCTAGATTCTACTAAAAACTGTACCAGTGCTGGCCTTTTGTTTAAGACTCCCCTATTTCTTCCCCTTTGCCTATACTCTGATATCAGTCCCTGATAGGGAAGGCAGTCTCTAATCTGCAGTCCAAATAAATTCTTGGCATCTTCCATTTCTGTCATCTTTCCCGCTCTAGTTATTTCTTCCCAGTACCTTGGTTCCTTTGCCACCTTTCTCCAATAAATTCCAGCCCCCCTCTTGCCTGTTGTCTATATCCCTAATTGCAGTCATCCTTATTGGCAGAATCTACTTTTTCCATTCCTGTGTTGACTTAGTTCTTAGAATGCTTTCTGCTACTTTGTGGATATAGTATTCTGTATGATTATTGTTATTCTCAGTAAAGGCTTGCATCCAAAATCCCAGTTTCTCCTTTTTTTCTTGAGCTTCTCCCTGTTTCATCATCACCCCTTTCCACTTTGAATTATATTCTTCTGGTTCTTCTATGTACAGGAGTCTTAACTGTGTAGCTCTGATATACCCCTTCAAATTGGGTTATCCCAGTCTCCCCTGTTCTACTGGAAGAATCAGCTTATCCCACTTGACTCTTGCCATCTTCCCCTCCAAGATAAACTCCTTCAGCTCTTTATTAATTGTTATCCACAAATTCTCGTCTGGTTGATAAAAATATGTCTGACCTGTATATAAGACTAAAGGGACTAAAAACATTTTAACTGCATGTATCTTACTATCCATATAACAACGATCCATTTTCTCAGGTTTTTGTATCATCTTTTGTTTAGTCTCTTCCCACATATCCATAGCTGCCACACTAGAATCGTTTTCAATCCATACTCTTAAATACTTCATTTTATCATGTCCCCATAAATGTGGATAATACTGAACCAATTTGTGTATGATTTACCGCTACTGCCTTTATTTAAGCATTATTAATTTTGTATCCCGAAAAGATCTCAAACGATCTTAAAATGTTCCACAACACTGTAATGTCTCTTTATGGTTTTGGCATGTATAAAATAATATCACCTACAAATAGAGAGATCTTTTCTTGACTACCATACCAATTATATCCTTGAATTTCCCTTATTTTCTTTGCTAGTGGTTCTAAATATAATGCAAATAATAAAGGAGAAAGAAGACACCCCTTAATGGTTCCTCTGCTTGAGCAGAAGTTATCAGGGAGGACCCTATCCACTTTAATGTTCCCCTCCGATCCCTCATATGTCCTCCTAATCAGCCTTATAATTTTTTTTCAGGAAATTAAATGCTTCAATTGCCCTGCTCATAAATTCCCAGCTTACTGTGTCAAATGATTTCTCTGTATCAAGACCCATCAACAACAATGGTATTTTCTTACATTCTGCTTCCCTCTGGATCATCAGTGTTCTGTTAATGTTATCAAATGTTTGCCTCCCTTCCACAAAACTACACTGATCCATATCTATCAGTTTTGGCATTACTATTGCCTTTCTTTTTAGCCAATATAGACTTGAACTCTTTGTAATCATGGTTTAGTATTAAAATGGGCATGTATGAAGCAGGATCTGATGGATCTTTACCCTCTTTAGGTATTACAGCTATCACTGTTTTCTTTCAGAATGTTGGCACTTCTCCTCCTCTTAAAATACTATTAAACAAAATCTTCCATATCTTTATCAGTTTTCTCCCTCCTAGCTTCCAAACTTCCACAGGAATACCATCTGTTCCTAGGGACTTTCCTGTAGATTGGTTATATATCACAATTTTTTTTCTCATCTCCTCCTATCCTAACCATTAGTAAATGAGCCTCATCTACCTCTAACCTTGCCATATTTAATTCTTCCGTAAACATTTCCATTTGTATCTTTTCTTGATTTTCATATTTTCTCTGCTTTATAGAGACTCTCATAGAATTTCAGAAATATTTCTAATACCGCTACAGGATCTGTTGTTACCTTCCTTGTTATAGGCTCCCTAAGTTTGACGACAGCCCTATCTACTTTCTGTTGCCTGAGTTGTATTTCTAAAAGTTTTTATGCTCTAGTGTTGTTATCAAAAAACAGCTGCTTAACAACAATCTTTCTAAACTCATGCATATTATCGAGGTAATCCCTTATTTTCTGCCTAGCCTTCTGCAGTTGATCCTCTTCTTGTTCTGTGAGATTCCCCCTATTCTGCAATACTTTAATATTTGTCAGTCCCTCTAAATAATTCCTGCTGCTACTTAACCATAGCTCTCTTTTTTTTATTTCCACCCTATTTTTAAACTCCACCTTAATTTTATCCCACTCCCTAGCTATATTTTCAGAAGAAATTTATATCCTAACAGCTCCAGAATAATCTCCACTGCCCATTCCTTAATTTCCACTCTTTTCAACAAGTAGGAGGGACAGCGCCGATGTCTCATTTTTATTTTATTATACTGTGCTTTTATTTTAGCTGTTATTGGCGCATGATCTGAAGTAGTTATTGGGTGAGTATCAAGGCCTTCAATTAAATTCACACATTCCTGTGAAATGTAAATTCTGTCTAGCCTAGCACAGATTTTATATCTTGGAGAGTAATATGTTAATTCACTCCGAACTTGTATTACTGAATCCACATCGTCACAACATAGCTATTTGCACTCTACATTTTTAATATGGTTCACTACTGTTTCTTTTTTGTATTCATCTGTGAGACCATTGACATTTAAAGATATTACAGAAAGCATCATTATATTAAAAAAGTTATTATTCCCACCTTTTTTGTATAACACCTTTTTTGTTAAATGTCTAGTTCCAACTTTTGTGTTACATGCATACACTGTATGGCAGGTTGAACTATTATACAGTTGCTTCTTGTCATATCCATTTGAGCCTATGTCACATCTTATAAAAGTTTTTGTTTGTTTATTTATTTTGTTTTGTTGCAATGGTACCGAAGGTCATTCTGGACCCAGCACTCATACCCCTTGGAATTTCAGGATTCCCCTCCTGCCCTGCTTCAAACTAGAACTCCAGTGGTGTTTGAAGCAAATGAACATCAACCCAGGTCTTCCCCTCCAACCACCCCAATCCAAACAGATCATGCACACAGATGCCTCAGACTTAGGCTGGGGAGCAACTCTGGGCCATCAGAAAGTGCAGAGACTGTGGCCAGAGCAACACAAAAAAAGCACATCAATGTCCAAGAAATGAGGGCAGTTCTCCTGGCCCTTTGGGCCTTCCAAACTTATCTACAATGGGGACCTTTAAAGATCTTTACAGACAATACCACTGTGCTGTGGTATCTTGACAAATGGGGGAGGGGAAAATCTTACTTACTTTGCAGACTAGCTCTCCTAGTGTGGGAACTGCCCATCTCCAAGGGAGTTACCCTGCAGGCGGTCTACATTCCTTCACTGCAGAACACCCAGCAGACTCTCTCAGCAGATCCATCACAAACAACCACAAAAGGATGCTGCACAGGGATGTTTTCCTGGACCTGGTCCACCGGTGGGGTAGACTTCAGATAGACTTGTTTGCCTCCTCCATCAACAGACAACTTCCTTACTTCTGCACCAGGCTTCCACACCCTCAGACAATGGCAACAGATGCTATCTCTCAATCTCATGGAAGGGGACCTTTCTCTATGCATTTTCCCCTTTCCCACTTGTACAGATAGTCCTGCTGAAGATTCAGCAGGTCAGACCAAAAATCATGTTGGTGACTCCCTGTTGGCCAAGACAGCATTGGTTCTCCCACCACTACAACTATCCAAGGGAAATCACTAGAAGTTACCTCTCAGAGTGAACTTTCTCACACAGCACAAGGGATCCCAAATCCACCCACAGTGGCAGTTGCTGTATCTCACCTTGTGGCTGATAGAATTCTGTTCCCCTTCAGACACCTTTACTGTGAGGATGTGTTCACTGTCCTGCAGGAGTCCAGGAAACCAAATATTAGAAAACCTTACCTTTCTAAGTGGAAGAGGTTTTCTATATGGTGTCTCAAAAGACAGTTGGACCCACTTGCTAACGAGACCCCACTAGATCTATCTTACCTGTGTTAACTGTTTGCAGACAGGATTGGCCTACTCTTCCATTAAAGCCCACTTATCTGCCATTTCAGCATGCCTTCCTCTGGATTCTCCCCCAGGTATCCAGACTGCCAGCCAAGTTATTCCTTAAAGGGATCCTTCACCTGAGACCCCCCCCCCTGAGGAAGCCATCTCCACCCCCATGGGATCTCAACTATGTTTTGAAAAAGGTTATGGTTCCTCCTTTTGAGCCAGCAGACAAAGCTTCCCTGAAACACTGTACATGGAAAACTGTTACTCATGGCCTTGACCTCAGCCAGAAGAGTCTCATAGCTACAAGCCATCATGGGTATTCCACCTTTCAGGGTATTCCACACTGAGAAGGTTACTCTTAGATCCAACCCTTCTTCATGCCCAGGGTAGTGAATGGTCTTTCCCTAAATCAAGCCATCCACCTTCCTACCTTCTTCCCTAACCTACAGAGGGACAGTGAGAGAGTAATGCATTCCCTGGATATGCACAGACAACTCAGATTTTACCTGCAGAAAACCAAATCCATCAGACAGGCTGACCAGCTCTTTGTCTCCTTCCATCCCAGGACCCTAGGGAAGGCAGTAACCAAACAAATTATTTCAACCTGGATTTCCAAAGCTATTACCTTCTGCTACCAGTTTTATGGGAAATCCCTACAGGGTATTGTTAAAGCACACTCCACCAGGGCTGTGGCCTCCTCAGGAGCCTTCTTCAGAGGTTTGGACACCTCTCCCATTCTTGAAGCAGCCACTTGGTCATCAGTGCACACCTTCACCAAACTCTATGAGTTGGACCATATTTCCAGAGCCAGGGTGGGCTGTGCCAGGACTATCCTTCATGGATTCCTGGAGACCACTTCTGGGTCACCACCTCCTTCATCACAGTGAGCTTTGGCACTCACCCTTATGTGATGAATACTGCAACGTGGGAGTAGAAGAACATAGAAAGGTTGTGTAAAATCTCACCATAACCATAGATGTCCTTCTCTTCCATGTTGCAATATTCCTTCCCACTCACCTACACCTCCTGTTATGCAGCATTTCCTTTCTGGATGGCACAGAGCTGGCATTACCCTTGCTAGGACTGGTTTCGTCTGGGGCTTACAGTTCTGAGGGCTGGTACGTGCAGGCGTCACTTTTGTGGCCCACGTTATGCTAGCCATGTCAGACATCCCATGCACTGTACAGTAACTGAAAACTTTTGTGTATTGGCCAGAGGTTCGAGTAGAAAGAGGAGAAAACCCATATGTGATGAATACTGCAACATGAAAGAGAAGGACATCTATGGTTATGTTAAGATTTTACACAACTTTTCTTTCTATCTTGTCACAATTTTAATCCACATGCTTTAGTGGACAGAAAGAACAAATTAATACTGAAAGGTTTGTTGCCATCATTTTTGGGAGAAGCTATTACAGGAGCTCAATACTCCAAGCTTAAGTCCAAGGAGTCGAAATCTCCTGTTGCTTCTACTTCCTTAACTCCATCCTTAGAATTGTCCAGGAAGAGGACTAAGTTGGATTCGAGGAGGTCTCAAACCTCCCTCGGAGCTGAAGAAAAAGAGGTTTATGGATTTGATGTCCTCGTAGCAATCCAAAAAAAATATATATACAGAGCTGACTGTATCAGATCCTGTATTGCCTAGGACCCACTATTCTCCGTCTGTAGATCTAGTTTCTTTCAGGGTCCCATCTCCCTTTATGGAAAGGTGCCATACTAAGGCTCCTTCCCTGGTCTCATCTCATTCCTCCAGAAGTTTGACTGAAGGAAGATGTGGATAGGATGATGAAGGAAGTTTCTCTCAACACAGAATCCAGATGGATGTGTTACTGGCTCCTACCATGTTGGGTCTTGAGGTCTGCCCTTTCACCACACCACACCACCACCTCAGACTCCTTCTGTGATCCATTTGGTTGCTTTGGAGTCTCTGGATCCGAGCCTTTTCAGGTCCGTCTGGCTTGCATCTGAAGATAATCCTATCTTTTGGATCAGAGGTTAACTCTGAGTGCCCTGGTTCTGACATCCTCAGATCCGTAGGACTCTCGGAGCCGAAGTTTCCTTGTCAAATCCGAGATGGTGGGATCAACTCTGAAGGTTTTGCAGCCATTTCTTTGCCTTGATGCTTCAGCATTGGATCCTACTCAGAAAGATTGCTTTCGTGGTGGGAGGAGACAGTGGTCAAGAAGCCTCCCTTCTCAGTGCTGAGGTTTTCTCTTTCCCCTGGGTAGTTTGCCTTTGAGATTGTGAAGATAGTTGTTTTGCTCCGACAGGATTGATGGACCCAAACCCCTTTGATCTTCAGTCTAGCATCCAGATATCTCTGTGCTTGGAGCCTCATCATTTGACTAAACAGGGACGGCCAGCTCGAAACCTCCAGTCTAATCAGCAGGGTTTCATAGGTTCATACTTTGATACTAGGCTATCTGCCCTGGGGCATTTACAAGCCTAGCCAGTGTGTTTGGCTTTCATCACCCTTTTAGATTGGTTGACTGTGCCTCTGTAGAGTAGGTCACAGAATATAGCCCTTTTAAGGTTAGTTTACTGTGCCCCTGTCTAGCAGGGACACAGAAGAGATCCCAGGGGTGAGCTTACGATCTCCCATCCACTCGTCAAGATTTCTCTTGAAGAGAGTCAGTGAGGGGCTCTGCCTAACATGGATTGGGATTCTGTTCCAGAGTGAGAGCAGCCTCTGGGATATGAATCTGTCCCTCCAGAATGTCCTATTTATTTCTGTGCTAAGGTTTAGGTCCCTGGAGCGTGTAGCTCTAAGGGATTTGGATTTCCTGAGGTGGAGCATGTCCATTAATTGTGGGTTGGACATGGCTTTATACGTCAGGCATAGATCACCTCTGAATAGGCGGTAAGCAACTGAGTAGAGCTGGAGTTTCTTTAGCCAAACTCCATAGGGCATCTGTTTGAGTCCCTTGATCCACTTGGTGAGGTACGTTTGGGGCCTCTCCAGTTGCTGCAGGTGTCAGGTAAGGTACATCCCAAATGGGGCATTGTATTCAATTATAGACCTGATGAGTGATGAGCAGAGGGGCACAATGACCTCTCTTGTTCTAGATGTGAACCCTTTCATGATAAGGTGAGCTATATAGAAGGTCTTTCTAACCACTCTGGCAACGTGATTGTCAAAAGAGAGGTTTCTATCTACATGGGTCCCCAAATCCCTAATTACTTCTTCCGTACTTAATAGATTGCCACCTATGTGGTAATTTGTGGGCACTTTGTTTTTCCCAAAGGGGATGACTATACACTTTTTGGCATTTAGCTTAAGGCCATGGCTCTGGCACCAGTTATCCATCTCTGTGAGACCCTTTTAGAGGATGCTTGTGTCAGCCGGAGAGTTGATTATGGCGCCCAGCTTGCAGTCATCTGCGAACTTGGTCAGCCATAGTCCTCCCGTATTAGCCTGTACCTCCGAGAAGTATATACCGAACAAGAGAGGTCCAAGGACTGAGCTTTGTGGGATGCCACTTGTAACTGGTTTGGAGTCTGACGTGGCACTTGCAATTCTGACCATGTGGGTTCTATCCCTGAGCCAGTTTGCAACCCATCTTGTGACATAGGGGTTGATATTTAAGCTGGTGAGCTTATTTATGATGCCTGAGTGGGGTATTGTGTCAAAGGCTTTTGCGAGGTCCAGGTAGACCGTGTGGACTACCTTCCCTTCATCTATAGCCTTGGTAACTGTTTCAAAGAAGTCGACCAGGTTCAAGAGGCAAGATCTGCCCTTAAAGCCAAATTGGGTAGGATCCAGTGTCTGGAGTTTACCAATGCCCTTGTTTATGATTTCCATGATGATACGTTCCATAGCTTTGCAGACCAGACTAGTCAGGCTTATAGGGCGATCGTTTCCTGGGTCCGTTGTGGCACCACCAGTAAAAAAATGTATTTTATGCTGTTTTTGATTCTGTGCAGCATGATCTGTGTGATTTGAAGGGAAGAAAAGAGCGGAAGTTGCATAGGGACAGAATGGAATATGAGAAAGGGGTAGCTTACCCAGACCCGCCTAGAGGGCAAGTTAGTTCAGACTATAGGGACAACAACATTAATATGGGAAATCAAGATAATATGATGCAGGATGATTATAATGAAGGAGAGGTTGTCCCTTTAGAACAGGCCCCCATCAGGAGATCGGAGAGGATAATGAAGCAGAGGCAGGTGGGGACGAATTATTACAGTCCTCGACCATCCTCTTGCAGGGGGAGGGGTGGATGGAACAACTACCGGAGATAAGTACTGTACCATATGTGGAAAATCAAAATTGTGTTATTGTGACTAATGAGGTGGGTGATTTTAACATTTATAATTACAGTGGAGTAATTGTCACAAAAAAAGGGCAGACTTACTCTCTAAGGGACTTAATTTTGTGCTGACAATTAGAGGGAATGTAGTGGACATTATTATACAATTAAAATCCTTTACAAGAAAACTTAATTTAGCTTTATTTTTTAAGGATACAAACACTACATCAAGACCGAACTTGTCAAGGCCTAGTACTTTTCAGCCACCCAGTCATCCTTTGGTTCAGGCCTTTGAGACCTTGTGCGAACTTGATATTAGATCACAACTGGGGAAGGCACATTATGATATGGCTGATGAAAACTTAGACGCTGTAGAAAGGGCCACCTTGAATGAAATTCTCAGTCAAACCAACATGAGAATTATGAAACCAGACAAGGGTGGTGGTCTGGTTATCATGAACACAGAAGATTACAACAGTAGAATGTATGATATACTTTATAGTGAGGCATATATAGAGACATCACGTAACGAACTTAATATTGCATACCGCAATGTAGACCTAGAATTAGAACAACTATTACTGAATGGGCAAATTAATATTGATACTTACAACTATCTTTTTGTTAAGGATCCAAAAATTCCTACTATTTTTGGAATACCAAAAATCCACAAGTCTATACAAAATCCACCTCTTAGACCTATTGTTGATGCAAAATCATCCAAGACATTTACTTTTGCGAAATATGTGGATAATATGACAAAAGGGCTTTTGGACAAACGGCTATTATCAAGGACTCTTGGGATTTCCTTGGTAAGGTTGATCAAAGTAAGTTTGATAGTAGGCTATATATATGTGACCTCTTTTCTGTTATACCACATGAAATTGGCTTGGACTGGTTTTATGAATTTCTTTGTAGTAATTCTTCCTTGAAACATGATACCATCTTGACTATTCGGACATGTATCGAGATTATTCTAGATAATAACTATATCACATTTGATGGACACTTATTTAAACAAAAGACAGGTGTTGCTATGGGTGCATGTTGTGCACCCATATTTGCAAACATTGTCTTGGCACATTGGGAAGACACGTATATATTTAACTCCCAATTCAGGACTTCATGGGTACTGTATGGGTGGTACCTGGATGATATTGTCCTGTTCTGGAGAGAAACTGAGGATGACCTGAATAGGTTTTTTCTTACTTTAATAATACCACCAGTTTTTTAAGATTTACCATGGTCAAGGAACGTGATTATGTCCATTATCTGGACATCACTATAAGGAAAGATTATGAAAACAGGTGTTTTACATCCAAGCTTTATAGGAAGCCTACACATTCTAACACACTACTACACTTTACTAGTGCACACCCTATACATCAAAAGAAAGCCCTGGTAAAGGGTCAGTGTGTTAGACTGGCTAGGATGGTTTCGGACTTTAATGATTTCTTTGATGAATGTGGTAAACTGAATAGGATGTTACATTGGAGGGGGTATCCTGAACCCTTCGTTATGGATATCATTCATGAGGTAAAAACTAAAAGAGTAAACGGGCATTTTAGAGCCCTATTAGGTAATATGGATGAACATCAACAAGATAAAAGCAGTAATAGCAAATGTACAGACATTAGTTTTGCACGTGGACTAATACTTACCTACTCATATGATTTTGAGGATATAAGGTATGTGGTAAATAAACATTGGAAGATTTTTGAAAGTGATTTAGGTGTCTTGGAGAAACTAGGTGTAAAACCTACCATAATCTATAAGAAAAGTACTTCAATTAAAGGACTCCTGGAAAAGGAGAAGGCTAATACACAGGGAGGGGGTACATATAAATGTGGTAGATGTCCTCAGTGCCCTTATATGATGAATACTGATAGATTTAAGTTGGATAATTATGGATTTATCATGAACAAAAAGAAAATGTACTGTTATACTAAAGGGGTGGTCTACATTGCGATATGTAAAAACTGTAAAGGTTTTTATGTAGGGAAAACAAAAAATGCCTTCAGGCACAGGGTATATCAGCATATATATGATATCAAACAAAGAAATGTTAATAATGCCTTGTACAAGCATATTAATATTAATAGCAATCATAGTTTTTGGTTTTATATTCTTGAACAAGTGGATTTGGGGGAGGGGGGGGACCTGTGGAGGAATATTTAGAATTCCTAGAATTTAAATGGCAGATAAGACTAAATGCATACTCTCCCCCTGGTCTAAATGAAAAGATGTCTCTCTTACCTTTCTTAAAATTAAAACAGTTATTTATTATATAAAAAAAAACTTTAAAAAAAATTTTTTTTTAAATATGTAGATAGGCTACTATCACCTTTTTGGTAACTTTTTGTATTTTATTTTAATTTCTGGCATGTATATTACTGATGATGTATTTCCTGCACTGTGGGGCTCGATAAGGAAATGATGTAATTGTTTAATTAGTATGATTGTATATAAGATGTGAACAGGCAGCACAATGTTATTCTGAAGAAGTCTGACTATTGACGAAAGCGCTAAATGTTTATATGTTTGTTTTATATTAGTGAGAAGTTGCTATCAGTAAATTCATTTTTTAATACTTTGGTCTCATGTTGTTGGACTATTCCTGCTACTTTTATTTTTTTATTTTTTTATTAGTTATTGTCGTTCCAAGTTTTGCTTGTGGCACCACCTTTGTGGAGCGGGACCACTGTTGCTGTACGCCATTCCTTGGGTACATATCCTGTAGTAAGGCTGAGATTGAACAGTGACTTTATGTGAGGGTTTAGTTCTTCTTGGAGCTCGTGTAATACGCAGCCCGGGACACCATCTGGTCCCATTGATGCTGTGTTTTTGCTTTGGAGAGGGCAGCTCTCACCTGTGCAATTGTGATGTCAGGGAGGCTACATTCTGTCGGGATAGACATTTGGTCTTTTGGGGGGAAAGGGGGGGAGAATGCACTGAACCTGTCTGCCAGGATGTTGGCAATGTCTGTGGGATCAGTGTATTTTTTGTCATTTTGTACTAACTCAGAGCATATCTGGGAGTTGCCTCCCAGATTCCTGACATAACTAAAGAAGGCCTTGTGATTATCTTTAGTGTCTTGCACAATTTTTCTTTTGAAGCTGGCCTTAGATAGTTTTATGAGGGATCATAGTTTCTTGCTAGTACTGATCAGAGATGCCTTCCCTTTTTGGGATTTTGCTCTACCATGTAGTAGCTTCCTCCTTCTGTTGTATAGCTTATTTATGGTCAGGGTCCACCAGACTGGTCTCCTGCCTTTGGAGGAGTGAATCTTGGTTTTATTTGGGATAGCACGATCCATGCATTCCTGTAGGTGTCCATAGACTGCATTTGTAAAGGATTCTGCTGTTTGGGCAGTATTTTCCACTGTCCAGGTGGCTTTGAAGCATTCCACCTCGGTTTTGAGAAGTGTGAAATTTGCCTTTGAGAAATATTTCACCGTAATTTCCTTGGCTGGGGGTGGGGATGGGATATGGATGTCCAGTGCGATTAATTTATGGTCTGATCTTACCAATGATGGACGTACCTCTGGTGTGGAACATAGAGTCCCCATGTTGGTGATGACCAGGTCAATATGTTATCCCCTCTAGTGGGAGTGGTGACCAGTTGTTCCATAGCATTTGAGTTTATAAATTCTAGAAACCGTTGGGCAAGGGTGTTGGAGTTTGAGTAGTTTTCCCAGTCGATGTTTGGGTAGTTGAAGTCACCCAATATTATTGTGTTTGGAGAGACCTTCATATTCTCCAGTGTTCTCATGAAGGCCGAGTGGGGTTCCTGAGTTTGGGAGGGTGGTTTGTAGCAGGCTACAAACTGAAAGGCAGTTTTGCCCACTGTTATTTGTACATGGATGGTCTCCGAAGTTTCGTGCAGTGCCACTAACCTGGAGTTATGGGTATCTTTGATGAATATGGATACTCCCCCTCCTTTTGTGGTTCGGTCTGAGTTTTGGGGCCGAAAAGCATGGTATGAGGTATAACCTGGTAGTGCTGGGGTGCTCTCTGGAGCCTTGAACCAGGTCTCTGTCACTGCACAGCTATCAATATTCTCCATACTGAGGAGAGCCTCGAATGTGTGCATCTTGACGTTGACTTCTGGCATTGAGCAGCATTACCCTTAGTTTTTTTTTCTTGTGTTGTCTATGGAGGTGGGTTTGTCTTTTGAGCCTTGCCTAAAAAAGACACTATGGGGGTGGCAAGAGCCTTAGCCAGTATTCGAAAGCCCAGGGGTGACAGATGCAAGCCGTCCCTAGTGAAGCAACGTGGCTTGTCGAGCATGTCATCCCAGGCTGACAGACACTGAATCACCTTAGAATGACACCAATACTTTAGCCAATTGTTAAAATTGATCATTTTGTCTTTATACTGTGGCATCATTCTTGGTGAGGGCAAGATGCTGCTCAAGGTCAGGGTCATACTGGTCTGGGCTACATGATCAGAGAGCTCCTCTATGTCTCTTTTCATGTAGTCCAGGGAGGTACGTCTCAGGCATTCACACCAGCATGGACAATAACAGAGTCATATTTGTACTTGCTTTGGAGTGACCTGAGTGCTTGTGTTATGTGGCGGATCCTGGCACCCGACAGGCAGCTTACAGTGACTTTCTCCTTGTTCAGTCTGGTGAGTGGGACGTCAGTGTGTCTGACAATAGAGTCCCCTATTACAAGTATATTAGGTGTGTTGTTTAGCCTTAAGGGCTGTGGCTGTGTGGCACACTGACTTTGTGAAATATGTGATACTTGGGTATTGTTGCGGGGTAGCGGTTGCTTGGATGTCTGCTTTGGAGGTCTCTGCTGCTTTGGCAGATTTTTATTTAGAGCCTACAAGTATGTTTTTGTGTGTTTATGTGTTTGGTTTGCTGATGTGATAGGTCTATGTGAGACTGGAATAGTGGTGTATGTGGTTTCCTTCTCTTCCTGACTGACTGTGCCAATGCTGGGTTGAGAGAGCTCAGCCTCCAGTTTGGCTATATATATTTGAGTTTGATGGGAGGAGGAGAGGGTGGTCTCTGTACATAAGGCAGTTGTAACATTGCCTCAAGATACCCAGATTCACCAGCTGGACTGGAGAGTAAACCCGAAACTGACTATTGGACATGCCAGAAAAGTATAAGGAATAGTTTTTTGACTGATCAGAAAGGACCAATAGGGAGCCAAGTACTTATAAGGAGTATAAGAGGATGTAGTGCTTTAGTTAGTGTTTACTTATAAGATTACTTATAAGATCAAGTGCAGGGCTTTAGATTGAAAATAGAATGCTTACTTTGAGATTTAGAACAGTTCTAAGGGAAAAAGTGAAGAGCAGACCTTGTGGAGCCGGGAATACTTTAATCCCGTTTATGTGGCACTGCCCGATGCTGCGCTATGCACAAAATCGCGCAAAAGTGGGTTTCAAGGCAGGGAACTTGAAAGAGCTAGGAATCAGCCCAAAACGTTTCTAGGCAGTAACCACTCCTACAGGGGCAGGCAGGCTGTTCAGTGTTAATCACTGTCACTGATGAACACAGAGACTTCCCTTTAGCCCAAGCAAACACTGGCCTCCAAGAAACTTGCAAAAAGTTCAGAACAGCAAATCTGTAACTGAACTTTTTTAAATTTCAGAAAGTGGGGAAAAAAGCAAGATTTTTTTTTTTTTGTTTTAGTTTAAAGGTAGCAGAGATACACAAGTAGCAAACTAGTCAGAACAGTGCAATAAATGACCCCACACTTGAGTGCTAGGCCAGAATCAGGTAAAATGCAGTTTTAAGAAAAAAACTATTTTAAATTAAGTGCAACAGAGGAAATGCAGTAAACAGGCTCTAGATGTTCTAAATACTGTTTCTAATACAGATATCAACTTTAGCAAGCCGGAAAATGCCGAAAAGTAGGCGACAAAACAGAAATTTTAAACAAAAAAATCAGAAGAAAATACTTATAATCTCAAAAATGGTTCATTTCTTCTCTCTGAGTTTTCTCCCCTTGGTAGGTGCTTCAGCAACAACTGTCAAGCCTGGAAAGACACCAAAACCACGAGGCAGCAGGGTTTTAAGAGAGAGAGAGATCAAGGAGTTTGGAATTGACCCAAAATGGCCAATAAAACTACAGCTTCTAGGCAGTAACCACTCCTACAGGGGCAGGCAGGCTGTTCAGTGTTAATCACTGCCACTGATGAACACAGAGACTTCCTTTTAGCCCAAGCAAGCACTGGCCCCACAAGAAACTTACAAACAGTTCAGAACAGCAAATCTGTAACTGAACTTTTTTAAATTTCAGAAAGTGGGAAAAAGCAATATTTTTTTTGTTTGTTTTAATTTAAAGGTAGCAGAGATAAACAAGTAGCAAACTTGTCAGAACAGTGCAATAAATGACCCCACACTTGAGTGCTAGGCCAGAGTCAGGTAAAATGCAGTTTTAAGAAAAAAATGATTTTAAATTAAGTGCAACACAGGAAATGCAGTAAACATGCTCTAGATGTGTTCTAAATACTGTTTCTAATATAGATATCAACTTTAGCAAGCCGGAAAACGCCGAAAAGGAGGCGGCAAAGCAGAAATTTTAAACAAAAAAATCAGAAGAAAATACTTATAATCTCAAAAATGGCTCCTTTATTCTCTCAGCATATTCTCCCCTTGGTAGGTGCTTCAGCAACAACTATCAAGCCTGGAAAGACCTCATTTGACACTTCCCCAGAACATCCCACTGAGGAAGTCCCTAGAAAGAGAATGTGCAGGAGGAGGCACTTGGACTCTCCACACTAGTCAGTCACTGCTCTCACAGATAAATACAAAAAAGAAAGAACAGTGAACTATATTAAAAAAATGTAGAGTACAAATAGCTATGTTACAGGATACATTCTTGGAAAGAACTGAACATGTGAATTTGATAAAGAAAGGTTTTCAGCATGGATAACCAGCAGAATATGTGGGACAAAGGAAAAGAGGAGTACTTATATTAACTGCAGGAGGAGCTCCAATAGAAATAGAAGAGGATAAAAAAGATAATGGCAGATTTGTAGTGCTAAGGGGCTGCTGGTTCCACCTAAAACTGCTGTAATGGAGCTTAAAAAAATTATGGGAGAAATAATCAGGTTTCATCAAGGAATATTACTTATTGGTGGGGACTGGAATTTGATAATTCTGCTTGAGCAGAGGAACCAAGCAAGGGTGTCCTCTTTCTTTGCATTAAATTTAGAACCATTGGCAAAGAAAATAATGGATTCAGAAATTCAAGGATATAATTGGTATGGTAGTCAAGAAAAGCTGTATCTATTTGTAGGTGATATTATTTTATACCTGACAAAACCAGAAAGAGACATTAGCGTTGTGGAACATTTTGAGACAGTTTCAGATCTTTTAGGGATACAAAATTAATAAAGCTAAAAAAAAGGCAACAGTGGTAATTATCTAGCCACATATGAACTGGTTCAGCAATATCCATATTTATGGGGTCATGATAAAATAAGTATTTAGGAGTATGGATTAAAAGTGATTCAGGTGTGGCAGCTAAGGATATGCAGGAAGAGACTAGACAAAAGATAATACAAAAACTGAGAAAATGGGTAGTAAAATACAAGCAGTTAAATGGTTTTAGTCCTATTAGTCTTATACACAGGTCAGGCATGTTTTTATCAACCAGAGAAGAAGTTGTGGATAGCAATTAATAAAGAACTGAAAGACTTTATCTGGGAGGGGAAGATGGCAAGAGTCAAATGGGTTAAGATGATTCTTCCATTAGAACAGGGTTCATATGTATTACTCAATTTGAAGGGGTATTTCAGTGCTACACAGTTAAGGCTCCTGTACATAGCACAAGCAGAAAACTGTAATTCAAATTCAAAGTGGAAAGATATGATGATTAAACCGGGGGGAAGCTCAAGAAACAAGAAGAGACTGGAAATTTGGATGCACGTCTTTAAGGAGAATAACAATAAGTATACAGAATATAATATCCATAAGGTAGCAGAAAGTATCCTAAGAACTAAGCCAACACAGGAATTGAGAAAGGAGTTTCTGCCGATAGGGATGACTTCAGTTAGGGATATAGACGATAGACAAGAGTGGGCTGGAATTTATTGGAGAAAACTGGCAAAGGAACCAAGGTATTAGGAGCAAATAACTAGAAAGGGAAAGATGATAGAATGGGAAGACACCAAGAATTTATTTGGACTGCAGGTTAGAGACTGCCTTCCCTATCAAGGATTGATATTAGAGTACAGTCAAAGAAAAAGAAATAGGAGGGTCCTAAACAGAAGACCAGGACTGGTAGCGTTTTTAGTAGAATCTAGAACAGAAGCTGCCATTAAAAAAGGAATAATTAGTAGAGCATATAAAATATTCCATGATGGCTATAAGAATCAATCAGAGGAGGTTAGAATTCAGAAAGGAACACTCGGAGGATATATGTGTCTCTCAGACATGCAGGAAAATCTAGAAGATTTTGGATTTTTACTTGGAAATGCTTGCATAGATATTTTTATACCCATAGTAGATTCGAGAGAATTTTTCATCAGATTGACAGCAAATGTTGGAGGTGTGATGGGGAAGAAAGAGGTAATTTGGAACATATTTTCTGGGAATGTGATGAGTTGGCAGACTTTAAGGATTCCCTGAGGGATGAGGTGTCTGAGATGCTGGGTGGGCAGATTGGTGTGATGAGGGAGATGATTTTTCTGAGCTATGATACAGAATTAGAATTGTCTAGACATGGTAAGGCCTTGCTATGTCTAATTATGTTGGCTGCCAAAAAAAAAGAATCCTGAACTTACTCAAGATTCTTTTTAGTGCCAAAGAAAATGGGACTGGAGACCAATTTTGGATCTCAGAAACTTGAACAAGTCAGTTTGAAACAAAGTTTCAGATGGTCACAGCTCAGTCCATTCTCTTTTCTGTGCAAGGACAACTGGTTATACTCAGTAGACCTTCAGAATATGTACTATAACATAAAGATGAACAGACAATCCAGAAGGTATTTGTAGTTCTGGCTGGGAGCCAGTCACTATCAGTCAGCCCCCAGTGTTTACCAAATGTATATCAGTAGTCACAGCTCACTTGAGACTGCAAGGATTCATGGTGTTTCCATACCTAGGTGACTGGCTCATTACTGCCCCGACCAGGCATCTGTTAATAAGGGCAAGAAATCAGGTACTCCAGATTTGCTCTCATCTGATGCTAACTCAGAATTTGGAATTCATAGGAGCAGTTTTCAACATGAAGGCGGTGGTGGCTTCTCTTCCTCTCTCAAGAGTAGAAACTATCAGATTACAGGTCAGAAAAATAATTTGTAGTACCAAGATTTCAGCCCGCTTGGTCCTTCAAGCTCTAGGATCAGTGTCAGCTGCAATAAACTTTCTACTTCTAGCCAGATTTCATATGAGAATTCCTCAATGGATGTTAGCAACACAGTGGTTGATTCTTTACCAATGCATAGCAGCACAAATAAGAATCAGTCAGGAATGCAAGAGAGAGATCTCAGTGGTGGATTCAATTAGATCAGGTTCTACAGGGCCTGTCCAGTCATTCTCCCTCAGCCTAAGTCAGTAGTGACCACGAACACTTTCCAGTTGGAGTGGGTCTGGGAGCACTTTCTGGGGAAAACAGTCCAAGGCACTTGGTCCCTTTAATAGGCCATCTTGCATATAAATGTCCTAGAGATGAGAGCAGTGCAATTAGCATTACAGGCCCTACAGAATACTCTCCCTTCAGGGAAAATTGCTGTTCAAACAGAAAATATGTCAGTAGTGTGGTACATCAACAAATAAGGAGGGACCAAATCATACCCCTTATGTTGAGAAGCATTCAGAGTGTGGCAATGGGCCATCTCATCCATCCACTTTGTCATAGCAATGCACATTCTGGAGAAGTCCAACGTGATGGCAGAAAAATTGAGCAGGTCCATTCTTCTATGTCACTAGTGGTCTCTCAAAAAGAAAGTGACAGAAATTATCTTTCATTAGTTGGGCCAGCCTTGCTGCAATCTTTGTGTTTCTCCCCTAAACAAATGCAGCAGCTATTTTGCTGTAATCCCTCCCACAGTGGGAATCACTGAGGGATGCTCTACTTCACAATTGGTCTGCAGGTCTGCTTTATGCCTACCTGGCAATTCCATTAACTCTGACATTTCTACAGAAAGCTGCCAAGTTGAAGAGCAAAGTCATCCTCAGTGAACCTTACTGGCCTCAACAGGTTTGGTTTCCGTTCCTGTGGCCTCATCTGCTTTACCAACCTTGGATTCTGGATCCAATTCCAGACCTCCTGTCTCAGCCAAATGGCATGATTCACCCAGATATCTCAAATCTCAAGCTTACAGCTTGGTTTCTCCAATTCTGTTAATAGCCAGACAACCAGTGCTGTTTTCCCCCATCCGCCATATCCTTTTATCTTCCCATAAACCTTTGACACGAAAACTCTATACAAGTAAATGGAAAAGATTTGTTTACTGGGCACAACAAAATCATATTGATCCGTTTTCAGCTCTGATACATAACATACTCAAATTTTTTTTAGCTTTACTCTTAAAAAAGGGGGCAAGCTCCTCTACCATTTAGGTTCAGTTAGCAGCAATATCTAGTTCACATATTGGATTTAAATGTTCTTCTGTGGCCTCTTCTAAACTTTGGAAAGTATTCTTGAGATGCACTCTACTTATGAGACCAACGTTTAAAGACCCTACTCCACCATGGGATCTGACCTTTGGTACTGCAAGCATTAATACATTCCTCCTTTGAACCAGCAGTTAAATGTGACTTTAAGTTTCTCACTTGGAAAACTCTCTTTTTAGAAGCCATTACCTCAGTTAGAAGAATTTCAGAACTTCAAGCCTTGTCTTCAAAACCTCCATACTTGATTTTTCTTAAGGATAGGGTTACATTACAAACCAATGCATCCATCCTTCACAAGGTGGTGTCAGAGTCCAATATCAATCAGTCCATTAATTTGCCAGTTTCCCTCCTAAATTTGCAAACAAAGTTGAATATATGTTGCATTTATTGGATGTTCACAGACAGTTATGTTTTTACCTACACAGGACAAAGAAAATCAGAAAGACAGATTATTTGTTTGTTTCCTTTGCAGATTTGAAATTGAGTAAACCAGTCACAAAGGTAACTTTAGCCAGATGGCTGACGGACTATTTGTTATATCTATAACAAATTGTCTTACCTTAACTAAACCTGTAAGAGCCCATTCAACTAGGTCCATGGCAACTTCTTCAGTATTTCTATCCAGGATTTCCGTGGATGGCATATGTGCAGCAACAACTTGGGCAAGTCCTCATACCTTTTGTCTCTCATTACATATTAGATCTTGTCTCGAGGGGTATAGCATCTTTGGTTCAAATGTGCTTAGGAATATCCTTCCTTAGAATCCACCTGGGGTTTTAGGTAGCTGGGGACTCTTGTCTCAACAGTTGAGGATAGAATGAAAATGGATAACATCAGATAAAGAAGTTATTTACTCACCATAATATTCCATCTGTGTTGTCCATTTTCATTCTTCCTCAAGTTCCTGCCCACCAACCTCCATCCTTTGTTTCTGCAAACTTCTGGAAGAGTGAGATGTTGCAAGGACACCACCGTCCATATGATTGAGCTTCAGATATAGCATCATCTGTAAGACACATACATTTTTAAGTATATTTTAGATATATATACATGTTAGTAGATGTTACGTCTGGTAAAATCAGCAAACAAGATCCGAGGTATGTTAGGCTTTGGTGCATTATGGGTATGAGAGAAGCTGAAGAGCTTTTTTTGGTTACCACGAGCTTTAGTAATGTTCAAGTCAGATCCAAACCAACAGTTGAGGAAGAATGAAAATGGACAACACAGATGGAACATTGTGTTGAGTACATAACTTATTTTTTCCTTTGCTCTGACTCCTGCAAGAAGAGAATCTGAGTTACAAGCTTTTATGTTGTTAGTCCTACCTCAGTTTTTTCACAGGCACAGAGTTTCTTAAGAACAATTCCCTCTTTTATGCCCCAGTGTCACGTTATTCTCCCTGTATTCTTTTTAGAGCCTGATAAAGGTTGGTTGCTGTGGGAACTGTGTCTGCTCATGGGGTGAGAGGTTTCATACCTACTTACTCTAGACAGTATTATGCACATGCAGGTAGTTTATCACCATATCATTTCTGAACCCATTAAAATTTCCTTGAAAGTTTTGAGGGTGCGTCTTATTTCCTCTCCTTAGTTTTTGGAGTGGTTTAGTCAGAATGTCTTTTAAGACACCTGCCTAGGTACCTATGCGTCTTCAGAGATATAATCTTGATAAGTGACTTTTCCATTTCTACCTGAGATTTTTATATAAAGTCTGCTGGTTCCCTCCAGAAAACACCTTAAGCTTAAGAAGGGTACTAGGTGGCTTGGAAGATGTATATTATATCAGGAATCATGTCTTGCACTTGGTTTAT
This sequence comes from Protopterus annectens, assembly GCF_019279795.1. NCBI lineage: Eukaryota > Metazoa > Chordata > Ceratodontiformes > Protopteridae > Protopterus > Protopterus annectens. Next base: position 342,181,068 of record NC_056748.1, on the reverse strand, counting down.
CTTTTATTGCCAAGAATCAAGTATATGAAGTACCCACAGTTGAGCCTGAGCCCTTAAAAAACATACCAATGTATCCCACAAAACCTGTTAGGCAATTTTATTATCTGTAAGAGTCTCCACTTATTATTTTGAATTGGGAGTGTTAAAGACAGGGCATATAAGGTTGACCTTCTTTTTAAAGAAGTGGGTAGATGGGCCAAGACTGCATGTCAGGAAAAAATGGCCTGGCATGGGGGATGGATTAGATGCAGAAAGCTGTGTTATGGTCAGAAAGTTATCTGCCAATTAATGCCCTATAGGTGGCTCTACTTGTTGGTACCTTAATGAATAAAGCTTATCATTGGGGTGTAGAAAACCAAATGAGTCCTCACATTCAGTATTTCTGTTTTCTGAATTGGCATCACCCCTCTTTTTTCCCCTTTTGTACATGGGGGTCAGAGTGTCACATCAGCAGTGACCATCACCTAGAACCAGTGTTTGTACCATTTTGTGTCTAATGACTGCATGTAGATATCTGACAAGGGTTGAGGTTCTAGTTTCAGTAAGGCACTTACATCCATAGAGCTTAGGACACAGTTGAAATTCCCAGCTAGTATTAATAGTCCCTCCACAAAATCTAAGCAAAGGCATATAATTTGTTTTGCCTCTGCATTTCGTGTGCTGATATAGTAGTAGATGGATGTTAGTCATACAACTGCCCCCCAAGCTCAGGTGTCAGAATGTGTGTGATCTGGATTAAAGGACATAGCAGATAACTTGCATGGGATTGTTACCTTGCTTCGAATGTGAGAGGCTACTGCGAGGACTTGGTGACCTGATTTCCCAAGCTTCATATGTCCTGTCAGTTTTAAGTACATTTTAAGTACACTACTGGGTGCTCTTCATCCTTTGAAGAAACCTAGCTAAGTGCATTCCTTAAACTGCAGTTTGAAATACCTACCTCCACAACAAGTACATGACTCTAATCAGGACTGACTAAGTTCATAACTCTAATCAGGACTGGCTAGACAAGAGAGTCCATTCAAGGCCTTCTTGAGCTCCTGGAATGACTGTGTTTGTAAGCTATGCCATGCCAACCTTATTAATTTTTCATGGTATAAGGCCTGTAAGTAAAGTGGCTGTGTTGTAATATTAATGTGCAACTTTGTATGATACCCCACTATCCCTAACAGCACCCTTATCTGTCTTTTTGGTAATAGAGGTAAGCCCCACCCAAATCAGCACTTCTGCCATTTACAGCTTTAGTAATTAATGTTATCCCTTTTTAGTCTTTTCAGCATGCCCCTCATGTCCTCCCAGGACCAATTGTATACTGCAATATTATCTGTTTAAATAGAAGTAATCACTAATTCCTGCCATAATGTCATCTTTCTGCCTCTAATAAGTTGCAGGGACATTTGTAATCTAAAAGGACATTTTTGATGAATTCATACCTAAAAGGGGTAACAAAAACTGACCTGTCTCTTAGTGCTGCTTTCAAAGGGTACTTGTTAGTAACCCTTAGGCCAGTAGTAGTCAGATACTATGCCCCAGCCAGTTGGTCTAACGACTTAATTTGCCCTTGGTAAGAGGTGAGCATTTGACTCTGTGTGACACCTCAGTTTAATGTAGTCTTTACACAGTTTGGTACTGCCACTGTTATTTTGGCAGGAGTGCTTTCATTAATGCCAATGGGCTGTTGGATTGCTGGATTAATCTTAGATACTTCATCTTCTACAGTTCCTCTGACGTTATCTCTTGAATCTGATGTTGCCCTTTTCATTCTTCCTCACTGATGGGTTACAGATCTGACAAGGCCGCATTTTCAAGACTTGCATCCTAGTCTTGAGCTCCTTCCTCTATCCGTAATGCTCTATACCACCTCCGACTCCTCAAATCGTGTTTGCCATTGAGTGAAGACATAGGTCCCTGGTCTCCATTCATGAGAGCATTTTTCGCTTACATTTTACAAACTTTAAAATTGTAAAACTGTTTACCGAGTTCTATTTATAGGCCTTTTAATATTTTTTTCTCCCTCTCCTCCTCCCTTGGCTAGCCTTAGAATCTTGCAGGTGTTAGGGTGTTTTGCTTCCTTCTTCCCTTTCTAAATGCTTTGACACTTTTTATATATATCTGCTATTAAAAAAAGTTATTAGTAAGAAAGTGTGTCTGTGTATTAGCATTTGATAGTAGTTAAGTTATTGTTAGGTGGGTCACGCTAGTGAACAGTTTGTGGTTTATGTTGTTCTGTGTTTTTTGCAGTGTCTGAAAAACCTTTGGGTTTTAAAAGATGCACTTCTTGTGGGTGCAATATCCCTCATACTGATGCCCACAAAAAGTGCGGCTGTTGCTTGGGCCTTGAACATCTGAAGTCGGCCTGTGAAATATGTGCCGCATTTAATCCTAGGGCCATATCTGACTGCCAGAGTGAATTGATTCTCAAAGGCTTGTTGCCTACATCCTCATCTTCGTGTCCTGGGGCTCAAACCCCCTCAAAATTACATGGCTCTGTTGAGTCTAGAAAGACAGCCTTACAAAAGTCACTGAGGACTTCCTCTCAGCCTCCTCAGAAACTTGTGAAAACATTAGCTCTGACTCCCTCTGCCAAAGTCAGTATCATCTCTTTCGGATCCACAGACCCTTAAGGATCCAAAGAAGATTTTTCCCAATTTGGATCAACCTTTGGATCTAATGGAGATAATTACAATAGCCAGCTTCCCCCTTCCTTCGGCTTCAGTTACGGATCCTAGACCTTCGGATCTGACAGTTAGGAACCAAACTCCAGAAAGTGTACTAAGACCAGTCTCACCAATCCTTACAACCAAACTGTCTCAAACTCCATTAAATCATTCCAGGCCCGCTTCTTCAGCTTCATCCAGATCTTCTTGACTGAGGCCAATATGGACAGGATGATGTGGAGATTTCTCAGGGCTCAGATCCAGATGGGGGTCTTGCCAACTCCATCCTCTCTCAGATCTAGGAGTGCACCTGCCTAGCCCATACAGTCTGCTTCTCGAACTGATCTATGACTTTGGAGTCCCAGGATCCAGGATATCCGAGAGAGTTAGGGTCTGATCCAATGAAGCACCCTTCCTCTACTCCACTGATTTCCCTGACCAGCCCTCCCTCAGTTTTGTCGGATCAGAGCGGATCTCAGATCCAAGAGTTGGTGTTGGGTCTGGGGTTGGATTCTGCTCTGTTGCTGTTGAGATCCTTCCATTCCTCTTGGTGCCTCAGCACTCGACAGCTCAGGTTTGATTTTTTCTGGATGGGACGAATCCAGGGTCAGGCCCCATCCTCTCCTCCTCATACTCATTGCCCTCTTCTGGCCTTGACAAGTATGGTTCCCCTTCCACTGGTCTCACCTCAGATATCCTCCATGGATACTGGAGGCTAATCAGGGCCTCCTATCTCACCTGTCAGAATTACAGCATCCCAATCTCCACATCCTCAAGCTGACTGCATGGTTTCTCCAATTCCAGTGATAGTAAGGTGGTCCAGGCTCGCTTCCCCAGTCCGTGACATTTTTGCCTCCCGTAAGGCCTAGAGAAGCAAATGGAAAAGATTCTGTATATGGGCTTTTAAAGAGAATATTGATCCTTTTTCAGCATCTATGTCAGCCATCCTCCTTTTCAAGCAAGAAGAATTTCCAAGCTCCAACCCCTATTGGCTAGGCCACCTTACATTATTTTCCATAGAGGCAGGGCATCTCTACAAACTAACACTTCCTTTATGCCTAAAGTGGCCATGGAAACCAGCATCAATCAGGCTAGTCAATTGCCAATTTTCTTTCTGAACTTTACTAATAAAGGCGATTATATGCTACACCTTCTTGATGTTCATAGACAACTATGTTTTTATTTTTGCAGAACAAAACAGTGCAGGAAGTCTTATCAGTTGTTGTGTCCTTCTCCCCAAATCACTTTGGTCAGGCAGTTTCCAAAATTGCTCTGACCAAATGGATTACTGAGTGTATTGCACTGATTTATTCTCAGAAAGGTTTAGGATTACCTCGTCCCCCTAGAGCCCAATCCTCCAGATCTATGGTCACTTTGCCCCTAGAATTTCAGTTGATGATATATCTGCTGCAGCCATATGGTCAAAGACTCGGACCTTTGTTACACACTACAAATTGGACATTGTTTCCAGAAATAGGGCTTCCTTTGGTTTGACAGTGCTCCTGCATATTCTTCCTTTATGACCTCCCAACAGTTACATAGCTGGGGACTCTGACCCATCAGTGAGGAAGAATGAAAAGGACAGCATCAGATTTAGGAGTTATGTACTTGCTATAACTTGGCATCTGTGATGTCCATTTTCATTCTTCTTTACTTTCCCTTCCAGCCATCCCCCGACTTTGTTTGTCCTAGAAGGATTGCTGGATGATCATGGAACCTTCATGTTCCAGGTTTGCGCCTTAATCTTTTATTGCATCTGTCCTGTGTATATAACTCAGTGAGCAGTAAGGCAGCAAACGTGATCTGAGGATTTGGGGGTTGTATAAAGCATTATGGGTAGAGGGAGGAGCTCAAGACTAGGATCCAAGTCTTGAAACTGAGTCAGATCTGAGGGTTGCATCTGTAACCCATTAGTGAGGAAGCATGAAAATGAACAACACAGATGCCAAGTTGTGGTAAGTACATAACTTGTAATTTTCACAAGCATACTTAAGGAGTCTGTTTGATTGGTCATTGGTACCTTGTGTCCACATGGTACTCCAGCAGTTGGCTGCACAATACCTCAGCAGTAAATGTCTCCCTAAACTCCTTCATGGATTCCCTCAACCTGGTTAAGAGACAGTTGCCATGAAAATACCACATCATTCGCAGAGGTATTAGGCTGAGGCTGTTTGAGGTTTACAACAAGATCCTCCTGTAACCCACCACAGATATTGACTACTAATGTCTCTGTGTTACTATAGGTCTTCATCATGTTGATATGGTTGAGTTTGCATTTCTACCCCTGTCTTGGTAAATCTGTGATAGAGTTAGTATTGCTTATTTTTCTTTCAGTAGTGAAGGGACTCTCCATGTCAAATAGAAATAATTATCATCATCTTACAGCCACCTGTGTATTTTCAGGCTCCAGCTATATGTCACCTTCTGTTGCTGCAGAGCTTGTGCTTAGGTGCTCCTAATTTGGTGTAGAATTGTTTGGTATAGCTAGCACCTCCCCATAAACAGATCCTCTGCTCCCCCATAATTGTGGAGAAAAAAAACTCTTATTTTTTAAATTGTAGCAACTGCTTGCTATATTTGTAACAGGCAGCTGCTACAGTTTATGCCATACACAGAGAGCTAAAGAGCTTCAGTTCTGACCAGAAATGCAAGTAGCTGAATGCTGGTGTTTCACTGCACTGAAAGTGCCCTCCAGGTACTTTCCACCTGAAGTGGCTGCCCATTTGTGTTTTTTCTAGTTTTTAGTTTTTGTTTTTTATTTACTTCAGTGGCTGCCCCCTTTGTCCTAACCTAGCTATGCCACTTTTGCCCAAAGATGTATGCCACAGCAAACTTCATTTGGAATGATATTCACCTTCCCACTCAATAATAAAATCGAGGCCTTGTCACCCTGTGACCATAAAGTAGCTTATAAGGGAAAATTATAGACTTTTGGGGCATCTGTGTATATGCAGAGAGAAAATGGGACAGGTATTTGTCCAAATTCCATTTAAGTTTGACTTCAGCTTCAACTGTATTTGAGAATTTAAGCCCAAATCTCTTTACAAAAGAGGAAGTAAAGTAAATGATCATTAAAATAATATAATGTACAAGTTAATATACTTAAGAATGAAATACTATTTTAAATGCAAACACCTTGAGTTAACAAGTTAAGAATCAATGCTAACTGCAGTAAATATTTTAAAAATAACATTGCAGTGTAAATAATCCAAGTATAAAACAACAATCCAGCAAACTTGCATCAAAAAACAATGGCCATCAGTTCTTCTGATATTAAGTAGCGGGTTCCAGCATTTTAAAAATGAAAAGTTCCAGATGGCAGTTCTCATAAGCCTAAGTCCAAGAACAAAAACTGGTCTGTGAATGCTCTCAGCATGGTCTTAAGAGTAGAATTCAAACCTCTCCAACAGACCATTTGTTTGTGGATTAGTCTTTAGATACTTTGCCCCACAATGCTTAACAAGCAGATCAGCAGGTCTGACATGAAACCGTTATCACTCTCCATTGCAAATTTCTAACAGAACATTTGCCACTTTTTCTGTCTCAGTAGAGGACATAGCCACCATCTTAGAGTGCATAGTAGCCAGAGGACATTCTTAAAATGAACTACCCATACTTATACATGATTATAGCTACCCAGTTACTGACTTGCAAGGAGAATCCTAATGATAATTACAATTAAGCACCACTATTAAGCAGTTAACCACAGTCTTCGGAAATATGTATGATAAAACTGTTTATCTATTAAATATATTAACATCGATGCACTTGCACAAAGAAATGTAAACTAAGTTTTGTATAGTCAAATAACATTAGAAAAAAATAGCAGCTGGTTAATTTTAGTGGCATACTGACTGAAGATAACTGAAGTTTGTCGTCTTCTGACTTTTAACCATTTCAGGCAACTCACAAAGTCTATAGACCTGAGCTCACTAATGATGCATGCAAGCAGTCTCTCCTTGACTGCAGCCCTTGCATAAATTCCTAGGGTTGCCACCTTTTCAAATGCCCAAAGTGGGACATTTTTGGTACAGACGTCAGATTTTGCAGGGCAAAACATACTCATGGCCAGTACAAATGACAGCACTTCACTTTTTTGCCTAAATAAAAGCTTATTCTTGTAGCATTTTAGTTGCTTATTCTGTTTCTTATAACATTAAGGTGTTTCAGATACAGAATAATTGTTTTACGCAACTATTACATAAAATATAGTAAATATTTTTGTCTTAAAATCTCAGGACATTTGCCATTTTTTAAATTTTTTTCCAGGACACAACTGCCCAAAGAGGGACTGTCCCTCGCAAAGTGGAATAGGTGGTAACCCTGTAAATTCCTAAAGTCTGTAAACTTGAGTGTAGTACTAGGGAGTATCCTAGGATGAGGAAGCTCTGGAAATGTTTAGTTAAGTCTTTTTTCCAAATCCATTTTTCTTTAGTAGATAGACCTGCTGGCCATACTTTTGATGCTGGTAAAAATGATTAAATCCAAATAGCTTTCCTCAAGGCAAATGAGAAAGTTCCAACACAAATAAGGTAATACAGTTTAGACAGGAAGTAGTCTTTTTTTAGTGTGTTTGTATGTATGCATGTGTGTATACACATGGTGCAGTTTCAGTTTCCACTGCATTTTCATGGATAAAAAAGGGAATGTAATTCAGATCTATGAAGTTATATATACTGCTTCATAGATTTTTTTTTTTTATTTTTTTTAAATTTTTTTTTTTAACTGAAAAAAAATTCTTGGATACATTCTTCTCTTTTTTGTCCATCTCAACTTGTAGGTTATCGGATCTGATTCAGATCCGATGCTAGCACTCT